>NC_141691.1:2101826933-2102552073 GCF_964263255.1 Lissotriton vulgaris | reverse complement strand
CTCTTCTAGTTTCTCCATCTGGAATTTTTCTGTTGTTCCGCTCTCTTTTGTTGTCATTGTGGTTGAGTCGTGGGGTGAGTTACTCTCTGTACGATTACGCGTTGGTTCGGCTCGCGCCGCTGGCCACCAATGTTAGACGGAGACCCCGAGTACAGGGGGAGAGGCCTCCGGTGAGGGCCGTCTCCGGCGATCGTACAGACAAGTAACTTCCCCCCACAAATGGACCCCACACAAGGATGAGATCTGCGCACTTTATATAGGGTTCTTGAGGCACGGTTATCAACGATACAGTGGGGGCAGGACACGAGGATCCTCCCAATTCTAGTCTCTGTAGGGTAAGGGGTAGCGGGACAGTCTTGGTACCGGTCCGGTACAGGGGCAGCCAGAAGGAGCTCACAATCCTCGAGCTCAGGGGTCTGCAAGGTCAGGCCGCGGCAGCGCCAGCAGGCTACGATGATAGTTCTCGGCAAGGAGGGCAGCGGCAGCGCCAGCAGGCTACGATGATAGTTCTCGGCAAGTAGGGCCGCGGCAGCGCCAGCAGGCTACGATGATGGTTCTCGGCAAGGAGGGCCGCTGCAGCGCCAGCAGGCCAGGATGAAGGCTTTAAGACGAGGAGGGCCGCGGCAGCGCCAGCAGGCTTCAGAGGGGGTTCACAAGGCAAGGCTGAGTTCTTCATGGTGTCTCTCGACTCGAGAATACAACTGCCTTCCTGCTCTGGAGCGGCCCCAGTTATAGGTCTGGTCTCCTTTGATGTCCGGACCCTCGCGCTTGGAGGTCGGGAGGTCCGAGATGAGGGAGTCCAGACACCCAGCAGGGGGGTGGAGCCAGCGCCCGGGGAGGCCGGGGGCGATCGGCACCTGGCGGGGGAGAGCCATCGACACTCCTTTCTCCCATTGACCTGCCAAGTGGTCTCTTCACCTCCCGGGTGGATGGTGGTGCTTCGATGTCGGGGCCTGGCCAAGCCCAGGGTTGGGGTCGAGCTGAGGCCACGCGGCCTCGTGATGCAGTGTCCAAGATGGCAGCTGGGCCGGGGCAATGGTGCTGGTGGAGGCCCGGGCCAGCCGATACTGGGGTGTTCGGTAGCAGGCGTCCCGTTGGGGACGGGTTGTGGGTTGCCTCGGTGGGTTGCCGGGAAGGTCCTTTCTGGGGATACAGGGAGAGCCGGCGTCTGGGCTTTATCATGTGGGGAGGGAGCGGGCCCTTCACGAGGCCTGTCCAACACCTTCCAACGACTAGTGACCCATTTCTACTGGCCCCACATGTGGGCTGATGTGGAACACCACTGCAAGTCCTACCCCACGTGTCAGGCTAGCGGAAAAAGCGGAGGCAAGCGCAAGACTCCCCTCCAGCCCTTTCCAGTTGTCAGTACCCCCTTTGAGAGGGTGGGGATTGACATCGTCGGACCTCTGGACCCCCGGACCTCCTTAGGCCACCGGTTCATTCTTGTTCTGGTCGATCACGCCACCCGATACCCCGAAGCCATCCCCCTCCGGACCGTGACGGCCCCAGTCGTGGGCCGGGCCCTCATGGGGATCTTCTCCCGGGTGGGATTCCCCCGAGAAGTGGTAAGCGATCGAGGCATGAACTTCATATCCCGGTACATGAAGTCCCTCTGGCAACAGTGTGGGGTGTCCTACCGGTTCACCACCCCCTACCATCCCCAGGGCAACGGCCTGGTTGAGCGGTTCAACCGCACCCTGAAAGGGATGATCATGGGTCTTGAGGAGCCCTTGCGACGCAAGTGGGACGTCCTCCTACCCTGCCTCCTGTTCGCCTACCGAGAGGTACCCCAGAAATCCTTGGTGTATAGCCCTTTCGAGCTGCTCTATGGGCACCCCGTCCGGGGTCCCCTCAGCCTGGTAAGGAAGGTTGGGAGGCAGCCCCCCGAGCACACCCCCGACGTATTCTCCTACGTCCTGGCCCTCCGGAACCAGACGCGGAAGTTTCGCGAACTGGCCGAGGCCAACCTGGAAGCCAGCCAAGAGGAGATGAAACGCTGGTACGACCAGAATGCCACTCTGGTCGAGTTTCAACCAGGCCAACAGGTTTGGGTCATGTCCCCAGTGGAACCTTGTGCCTTGCAGGACAAGTGGACTGGACCCTTTAAGGTGATAGAGCACAAGAGCCAGGTCACCTACCTCGTTGATACAAAATCACACAGGAACGCCCTGAAAGTGTTACACGTAAACCGGCTCAAACCCCATTTTGTGCGATCTGGGTTGGGGTTACTCCTTGCCACCGACGACGGAGAGGAAGAGGAAACGGACCCTCTACCTGATCTCCTGTGTGCAAAGGATCCAGATGGCTCCGTAGAGGGAGTGAGTCTCTTCTCCTCCCTCACCCCCTTACTGCGGGAGGAATATCGCCACTTGCTGGGACAATTCTCAGACCTCTTCTCCCTCACTCACGGCATCACCAGTTGGTGCGTCCACGACGTGGACACCGGGGATAGCCCTCCGGTATGGCACAGAGCCTACCGAGTCCCGGACCGAGTCCGAGCCTGCATCAAGGCTGAGGTCGACAAAATGTTGGACCTAGGAGTGGTGGAAGCCTCCGACAGCCCATGGGCTAGCCCCGTGGTCCTGGTTCTGAAGGCGGCCGCCCCCGGCACCGTTCCTGAGCTGAGTTTCTGCGTCGACTACCGCAGACTCAAAGCAGTCACCCGAACCAACGCACACCCCATCCCCCCAGCCGAGGAACTGATTGACCGCCTAGGGTCGGCTCAGTACCTCAGTACCTTCAATCTCACCAGTGGCTACTGGCAGATCGGCCTCACAGAGAGGGCCCAAGAAAGGTCTGCTTTCTCCACTCCGGATGGCCATTTCCACTTCCGAGTCATGCCCTTCGGCATGAAAAACGCCCCCGCCACCTTCCAGCGACTGGTCAATCAGGTCCTGGCCGGGTTGGAAAGTTTCAGTGCAGCCTACCTAGACGACATTGCGGTGTTCAGTGCTCACTGGCCCGAGCACCTGCACCACCTCTGGGAGGTGTTGGACGCCCTGCGTCGAGCCAGGCTCACCATTAAAGCTACTAAATGCCAAATAGGACAAAGCTCAGTGGTATACCTAGGGCACCAGGTCAGCAGCGGCCTCGTGGCCCCCCTCCAACCCAAGATAGACGCAATCAATGCCTGGGAGACCCCCACGACCCAGACCGAGGTGTGGGCTTTCCTAGGGCTCACAGGCTACTACCGTAGATTCATTAAGGGGTACGGGAGTATTGTAGGCCCCCTCACCGAGTTGACAGCCAAGGCCAACCCCAAGAAGGTTATCTGAACCCCCGCCTGTCAGAAGGCCTTCGAAGAATTGAAACAGGCCATGTGCACCGCTCCAGTCCTACAGGCCCCTGACTACTCCCGAGAGTTCGTGGTTCAGACCGACGCCTCCGAGCATGGCATCGGAGCCGTGCTCTTCCAAGTGGACGACAAGGGGATTGATCATCTGGTAGCCTTTATCAGCCGGAGGCTACTACCTCGGGAGCAGAGATGGAGCACCATCGAGCAAGAGGCCTTCGCAGTAGTCTGGGCCTTGAAGAAACTAAGGCCCTACCTGTTCGGGACCCACTTCTGGGTCCAGACTGACCACTGTCCTCTCCGGTGGCTCATGCAAATGAGAGGAGAGAACCCTAAACTGCTACGCTGGTCCATCTCCCTCCAAGGGATGGATTTTACTGTGGAACACAGGCCTGGTGCCGACCACGCCAACGCCGACGGCCTGTCCCACTTCTTCCGCCTCAGCGAAGAGAACCCCCAAGAGGATGGGTAGTTCTCCTCATCTTTCAGCTGGAGGGGACGCATGTTGGACCCGGCCTCGTGGCGTGGTCCTAGCTGATCTCCACAGCTCCAGATCTACGGGTGGAACTGACTCCCGTCCACACAGAATCGTACATGACACTCCTACCCCGAACCTGAGACGATCCCCAGACCGCGTGCCTGCACCCGTGCACGTGACCATCAGACTCCATGTTTGGCCACCCCGGCTGGCCGGCCGCCTTCTTTCCTTTTGGCAACCCCAGGCCACTCCTGGCTACAGCCAAGCATGCGCGTCCGACGCGCCCAGATCCGCCCGGGGGGTGAACGACTCCCCAAGTACTCGAAACCAAGACCTCCATCACACCTCCAGCCCCCTTCCGAGGAACTGGTTTCCCTCACACCTCTGAACTATCCCTGGGGGCTGGTTTCGATCGCACCTTGGGCCTCCTAGCGAGCTGGCTCCAGGCCTTGATGGGCGTCTGGGATTCCCTGGACGCATGGTCCAAAGCATCAAAGAACCAAATGCCCAGACAATCGGGCGCCTGGCCCTCGGATCTCCGGCCTCCTGCCTCTGAGGGTCAGGACATCAAAGAACTCTAGTACTATAAGACAGCCTGCCTTCCATCTAGTCGGCAGTTGTATCTTGGACAAGAAAGCCCTGCTGATCTGATCGCGGCAGACTTTGAGGAGAACAGACTCTGACCCACTGAGCCCTGCTGACGTCGACGCGGCTCATCCTCGAACCTACGGAACGGAACCATCGGGGCCCTGCTGACGCTGTTGCAGCCCCCCTCCCAAAGGACAAGAGATCTGAACCATCGGGGCCCTGCTGACGCTGTCGCGGCCCCCTCTCGGAACACGAGACCTGAACCATCGGAGCCCTGCTGACGCTGTCGCGGCTCCATCCGCTTACGAGTACGACGGAGTACTCCTGACCAAGCCCTGCTGATCTCATCGTGGCTTGTCAAACACTCTGGTCCGGCTGGACCATCGACGCTACCCTCACTATCATCTTGAACCAGAAGTGAGTAGGACAGCAAGTCCCATCGCCAGCCCCCGTACCCCTCAGTTTGAGGATTGAGAACTGTGCGCAGGGTGCGTTGCGTGCCAGCTGGCCTCCTAAGACTGTCCCGCTTCCCCGATCCCTCGTTACGAGACTTTCGCGATCCCTCGATCGCTGTGTATTACTCCTTACTTTTAATCTTGATAAAGTCTTTCTTGATAAAGAATCACGGTGTAGTGTCCGTTCATAAGTGTGGTGTGTCGACTGTGTGTACGATCAGTCCTCCCCGGCGGGGACTCCCCCTCGATAAGACTCGGCAGTAATTGTGGGAGAGGAGGTCCCAGGTGGTTAGGAGAGTCCTCTTGACCCCTGGGGTCACCGCCTTCCAACAGTCTCTCTACACCCTCCAACTCTGTCTCTCCTCCACTTCTGGCTCTCCTCCACCTCTGCCTCTCCTTCACTTCTGACTCCCCTCCACCTCAGTCTCTTCTCACCCTCCACACCTGCCTCTCCTCACCCTCCACACCTGCCTCTCCTCACCCTCCACATCTCTCCCCTCACCCTCCACTTCTGTCTCTACTCACCCTTTGTCTCTATCTCTCCTCTCCTCCACCATTGTCTCAGCTCTGCTCCGCCTCTGTCTCTGCGCTGCTCCGCTTCTGTCTCTGCGCAGTCACTCTTCAGCCTCCGCCTCAGTCTCTCCTCAGCCTCTGTCTTGGTCTCTGCTCAGCCTCACATTCCACCTCTGTTTCTCCTGTTAGCATCTGCATCTGTGTCCTAACTGGTATAGAATTACTGTGAAAGTTGCTCGTCCACCTACACCTGGGCAAAATCAAGCAGTAACAAACAATAGCAAAGCCAATTAGCTTTGCCTAGACAAGATTATTTGGTTTTGTCAATGTGATTTTTTTATCAGCTATGTTGCCAGCAGCTGATCTAAAGGTTTTTGTATAAAAAACGTTTGATGCTGTTTGATGTGGAGCCCAGCTGTGTCATAAGGCTTTTTTTTAAATGCCTTTCAAACATGTTGCACAGCAGCTACTGTACAACATGACAAAACAAGCATTGGCATAGCCAATAGGTCTCGCTTTTGGGACCTTATAAGTATTTAGTTATGCAGCAGAATATCCTTGGTGCAACAACATCAACTTTTGCATGGATAAACACTTATAAGGTCTCAAAGGCGAGACCTGTTGGCTATGCCAATGCTTGTTAATTTTTCTGGCAGCTTCCTCTATTTAACTTTCTTGATAGAAAACGACCAGCTGAGGTTAGTAAAATATCAGAAACATTTTAGCATTCTGTAGTTTTTAGTCCGTAGAAATTGTCTTCCAGGAGCACCTTGTAGACAATAAGAATTTTTTCAAATCCTGTGTATTCAGATATATAACCACGAAAGCCCTGCTTTTATATGAAATACAGAGTTTTGGGCTGTACCATTTCCTGCTGAAAGCCAATATTTCTCTCTAGGTGTTCCCATACCTGGAGTGTCACCCAATTTTGCGCCTAATTTCCCTCCATGTTAAAGAATAGTAGATGTTTCAGCAGCCAGGCTATTGTGCTGCAAAACGAAATACATATAAGGTCCCAAAAGCGAGACCGATTGCATTGCAAATGCTTGTTTTTAATAGAACTCTGAGTTGAAGCTGCAGCAGATCACAGCCGAGTCAAGTGGCAGAGCTGGTGCTGGTCTAGAAGTGCCCCTCCCCCCCCAGAAGACCCTTGGAGTCTGACACAGGTGTCTCCAGTGAAAGGCTGGCTTCACTAATGTCTGCAGTCCTGGCTTATTGTGTCATCTTCAGAACGAGGCTACACTTTTTAGGATGGTTGAGCCAAGCTGTGCAATGTACAGTACAGATAGACAAGCAGCAGAGTATTTCGTATACGTGTGATTGTGCAATGATGCTGATGCGTTAGTAAACTTTAAGTAAGCGTGCACACGCAATCACAACTTTACGTTATTTTTGTTAGTAAAGCGCCCTACCCCCGCGGGGGTTTCTTGGCGCTGACTCCGGCCTCTCTTACCTTGTGCTCCTGCTCTTCTTCCTTTAAAGGGACCACGGGGTGCTTCCTGTGAGCCGAGGACCCCAAACAGAACACACACAGGAGTTCCCCGTCGTCTTCACAGACAAGCTGCAGCCGCTCACCATGCGCCACACACAGGCTTCCAGGCGCTATCTGCATTTCCTTCGCTATCTCCACTATGTTTGCTAATCTCTTATTCGGTCTCATTTCCTTCTCTTGGTCAAAGCGCTCACTGCATTCCGGGCACTTTTTCACTAAGTCCTCCTTCTCCTTAAATGTGTCGTAGCAGCAAAGGCAGAAGTTGTGTCCGCAGTCCAGGGTCACGGGGTCAGTGTACAGCTCCCTGCAGATGGAGCAGGTGGCTTCTTCTAAGAGCGCGGTCCTGGGGTCTGCGGCCGCCATGGCTGCAGCGAGCTTCCTTCACTAATGTTTCTTCAAATGCTACAGGGCGGTGTGAACGCGCCCCTGTGGATGAACCGGATAAACCGCAGGCCGCACTTGTAGGGCGGGGAGGCCACTGGCAGAGCGAGAAAAGCAGGTGGAGTGTTCTGGGACCAGCCCCTCTGACAGCAGACAGAGAGGCTCGGCCTTGTGAGTGCTGCAGCGTCCAGGGCAGGGGTTGGTGGTGTGATCTCGGGGTGAACACTTAAGGCTGTGAACTCCTCCCAAAGTAGCCCAAGGTGCGGTTACTTCCTGCTGTGCAGGTCAATGCTCTCAGATGAGAGTCCAGCGCCTTCCTAATACGATTTCCAGGCACTTAGACAGCAGCTCTGAGAAAACAGACACAAATGTAATGGAGTTCAGTTGATATAGGCAGGTTATCCGTGGCACAATTTCTGGTAAAGGTGAGCACTGTGCCCTAGTAAGCATGTAAAGAGGTAGTTTTGATAACATATGGGTTCTGTGCCCTAGCAAGTGTGTAAAGGGGCAGTTTCTGGCAGGAGGTGAGCACTCTACCTTCAAACGCATATAAATGAACAGTTTTTTCTCCTAGCAATCGTGTAAAGGGACAGCTCTGGCAGTGGGTCAGCACTGTGCCCCAGCAAGTGTGTATAGGGATAGTTTCTGATACCGTGGGCACTGTGCCCTAGCGAGTGTGTAAAGGGACAGTTTCTGGCAGTGGGTGAGCACTGTGCCCTAGCAAATGTGTAAAGGGACAGTTTCTGGCAGTAGGTGAACACTGTGCTTTAGCACACATATAAAGGAACAGTTTTGAGTAAAATATAGGCATTGTTTCCTAGCAATCGTGTAAAGGGACAGTTTCTAGTAACTGATGGGCACTGTGCCCTAGCAAGTGTGTGTAAGGACAGTTTCTGGCAGTGGGTGAGCACTGTGCCCTAGCAAGTGTGTAATGGGATTGTTTCTGATAACGTGGGCACTGTGCCCTAGCAAGTGTGTAAAGAGACAGTTTCTGGCAGTGGGTGAGCACTGTGCCCTAGCAAGCGTGTAAAGGGACAGTTTCTGGAAGTGGGTGAGAACAGTGCCCTAGCAAGTGTGTAAAGGGACAGTTTCTGGCAGTGGGTGAGCACTGTGCCCTAGCAAGTGTGCAATGGGACAGTTTATGATAACATGGGCACTGTGCCCGAGAAAGTGTGTAAAGGGACAGTTTCTGGCAGTGGGTGAGCACTGTGCCCTAAAAAGTGTGTAATGGGACACTTTCTGGCAGTGGGTGAGCACTGTGCCCTAGCAAGTGTGTAAAGGGACATTTTCTGGCAGTAGGTGAGCATTGTGCCTTAACACGCACACAAAAGGAACAGTTTTTGGTAAAATATAGGCATTGTTTCCTAGCAATCGTGTAAATGGACAGTTTCTGGCAGTGGGTGAGCACTGTGCCCTAGCAAGTGTGTACAGGCACAGTTTCTGGCAGTGGGTGGGCACTGTGCCCTAGCAAGTGTGTATAGGGACAGTTTCTGGCAGTGGGTGAGCACTGTGCCCTAGCAAGTGTGTAATGGGATAGTTTCTGATAACGTGGGCACTGTGCCCTAGCAAGTGTGTAAAGGGACAGTTACTGGCAGTGGGTGAGCACTGTGCCCTAGCAAGAGTGTAAAGGGACAGTTTCTTGCAGTGGGTGAATACTGTGCCCTAGCAAGTGTGTAAAGGAAGAGTTTCTGGCAATGAGTGGGTGAGCACTGTGCCCTAGCAAGTGTGTAATGGGACAGCTTCTGGCAATAGGTGAGAACTGTGACCTAGCAAATGTGTAATGGGACAGTTTCTGATAATATAGGTACTGTGACCTAGCAAGTGTGTAAAGGGACAGTTTCTGGAAGTGAGTGAGCATTATGCCCTAGCAAGTGTGTAATGGGACAGTTTCTGGCCATGGATGAGCACTCTGCCCTAGCAAGTGTGTAAAGGGACAGTTTCTGGTAACGTGGGCACTGTGCCCCAGAAAGTGTGTAAAGGGGCAGTTTCTGGTAACACAGGCACTGTGCCCTAGCAAGTGTGTAAAGGGACAGTTTCTGGCAGTGGGTGAGCACTGTGCCCTAGCAAGTGTGTAAAGGGACAGTTTCTGGTAACACAGGCACTGTGCCCTAGCAAGTGTGTAAAGGTACAGTTTCTGTCAGTGGGTGAGCACCTTGCCTTAGCAAGTGTGTAAAGGGACAGTTCCTGGTAACGTGGGCACTGTGCCCTTGCAAGTGTGTAAAGGGACAGTATCTTGTAACATGGCCACTGTGCCCCAGCAAGTGTGTAAAGGGACAGTTTTTGACAGTGGGAGAGCACTGTGCCCTAGCAAGTGTGTAATGGGACAGTTTCTGGCAATGGATGAGCATTGTGCCCTAGCAAGTGTGTAATGGGACAGTTTATGATAACATGGGCACTGTGCCAGAGCAAGTGTGTAAAGGGACAGTTTCTGGCAGTGGGTAAGCACTGTGCCCTAACAAGTGTGTAATGGGACACTTTTCGGCAGTGGGTAAGCACTGTGCCCTAGCAAGTGTGTAAAGGGACAGTTTCTGGCGGTAGGTGAGCACTGTGCCTAAACACGCACACAAAAGGAACAGTTTTTGGTAACATATAGGCATTGTTTCCTAGCAATCGTGTAAAGGGACAGTTTCTGGCAGTGGGTGAGCACTGTGCTCTAGCAAGCTTGTACAGGGACAGTTTCTGGCAGTGGGTGAGCACTGTGCCCTAGCAAGTGTGTATAGGGACAGTTTCTGGCAGTGGGTGAGCACTGTGCCCTAGCAAGTGTGTAAAGGGACAGTTTCTGGTAGTATGTGAGCACTGTGACTTAACACATATATAAAGGAACAGTTTTCAGAAGAATATAGGCATTGTTTCCTAGCAATCGTGTAGAGGGACAGTTTCTGGTAACTGGTGGGCACTGTGCCCTAGCAAGTGTGTATAGGGACAGTTTCTGGGAGTGGATGAGCACTGTGCCCTAGCAAGTGTGTAATGGGATAGTTTCTGATAACGTCGGCACTGTGCCCTAGCAAGTGTGTAAAGGGACAGTTTCTTGCAGTGGGTGAACACTGTGCCCTAGCAAGTGTGTAAAGCAACAGTTTCTGGTAGTGGGTGAACACTGTGCCCTAGAAAGTGTGTAATGGGACAGTTTCTGGCAATGGGTGAGCACTGTGCCCAAGCAAGTGTGTAATGGGACAGTTTCTGATAACATGGGCACTGTGCCCTAGCATGTGTGTAAAGGAATAGTTTCTGGCAGTGAGAGAGCACTGTGCCCTAGCAAGTGTGTAAAGGGAATTTTCTGGCAGTAGGTGAGTACTGTGCCTTAACAAGCATATAAAGGAAACGTTTTCGGTAACACATACGCATTATTTAATAGCAATCGTGTAAATAGACCGTTTCTGGTAACTGGTGGGCACTGTGCCCTAGCAAGTGTGTAAAGGGACAGTTTCTGGCAGTGGATGAGCACTGTGCCCTAGCAAGTCTGTAATGGGATAGTTTCTGATAACGTGGGCACTGTGCCCCAGCAAGTGTGTAAAGGGACAGTTTCTAGCAGTGGGTGAGCACTGTGCCCTAGCAAGTGTGTAAAGGGACAGTTTCTTGCAGTGGGTGAACACTGTGCCCTAGCAAGTGTGTAAAGCAACAGTTTCTGGCAGTGGGTGAACACTGTGCCCTAGTAAGTGTATAATGTGACAGTTTCTGGCAATGGGTGAGTACTGTGCCCTAGCAAGTGTGTAATGGGACAGTTTCTGATAACATGGGCACTGTGCCCTAGCATGTGTGTAAAGGAATAGTTTCTGGCAGTGAGAGAGCACTGTGCCCTAGCAAGTGTGTAAAGGGAAGTTTCTGGCAGTAGGTGAGCACTGTGCCTTAACACACATATAAAGGAACAGTGTTCAGTAAAATATAGGCATTGTTTCCTAGCAATCGTGTAAAGGGACAGTTTCTGGTAACTGGTGGGCACTGTGCCCTAGCAAGTGTGTAAAGGGACAGTTTCTGGCAGTGGATGAGCACTGTGCTCTAGCAAGTCTGTAATGGGATAGTTTCTAATTAACGTGGGCACTGTGCCCTAGCAAGTGTGTAAAGGGACAGTTTCTAGCAGTGGCTGAGCACTGTGCCCTAGCAAGTGTGTAAAGGGACAGTTTCTTGCAGTGGGTGAGCACTGTGCCCTAGCAAGTGTGTAAAGCAACAGTTTCTGGCAGTGGGTGAACACTGTGCCCTAGTAAGTGTATAATGGGACAGTTTCTGGCAATGGGTGAGTACTGTGCCCTAGCAAGTGTGTAATGGGACAGCTTCTGGCAGTGGGTGAGCACTGTGCCCTAGCAAATGTGTAAAGGGTCAGTTTCTGGTAATGTGGGCACTGCGCCCTAGAATGTGTGTAAAGGGACAGTTTCTGGTAACGTGGGCATTGTACCCTAGCAAGTGTGTAAAGGGACATTTTCTGTTAACAAAGGCACTGTGCCCTAGCAAGTGTGTAAAGGGACAGTTTCTGGCAGTGAGTGAGCACTCTGCCCTAGCAAGTGTGTAATGGGACAGTTTCTGGCAGTGGGTGAGCACTGTGCCCTAGAAAGTGTGTAAAGGGACAGTTTCTGGTAACGTGGGCAATGTGCCCTAGAAAGTGTGTAAAGGGACAGTTTCGGGGAATGTGGGCACTTTGCCCAAGCAAGTGTGTAAAGGGACAGTTTCTGGTAACACAGGCACTGTGCCCTAGCAAGTGTGTAAAGGGACAGTTTCTGGCAGTGGTAAGCACTGTGTCTTAACAAGCATATAAAGGAAAAGTTTTCGGTAACATATAGGCATTGTTTAATAGCAATTGTGTAAAGAGAGAGTTTCTGGTAACGTGGCCACTGTGCCCTAGCAAGTGTGTAAAGGGACAGTTTCTGGCAGTGGGGGAGAACTGTGCCCTAGCAAGTGTGTAAAGGGACAGTTTCTAGCAGTGGGTGAGCACTGTGCCCTAGCAAGTTTGAAAAGGGACAGTTTCTAGTAACATGTGGGAACTGTGAACCAGCAAGTGTGTAAAGGGACCGTTTCTGGCAGTGGGTGAACACTGTGCCCTAGCAAGTGTGTAAAGCAACAGTTTCTGGCAGTGGGTGAACACTGTGCCCTAGCAAGTGTGTAAAGGGACAGTTTCTAGCAGTGGCTGAGCACTGTGCCCTAGCAAGTGTGTAAAGGGACAGTTTCTTGCAGTGGGTGAACACTGTGCCCTAGCAAGTGTGTAAAGCAACAGTTTCTGGCAGTGGGTGAACACTGTGCCCTAGTAAGTGTATAATGGGACAGTTTCTGGCAATGGGTGAGTACTGTGCCCTAGCAAGTGTGTAATGGGACAGCTTCTGGCAGTGGGTGAGCACTGTGCCCTAGCAAATGTGTAAAGGGTCAGTTTCTGGTAATGTGGGCACTGCGCCCTAGAATGTGTGTAAAGGGACAGTTTCTGGTAACGTGGGCATTGTACCCTAGCAAGTGTGTAAAGGGACATTTTCTGTTAACAAAGGCACTGTGCCCTAGCAAGTGTGTAAAGGGACAGTTTCTGGCAGTGAGTGAGCACTCTGCCCTAGCAAGTGTGTAATGGGACAGTTTCTGGCAGTGGGTGAGCACTGTGCCCTAGAAAGTGTGTAAAGGGACAGTTTCTGGTAACGTGGGCAATGTGCCCTAGAAAGTGTGTAAAGGGACAGTTTCGGGGAATGTGGGCACTTTGCCCAAGCAAGTGTGTAAAGGGACAGTTTCTGGTAACACAGGCACTGTGCCCTAGCAAGTGTGTAAAGGGACAGTTTCTGGCAGTGGTGAGCACTGTGTCTTAACAAGCATATAAAGGAAAAGTTTTCGGTAACATATAGGCATTGTTTAATAGCAATTGTGTAAAGAGAGAGTTTCTGGTAACGTGGCCACTGTGCCCTAGCAAGTGTGTAAAGGGACAGTTTCTGGCAGTGGGTGAGAACTGTGCCCTAGCAAGTGTGTAAAGGGACAGTTTCTAGCAGTGGGTGAGCACTGTGCCCTAGCAAGTTTGAAAAGGGACAGTTTCTAGTAACATGTGGGAACTGTGAACCAGCAAGTGTGTAAAGGGACCGTTTCTGGCAGTGGGTGAGCACTGTGCCCTAGCAAGTGTGTAAAGGGACAGCTTCTGGCAGTGGATGAGAACTGTGCACTAGCAAGTGTGTAAGGGACAGTTTCTGGTAACGTGGACACTGCGCCCTAGTGAGTATGAAAAGGGACAGTTTCTGGTAACATGTGGGAACTGTGCACTAGCAAGTGTGGGACAGTTTCTGTCAGTAGGTGAGCACTGTGCCCTAGTGAGTGTGTAAAGGGACAGTTTCTAGTAACATGTGGGAACTGTGCACTAGCAGGTGTGTGACAGTTTCTGTCAGTAGGTGAGCACTGTGCCCTAGCAAGTGTGTAAAGGGACAGTTTCTGATAACATGGGCACTGTGCCCTAGCAAGTGTGTAAAGGGACATTTTCTGGCAGTGGGTGAGCACTGTGCCCTAGCAAGTGTGTAATGGGACAGTTTCTGATTACTTGGGCACTTTGCCCTAGCAAGTATGTAAAGGGAGAGTTTCTGGCAGTGGGTGAGCACTGTGCCCTAGCAAGTGTGTAATGGGACAGTTTCTGATAACATGGGTACTGTGCCCTAGCAAGTGTCTAAAGGGACAGTTTCTGGAAGTGAGTGAGCATTATGCCCAAGCAAGTGTGTAATGGGACAGTTTCTGGCAGTGGATGAGCACTCTGCCCTAGCAAGTGTGTAAAGGGACAGTTTCTGGTAATGTGGGCACTGTGCCTGAGAAAGTGTGAAAAGGGACAGTTTCTGGTAATGTGGGCACTGTGCCATAGCAAGTGTGTAAAGGGGCAGTTTCTGGTAACACAGGCACTGTGCCCTAGCAAGTGTGTAAAGGGACAGTTTCTGGTAATGTGGGCACTGTGCCCCAGAAAGTGTGAAAAGGGACAGTTTCTGGTAATGTGGGCACTGTGCCATAGCAAGTGTGTAAAGGGGCAGTTTCTGGTAACACAGGCACTGTGCCCTAGCAAGTGTGTAAAGGGACAGTTTCTGGCAGTGGGTGAGCACTGTGCCTTAGCAAGTGTGTAAAGGGACAGTTTCTGGTAACACAGGCACTGTGCCCTAGCAAGTGTGTAAAGGTACAGTTTCTGTCAGTGGGTGAGCACCTTGCCTTAGCAAGTGTGTAAACGTACAGTTCCTGGTAACATGGGCACTGTGCCCTTGCAAGTGTGTAAAGGGACAGTATCTTGTAACGTGCCACTGTGCCCTAGCAAGTGTGTAATGGGACAGTTTCTGGCAATGGGTGAGCATTGTGCCCCAGCAAGTGTGTAATGGGACAGTTTATGATAACATGGGCACTGTGCCCGAGCAAGTGTGTAAAGGGACAGTTTCTGGCAGTGGGTAAGCACTTTGCCCTAACAAGTGTGTAATGGGACACTTTCCGGCAGTGGGTGAGCACTGTGCCCGAGCAAGTGCGTAAAGGGACAGTTTCTGGCAGTAGGTGAGCACTGTGCCTTAACACGCACACAAAAGGAACAGTTTTTGGTAACATATAGGCATTGTTTCCTAGCAATCGTGTAAAGGGACAGTTTCTGGCAGTGGGTGAGCACTGTGCGCTAGCAAGTGTTTACAGGGACAGTTTCTGGCAGTGGGTGAGCACTGTGCCCTAGCAAGTGTGTAAAGGGACAGTTTCTAGCAGTGGGTGAGCACTGTTCCCTAGCAAGTGTGTAAAGGGACAGTTTCTGGCAGTAGGTGAGCACTGTGACTTAACACACATATAAAGAAACAGTGTTCAGTAAAATATAGGCATTGTTTTCTAGCAATCGTGTAAAGGGACAGTTTCTGGTAACTGGTGGGCACTGTGCCCTAGCAAGTGTGTATAGTGTGGCTCACTGGTTAGAGGCGGCAGACCCGAGAGCAGAGGACGGCCCGGGACCAGGGTTGGATTCCCGGCGCGGCAGGTTTCTGGACCAGGGTCAGCGGACTCGATAATTCTCTCGCCTCGGTGCCCACTCTGATCAGCGATCACACTCGGCAACTCTGGGCATTAGCTTGCCTCATCTTCACTAACGGCCCCACCAGACCGCTGGGGATGCCTGGTCTCACCCTGGAGATACCCATTAAGGGACCATCTCTCAGGGAAGCCAGGAAGGGGTTCGCAGCGGTCGAAGCGCCTTGGGACCCTCCGGGTAAGTAGTGCGCTATATAAATGCCTATACATTACATATACATATAGGGACAGTTTCTGGCAGTGGATGAGCACTGTGCCCTAGCAAGTGTGTAATGGGATAGTTTCTGATAACGTGGGCACTGTGCCCTAGCAAGAGTGTAAAGGGACAGTTTCTAGCAGTGGGTGAGCACTGTGCCCTAGCAAGTGTGTAAAGGGACAGTTTCTTGCAGTGGGTGAACACTGTGCCATAGCAAGTGGGTAAAGCAACAGTTTCTTGCAGTGGGTGAACACTGTGCCCTAGCAAGTGTGTAATGGGACAGTTTATGGCAATGGGTGAGTACTGTGCCCTAGCAAGTGTGTAATGGGACAGCTTCTGGCAGTGGGTGAGCACTGTGCCCTAGCAAGTGTGTAAAGGGTCAGTTTCTGGTAATGTGGGCACTGTGCCCTAGAATGTGTGTAAAGGGACAGTTTCTGGTAACGTGGGCATTGTACCCTAGCAAGTGTGTAAAGGGACAGTTTCTGTTAACACAGGCACCGTGCCCTAGCAAGTGTGTAAAGGGACATTTTCTGGCAGTGGGTGAGCACCTTGCCCCAGCACGTGCGTAAAGGGACAGTTTCTGGTAATGTGGGCACTGTGCCCTAGCAAGTGTGTAAAGGGACAGTTTCTGGTAACGTGGGCACTTTTGCCCTGGCAAGTGTGTAAAGGGACAGTTTCTGGCAGTAGATGAGCACTGTGCCTCAACAATCATATAAAGGAATGGTTTTCGGTAACATATAGGCATTGTTTAATAGCAATCGTATAAAGGGACAGTTTCTGGTAACGTGGCCACTGTGCCCTAGCAAGTGTGAAAAGGCACAGTTTCTGGCAGTGGGTGAGCAATGTGCCCTAGCAAATGTGTAAAGGGGCAGTTTCTGGTAACGTGGGCACTGTTCCCTAGCAAGTTTGTAAAGGGACAGTTTCTGGTAACACAGGCACTGTGCCCTAGCAAGTGTGTAATGAAGTACATTTTTTTCTGACCTCAGACGCATATTATAGAACACGCATTCATGTGTCTTAGTTTGAAAAAGACTGCCACCGTGCTCATGTTACAATACTGAGAGGATAGCTTTTATTGCCGCTGAGTAAATAGCTGTTGTCTTTGTGTGTCACAGAATAGACAGGAATATTTACTCAAGCCAGGACTTTGCCCTCAGTTAAACACGGGTGAATCTTTGCATTTCAGAATGTTGTTTTCAAAAGGTTCCAAAACTAAGGTTCATTATTTTGTATTACAGGAAGACATTCCAATTACGGGATTTCCTCTCTTTAAGCATTTTTGTAAGCATATTCTTGGTTCTGTTGCTAAATAAAAATTGTTCTTTTTAAAAAGAAAAAATGTTGCGCCAAATTTTGTCATGCTTCAAGTTAGGCTTCTGTGCTTAGGCTTATAAATGAATGCGTCTAAAAATGATAGGCAAGAGATTCAGCTTGCTTTTATATGTGGTATTATCAAACATGATTGGGTTTATTAAAAAAAAGGTACGCACACGCTAAGGCGCGCCCTGCCCACATGTAATTTGCATCGGGGCTTCGCGAACAGCAACCAAGTAGGTTTTACCGACAGATGACCGCTTTCAAAAGGTGACGGAGAATCGCTGTCTGGGTTCATCCGAAGCACAGGAGCGACAGTAACCGCTTCAAGTGTTTTTTCCTGAATCCAGGATTGAACACACTTTTACATTCAGACCCTTATTTGTGGTCTGCAAATTACATGTGGGCAGGGCGCGCCTTAGCGTGTGCGTACCTCCCCTTGTAAATCACACGGTCCTGACGAAAACCAAAGAATTTTTATATATTGGTTGAAACATGTAGACCTATTTTACTTTATAATTTCTTTCACATAGCACACTTAGCTATTTTTTTTAAAATAATTTTAATATATCACACTTTTTGAGACAACAAAGCCTTCCTAGTTGGGCATAGGTGCCACATTGGTTTTATTTAGGGTTCAGACGCTCAGGAATAAAGTCTTGAACGGAGTAGTACCGGCCCTTTTTAATATACCTTCACTCATTTATATTTAGCACATATAACAAAAAACAATATCCCGCTTCACTGTAGTCAAGTGTCGTAGCACACCCTATAGGCACTCGGCTTATGGGGTGGGACCCCAATGATGAAGCATGTCACCAACCAGGTTGGTGAGTGAGGGGTCTTCTTAAAAGACTACCACTGTCCAGTTAACGGGTTTGGGGCACTTTGTGCTTACCTAGCCACACCCAATAGGAGAGAGCAAATTGCTGTTTTCCTTTCAATTAGGGGGCACTCCTTCAATGTTATTACTATTACAAGTTCCCCTGTGTTGTGAAGGGATTTTTCATGACGATGCATATCGCTGCACAACAGTTGGGTGGATTTGCTCTGATACTAAATTTCACAGATTTGATATTTTCATGCTGTGAACAAGACAGACGACATTTCACCAGTGTATGTCAAATTTGGCTATAGTAGTATTAAAGAAAAATAAAAGAGATATACAGGATCATAGTGTGTCACCTGCAGTTAGTCACGTTACTGCCCCCTTCCCTTAAGGAACAGGCAGCCCTAGATTTATGTATCCTGATTGGACGTAAGGATAAAATATAGATCTGTGACTCTTGTACATGGTGACCTAATTTCTATATTACATTAGTCAGTTTTGTTCTGCTTCCTAAGTAGTGTATGGCTTTGTGCCATAAAGGAAACAAGGTTTCATTTTTACCTGAAGAAAGAACTGGAACATTAGCTGAGGTTACCGTATATGGTTTAGCGACAAGCGGTAGAGCTAACGTTTGTGAACAAATTTGATTTTTGTGTATCACCCATACTCTTGGTATTGTGTCACATGCTTTACTATCACCCAAGTAATTTCCTGTTCTTCCTATAGATTTTTCTTTTGTCGCTTCTCCCCTGACTGATGTCACATCGTGCCTAGTTATTGGGGATTTTAGCTGTGTCCTAGTTCCATTTTCCTATTCCATATTCCTTTCACCGATCAGCCCATTTATTATTATTGGTGTATTGTTCAGGTTCACACTTTCAGACTGCAGTAATGTACCAGAGACCCTATATTCTGTATAATTCCCTTTTGTATGACCAGACTGGTTTTTAAGAATTTTCTTTAGGGCTACTTGGATGTTTTCCAGTCTGACTGTCAGGGTAGTGATGGACTGGTTAACTGACTCAATTCTATAGTAAGACAAGTTTTCTACCTCAATAGGAGATACCTTACATTTATTTTTTGAACCTGACAAATTTTCAAGGACTATTTTAAGTTGGATTTGTACCCTTTTGTTCCTGCTTCTTGAATTTTTGGTGGGATCAGATGTGTTCTAAATCATGGAATTACCAGGACTCTCTAGTTCTTGTGTTTTGTTTCCACATTTTGATCATTAGCCTGTGTATTGCATAGTGCACCTGATGCACAGTTATTAAAAGGGAGGTATCTACATGTCCCTGATAATCTGTATTATACGATTTTTCTTTTGAGGTGTTGTAGAAAAGGAATTTAGGAACACCTAGACGTAATCATTGAGAGAAAAATGTTCACCCAATTAGACGATGTCACTATGTGTGAGGACATCCATTCATATAGAATTCCTATGTAGTTATCTACCCTTAGATGGTAGAGGATATGCTCTCCCATGGAAACCCAATTGAAGAGGCTAGAGGCACTGTTTTGCTTATTGCCTTTGCCTTTGTATTCTATGAGAATGACAGTGTATTTTAGATCACAATAGTCCCATGGCGTATGGCCACTCCTTTGAAGATTGCAGGCCACCTGCTTGCAGTCCCCTTATTAAACACAATGAACTGTTTTTGTACTTAATTGAAGGAAACTAACAACTGTGTCACATTTCCTATGTCACTAGGTTCTGCGGTATCAAGTCACAATAAACCTGCAGAACATTGATTTTAAGCCTAATTTCCATCAGTGACAGCTAGAGATGAGGGCTGGACGTCTAGACCCTACAGTCCCAGCACCCAGAACGTAGCAAGGCTGGACAGAGATCGCCAGCGCGCCATCAATGGTATCTCCAAAGCATCGTACTTGCTCCATCAGTCGGCATTGGATATCACAGAACCAGAATTTCAGTGCAAAAGAGCGAAAGAGAAGGATTCCTGTTGTTTTGAGGCTTCAGTTTTCCACCTGTCATGTGCTGGTAACCTCTGACAGTTTGCAGTCCCTTGAGCCCCTTGGCCACACACACCCCCTTTTTTTTGCTTTTGCTCCAAAGGAAGTGCAGTGCACCGGAGGATCCAAGATTGGCAAAAAGCACTACATTATGGTGCCCATGAAAGAGCAGCCTGAGCATCCTCTGACACTGAATAATGAGTGTTGGAGCCTGAGAATGTTGACCCGGGTCTGCACGAGATGATCTGTGCCCACGACCAATGAAGAGCACAATATCTGTAGTGTCTGCCGCAGAGGAGAGACACTGGTGCACTCCATTGAGACATCGAGACTGTCAAGTGAGCTGTGAGTGTTTGCCAGAAGGTCACTCCAACGGATACTGAGAAGCACTATTTTCATGGAAGGCCTGAATCAAGAGGCCCAATGCGGAAGAAAACAATGGAGAAGATTTGATGGACAATAGAAGCCTGTCAGAGAGGCTTGGACGGACTCTGGACATAGTTGTGGTTGCACAAGCAGTTACCTTGCGATTGCTTAAAATGGGTGTTAGGAGACTGATTCTTATTGTTTTGCTGACATTGTTTTAGAGTAGTATTCTGTTTAGTAAAAGCAGAATAAAGTCCATTCTCTGTGGAAGAGTATCCCTTTTCATCTAAGAGCATTGATAAGGATTGCCGCTGTTTCACCTGAGTATATAATAGTTACTGAAAGCCATAGGAGCTATGAAAATGTTACTAGATAATTTTAGGATTTGCTTTTGCTTAGGGTTGAGAAAGATGATAATTTGTTTGTAATGGTGGTCATTACTTTCTCCTGTTGTCTGTATGTTAATTATGACCCAATGCCCTGTTCTCTTTGTATTCCTGCTCATACCCATAAGGAAATGTTTAGAATGGAAAATGCTCACCTAGCAATGAATTAGGATTTGCCTGTGTAATGGCAAAAGGAGGGTCTGAGGTTCTTTAATTTTGACTCCATTTTACATTCAACTCCATTTTGTATTGCCTTTACACAGGCTGCCTGATTCACGAAGTGTCTCTGCCCTTTTTGACTGCAATGTGTTGAAAACCCCCTCCGTCCTTGTCTTGAAACCCATCTCAGACACCAGCCGGCCTAAACTAATCCTTGTCTGGACCACCTAATCCCTGTATCAACTATCTGTTAGCCTTTAGCATTCTTCTCGTGCAGTATCTTATCTTTTGGCCTTCACTATTCTCTCCCTGTGTTTTCCTATTCCACAACCTTTCCTTTGAAGCACACAGACATGTTATTCCATTGCTGATTGACCTATATGTGCTGTAATTGACTTATCGGGTTGGGCAAAAGCACGACTCAAGGGGGATGTTCTGGTTACATGATGCCTTGTTTTGAATGTTTTCCTATTGGCTAATATTTGGCAGATCTTGCATGTCCATGTTAGGCATTTTGCATGCTTGCAAAAGCTAGGACTGCCCCTTACTTTTATGCTGAGTTTGTAACCCTAAGCATATATAAGGCCTCTGTTTTCTGTACTCCTCAGACTGCCTCATTCAGTTGCTAAGGCTTCTGTGTGACGTAGTCTCACTTATTTAAGTTTAATAAAGATGTCTTTTCATATTTCAGCTTCTGTGCCAACTTCTTTGTTATTAAGTATTAGTGAGACCCCTGAGAATGAAGATTTGAGTTTCTTCAATACCGGCCTGTTTATGATTGGATATTAATTCCCACGAGGGGTGTCCATGTAAATCAAAATCCTGGGACTTCATTTTAACGCAACTTCTCGTTTATTGATTAATTAAGCCTTTCACTCATTGGCAGTGACATTACATTTTGAGACATTCATTGCTTTAAGTAATACCTTGGGGTGGGTCTGCTCATCTATGGCGCTTTTGCCATCAGATTACAGGATGCCAACCTGGAGTCCAACGTGGAGGAGCTCTGGGTGGAAGGTAAGATGTGACCCTAGTTTTTCTACCAATAAATCAAGGGGGCCCCTGAGTTACAGTACAGGTGGAGACGCAGGGGAAGGGAACAATATAATAAAACAGAGAAGTCTCAATCTGAAATTATTCAACAAGTGCTGGTAAAGTCGCTATGAATAAAGGCTAGCTGCCTTCCTCGCGGAAATCGCCGGTCGCCCTACCTCGCTCTCGGTACGGACGTTGACTGCATGCCTGTGAGCACCTGCTCCTGGAGGATTCTGGCTGAGCCTCCCCTAGCTTGCCACGCCTTTATTGCATTTACGAGACTTTCCGTGATGGCGACCTAGTGTATATCCTTTATTCTATTACCGGCCCTATGATATTCTGTGCTGTCTCTTGTTGTGATTCCCCATATGGACAGTATATAACAGCTAGCTTCCATTGTCCAGATACCCCCACCTGTGTCTCCACGAAGACACATGCCCCGATGAAGGTGAGACCTGCCCTAGGTCAGACACCGAAATGTACGTTGGCACCACTACACCAGTATCCTGGCGAACTCTACCATATTTTGACCTTCTTGTTTATTCATTGCTTGTATCTGGTCTATTATCTGAAACTTCCACTGTATTAATTGCATTATATATTCTTTGCCATTATTTTTTTGATTTTGGATTGTGTTACCAATTTGGAGACAAAATAATATTGTGTTTAGGAGGCCCCTTTTGTCTCCCAGCTTGATTACTTAGAATTGTAGGCCTTCGCCTTTTGTATTCTCTAGTGCTTTTATTGAATTTGAATGAGTGGATCCTTCTGGATCGAGACAAATGGGACTGAGTGAGTATGTGTTGGAGTAACTGTGTGAATGACTTTGTTTTGTGGGGGTCTGTAATTTTGCTCTATATGTTTGTCTTTTGATATAACATCTATTGAAATTATTGAATTGTATATATATGAATACTTATTAAAACTTATTCATGGATTTATGTCTAATTTTCGTTTATTGATTGCTTTCTCCTGGGAGGGAGACTGTATTCAT
Source organism: Lissotriton vulgaris (assembly GCF_964263255.1). Lineage (NCBI taxonomy): Eukaryota > Metazoa > Chordata > Amphibia > Caudata > Salamandridae > Lissotriton > Lissotriton vulgaris. Next base: position 2,102,529,653 of record NC_141691.1, on the reverse strand, counting down.
AGTGCCTTTACCAGCAAGTGTTGATTCATTTCAGGTGGAGACTTCTTTGTAATTATCTGGACTGCAGACAGTGTTGTGATTTTTTTCGCTAGCCAAGTAATGCTCCCCATTTTGTGCTAAAGGGTCTCTTAACATGAGGCTCGTCAAGGCTGTCTCGTGTTTTTACCTGTCAGAATTGTCGCGTTCGAAAGCGGCCTTGTAACAACACATTCTGGGGTACTTGTGCCCTCCCCCTACCCCCGACTGGCGGTAACTATCTCCATCATTGGTGCCCGCTACCGCAGGTGTAGAAGGGAAGCTTGCAGTGCATGCATAAGTGAAAGGCCTTCGTTTATAACAGTAGTTTGTCTGAAGCCCAGCACATCACAAATTCAGATGTGCCCCTTGTTACATAGATAACAAGCATTTGCTATGCAATAGGTCTCGCATTTACGAAAATTAAAGGTATTAGTATTGTAAATAACAATGCCTTTTATTTATGTTTTAAAAACCAAAACATAAATAAAAGCCATTGCCTTTTACATTGGCAATAGCTCAAACTTACGTTAATTCGAGACCTATTGCATTGCAAATGCTTGTTAGTTATGCATCTGTCAAAGGTCATCGCTTTTGTTTTGTTCAGGTTCCTTTGCTATGCTGTATTCTTCTAATGCATCCTGTATTCTTTGAAGGCCAATTTGAGTGCTGGTGAGGATTACCACAACCTCTGCATATTGCAGAATTCTTTTTTTTTCCGCTCTATCAGTCTGGGTGGACAGATCCTGGGGACTGTCAAATGGTCTTCCATTTCTGACATGAAAAGGTTCAAAAGAAGCAGGGCTTCAATGTAGTTCTGTTTTAGCTCTTTGTTTGTAGGGATTGCTTCAGATGTCGGCCAGGTTGCTGTCAATTAGACTCTGCCCCATGTTTTGCTCTATAATGATATCATTGCATTTTGAAAATTTTATGGTATCTGCCACTTCTTTAACTTTAAAAATAACCTGCCTCTGGGGATATTCTCAAAGGAGTTGGTGAAATCGAGAAAAGCTGCGTTTAATGGAAGGGGCTTGCGTCTCGTCGCTTCTTCAGTCAAACATGAAAGCAAAAGCAGATTGTCCTCAATATGGCAATGTTTTTCAAAACCTGTTTGGAACAATAGTATACTTTGTTTCTCATAAACCCACCTTTCCAGTACTTCATGCAGTAGTTTGGCATAGTACTTCCCTTCAACATCAAGAAGCGCTATCATTCAGTAATTTCCAGGTAAGGTTTGATCCCCTTTTTTAGGTCTCGGCTGGCGTGACTGCGTACATGCACAGCTCGCTCGGCAAGATTTTGTGTTTTAGATGAGCTTTCAGTCACGGGCTTCAAGCCCCACCCCTCTTTCCCATTGGCTGACGTCACCGTTTATGCTAAAGGGTGGCCACCCATTGGGAAAGAGCTTTTCCTGACTTAGGCTTTTCTCTTTTTCAGACGGCCCACTTGGACGGGCTCGCATGATTTACCTTTGTCGCAAAATCTTTCTTATCTTTATGGGGCCACGTGTTTCAAACTCATGGCCCCGTAAAGACAAGAAATCGGCGGACCGTGCTTGTTTTCATTCTGTGCTGGTGCTTTGTTTAAAATATATACCTGAGAAGTTTTCTGTGCAAACGAACCACGGTTAAATCATTGAGGAGGGTGTTAAGGGAAAATATCGACCTTTTAACCGCTGACATCCAGCTTTGTGTCATGAAGAAAAAAAACCTTTACTTCTTTTGGAGGTGGGGGTTTGTGTGTGTGCACACGCTTACCCGCTGGATGGACCATCGTTTCTGTACTTGTTTAAATCGTACAGCTTGAATTATCTCTCTCGGCTCCAAATGGTTTGCATCATGCCAGAGGGCCTTCCCTCCCTCTTCCCAGCCACAGCCCTAGGAAGTTAGTCAGCGTCCGTGTTTGTGTGCATCACCCCCCCTTCTCTCTCTCATTGTTTGCTGGGGCGTGTCTGCGTATGTGTGTGGGGAAAATCACAGTGTCTAGAAGTCAGTCTGAAGGACGGAAAGCGTTAGTGTGATACTCAGAATGGCTGTGAGCATGCGGTATGATCTGCCATAATGTGAATGTTAAAGATGACTTGTGCGCAAGCATGTGCATTTGCAGTGAGACACAATGTGTGTGTAAGAGTGCCTTGTATGTAACTGCAGAAGCTCATGATGTGTTTGTATAAGCTCATAGAAGTGAAAATATGTCTGAGAAGAATTTCGGGGGAATGTCATGTGAACCAGGGTTCTGTTGTGTGCTTGCGCTTCAGATGAGCCCCACTTGTGTAGTCAGTTTCCTCTTTTAAAAAAATAAAACAAAAAAAAAGCAGGAGGCCGGCGCTTTCACTTCTCCATCAGGGGGTTCATGTCACACAGTTTCTCCTCTTCAGCTGTGGTCCATTTACAACTCGGTCTCTACATCTCTACCCATGAAACTGCAACAAACAACAGACAAGAAATGCTCCACCAGGAGTCTGGAAAAGTGAGTAACCCTTTGTAAAAAATCATGTGTTTTTTTCCATGCTGTCGCGAAATGAAATGTCTGGTGCACAAGAAGTAAAGTTGTTTTTCCCCAGTTATGATACTGCGTTGTTGCCACACCTCATACTTAAAGTTGCCGCCTTGCTCCATGTTATGAAGCGGAGGACGTTCCATTTCTTCATTTTCGTTGAGTGCCAGTGCACTCTGGGAGTTGTAGTTCAAGCTGAAATCACGACTTAAGAGGCATGAAAACAATGGTTTTAATAACGAACATTCCTGAAGTGGATACTTTGCTTTTTGATTACTAGGAAGAATCTGGAAACCTTATGCATTTCAGAAATTCCTTTATTTACTTACTTACTTAATAATAATATTGTATGGTATGTCTTCTTCTTTGCTTTAATGGTACCAATTTTGAAGGATGAATGGTTGATTTGCACATGTCAGCTTTCAGTCGTTTAAGGGTGACCCTCTTTATCTGTTTGGTACAATTCTTTAACCATTCGTAGTTTGTAGGTTGGTAACGGTGATTGACAGCTCGTGGTCTAACAATATTATTTAGATCATAGTAATGCTTCAGAAAGCCTCTCGAGTAGCTACAAATAATACATGTACGTAGGTCTGAGTAAAGCCTGCTTTTATTTTTTTGGTAAACTAAGGTGCACAAAAAAGTAGCAGACACTGCAAAGATGAGACCGTTGCAGCTCAAGATTTTCAAATATGCATGAGACAGACCAAATCCTAAAAAAAAATCCAAATGACCTACACAGGTTTCACCACCAGATCACTCTTTTTTGTTTAAATCTATTTCCTTGGAAAAAAAATGTAAAAAACATAATAAAGAAGACCATATACATGTCATATGTTTCCCATCATAAACAAGCATTAAAAATGCAATAGGTCTTTCCTTTGATTACGTTAAAGCCATTTGCTTTGCTAATGCTATTGTATAGCAAAGCAAATGGCTTAACTTAATGAAAGGCGAGACCTATTGCATTTTTAATGCTACATATGCGCACCAGGGTTTTCCAACTTTCCATGTATTGATACCAAGAGGAGTTAAATGGCAACATTTCAGAACAATTTAGTTTATAACCAGAAATAGTAGACTATAACTTTATTTCTTCTTAAAAAAGATTTTAAGAGAAAAGGGAGTTAGATATATATAATAAAACATCATCAGTGTAAGCCGATAGCTTGGTTTCAAGGGAATTTGTGTTTAAAACCTAATATAAGTGGATTATAATGAATACATTCAGGGAAGGGTCCTAAACAAACTTGTCTGGTGCCTCTACATAAATTAAAATAAGGGGAAAGCGGCCATTAACAAATACATTAGGAAGGGGGTCTGAGTATGATTATTTACTAAACAAAGAAATTTAAGGCCAAAGCCAAACCAATTAAGGGTGATAAACATATATTGTCAATTAATGCGGTCAAATGCCTTTTTGACATCGAGCAAAATGGCTGCAAGAGCGAAAGCTAGAAAATTGGAAAACATTCTAGCATTGTCAGCCACAAGTTTACCCTAATGCCATCAGATTGATCAGGTTTAACAAGTAATCAACAGTTTCAAAGTGGGTTGCTAAAATTTGGTAAACATTTTGCAATTATAGCTAATTAATGAAATAGAACAATAATTCTTACAAAGGGCATGATCTTCGTCTAGTTTAAGGAAAATAAAAATCTATGCTTCCAAAAAGGATCCATTATCTAATAAATCTAAAAGAAATAAATTAAAAAGTTCAGATAATTTAGGAGCGAAAATAAAAGAAAAAGCGGATAACAATTCAATAGAAAAACCCCCAAGGTCAAAAATGTTAGCTTTTTTAAGGGATTTAATAGCCTCCTTAATCTCCTGAAGAGTTTTGTCAGTTTCTAATGCTTCAAATGTATCAGGAATGAAAAGAGAATTAGGAAGACCATTAAAAAAAGTAAATGCATTAGTTTTGGAAACTATTAGAAACTATTAGAAAAATCAGTATCTGAGAATGGAATGTTATTGGTGAGTTAATTACGAATTGGGCCATTGTTTTTACTTTCAGTTTTAGCTTTTAAATAATTACCCAACATTTTACCAGCTTTAATTTGATATCCATGATATTTCGATTTAACTTTAAGAAAGATATTGCAAGCATCAGCGGTAGCAAGTTCATTAAAGGTAGACTTGGCCTTAATAAATTCTTGTAAGACAAACGAGGATTTTGACGCAAAATAAGTATGTTCCAATGTTTTCATTTGTTGCAATAAAGTATTATATTTGTAGTTTGCCACCTTTTTCTGAAACATAGAGGCTTTGAAAACATCCCAGTTGTTTCAAGTAGATGGTTGAATAGACCAGTTAAATTGAATACAAAATATTTAATAAAAGCAGTAGCTTATGTAATAAAGTTATTGTCTGATAAAAGGAAATTATTGCATTTTCAGCAGCAGGTTTTAGGATTAGTAAGTAATAAATCAAAAGAGACTAAAACGGGGGCATGGTCCAAGATAAAAACGAGGCAATTTACTGAGGTCTTAGTAACTAAAATATAATCAATTCTAGACATAGAATGATGTTAACTAGAAAAAAACATAAATTACCAAACATTAGGATTGCGAGTTTTCCGGACTTCAAAGAATGGATGAGTAGTAATGGCACATTGAAATCCTTTATGAGATCTATCAGAATTAAATTTACATTTAGATTTCAGTTCACAGTGCAGAGCAGGGCAGCAGAGCCGTAGAGCCACCACCGCCGCGCTGTACCGCCCGCCCAGCTCCGGTCTCGGCTCCAGCCCCAGTCCCGCAGTCCCGCAAGGGGCGAAAATAGGAAAAAGCTGTAAACTTCCGCAGCCGGAGACCCGCGGCCGCAGCAGAGCGCGGTCCGCAGGATAGACCGCGGGGGAGACTCGCCGAGAGCCGTGAGCTGAGCCACACCCATCCGAGACCCGAGACCCGGAGCTGCAGCAGGACCGCAGGAGACCGCGGGAGAGAGCGGCATAGGTCAGAGAACAGCGAGTGGAACAGCGAGTGGAACGCTGTCTGCTTCCTCGCATATTTCAGTAGTCCAGGAGCAGAGAGTAGAGAGCAGCAGAGTGCAGCAATGAGCATGAGCAGAGAGCAGTGGCATAGGCAGAACAAGTGAGCAGGACGCCAAGCAGGACACTGAGCAGGATGTTGTCCCCATCGCCACTGTGGGAGGGTGAGCATCTCGGCGGTCTTGGCGGATGGTCACCACAGATCACAGAGCACGGACTGCGACCATTTACGGCGAATAACGGTGAGTGGGGTACGAGACTATTTTCACTATATTCACCCCATATTCACCCCACATTGTTCCGAATAATCCCCCACTGGCGGCTGAAGGCTGGCAGACGAATTATGGAATAGACAATTGTTTGATGCTAGTGCCAGTGCCATGCTAGTGCTAGTGGCCAGTAGAGCAGCCAGTAGAGTAGAGTGCAGCAGACAGCAGCAGCAACAGTGAAAGAGTGACACAGACAGTAGCGTGTAGCCGCAATACGACAGACTCTGCAGATTAGGCTACGGACTACAGTTACAGCTACAGTTCAGCTACAGCTGTCGGGTCTATAACAGGCCCTACGGTAACTGAGGAACTAAGGAATTGCCCACCTGACAAGCTATTTAACAGCAGCAGCAGATATCAGCAGACCAACAGCTTTTTAAACATCTCACGCAAGACCGAGCTCCATTGGGCTCCATCATATCCTGACTTCCCAAGCGCTTTTTCAACCCCAGCAATCACCCCACTTATACGTTACACACCATAACCACACCTCGCTATCCTCCCTGATGGCAGCTGTTCCTACTCATAGGGGGCAGACAGGCTTGGGAGGGGGAGTGGAGGTGGAGTAGGAAGTGGAGCAGAGGTGGCATAGATGGCATAGGTGGCTTAGATACCAGGATACTAGAAGCACTAGAGACCACAGGCAGAAAAAGCAAGGCCCAAAAGTGGATGCTCAGGGTCTAGGCCAGACTAGTGTTGTGGGGGGCTTGGGAAGGCCCGGTAAATACATTAACATACGACAAGCCTCCGAATCAGAAAAACGTCAGACAGGGGAAAAATAAAGAGAAAAAAAAAAGAGGAAGGCGGAATTCCAATAACACATAATCTAGACGGACCTTATTAAACAAATCGGAAAGAATGGGATCTGGGAAAGTGCGGCTGAATATAAGTGTAAGGTAAAAAAAAACGAGGAAAATACAAACCAGGGTACACAAAAGGCAAGTAGAAAAAGGAAGAGGATAGCATAACATAGAGAGAGACTAGTGTCGGCACCTGAGCTAGCAGTTCCAAGCCCAAAACAAAGTAACATTGGGATCCAAAAATTCTTTTACCTAAAGGATGGCGACCATCTATGGACAAACGCAGGAACAAGCCCTCCAACCTAGCCCAATTACACCGGCACCAAGTGTAAAAGAGAACACGCAAGAAGGTGGAAAAAAAGAATCACAAGGTACTCATAGTGAGAACAGTCCAACAAACAATCCAATAGACCAGCTACAAACCTCTAGGACCCCTGTTAAGCAAAATAGCAACATTGGCCTTTTCAAGTCCCTTGTAGTAGTAGCCCAAATAAACAGGAATGAGTCCCAAACTCACGAAAGAGTCGAGGAAATAAAGACCAAGGATAAGGGAAAGGTGGAAGAAACAATAATGGGGAATAAATTGGGGGCTGAGCATAATGCCTCACAGGACGACTCATGGCTAACCTCTCTCTCCCTACCTGAGGACATAAGCTTGGACAGACACACAGGAAGAGAAAAACACCCAATCCGAGTTAGAAGCATACTCAAAGATCAGCCAAGGTCTACAAACCAATCATAGACCACAAGGAGATCAGGAAAACGGTCCTGGTGGTAACGGAAGGCTGGAATCTACTCCATTGCATCCAAACGTCAAACCCCACGAATGGGACAAAGGCCAAAATAAAACTAACGGATGGTCTAAAAACAAACTAAACCTAGAATCTCCAATTACGATATAATCTACGAGTAAGTCAGATGAAGAGTCATTGGTACTGGCAATACCGTCCAGAAAAGACCACAAGGTCCCATGGAGTAAAACATTACTAAACACCTTAGACCAGGCAGTTAAAGCACTGAATTTCCAGTCAGATAAAATGGACGTCCAAATCAACCTAATAAACCTTATTGCGGGTCATATTTCAGGTATAAACACCAGGATGGACCATATGGCAAACCTGCTTCTAGGGAGGGCTGATAAGGGACTCCATACAGAGACCATCCAGCCAAGCTGTGTATGCGGAAAATTAGTGGACAACATGTCAAATTTTTGTTTTTCTATCTCCTTCCTCTGTTGAGGTCCCTAAAATTTCTGGACACTTCTACCTTTACCAGAGGTTGCCGCGGGTGAGGCAGGTATATAGCATGATATTTTGATTACCCGATGACTATGCCATGACGCCGGATGGGGCGGAGAAAAGATATACACCGCATCGACAAAATCAGGGCGTCTATGAGGGTTATCAAAAATAACCAATGGTTATAGTAGATACCAGTGTCCATTACATTTTTGATTATCAAGAAACTAGTATTTTTACCCGATTACCAGACAACAGCGGGTCAAGACTTTTTGAACAGAGGTAATATAATGCGGCTGCTGAGAGAAATACCAGAACTGGATGACATTACATCCCAAAATCTTCTGTCTGTAGAATTTAAACACACAAAAAACAAATCAGAAGTAGAAGAGTCTTTAACCACCTGGTCGTCTAAGGATATAGTTGATAGAATACTTGCTACGAGCATATCTTTTGAAGCTGGCGGCATAAGACTAAGGCGGGAAGAACGGAAAAAATACCCATTTCCATTTTTAAAAAGCATAACCATAAGTAAAAAGAAAATGGAAGAGGGGAATACCCAAAAATCATGTCCAAAGGGAGCATGCTCAGTAACTCCGCAAAAAATATCACAAAACACAAGAAGACAAGAAAAGGCAGTGGTGCAAGTAGGCGCTCAGGAACAGATTACTGACTGGTCCTGGGTGGCATCGGTTTTGAGCAATAAGTGTACCTAGCAAGTCCAGACATTTAAAAGAAGATAGAAAATTACATCTACTGATAACAGTTTGTAACCAAAAGGATTCAATTGATACAAACCCACATATGATCAGCCTCTGCTCCTGGAATGTTCATAGTTTTAATAGTATGGGGCACGACCAGAAAAACCGCAAACTTCTTGGAACAGCACGACCTGATATTGCTACAAGAATCCTGGAACCTGTGCCAAACTTCCATCCCGGGCTATATTGAGTTTCACGTTCTCGCTGAAAAAGTCTCAAAATTTGGACACCCGAGAGGAGGCTTATCAACATATATCACCCAACCATACAGATGGCAAGCAGAAGAAGTAGACACTGGGGCGAACTGGATACAAGCAATAAAACTTATGAAGAAGTTGGACCCAGGTTCATGTATTCGTGACCTATTAGTGATTAATGTTTATGTACACTCGGAAAAGAAAGAGAAAAATGAAAAATTGATAATATTACTAACTTTGATCAGGTCATTGCAAAACAGCCACGAGTCATATTCCATGATTATCTCAGGGGATTTTAATAGCAATCTAACAAAAGATGACAAAATAATTCAAGCTCTCGGAGAACTGGGCCTTTTTATCCTGAACAAGAATGATAATGGGGACAGTTGCATACCTTTAACCTTTGTAAGCGGCAACCGGAAGTCAACAATAGACTTCACAATAATGAGCAAAAATTTGATATCGATGGTGAGCTCATTTTCGGTCGGGCAACGCGTGGAAAGTGATCATCTTCCACTAATTACCAAAATAAAAATGCTGGTCAGTAAGACGGAAAAACAAAACACAGTCCGTCAGTATACTGAAAAATTCAATCTGCGTAAACTGAAATTGGGAGGAAAGGACATAAAACCAACAATGGATAAATTCAAAAATGAACTGCTCAGACTAACACCGAAAGAGAAAGAAAACCCAATAAAAACATGGGAATATCTATGTAAAGTCGTAACAAGAAGCCCCCAAACTGTGGTAAATTAAATATTACCCTGTCGGAATTTCTATACTTAAACAATGGGTCATGCATATAATGAGAGGCAGAGTCCGTGGTGTCCGATTCAAAAGGGCTTTATTTCAGTAACTCGAGTTAAGAGATAATCGGGTTCCGTCACCACTAAGGTTCAGGAAGGGTCTTCTGAACTTTATTCACAGAGTACAATATTTATACATGGAATATACATTGCATTGCATAGAGAAGGAGGATGTATAGTCTGAAGTAAAGGTCGCTCAAGCAAAGGTTGCTCATCACCAAGAGCCAGTGTGTGCATATATTTCTTCGTGCATTGCGTGGGGGCCATGGGCTTTCTATGGATGCAAGCTCTGTAAATCACTTAAACGGAGACAGAAAGGCTAGGCCCTATCTCTGCAGACTGGTTCTGTTTACCTTCCTCACTAGGCAGGAATGTGTTTTCTGTGGAGCAAGCAGATAACTGTGTGCAAAATACTGTCTTGGCAGGCCGGGCTGGGCCCCTCTCGGCTGAGCCAGAAGTATGAGAGAGGTCAGTGATACGTAGCTGAGCTGCAGCTTTCAGAGTGTCTGGAGGCAAGAAACCTGAATTCGGAGACTGGCTCAGGCTGAGCCACAAAACGGGTTCATCTCGACTCTTAAACGTGTACCATGCAAATACATTGGCAACATAGGCCTCAGTGCAAAATTAACATTTCTTTCATGGAAGGCTTGGTAACTGACATTCTAATGTGAGACGGAAATGCAGAGGCATCATTATCACAGGCATGAGAGGGAAATGCATGGGTGACATGCACATACACTAAACGTGGGGTACAAGCAGGGGACACATTGACCATGTAAAATTTCTATTTCCTCATTCCCTCCTTGTCCCCTACTGTGCCCTTCAGGACACATCTCTATTCATGAGACCGTATATCTGATCATACAGCATCATTTGTTCGTCTTTTTTCTTTTGTATACGTGGATGGGGAATACAGGCAGTGGCACACAGGCCGCAAATCGCCGGGCCACACTGCAGACAGAGACAGCAGCCGAATATCATAAGCAGTATCATTCCTAGGAACGACAACACTTTCCATCCCCATGCCGATATTACACCCCAGAGCCAACTGGACCAAGTCCATGTGCCTGAGTCTTGATGTATATCATGAGCAATCCTGTGGAGCCTTGTTATTGCTGCGTACACGGATGGCGCGTTATTAGGAATAAACACGCAACAACTGGAGCCGATCACTCTACAAGCCCCGCCCCTATCTGCCAGGATGGCGTCAAGAACAAGTCGATTCTGAAGAACAACAAGTCGCATGGCAGACTGCTCCTCGGTCAAGTTAGCTAGGGCAGCTGTAGTCTCATTCACTACTGCTTCCAGAGTTCTTGTTAACCTGCGTATGAGTTTACTGTTTTGGACGGGACCTATGAAGAAAAAGAATCCTCTATTGAAATCTGTATATTGCTCCCAAGCTGTCTCAGTCTGATCAACCACTGGGGAATCGGTCTCTCTCCGGTGTCTAACATGCACTAGTCGTGAATCTCGATGATAATGGGATGGGGCTAGAAAGACAGGGGGCAGAAGGAACGATATATAGCATGTTCCACCCCAGTCTAAGGGCAGATGTGCATAGGCTGTCTGACCGCAAATAAAATAGGAATGGCGAGATGTGTTGAAGGAAGACTTTCCTTGATCATTAAACTCGACTACAGTATTACATTCACTGTGTCCCAAATGTACCAATCCTTTCTTTCTGACGCACAAATCACCTTTTACTGGTAGGACTCTTATAAACGGTGGACCTACATTTTGCTTGGGCTGAACATTCAAGATCATGAAGTTAAGGGAAGCATTTCCTTGCTCGTACTCTTCATTTTCTAGATCGGTCCCCTTCCTTTGGGGAAGTCCGTCTTCGTCTGAGAAACATGCCTCATTCATTACTTTATTCAAATCTCCCCATATCCAATCGCCCTGGGAAACTGTGGACTTTCTGTCTAGTGATGTCATTAAGGCAAACCATGCTCCGCACGAACCATTGTGGGAGAACGGAAAAGGGAAGAAGGGCAGTACTCCCTTCGTCTTTTGAAAAGGTGGAAGTTGGCCACATACCCAACAATCTGTCGCATTGCTGGTTTGATGAGAATGGTGCAACATCCGAATAAAAGTATTGTTGCGCAGGGCTAGTCGATATGACAATTCATGGGGTGGCAGATCACTAAATGTATGCTCTGCGGTGTTATTAATGAAAGAATGTATATGTGAAGAAATAGGAGGAAAGAAAACATGTAGCGTCAAGCTGATACATATGTTAGTGATGCACAGAAGAGACATGAAAATCTGAGTTACTATACATCTACTGCGTAAAATCTTGCAGTATTTCTCTCTCATCTTGCTCTTTTTACTATTCTGGTCTACGATCTTATACATGTCAGGAACGCTGTCTGACTTACTAGACCGTAACTTGGACCTGTATTCTTGTTGCGGAGTCTTTTCTAGCAAAGGGGGCTTAGAGTCTGCACTATCGGTACTGTCTTTAGCCTTGATCAAAGTTCCAGAATCTCCAAAGAATTTTTTGCAATGTTGGGCATGAAGCCATCCTTTACGTCCTTCGACCTTGACGGCAGTCCTCGTGGTAAGCAGTACTAATTTCGGTGTCTTCCATCGTGGCTCGAGGGGGCTTGATCGATCAAAGTTCTGTATATAAACAAAATTTCCAGGGACTATGGTATGCTCCTTGACTTGGGTGTTGTCAGGGAAGGCGGCGGCAACCTGTGAACGACAAGAGAGTAGTGCAGACATCAAGGAAGCCAGGTAATCTGTCAGCATGTTACTGTCATCAGTTATTTTCTTAGGCATAGGCGTACCCCACATATTCGGTGGTCTACGGAAAACCACTTCATAAGGAGATAGGCCTGTTCTGGAATGAGCTACCATACGCATGTAAAAGAGGGCAACCGGCAAGGCTACCATCCAATCCACGCCTTTTTCTGCACAAATCTTGACTAATTTCGTCTTAAGTGTCTGATTATGCCGCTCGACAAGTCCAGCTGCTTCAGGGTGTCGTACACAATAAACCTTCCACTGGTATCCTAACAGAAGGGACACTTGTTTCATTAATTCAGAAGAAAAGGGCTGACCATTATCTGAGTACACGACATGGGACAATCCATATCTGGGAAAATATTCACACACCAATTGCCTGGCGGTGGTCACAGCAGTATAGTCTGGGACTGGGTACACTTCTGTCCATCTAGATAGTGCACACACAACTACCAGGACATACTTGTAACCTCTACATCTGTCCATTTGGATATAATCCATCTGGAGGACTTCAAAAGGATGGTCAGGAGGATGAAATCCGCCTTGTTCCACCGGAATGCCTTTGCCTGGATTGAACTGGCAACAGATCATACAGGTACATACTTTCTGTCTTGCTGCTGCACGTAGGTGCTTGTTAAACCAGATATTCTGTAAGCTGTCTAGCATTGCCTTTTCTCCTAAGTGTGCTGGACTATGTGCGGTGTTTATGATGACTTGTACCATAGAGTCTGGAAGAAACCATGTAGCTTCGCCTTTAGTCATCCAACCCTGGTCAGTCTGGACCCCTCCTTGTTCAGTCCATTTCTTTAATTCATCTGGAGTGGCATGTGTCTGTATGTCGAGTACATCTTGTGAAGGATCCCTGACTGTCATGCTTTTTGTCAGTAATGGTACTTCTGTCTTTGTCGTGTCTGCTGGTGTCTGGGCTGTAAGTTTAGCTGTTCGGTCTGCCAGGTCACTACCCTGGGAAATGGTGTCTGTAACTTTGGTGTGTGCTTTGCATTTCAGGATGGCTATGGCTGTAGGTAAATGTATTGCTTCTAACAGTGCCTGAATGAGCGGGCCGTGCTGAATTTTAGCCCCATGCGAGGTCAGAAAACCTCTCTCTCTCCATAACACTCCAAAATCATGAACAACACCGAATGCGTACTGTGAATCTGTATAAATGTTCACTTTCAAGTTCTTGGCTCTTATGCAGGCTTGTGTCAGAGCGATGAGCTCTGCTGCTTGTGCTGACAGTGTGTCTATTCTTTGTGTCTCTATGACTTCAGTATCAGTGGTCACGGCATATGCGGCCACTAACTCTCCTGTGCTTGTCTCATGCATGAACCATCTACATAAAGTGTCAGGTCAGGGTCTGGCAGTGCAATATCTGACAGGTCTTGTCTTGGTTTCGTCACGGTATTCATTACTTCCACACAGTCATGTGGTGCAGTGTCTACTGTACTTGAGGGCAAAAGTGTAGCAGGGTTGAGAATATTGCATCGTCTGATCTCTATGTGTGCTGAAATAACGTCAGTTCATATCCTGTCAGTCTCGCTACAGTCAAGTGCTGTGTCTGTGTCCTGTTCAAGAGAACTTCCACTGCATGTGGTACCTGGACTGTCAGGGGATGTCCCAGCACTATGGAGTCACTCTGTCGTATGGCTAGGGCTGTTGCTGCAACTGATTTCAGGCACGCAGGCAGAGCCTGGGCCACTGGATCCAGTGTACTGGAAAAATAAGCGCAAGGCTTGTGTTTACCTGCCTGATCTTGTGTGAGGACAGATAATGCTGTTCCATCTCGTTCAGTGATGAAAAGCGTAAAAGGTTTGCTGTAACAAGGAGTCGCTAAAACTGGTGCTTGACATAAGGCTCTTTTTAATTCTTCAAATGCCAATGTATGTTCTTGTGTCCAAGGGAGGACAGTCGAAGATGCTGCCTCCTGTGTTGTTAACTGTATGAGTGGTTTGGCTAGATAGGCATACTGGGGAATCCATTGTCTGCAGTATGAAGTGAGGCCAATGAAGGCCCGTACTTCCTTTTGTGTCTTGGGCTGTGAAAGGTTAGCAATTAACTGAATACGTTCTTGTGTCAGCTGTCTACCCCTCTTGGACAGCAAGTGTCCAAGGTACACCACTTGCTGTGCACAGAATTGCAACTTCGAAGGGGACACTTTGTGCCCTTTGTCTGCCAGAAAGTGTAAAACTGTCAGTGATGCATTTTCGCAGTCTGGTTCTGATCGTGCTGTAATTAGGATGTCGTCTACGTACTGGAGCAGTGCAGTGTTGGTAGGCATATGAATACTGTCCAGCTGTCTTTTTAATGCTTGGCTGTAAATGCTAGGAGTCTCTGTAAAACCTTGGGGAGCTCTCGTAAATTTAAAGCTGCGTCCATTTAAACTGAATCCGAAAAGATACTGACTATCTGGATGAATTGGAACACTGAAAAAGGCATTTTTCAAGTCAATGACAGTAAAGAACGTTGCCTCAGAATCAATAGCAGCCAGTAATGAAGAAATGTCTGGGACCATTGGGTATTGAGGGACTACGCATTTGTTCAATTCTCGAAGGTCAACAACTAGTCTGTAAACTGGTGGTGCATTAGGATCTGTTCGTTTAAGAATAGGAATGACAGGTGAATTACATACATTCGAGTCAGTCTCCACTACCACCCCTTGTGCAATGAGTTCGTCAACAATTTTCAGTAGGCTCCTACGGCATCAGGTGGTAACTTGTATTGTCGGATACGTGGTCGTACTACTCCTGTTTTGAGAGTGATACGGTGTGGTGTAATGTGCATGTAACCTACGTCAGTTGGACCTTGTGCCCATAGGTGCTGTGGTACATTCCGGAGTCTGTGGTCAAAATCCTTCAACACATAATGTCCCTTAAAATCACGTAAGAACAGTCGTACTCCTTCCGGAGAACAACATATAACTGCTCCTAGTTCTTTTAATGTCTTTATACCAAGCAAGTTTTCTGGACATGACTTAGTAAGTAGCAAGTCTGTGGTACGTGACAATGGACCAACTCCTAGGGAAACTGGTTTCGATACTTCATTAACAATAGGCTTTCCTGAAAATCCCAGGGAAACATTCTGTGAGCCTGAGAGGGGTGCCCCTGGAACCTCGTCATGGCTGATGGTAGTTCTGCTCGCCCCTGTGTCAATCAGAAATTTTCTGTCTTGTCCCAATACACGACTATGTACATAAGGACCTTGTTGATCTACAGGAACCTCAATAAGGGGCAAGCCAACTTCCCTCTCTAGGCTGTTTCATGAGAACTGTTGGTATTCTGGATAGTCTGACTGCGTGTACTGATACATTTGTGTCGGGGCAGTAACAGGTGGCGGTGGGGGTGGAAAATTCGCTACTGTCTGGTTTGTGTTCTGTGGGGTGCTATTCTGCCTAGGAGGATGCGGTCGTTCTTTTGTCTTGCCTGTAGCTATATTGTGTTTCAGGACAGCACAATCCTTTACAAAATGACCTGGCTGTTTGCAATAATGACAGTTCCCTTTAACAAGTGTCGTGGCATTTTTGTTCGTGTTTGCCGGCACCGTTTGGGCAACCAGCACTTTCATTTTCGTCTCTTTCATGCGGTTCTTTTCATGATCCTGCTCTTCTCTAATTCTGTTCTGGTGATATAGTAGCATTTGCAACATTTGGGAAGGGCTATTTGCTTGCCAAGTACTCTCAACCTTCAGTACTCTATTCTTGATCTGGGGTAAGGAATTCTCTACTAATTTGCTCACGAAAAGATGTGGATATGACTCGCTACTGGGCTTAAGACCACTATTAATAGAAAAACATTTCTCGAATCTAGAATAGAAATCGCTTGTGTCCTCGTCTTGTTTCTGTTTACAGGCTGAAATAGCATCCCAGTCTTCCTTTTTAGTAATCAATAATCTCGGCAAAACCTGTATTAGGAGTTCAGGTAGTGCTTTAGCTTTCTCCCCAAGACCAACACCAGGGTGCCGGTCTTTATCCTCTGTTTCCAATTCTGCCCAACTTAACTTTTTCTCTCCCACCTCCCAGTCTTTTTCCTTAAGCTTTTCATAAATACCAGCAGGCAACAGTACTTTCAATAGTTTTATAATGTCAGCGTACGTATAATCTCCAATGCAGAGAATGTCTTTTAATTCTCGGTGAAACCCCCCCGGGTCTTTATCATGGCAGGGCAGCATCTTTTTCATTTCCAGTATTTCTAATTTCGTCAAGGGTGTGTAAACATACACTCGCTGAAGCTCACCCGCTGCATTTTTGACGGGATGTACCTCTCGTAGGGGGTTCTGTCTGTCTATGTATAAGTTCTTTCTGTCGTGGTGTGGGGCGGGAAGCATGCATGTGGTCAGAGAAGTTAAGTACTTATGTCGAGTATTGGCTCTCATACAACGTTATTAAATGTTGAACCATGTAAATACCAGCCAAACGCTGTTCATTCGACGGAAGGCTCAAGAAAGTCTGGGCCACTATGTCATTGCTATATATGTTAGAATTGGACACCCACTGGATGGCTGACCGGACCAATTCCTTTTCGTGTGGGGTGTGGGATCGCTCGCACTCTATCCGTCGTTTCAGGGCTTTTTCAGTAGCTTGGAATAGATTTTCAAGGGAATATCTTTCTTTTATAGCCTGTCCCTGTTTGCGGTAGTCGAGGCACTTGGGCCTGTCAAACTGTCGTGCTTTGCCTACGTAATTCATTTTGCCCTTTGCCTCGCTTTCTGGCTCAAAATCTTCCGATGATGACTCAAACTGCCCGTCAGACACTTCACTGTGTATTTCTAAGATCTCCTTTCGTATTTTCTTGTACATACTTTCTGTCTGTCCCAGTCTATCGTGCCGACCGGCAGCTATGTTGTCACTCCAATCCATCAGACCTTTCTTTACATCTTTGTCTGGTTGGTCTTGTTCCCTGATCAGACAGTTAATCATAAACCGTAGAATGAAGTTCTTAACCTCCACCTTTCTGTGTTCCATGGCCTTTTCTATACACTCGGGTCCCTCCCCCGTTCTAATGAAATGGTATATTTTATCTAGGTGTTCCTTCATGTCTGGTAATGTGACCAAATAGTCGATGGCATGTCTTAATCTTAGTGAAAACACAAGCATTGAACCCTCTCCTGGTACTGGATTGTATATACAACGTGGAACTGTTACACCTACGGAATACTTAAATGGCGTTGATGTCATTTGTGGCGTTCGTGGTGGCCCTAGCGGTGCTCGTGGTGTTGGCGGTGGCCCTCCCCCTACGGCCCCTGGCCCTACGTCGTCTTTCACGACCTGCTGGAGCTGTTGGAGCTGAGCCTCTGATGGGGCGGAGGGAATTCTGCATTTACATAGTCCGGTGCGGGCTCTTCTAGGTAGGAGGAAATAAAAGCTTCAGCGGCTGTCGGCTTTGTTCTACGTACTCTAAAGGGTACTGGTGGTGGCGTATGCGACCTACGGGGTATTTCTGAGGGGGTCACTCTAGCTATTTCTTCTGAGAGGACAGGATAAATACCAGCAACAAGGGCATTTCTTTCTCTATCTGCCTGTTCTGCCTTGACCCGTTCCCCCTCCTCCCGCAGTTCTTTTTCTCTGGCTTTTTCCGCTGCTTGTTTACTTCTCTCTGCTTGGTGGAATTCTTTCTCAGCCCTCCTATGCTCTTCTTTACGCCATAACTCAATGGCATCTTTCTGAGACGGTCTTACTTTCCTTTTCCATAGCGCTTCCTCTACTTTCATAATGCATTCAGAATCCCATGTTCCTGAGGCAGGCCATCTGTACTTCTCCTCTAAATCCTTCGTGTAATCTACCCACAAGTCTAAAAACAATATGGCATCTAGCCCGTGTTTGTTATACATGAAATGACCAGGTGTGTCTCTAGGCGGGACGGGAACTGACTCTTCGAGTATTCCTTTCCTGGTCCCTATCTGACGTAATTTTGAAAACAGTGGCATGTTGAAACTAACTTAACGAAAACACAATATACATCAAAATAGACTGACTGAAACAATCATTCACACTACAACACTAAAACACTAAAACAGATACATGGAGAAAAACATGAACTTGAAAACAGTTAACTTTATGCACTGGAATACAGTACAGCCATACCGGTCTCGTAAAGAGACACGTCTTTACCGTGCCCACCGAAATGGACCCGTCTTTACCGTGCCTGTGTGAACGGACACGTCTTTACCGAGCTCAAATAAATGAACCCATCTTGAATCTTTATGCGTTCCCTATAACGGTACTCAGCGGGAAGCAGAACATGAAGGCCTCAGAAAACTTGATACTGCGTGGACTTGACACTGCTGCGCATGCGCCTCGGAACAGGTGGGCCTCTGGAAACCTCGGACCTTGCTCTCTCACGGCTTGGGCTCTGGTTGGGATGATCCGCAATCCTCACCGCCTCGTGTGGATGCCTGGTCGCAGTCCGTCTCCTCCGTGGGCCTGAGGGAGTAAGCAGGAAAACCCGCTGGCGTGTACACTTTGAAGTCCGTCACGGCTGTAGAAGGGGGCAAGGGCTGGACCTACATCACCGGCGCGTGGGGAGGGGGACTTGTCCCTATTCGGGCGCCAGAATTATGTGGTAAATTAAATATTACCCTGTCGGAATTTCTATACTTAAACAATGGGTCATGCATATAATGAGAGGCAGAGTCCGTGGTGTCCGATTCAAAAGGGCTTTATTTCAGTAACTCAAGTTAAGGGAGAATCGGGTTCCGTCACCACTAAGGTTCAGGAAGGGTCTTCGGAACTTTATTCACAGAGTACAATATTTATACATGGAATATACATTGCATTGCATAGAGAAGGAGGATGTATAGTCTGAAGTAAAGGTCGCTCAAGCAAAGGTTGCTCATCACCAAGAGCCTGTGTGTGCATATTATTATTATTATTATTATTTATTTTTATAAAGCGCGTAGTCACCCGGAAGTATCCCAGCGCTGAGGAACCTTATAAACATAACTGAGGACTGAGTTTACGGGAGGGGCATAAGGGCTAGGGGAAAAGATGTGTCTTTAATCGTTTCCTAAAACGAAGGTATTGGGGTTCCAGACGAAGATCTCGTGGGAGGGAGTTCCAAAGACGGGCCGCATGGACCGAGAACCGTCTTCCTCCTGACCGTGCTTTCCTAAACCTTGGGGCATTGATAAGGTTTTCTGCATTAGAGCGAAGGGATCTTGTAGCTCTGTAAGGGGTAATGAAGTTTCGGAGAATTGGAGGGCCTTGGTTGTTCAGGGTTTTGTGCACCAAGCACAAGGCTTTGAATTTAATTCTCTCCCTTATGGGGAGCCAATGCAGGAGTTTGAGGGCAGGCTTGGCCGATGATCTGGCCGGGGTGTTGGTAATGATCCGAGCAGCGGTGTTCTGGATCCTCTGCAATTTGGTCAGTGTTGCTTCCGGTGCACCCAAATAGATCGCATTACTATAGTCCAGTCTTGATATGATAAGACCCTGGACTAACAGTTTTTGCGATTTCGGAGGAAGAAGGGGCAGGACCTTCCTCAGGGATTTTAGCAGGCCGAAACAGGTCCCTACGACCTTTTTTGCTTGTGGGGCGAAGGAGAGTTCCGAGTCGATCCAGATACCGAGACTTTTCACCTCTGTTTTTGGGTCTGGGGGAGGGCCTAGACATGTTGGCCACATGTCCAAAGGAAGTGAGGTTCCTTTTGGGCCGAGTACAAGGACCTCGGTTTTTGCCCCATTTAATTTTAGCGCCGATGTATTCATCCAATGATGGACCTGCGTGAGGCAGTTAAGAAGATCGGCTTTCTGATGTTGAGGATGGGACAAAGATACCACTAATTGTGTGTCATCAGCGTAGTTGATGACACTCACTCCGAAAGGGGTGATGACTTCCTCCAATGTGGACATATATATGTTAAATAATGTAGGGCTCAGGGAGGAGCCCTGAGGCACACCACATTGGAGGGGCATTTCGGAGGAACGGGCGTCTTTCTCCCAGATCTGATAAGATCGTTGTGTCAAGAAGGATGAGAGCCAGGATATGGCTGTGCCTTCAAGACCGACTTTTGTCAGCCTTTCGATGAGGAGCTGGTGGTCCACCGTGTCGAACGCTGCACTAAGGTCAAGGAGGATCACTGCCACTGATCCTCCACCGTCTAGCAGCGTTCTAGCTTCCTCTACAGCCGCCAGGAGGGCGATGTCCGTGCCCTGTCCTGGACGAAAGCCCGTCTGGGAGTTTTTTAGCTTGTTGTTAGTTTCTAGATACTCGGAGAGTTTTTTATTGATGAGTTTTTCAGCAATTTTACTTACTCCTGGGAGTAAGGAAATGGGCCGATAATTCGCCAGGTTATCAGGGTCCAGGGTGGGTGTCTTTAATAAGGCCTTTACCACTGCCTTCTTCCAACTCTGGGGCACAACTCCCTGTTGAAGTGATGTATTAATCAACTGAGTGAGGGCGGGGATGATGGAAGGGGCTACTTCTTTGAGAATCCGAAGAGGTGCAGGATCTCTGGGGGAGCCACTTTTCATAGAGTTAAGCGTTGTTCGCACTTCATCTGAGGTGATCTGGCCCCATGTGGATAGGCCGGTGGGAGAAGTCGAATGTGGAGCAACGGTTTCTTCCCTCGGGTGCAAGGGAGGAATTGAATCCAGGATTAAACGGATTTTGTCCTGAAAAAAGTTGGCCAGTTGTTGGCATTTCTCTTGATCGGCTATAGGGTCAGAGGGGGGTCCATGATCTTGTACTGGTGGTTTTGAAAGTTCTTTCAGGATAGCGAATGATTCCTTTCCGGAGCAACCTGCTCTCTCTATTCTCTCCTGGAAGAACATGCTTTTGGTGATCCGGATAGCGGTTTTATACTTGAGAAGAGAGATGGAGTAGATTTTTTTGTTCGCTCCTGTTTTCTCACGTCTCCATGAACGTTCGGTCTTTTTACATTCTTGCCGTAAGGTTTTAAGCTCTGGAGTATACCACGGAGCAGGGGATATCTTTTTCGGTTGCTTGAAGGTGGTAATTTTTGGAAGCAGAGTGTCCAGAGACGACGTAATCCAGTCACTGAATTGTTTATCGGCCAGATTTGGGTCCGCGGAAAGCTTAGGAGTGGACTCAGTCAGAGAACGGGCCCAAATATCCAATGGTAATTTATGCCATTGGCGATCAGTAACCTGGGTTTTAGGAATAGAGTGATTAGACCTGGGAGTTTCCCAGAAAAAGGGGACCAGGAAATGGTCAGTCCATGGGAGGGTCACCGGAGGATCGGTGGTCATCGTTGGAATATTGGAAAAGATGGGATCCAATAGATGGCCCTTCTCATGGGTGGGCTCGTTGTTCATCAGACCTACCTCTAAGGCTGTAAGGTCATGTCTAATGTCCACGGCCACACGATCCGTTGGGTCAAGGAAGTGGAGATTAAGATCACCTAATAACAGGACGTAGGAGGTGGAGGAGGCTAGTTGAGAGATAGCTTCAACTAAAGAGTTGGGGAAGTTGCCAGGGGCCCCAGGGGGACGATAGGTCAGAAGCCCCGCTACAGTGAGGGCTGGAGTGATTTGGATGGAAAACTGGCCGCACTCACAATCCTCAATGTCAGCGTTCGTCATCCTACAGACGTACCGTTGCCTGTGGATTATGGCTATCCCGCCTCCCCTCCCTTTAGGTCTATTTAACGTTTGGCAGAGATAGCCTGTGGGGAGAGCTGCGACGACATCCGGGTCAGTGTAATCCGAGAGCCATGTCTTTGTAAGGAACATTAGGTCGTAATCGTGATCATGGATTAGGAGGTTTATTTCGGTGGCGTGTTTCGGAAGGGAACGGCAATTGAGGAGCCCGGCTTTCAGAGCCGGTGCAGTGCTTTTAGGGGGAGGGACCGGATTGCAGTATGGGCAGGTTGAAAAGATCTTACCTTCCGTAACCGTGTGGTGACAGGGCAAGGTGGTTTTAGGACGCAGGGCTCGTAATGTGTCAGCTGTATACATCACTCGCTCCTGAGGGACACCTGGCAGAGTAACGGGGCCAAGGGCCGTCCGGGTCCGGACGGGCCCAGACGGGCTTGCCTTTGGCGCGCCTTCGGCGCGCTGACGGCGCGCCCGCTGCGCCCGTCCGCTGCGCGTCCGGTAATTACACATTGTTTTATGGGGTTAAGGAGGGAGGTGGGCGTGGCCTCAGGTAGGCGTGGCCTTGCTTCCTCGCCGTAAATGGCGGCGGGAAATAGTTTGTCAGGGGTTTGTTCGTTGCAGCGAAGGAGTCGCTGTTTCAGCGTGTCTCTAGCCCGCTAAGCCTGTTTGCCGGGTGAGTGCGCTTTTTAAAAGGTACAATTTATTAACGTGACAGAAAATACAAGGTGAAAATTTTAAAATCAATATTTCAGCGTGCTCCCGGCTTCCGCCTCAGGAGTGTATCAGGTTCTGCCAATTACACGCATCTGGTCGCGTATATATGCTGAGGGGGGTGGGCGTGGCCTCAGGTAGGCGTGGCCTTGCTTCCTCGCCGTAAATGGCGGCGGGAAATAGTTTGTCAGGGGTTTGTTCGTTGCAGCGAAGGAGTCGCTGTTTCAGCGTGTCTCTAGCCCGCTAAGCCTGTTTGCCGGGTGAGTGCGCTTTTTAAAAGGTACAATTTATTAACGTGACAGAAAATACAAGGTGAAAATTTTAAAATCAATATTTCAGCGTGCTCCCGGCTTCCGCCTCAGGAGTGTATCAGGTTCTGCATATATTTCTTCGTGCATTGCGTGGGGGCCATGGGCTTTCTATGGATGCAAGCTCTGTAAATCACTTAAACGGAGACAGAAAGGCTAGGCCCTATCTCTGCAGACGGGTTCTGTTTACCTTCCTCACTAGGCAGGAATGTGTTTTCTGTGGAGCAAGCAGATAACTGTGTGCAAAATACTGTCTTGGCAGGCCGGGCTGGGCCCCTCTCCGCTGAGCCAGAAGTATGCGAGAGGTCAGTATTCGTGACCTATTAGTGATTAATGTTTATGTACACTCGGAAAAGAAAGAGAAAAATGAAAAATTGATAACATTACTAACTTTAATCAGGTCATTGCAAAACAGCCACGAGTCATATTCCATGATTATCTCTGGGGATTTTAATAGCAATCTAACAAAAGATGACAAAATATTTCAAGCTCTCGGAGAACTGGGCCTTTTTATCCTGAACAAGAATGATAATGGGGACAGTGGCATACCTATAACCTTTGTAAGCGGCAACCGGAAGTCAACAATAGACTTCACAATAATGAGCAAAAATTTGATATCGATGGTGAGCTCTTTTTCGGTGGGGCAACGCGTGGAAAGTGATCATCTTCCACTAATTACCAAAATAAAAATGCTGGTCAGTAAGATGGAAAAACAAAACACAGTCCGTCAGTATACTGAAAAATTCAATCTACGTAAATTGAAATTGGGAGGAAAGGACATAAAACCAACAATGGATAAATTAAAAAATGAACTGCTCAGACTAACACCGGAAGAGAAAGAAAACCCAATAAAAACATGGGAATATCTATGTAAAGTCGTAACAAGAAGCCCCCCA
This sequence comes from Lissotriton vulgaris, assembly GCF_964263255.1. NCBI lineage: Eukaryota > Metazoa > Chordata > Amphibia > Caudata > Salamandridae > Lissotriton > Lissotriton vulgaris. The sequence goes on along the minus strand of NC_141691.1, from coordinate 2,102,505,866 downwards.
ACCACAAATCAGAATGCGAGAAGAATCAATACTGGGAAAAAGTCTTGGTATAATATTACCTTGAGAGAGGAAAAAAGGAAAATCGCACGAGAAGTCCAGAAGCAGGTATTAATGATAAAAAGTGGAATAAAACCAGACAAGTTGAAATTGAAAGCCATGCGGAAAAGATACAAGACCATGCTGAGTAGCGCAAAAACATCATACTAAGATAAAATCTGGACTAAACTACTAATTGCCGGGAAACACAAAAACGCCCGAACATTTTGGGGTATCATCTACAAATTGACAAAGGGTAATACTCTAAGACAGGAGGCAGGCATTGGAGAAAGTAAGTGGATCTAACATGTCAAAAACATGTTTATCGACAGGGCGGATGGACAAATAAGGCAATGTATATCAGATTGTAAAACATGCCATAGAAACTCCGAACATGCAGGTACTATCTTAGGAACAGGAAACAGACCACCAGAAGAAACTCCGAAGCTAACTGCGTGTTGTGAAAATAGGAACATAAGAAAATCTGAAAACACTCTCGCTAGTAAATCAGAAAAATTAGTAGACACAGTGCCCGACACCCTAGTAACAACAGACCAGCTAAAAACAATAATAAATCGCCTGAAAAAAGAGGGGGCAGCGGGTCCCAGCGGGCTTCCAAACTCCATCTTCAAACACTCACCTGAATTCTGGGCAGAATATTTAACACCACTTTTTAATGCAATTTACAACCAGAAAAAACTGCCCAGATCCTGGAACGGGAGCATAATTCACCCCATTTTCAAACAAGGTGATCACAATGAGCCTGGGAACTACAGGCTGATTTCGCTGATGGATGTGGAGGCAAAACTATATGGGTCATGCTTACTATCACACCTTCAAGACTGGATGGAAAACACAAATATAATACCAATGTTCCAAACGGGTTTCTGGCCAAGGACCGGTACACTAACAAACTTGATAACCCTGGCTCTGTTGAAAGAAAAAGCAGAAAAAAGGTAGAGAAGACTGTAGGCTTGTTTTATAGACCTGCGAGCAGCATTCGACAGGGTGAACAGAACCCGATTATGGGGAAAACTAAGATCATGGGGCCTCCCGAAGAAACTACTGGAGGCAATTATAAGCTTGTATAGTAACACCTGGGCTCAAGTTAAATTGGGAGACGGTTGCAGCGTCACGGCCGAAATTACAACACAACAGGGCCTGAAACAAGGCTGTGTACTGGCACCAAGTTTATTCAACCTTTATATGGCAGACATCGTCAGTCACATGGAGGTCGGGGAAGGCCATCCACCCTACCTGTCAAAAATCCCAATCCCCTTCCTGCAGTATGCGGATGACATTGTCATTCTGAGTCAAACGCCAATAGGCCTGCAAAGGATGATTAGCAACTTGGTAACTTATTTGGAACACAAATGCTTGGAACTAAATAAAGACAATACCAAAGTCGTCCGCATCGTGGAGAAGTGTGGCTCACTGGTTAGAGCAGGCAGACCCTGGAGCACAGGTCAGACCCGGGACCAGGGTTCGATTCCCGACGCGGCAGGGTGTTGAGCTCAAATGTCCACGGACTCGATAATTCTCGTTTCGGTGCCTGACCTAATCATGGGTTCACACTCTGCAACTCTGGGCATTAAGCTTGCTTAATCTCCACAACGCCCCCCCGTGGCGGGATGCCTGGCTTTCACCTTGGGGATGCCCTGTAGGGGCTATCTCACAGGGAAAAACCAGGACGGGTTCCCAAGGCAAGCGCGGAGATACCCCTTCGGGGGTCGATTCTGGCGCTATATAAGAAATACAACAATAATAATAATAATCGTGGGTCCGAAAAAGCCAACATTCAAATGGTACGCAAATAGCACCCCAATAAAGGAGGAAACATCATATAAGTACCTAGGTCTGAAACTGGGGCGAGGCCAAACGAACAAAGAACACGAAACAGATCTAAAAGCAAAAGCACTACGCATACCAGCAATTACAAAAAAAATTAAGCTGCCCAAACTACACACATCTGCTGAAAGTGATAAAAGCACAATCCTTACCCACTTTGTCATATGCATTGGTCACCTGGTGTGGCAAAGAAGCAGGGCTGTTAAATAGCTTACAAACAAAGATATGCAAAGCAGCCCTAAACCTCCAAATATCGGCAGCACCGGCGCAGGTTCGTCTAGATTTTGGCCTGCTGAACCAGAAGTTTCGCAGCATGGGAACCTTTGTGAAACTCTACCATAAAATACGTACATCAGAAAAAGGCTCACTGGACAACCTGTGTTGGGAAGAAATCGCTACCCAGCAGAAACAACACGTGCCAAACAGTTGGGGAGATTTCTTTTCCCAATTCTTGATCTGTATAGGAATTGAAGAAACTTAGGACTTAATGCCAGATAGAAATACCTTTGACAAAATCGCAAACAACGCGGTCAAATGGGAATCCTATCTGGAAAATAAAACAAGTACAGCAAAACGACGACACGGGTGACCGTGATAAACTCATATTCCGGGAAAAAGCCACAGACGTATCTGGAAAGTCACTTTAATAGGTTCCTAATACAAAAATATATAAAACATCAATTAGGCCTACAGTTTTCAAAGGATTTGTTACCATCCTCGCAAAATTGTCACATTGACCCTCAAAATGAATCATTAACTCACTTATTATGTGCTTGCCTGGCGCTTAAGGATTTGAGGAGACGGCTTTTAAAGGATATTTTTAACAAATTGAACATTCGGACATGTAGGCAAGCAGTAATTCGATGGCTAGATGGATCATCTCCTATGTTGGCTTGCAGGGGGGTTAAATATATGATGAAAGCACAATCTCTCCTACAGCAAGCCGAACAAGGAATTATAGCACCAAACTGAAATATATGTAATTTTATTCTTCATGTGGCCAACAGACTCTAATAATTATTAGTTACACATGTATTTTTAATTTTTACAGAATGCATTTTGTAATAATTTTTAATAATTTTATACAATAAAAATTGACTTGACTTGACTTGACTACATTTAGATTTCCTATCAGTAAAATAATCCAACCACTGGTTAAAAACCCCTGCTAAAATATTATTGGGATGGTCATTTGAGGCAAATTCTATTTTAATATTATTTCAAAAATCAGGATCAGGTTTACAGGACCATATATTTGTTCTGAATTTAGAGAGTTGAAAGAGGGGATAGGAAAAGGACAGTAAGATGAAAAAGACAGATCAAGGAAAGAGACCAGATCTTCTACAAAAATCATAATCAAAATGAGACGTTTCAGCACTTTAAACAGGAGTGACAGCAAAGAGAGTCAAATAATAACATTTATAAAAAAATCCATAAAGATTAAACATAGAAAAAGTGAGAAGAACATGAGCATAACACATTGATTAAGAGTGTTACTCAGTAGTAGCCATAGAATGTGATTAGATATTTTGAATAAACATGTTTAGTTTAGCAGGATCATCAAAGGATTGCAAGGGGCCTTCATATGTCATTTTACACAGACATGGATGCAGAATGCCATAGGGTAAGTTCAACTGCTACATTTTAGGATGAAGATAAAGGAATTATTTTCTATAAGTTTTCATCGCAGTGGTGGGGTCCAGAGAAATCAAAATATTGTGACCAGATCAGACAAGGCAATGTTTTTCGTTGTTTGTCCTCAAGACACACATCAAGTCTGTACATTTCAGAAAGAGCATTATAAGGCCTCTGGGTCTTTAAGAGTGATGCTGGGGTTGTCCAAAACAATGTGTTCATTGAAGATTCAAAGGTGGAGTACTCTGAAGATCCAAATGTTCAGGCAAGATTTTCTCCAAGAAGTTAGGTCAGGACCCTCAAGATTTTCTGGTAGTTCATATAAACAAAGATTATTATGTTTATTTCTGCTTTCTAGACCCTCAGTATGTAGTTCTAGTCTTTGTATTTCTTTCTCCAACAGAGGAATCTTAGTAGCAGAATCTTGGAGATCAGTTATATGGTGTTCCATTTCGAACATCTTACTGTCCTTAGCGAATCAGCAATCCTCAATTTGTTGAAGTTTTTCGTTGGTGGCTCTCATAATGGGTTTTAGGCCCCTCATGTCATCAAGTATAGTGCACTAAACAGGATTATGAGAAGACATAATGGGCGAAGGAGGATAATTTTTTTGCCCCTTTAGGGTTTTGTGCCAGAGCAAGAAGGTTTAGAAGTAGCAAGGAGATCGCTGGCCATCTAAACGTAGTGCATAGAATGATGTGATATCCTCTGGTAAGATCTAATCTTGCCCATACACAATAGGGACAGATTGTAATAAAATATATTGGTAATATAAAAGTAAGTGTGTAAATTTTTTTAAATACAAATGTGTGATAACTGCAGGAATTCGGTCCATTAGCATAGTCCGGTGATCAGAGAAGGCACCCAGTAGTGTTTAGTCAAGCACAGCAATATAAGAGCTGAAGTAGATACGCAGGGCAATAATTCAAGGCAGAAAGAAGAAACATGCAGCCAAAGAAAGACACTCCATTATAATATATATTTAGAAAAGTGCCACTAGGAATGCAGAATAGTAGCTAGCATAGCTAAAATGAGAGTGACATGTGAACAATGAAATTGTGAGGCAAAAGTGGCACAGATTTTAAATAGTGGGTGCTCATTGAGAAAACAGTCATAAATACAGGTTACAAATGAAGACATGTGTGAGAGGGCAACTGCAACGCTGATGCATGTTTCAGGACGTATGCTAAAAAAGCAGGCTAAGTGCTGTATATGAAAATCAATAGACAGAGCGGCATGCTAAGAAAATTGCAGCTGCTCGCGTCTCACAGGAAACTCAGCACTGCAACTCTGAAACAAAGAAGGAGCTCTTGTAGGGTAAATACCAACCCAGGATTCCGCCGGAATAATAGCTAGCATACAGACAAGTTTTGGCATTGAAGGCAAAAGCAGAAAGCGGCTATTCAGTAAAGAGAATCTAAATGCTCAATGAAACGCCCTTATCTTGTTCGGCTGGTAAACCTTGCCCCCAGGTTGTACATACATTATACAAAATGTAATTGTGTGTGGTCAGTATTCTCATTATACATTCACCTTGGTCTGGTGTGTGTTTAAATAATCATATGTGATATAAATGGCATTCATGTAAGATAGCTCTTCAGTATCTTGTTCTAAGATTTTCATAATGCATCTAAGGGTATTCTATAGGATCAGTCAGGTTTTATAACAGAAAGAAGAGGGGTATTCATTGTGGAGCTAAAATGTGTTATAATGGCTTGATTCTGCAGCATTTTATGTTGCACGCTGCCTCTGTCTTCAGAGAATATTGAAATGAAATGAAATGAAATGAAATGAAAAACAATTTTTATAGCGCAACTAAGCCCAGTGGGCGTCAAGGCGCATAACCAAAAGGTACCAGCTATTCAGGAGTACTCCTATTGTGGGTAGGCCTTGACGAAACACCAGGTTTTGAGCGCCTTTTTAAAAAAGGACAAAGAGGGCTGAGTCTTGATATCTTGGGGAAGCGAATTCCACAGTTTAGGGGCTACGATGGAAAATGCTCTATTTCCCCAGCGTACCTTTTTGGCTCGAGGTACAACCAGTAGGTTTTGCTCTGCAGATCTAAGAGATCTACCTGGCAGATAGCGAGTCAGCAGAGCTCCTAAGGGATCAGAAGAGGTTTCCGACAAAGCTCTATAGGCTAGGCAAAGAATCTTAAACGAGATCCTCAGGTGAATAGGGAGCCAATGGAGAGTCCTTCTAGCCATAGTGGCAGAAGAAGCATTAGGGAGTGCCAGAACAAATCGGGCAGCGGCATTTTGCACGACCTGAAGTCGATGGATGAGCCCCTTGTTGGTGTCTGCATATAGTGCATTACAATAATCCAACCTGGAACCCACCAATGCCACTACCACCTGCTGCCGGGCTGGGAGAGAGAGATAGTGAAGGATTCTCCTGAGAATTTTTATGACCCCCCAGCAAGTGGCGGCCGTGCGGTTAACCTGTAGAGTCATGGACAGCGTGGTGTCAAAAATTACGCCAAGATTTCTGGCTGACTGGGAAGGAGATGGACAAATTCCCAGCGAAGACGGCCACCACTCATTAGACCAGATATCCTGGTCTTTGCCAAAGACCAGGATCTCAGTTTTATCGCCATTCAACTTCATGGAATTCTGAAGCATCCAGTCAAAGACTGTCTGCATACAGATCCTGAAGTTGGTGGCGGATGTAGAAACTGAGTGGGCTAGTGACACCATGATTTGTGTGTCATCGGCGTATGACACCACTTCCATCCCCTGAGATTTTACTAACCTTGCAAGGGGGGCGACATAAATGTTGAATAGGGTCGGACTAAGAGCGGGTAACAGTGAAATAGGTCTAAAGTTTTTCAACTGTTCCGGGTCCAGCGTAAGCTTCTTAAGTAGCGGCTTCACTATCGCCCTCTTCCATATTAAAGTTCATCACTTCTAGAAGGGGTGGGAGCAGTGTGGGTTTTTAACAAGCTGGATACACTCACAAGCTTCAAGTGTATCCACCAATCTAATGGTATCAGGATCCCTTAGGTTATCCAAATGAAAATTAAAGTCCCCAAGAATGGTCAGATGGGAATTGCCAAAATAGGGTTCAAGAATTCTAAGAAGATCCTCAGTGAAAGTAGCTCTGGAGCCAGGGGGTCTATACATAAGGATTCCAGAGAAGGAAACCGAGGGGGCACACAAGATAGAAAAGTGTAATGCCTCACAAGGATCCGAAGCAGCAGACAAGGGTTTAATCGTACACAGCAGGGAGGTGCTACAAAGAATGGCCAATCCTCCCCCTCTACGTTTGGGTCTATCCTGCCGAAACAGATTATACCCTTCGGGAATAGCCATCAATAGATCCTGGCCCGAAGACTCGGATGCCCAAGTTTCAGTGACAAACATCCATTCAGGTTGCCTGTCTGCCACAAACTCGTGGAAAGCGATATTATTTTTAATAAGGGACCTAGCATTAATCAGAAATCCCTTTTTTGTTGACTAAGTCTCAGGGAGAGGGGAAGTCTTTCTGAGAGCCGGTACAAGAGGGATAGAGGGTAAAACTGCTGATTGACAGGTGAGACAGCGAGTAGAGAGCATGATACCGTCAGGGGAAAATTTATGAGTACAAGGTAGACGAGGGGGCTTAAGAGCTAATAGAGCCGAATGGGAGTAGTAATATTGAGTCTATATTTGGACTTCACCTTGTTGAGGAATGGCATGTGAAAAATAATTTTTATACCACCCTATTTGGTTTCTGTAGCTTGTTTTAAAGCTCACTCACTTGCAGGTGCCTCCATGATATCTCCAGGAACTAAGGAAAAAATATATACTTTTGTCTATACTACTATAATAAAGGAGAAACTTTCAGGCTTTGAGGCGGGTAAACTCCGGAACCACTGCGCCAATCTACACACCCGATACACCGTAGAAATCGTCAGGGTGTGTAAATGGTTATAGGCTATATAAAGATTAAAAATAAACCTTATTTAAAATAAGCGGCGTCCGAGCGGCGTCAGAGGAGCTGCGGACATGGCGCGGGGGAGGAGCGGTCACATGAGGAGCAGCGGACAGGCCAGCGGGGGAGCCACCAGCGGAGAGGCGGATATGGCGCGAGGGAGGAGCGGCGGCATGCAGGCGGTGAGGAGCAGAGCGGCGAGGAGCTGTCAATTCAGGAGCGGCGGCTGAGGTAAGCAGGCGGGTGTCGAGCCAGGCAGGGGACGGGGAGTTACAAAAGGCAATGTTGGGGAAGGTGGGGGTCCGGGAAGCTGGGGGACAGGGACTAATACCTCCATTGACTCAGGCCAGGCTAGGGTCTGACCATTCGGCAGGCGGGGGACGGGGCGGGCGGGGGCACGGGCTGCTGGGCAATGTCGGGGCAGGCGGGGGTAGGGGGAAGCCTGAAACCTCCCGGATAAGGTCGGGACCGGCTGCTAGTCTCTAATAAGACCAGAGGGTAGTAGTTCTCTGCAAGAATTATGCTGTACGTTTCAGATAATTGCAGCCATATCTTGTGCAGTAAGTCACACTGCAATTTTACAATATGAATCCTGTCTGGGGAGTTAAATGTCTTTCTGAGGTCTTGACCTGCATGTATACATTAGTAGGTTTCACCAGCAGAAATTCCCAGAGAATCTGTTTAAATATTTTCACTGTCTATAAGCTCTGGTGCACATTCCACAGAAGTATCCTTAGTTTGTAAGGTATGTTTTTAGTTAATCCCACCACTTTCTTATATTTGATCCTTTAAATGCTGAGACTTTTTCATCCCAGTTCCAAGCTATTTTTATGCTATTTTTGGGTACTTCAAACTTACCTTTCAAAGCTTTTTTTTAAACAAAATATTTCCACACCAAGTTTCTATCCTATTTTCCAAACATTTAAAAAAAATATATTTTTATTGGGAATAATAAGAGAAAATCAAGATTACAGGCAGCATAAAAAAGAAAGTTAGTATAGTAAAAACCCATATCTTAAGGATAATTCTGTAATAAATATGATACTGTCACATTACAAAGCTATAAAATATAATCTGATGCTTTAAAGTAAGTAAAAAAAGAGAATAGATTACCTATCTTAACATTGGTCATGTCTATATTTTGAGAAGTAGAAGGAGTAAAGGACGTTGGTGGAAGGGAAAGGAATATGATAAGAAAAGAGAGGGAGAGGTGAATAGAAACTAGGGTAGATATGCATGTGAAGATATAAAGGTAGTAACGGGTAACCAGAGTAAATCAGACTTAATTGTCCGAGATAACAATGAAGATGAAACAGTAGAAATGATATGCTCATTACAAATAAAACTGAACCATGTTATCATTCATATTTTAGAATTATGTTTCCAACAAGTAAAGATAGCTTAAAAGCAAGAGCAATAAAATCATCAAATAACCTTGACTCCGAGGAAGTATCTTGGAAATCAACAGACATATATCCAAGAAACACATTTTGAATTGATAATGGAATACAACATTGAAATATCTTAGAACATTTAAACCAAATGGATCTCTGAAAGTTAAGAACATTAGGGCAATTATATATTAAGTGAGGTAGTGTGCCAATAGAGGAAAGACATGACAAGCAGTGGTGAGGTGGAAGGACTGATTTTATGGATAAAAACATGTGTACTGACCGCTCTATTGTATAATAAAAATACGGATTGATTGATTCTGTCAGCTTTAGGGTTAGTAAAACATTTTTTCCGTAATTTATCCCATTGTTGAGTCGAGAGAGTCATTGAGAGATCTGGTTCCCATGCTGTTTCAATTGAGGATTTTAATCTAGTGAGGTAGATACAAGTTTGTTTATGAAAGAAGCTTTAGGATTAGAGTCAGGAGAAATATTGTACAGAGGAGTCAAGGGAGAAAACGGAGTAGAGTCATCAGGAATATTTTTGTCTAATAAAAACGATTGGAGTATCTGTGATAATTAGGAGTATTGGGGTAAGCAAGAAGAGGGTAGATAATAGCGTTCTTGCAATATAGTGAAGGGTAGGACAGAATTTTGAGATATTAGTAGGTGGACATATAGGATATCCTTTTCTTTCCAATTCTTGAAATAGAATGACTTATGGTGAAACGTAATTAACTTATTGTACCAAATAGAGGAAGCAATAAAAGCCAGAAGTGAGCAATACATGTAATAGATGCTGGGAATATTTTAAGATACGGTGTTTGGATATAAAAGTACAGTTTATAAAGCTGATATCATAAGACGTAAATACATTTAATATGGAGTGTTAGAAATTGATCCAGCTGGGTATTGGGGAGTCTTGATAATGTCTATCTAAAGCATAAATTTGTCTAATAAAAAAACAGTATGATATAGTTTAGGAGAGTATACGCCCCTTTCATTTTGTGGTTTAATTAGTTTGGATAAGGCAATAAGGGCAGGTTTGATGTTCCAGAGAAATTTGGTACAAAGAGAATTAATTTGGTTAAAATAGTAATTAGGAATTATAAAAGGTAATATAGAAAGCAAAAATATAATAAGAGATACAATCATTAGTTTACCAGTATCCAATCTACCCCACCAGGATAAGTGGAGAGGTGACCACAAGGAGAGCGAGTTTTGAATCTTAAGTTTTAGTGCACAAAAATTGTGGATAAGAGTTTGAGGGATAGTAGGTGAAAAACAGACACGGATGTATTTCATCTTAGATGGGCACCACATAAAATTAGTATCAGAGAACATAACTTGATTACATAAGGAGTATAAAGGTACATTTCCAGTTACAGAAACATTCAATATATAGCCAGATATTTTAGAATATAAATCAATCTCCTGCAAAAAAGTAGGTAGGAAAGTTAAGGGATTCAAGTGCTTTACCAGAATATCATCTGCATATTCAGATAATTTTGTTTCATACGAGTTATATTGGAATCCTGTTATCAAAGGGTTACGATGAATACAATCAAGAAAAGGATCAAGAAAAAGAAGAAATAAAGAGGGGAATCAGACAACTTGTCTTGTACCTCTATATAAGTTAAAATAAGGGGATAGAAATCCATTGATAGAGACACAAGCATATGGTTTGGAGTATAATAGCTTGATAAACTAGATGGATTTTTGGCCAAAACCAAACCAATAAGAGTTTCAAAATAAATTGCCAATGTATACAGTCAAATGCTTTTCAGCACCAAGTAATAGTGCAGCAAGGGGATCATGATATCCTCTACCCAATGTAAGGATTTTGCAGAGCATTCCAGCATTGTCTTCCTTTAATGGAACCAGACTGGTCATGTTTATTAAGAAGAAGTATGATGTCATCTAATCTAGAGGCAAAAATGTTTGCAAACATTTTGCAATCATAGTTAATTAATGAGATAGGTCGTAAATTTTGACACTTAGGGCCCGATTAAGATGTTGCTAAAAATGCCTTCCCAATGCTGTTCGTAGGCTTACCTAACGACCGGCTCGTATTCGGAGCTTTTTTACTACAAACAAGCAAGTACGATGCGTATTAAATGCAACTGTCCGACCAAATCGTCCACTCCGATTCGTGCTCTATTTAATGACCAAACAGGCTAAGAAAACACGGAAATCAAATCATACGGAGGCTTTTCCCAACCGGTTTCCGGACTCGCAAGTATGATGCGTCTTTAATACGCATCGTACAGGGCGCCACTTCCAGCACGTCACAGCATTCGGATGAGGCATATTGAAGCTCCGATTTGTGCCAGAACAAGATCAATGGGGACGAGATGGAGCAGCCATTTATCCAATCGCGCATGTCTTCCCTATACTGTATGCCTACCGTTACCGACGCGCACAACGCAGAAGGTAATTCAGACACCTACCACACACCAAAATGACAAAAAAGGAAACCCATATTTGAAAACAGCAAGGAACTCCAAGTTAGTCAGCACAGGACCTCAGGGAGCAATTATTATAAAAACCACAATGGTCCCATGCAACATAGGATAAAGCATACAAATGAATACAGACACAGTGGATTCTGTTTTTAGCTGACTTGTCCAGCCGGACAGTGGTCCGGCTGGACAAGTCAGTGGAAAAACTTGTCTGTGTCACCACCTTCCCCACAATCTCTAACAAAGTACGCAAATCAATTAGAAAGAATTGGCACATCCTTAACTCAGGCCCATTAGATTTAGAAATACCCATGTTTGCGTTCAAGAAAAGTAAAAGCCTGGTTAGGGCTGCTTTGCCCGTAACTACAACCGCAAACATCACTCTGAATGATCATTGGTCTCTACCACCAGTCAAGGGTCAGAATAAATGTGGTTCATGTATCATGTGTGTATCATGCATTGAGGGTAAAGAATTCGTCTTTGAGAATGTAAAAAATTAGCGAAAAACCTTCACGAACTGTAACAGCTGTAATGTGATCTATGCTATTTTTTGCCCCTGTAATAAGATCTATATGGGGCAGACAACACAGAAGATAAAGCTACGGATTTCACAGCACCGGAGCAGGATCCGTTGTAAAACAGCAAATGCCCCACTCGTTGAACATTTTTCTGAGAAAGGGCACAATGAGAATGATATCCGCTGGACAGTGATCACCCAGGTCACCCTTCCACCAAGAGGAGGTGATCTTGTAAGACTGCTCAATAAAGAGGAACTAAAATGGATCCTGAGAACGGACAGCTTAAAAACTGGACTTAATCTTCAGGTAGACTGGACAAATCTGGTCTGACCGGTGCTTCTACTGAATTGTTTTAATTTTTAGATAATTCAGGATTGCATTGTACCATGTAAGAAAATATATGGATGCTTTTTTCGTTGCTGTGTTCCTATTTAAATCCTCTTTTCACATTATTTAATACATCACAAATCACCTCACGGGCACCACTGTCACCCCCCTAACTAGTTTTACCCAATTCCTTGGGCACCTTCCCCGTTCTAATATGGCCGCCATAATTCCAACCCGTCCACTGTATTCCTGAGCCTTCTTCTCTTTTCACTGCATCCCCTTGGACCAATAAAAGCGCGCCCGCTAAGGCCCCAGCACCAGCAAACTGCAGATCGTATTGCCGAGCGGGAAGTGATACCAACTGATCCGGTAAGCACCTTCCCATCAATGAGATTCCCAATTCTCTTTCCCCCGTGTTCTCATGCCCCTAACCTCCAACATCCTTTCCCAAACCCCTCCTAGGTACCCCCAGCAACCTGCACGTGATCGGAACCCCGACCCTGCCTGGCCGGTCCTGATTCCGGTAAGACTCTTGCCCCCCCCCCTTGCCTTATTGTTACCAGCATATTCTTCCACCCCATCTTTATTGTTCTTCCACTATTATTGTTTGTAGGTGACCGTATCTCTCATGAACCCCCAGCCCTGAAATTACATGGTGAGCCTTCCTTCCCCACTGCGCCATTTTTGACTTCACTGCGCCGTAACTCAACACACCACTCGCTCGTTGCTCGGCACTGTCGGAAGTCGATTACCAGCACACGGCATGATCACAGTGAAATTTGCCCTTGTGGCTGCTGCAACCTACAATACCACTACGGGCGGCCTCTCGAATCTGCTAAGGCTATATTCACATTACTTCCTCGCTCACGTGGAATTGACAATTTATGCAACCTCAACCGTAATCACAACAGTAGACTCCCACCCACGGGAACCATTATTAGTCACTGTAGCCAATTGCCGATTTACTCCTTGCCTTATCTGAGTCTCAATCTACTCGTGCACATAGAGCCAATCACTACAGCCAGGTTGTCGAGCTGCTTTTATTTGACACCTTTTAGCAATTATCACCACGGCTTGATTCCTATTTACAGTTGCCCAGATTATAATGTCTTGGAATTCTCCTTTTCCCAATTTCTTTTTTTAGGTTTTAGAGGCTTGCAACTATTAGGCATGTATCTAATGTCCTGATGATGATCCCTTTGATTTAAAAGTGGGATCGAAATGCCGTCGACCAATTTATGTGCCTTATACAGTGTGTATATCGTGTACTATGTTGATGTAATGGCGCATTTCAAAACATTTGTTCATATTATGATTTAAAGAACAACTTAAGCTTTTTTGTCTAAAAGCCCTTTCCCCTCTCTTTTCACTTTGAGTATACTAAAGTGTCTGTGTTTAAATGAGGTACAGGCTTGTGCCCCACAACGTGAGATTGTCGAAGGATATTCTCCCTTTATCTGTTGCTGTAAGTTAATACATTCTGACCACTGTCCGGCTGGACAAGTCATCTAAATACAGAATCTACTGTGTCTGTATTCATTTGTATGCTTTATCCTATGTTGCATGGGACCATTGTTGTTTTTATAACAAAAGGAAACCCAACCATAGGGGGGCGGATGCCTATCACTCCCAGCATAGTCTACCCCATAGGGGGGTGGATGCCTATCACTCCCAGCATAGTCCACCCCATAGTGGGGTGGATGCCTATCCCAGCATTGTCCACCCCATAGGGGGGCGGATACCTATCACTCCCAGCATTCTCCACCCCATAGGGGGCTGGATGCCTATCACTCCCAGCAGGGTCCACCAAATAGGGGGTGGATGCCTATCACTACTAGCATATCCTAACCATTGGGGGTGGATTCCTATTACTCCCAGCATAGCCCACCCTATAGGGGGGTGGATGCCTATCACTCCCAGCAGAGGCTACCCCATAGGGGGTGGATGCCTATCACTCCCAGCAGAGTCCACCCCTTAGGGGGTGGATGCCTATCAATTCTGGTATTTTCCACCCCTTAGGGGGTGGATGCCCATCACTCCCAGCATAGTCCACCACATAAGGGGTTGAATGCCTATCCCAGCATTGTCCACCGCATAGGGGGGGGGGGATGCCTATCCCAGCATTGTCCACTCCAAAGGGGGGTGGATGCCTATCACTCCCAGCATTGTCCACCCCATAGGGGGATGGATGCCTATCACTCCCAGCAGAGTCCACCCTATGGGGGAGTGGATGCCTATCATTCCCTGCATAATCCACCCCATAGGGGGGTGGATGCCTATCCCAGCATTGTCCACCTCATAGGGGGGTGGATGCCTATCAATCCCAGCACACTTCACCCCACAGGGGGATGGATGCCTATCACTAGTAGCATATCCTAATCATAGGGGGGTGGATGCCTCTCACTCCCAGCACAGCCCGCCCTATAGGGGGTGGATGCCTATCACTCCCAGCATAGTCCACGCTTTAGGAGGTGGATGCCTATCTCACCATTGTCCACCCCATAGGGGAGTGGATGCCTATCACTCCCAGCATAGTCCACCGCATAGGGGGGTAGTGGCCTATCCCAGCATTGTCCACCCCATAGGGAAGTAGATGCCTATCACTCCCAGCATTGACCACCCCATAGGGGGGTGGATGCCTATCACTCCCTGAATTGTGGGGGTGGATACCTATCACTCCCAACAATGCCCTACTCCGACCATGATTTGTCATACACTCGATCTCCGGTAGGACTTGCTCAGGACACACAGAGATATGGTCTGACCACTATCGCTAACGCCACATCTTTGGCTCCCGACCAGGATTTTTCATACCCTCGATCTCTGGTAGGAATTGCTCAGGACCCTCAGAGGTATGTTCAGACCACTGTTGTTAACGCCACATCTCTGATTCCCACTAATTCCCTGCTAATACCTCAATTCAACCCCCTCCCCTGGAACAACTATCCACCACTTTAGCGCACGCAGGCATACACAGAGAATCCCCCTCTCTCTCAATACATCCTATACCCCTTTCAGATTTAGATGCGCGCCTTGATGATATATATCTAGAGCTGCACCTTATCACTACCAAACTACATGACCTAAAAGTCCTTTCAAAGGATTTTTTCCCAATGATCAGTTCCTTCCTCACCTTTGTGAATCTGCTTAGAACCTCCCCTAGTGATAGTGATAGTGATTGCTTCGGCCAGTTGTTAGCCTCCGCCATCTCGCAAACCATTCCCTTAGCTAACATGCCCCCACACGGCCTAGGAGAGCTAAGACCTTGGCGTCCAATGATCTTAATGACTTTCACAACTCCTACTCTACTAGGCCCAATCCCAACTTGACCCCGCCGAAGCACATACAAACCATCCATCCTAACCTGAACAGAGAACCTCCTCATAATCTTAGAGTCATCAATAAAGACAATCTCATGGGATTGAATGTCTCCCAGACTCCCTCAGCCACAAATCCTCCACGTTTGAAATGTGTACTACTCAATTGCAGGTCAGCCAGATAACACATCTCAGAAATAATCAACCTAATTCAACACAGTGATCTGGACATCATCATCCTTACTGAATCCTGGCTAAATGCATTTTCCACTCCTATTTTAGACCTCCTTGTACCTCCTACTCATGACCTAATTAGGCTGGACAGAGTTAGGAAGCATGGAGGTGGGCTAGCCTGCATTCATAGGAACACACTCTCCATTTCCCACATAGAGTCCTCTTCGCCCTCTGCCTGTGAATATCTATGTCTCAACATCGCAAGTAACAACTGGCCGGTCTGCAAACTTCACACCTTTTATCACCCTCTGGGAAACAACCTCCCCTTCATTAAACAACTAATGGAGATTATCTCCAGTAATGTCGACTCAGCTACATCCCAAATCTTTCTTGGTGATTCGAATCTCCATTGATCTAATCCTAATGACCAAGCGGTTACCTGCCTTAAAGACTTTTTGAAGGATCATGATCTTAAGCAACACTGTGACCTATCAAAGCACAACAAAGGTGAAACCTTGGACCTCATTATCTCAAAAGGGCAGTCCATCACGTTGGAATCCATTACCCCTTGCGACTGGTCAGACCACCACTGCATTCTCTTCTATATCAATATGGAGGTGAAGTTGAAGAAGGCTCATCCAACTAAATCATATCTGGAAAAGGGACTTCAGATCAATAAACCCAGTTCAATTAGCTGCCCACTTTAAAACTGTCCTCTCCTCCCAAGCCGATTTGGGTGAGGTTCAGCTACTCACCGGCGCTTACAACTTGGCCATCTCTAACATATTGAATGACATTGCACCACTTCAACTAAAAATATCTCAACAAAACAAACCAAACCATGGTACAACGACATTCTAAACACGGAACGATGCAACCATAGGGCAGTTGAACCAGCCTGGAAGTCAAATCCCTCCTTTGAACACCTAAAATTCTTTAGAGATGTTAGGAGTATTTACAACAAGCAAGTCAAGTGCGCTAAGGCAGATTACTTCAGACAACAACTTGATCAAGCTGCGAATTGCCCCAAGAAACTCTTCAAACTGGTCAAACAACAATCAACTGCGGTGACTAATCACTCTGTCTCCAATGTCCATCCACCGTCTGGCGATGAATTTTCTGCTTTCTTCATTGAGAAATCAAGACTCATCTCTAGTGAACTTGCCTCTAAGAAGGCTTTACTACCAGCTTCTAGGTCTGCTCCATCTCTTGTCACAGAAAAGCTCAATCTCACAAGCCTGATCATCAAGGATAAAGCCTCTTGGAGCACCTTTAACCCACTCGGAGAAAAAGACATCTACAGGATTCTTCAGAACACCAATCCATCCAACCACTTCAGTGACCCTTTGCCCCTAGACCATCTTCAAAGAGATCAAGAATGTTCTCATGCCCACATGGACAATGATAGTAAATGTTTCTCTATCCCAAGGCATGATCCCAGACTGTCTAAAAGCAGCGCATGCATCACCCATATTAAAAAACTAACTGCTGAGAAATCTGATCTCAATAGTTTCTGGCCCATATCTAACTCTAGCTAAATTACTCTAAAAATGTGTATAATCCCAACTCTGTGCTCACATGGAGAATTTCCAACTCCTTAACCAACATCAATCAGGCTTTCAGAAGGGGCACAGCACAGAATCGGCACTCACGCATGTTTTGGACGACATATTAAATATACTCGATCAAAAGGACTCCTGCCTCCTGATCCTCCTTGATATTTCCTCCGCATTCGACATGCTTAATCACGACAACCCCCTTTCCACTCTGAAGAACATGATGGGATTCTCGGGTCTGGTGCTACAATGGTTCTCTTCCTTCTTCCACCACAGAACACAAAGAGTTAGGGCAAACCACTCCCTCTCCCAGTCCTCTCCAGAACTCATGGGTGTCCACCAAGGGTTTGCCCTCTCTCTTATCCTTTTCAACCTCTTTTTGGAACTTCTTGCTAATTCTCTAAATGACATGAACATTCCCTTCCACATGTACGCTGACGACACACAACTTTACCTGAAAATCTCATCCCTTGATAGCATCATCTCACTCAACTCTACCTTTTCCTCTACTCAAAAATAGTTAACTGAGAACCACCTCCTACTCAACACCTCCAAAACTGAATTCCTTCTCATTTCTCCTCTGAACCACCCCTTCAAGCTAGACCTTTGGTTGACTCACCACACTGCTTTCAATTGCACCCCTCTCACCATAGACTCTGCCAAATCCCTCGGAATCACCTTGGACAAGCACCTGAATATGAAAAATCATATCAGAAATGTATGTAAGGGAGCTAATCACTTGATGAGGACTCACATAAATATCAAGCCCTTCCTTTCACAAAATTACTTCAAACAAGCAGTCCAAGCACTGATCTTGCCAAGCCTAGACTATGGCAATGCGACGCTCTGTGGCCTTCCCAAGTACACCCTGGCTCCACTGACGTCAGCCCTGAACGTTGCGGCCAGACTAGTTACTGGTACCATACTAAATAAGCACATTTTCCCAGTCTTAAAGTCTCTTAAATTGTTGCCGTATGAAGCCCGAATCCAGTTAAAGATTATCATTTGGGTGCACAAAGCCCTGCACGACAACAGCCCCAGGTACCTAGCACAAAAGCTTGAATTATCATGTGGCAAGAGAGCGCCAAGAAGCGCTAACAACTTCCTCCTGAAACCACGTATCATGAATAAAAAGAGATCTTGTCACGGAGACTTCTTAGGTGCTGCACCAAAGATCTGGAACTCTCTTCCACCGGATTTGCGCAGAATATCATCATTAACTGCTTTCAAACTAGAAGCCAAAAGATTACAAATGAACACATTTTTACCCTAATTTGGCCGATGTGCAGTAGCGCGCAACCACTGACCATACAATAGGTGCTGATTGACTTTACATCCTTTTACCATCCTGAGTTTGTGCTCCATGCTCCTCTCGGAAGTAGCAGCCTGTTATTGACCTGCTTATTTTATTACTTGTACCACCTGTCTGTGAATATTGTGATTGTAACTGTTTGGTATTCTTATATGATATTGTTACTGGCTCTGTATTCTCCCTCTCTTCTTGCGGTGTATCATTTGTATGTGATTTTTGTGACTCCAACTGTTTATTGTTTACTGGAGTAGTAGTCTCCCTTTCATCCTTTTGGAAACGCTCTAATATCCCTCGGGATCTGGTTCGCGCTATATTAAACTTTATAAATAAATAAATAGGGTGGTGGATGCCTATCACTCCCAGCATAGTCCACCCCATAGGGGGTGGAAGCCTTTCAATCCCAGCATAGTCCACCCCATAGGAGTTGGATGCCTATCACTACTAGCATATACTTATGATAGGGGGGTCGATGCCTATCGCTCCCAGCATAGACGACCCAATAGGGTGTGGATGCCTCTCATTCCAAGCAGAGTCCACCCCATAGGGGGTTGGATGCTTATCACGCTCAGCAGAGTCCACCCCATAGGGGGTTGTAGGCCTATCAATCCCAGCATTGTCCACCTCATAGGGGGGGGTGCCTATCACTACTAGCATATCCTAACTATAGGGGGCTGTATGCCCATCACCACTTATACCCCCACCCATAGGAGGATGGACGTTGATCACTATTACCATCCCCACTCATAGGGGGCTAGATGCCTAGCACCACCAGGAATCAAACACATAGGATGAGTAAGTAAACCCCCCCTACCATGCAAGATTTAATGTCTGTGTGAGTAAAATGACCACACCACAGATCCTGACAGTGAACATACATTGTGACTCCCAACACATGTGCCCAAAAGGTGATAGTGTGGTTCAAAAATCAAGCGTCTCTGGATCAATGTGGTAATGGGGTCTAATCCCTAATCACTACAGTGCACAAAAGGTGTTAGTGGGGTTAAAAAATCCAGCATCTCATTACCAATATGGTAATGGGGTCTAAACCCCTCATCACTACAGTTCCCAAAAGGTGTTGGTGGGGTTTAAAAATCTAGCATCTCAGGACCGATGTGGTAATGGGGTCTAAACCCCCCATCACTACAATGAACATAAGGTGAGTGTGGACATGAACATAGCCTCATCTCCAAACCAGCATGCATGATTCCTGGTCCCAACCGCACAAGCAATGTTGTGGCAATGTAGTGGTTGGGTCACATACAAACATAGATTTGGGGAGGCAAAGATTGCTGTGTATCTCAATAGCACCCTGTTGGACAGGCCTCGTGAAGGGCTCGCTCCCTCCCCGCATGAAAGAGCCGGACACCGGCTCTCCCGGTGTCACCACAAGAACGACCCCAACAACCCACAGAAGCAACCAGCAACCCGTCCCCGATGGGACGCCTGCTCCCGAACATCTCAGTATCACGGGTCCGGGCCACCGTCAGCACCATTGCCCGGCCCAGCCGCCATCTTGGACACTGCACCACGAGGCCGCGTGGCCTCAGCTTGACCCCAACCCTGGGCCTGGCCAGGCCCCGACATCGAGGCACCACCATCCACCCAGGAGGTGAATGGACCACTTGGCAGGTCAATGGGAGAAAGGAGTGTCGATGGCTCTCCCCCGCCAGGTGCCGATCGCCCCCAGCCTCCCCGGGCGCTGGCTCTACCCCCCTGCTGGGTGTCTGGACTCCCTCATCCCGGACCTCCCGACCTCCAAGAGCGAGGGTCCGGACATCAAAGGAGGCCAGACCTATAACTGGGGCAGCTCCAGAGCAGGAAGGCAGTTGTATCCTGGAGTCGAGAGACACCTAGAAGAACTCATCCTTGACGGACTGCAGGCGCTGCCGCAGCCCTGCCTTGTGAACCATCGTCCTGCCTTCTGGCGCTGCCGCGGCCCTCTGCAACCTTCATCCTCATCGGGACCTGCTGGCGCTGCCGCGGCCCTCTGCAACCTTCATCCTCGTCGGGACCTGCTGGCGCTGCCGCGGCCCTCTGCAGCCTTCATCCTCATCGGGACCTGCTGGCGCTGCCGCGGCCCTCTGCAGCCTTCATCCTCATCGGGACCTGCTGGCGCTGCCCTCTGCAACCTACATCGTCGTCGGGACCTGCTGGCGCTGCCGCGGCCCTTCTCAAGTGAGACTTATCATCTAAGCCTGCTGGCGCTGCCGCGGCCTGACCTTCCAGAACTCCGAGCTCGAGGATTGTGAGCTATCCTTTGTACCACCTCAGTACCAGATCGGTACCAAGACTGTCCCGCTACCCCCTTTCCCTTCCAGAGACTAGAATTGAGAGGACCCTCGTGTCCCGATCTCACTGTATCGTGATATCCTTGCTTCAAGAATCGCATATAAAAAGTGTTAACCTTATCCTTGTGTGGTGTCCATCTGTGGGGGGGAAGTTACTTGTCTGTACGATCGCTGGAGACGGCCCTCACCGGAGGCCTCTCCCCTTGTCCTCGGCCGACCCTCCAGGTCCCCGTCTAACATTGGTGGCCAGCGGCGCGATCCGAACCAACGCGTAATCGTACAGAGAGTAACTCACCCCACGACTCAACCACAATGACAACAAAAGAGAGCGGACCCACTGAGAAATTCCAGATGGAGAAACTAGAAGAGTACAACCACCGAGAGCTAAAGCAATTTTGCATGGAACTAGGCATTCCTACCACCGGGCTGAGCACGGACGAGGACTTCAAACACTCGCTAGAATCTTGGGCAGAAACGGGTGCGGCCATACCCCGGAACCAAAACCTCGAGGCACCAGAAGCAAACACCACTCCGACGGAAGGAAGGAGAGCGGGTCTCTCCCTGGAAGAGATCCAAGAACGAGAGAAAAGCAGACTCCATGAATTAGAATTGGCACGGCTCCGGCTGGACGGAGAGCTGAAATTGGCAGAACAGAAGATAACACTAGAACACTTACGGCTCCGAGAGGAGCGGGAAGAGAAACAAAGGCACAGAGAACTCGAAGAGAAAAAACTGGCATACAAACACGAGCGCAAGCTAGCAGAAATAGAAATGCGGAAACAGAACAAAGATCTAGGGGTGCCCGAGCGCCCGCACACCCCTGGCACTGCCGAACCAAAAGTCCACATCCCCAAGGATGTCGTCAGAGAATATTATCGGAGCGACGACATCCAGCAGTGGTTCAAGGCCTACGAAATCGCCATGACCTTCCACCGGATTGATCGAAGTGACTGGGGAGCCGGGCTATGGGGGAGGTTCGTCAATGAAGGCCGCAATGCCTTGCTGCAGCTCCCGGACCATCAGATGACATCCTATGACTACATGAAGGCCGCCCTCCTCACTCGATACGGACTCACGCCCGAGATGTACCGCCAGAGGTTCCGCAACTGCAAACGGATCCCGGGTACAACTTGGGTGGAGTATGTGAACTATTTCAGCCGAGCCTTCGAGGGGTGGATCAAGGGCAGCCACGTAACCACCTACGAGCAACTCTTTAACCTCATTGTGTGGGAGCACCTCTCCAACAATTGCTTTGTCGAGCTCAGGCAGCACCTCCTCGACAGTAAATTGACTGAACCTCGGCAGCTCGCCGCTGAAGCTGACCGATGGGAAAGCACTCGAGTGGCCCGAAGTGGGCCAAGTGAACCAAACTGAGCCAACCAAGGTCCCCATCGCTCCCGAGGAGGAGGAGGAGGCCAGGGCCGGGGCAGAGACGCCGTCCCGGCAGCTCCCGCCAGCAACACCCCGCCCCCGGCCGGTCTCGGAAACCCCCCGATGCGTCCAGGGTTCCGAGCCAACGTTACTTGCCACAGGTGCCAGCGGATCGGCCACTACGCCAGCGACCCTAGCTGCCCGAAGAACCAGAGTCCCGTACCCCGCCAGGTCGCTGCCGACGCCCTAGGAGAGGAGCAAACCCCCGAAGACTATGAAGAGTACGAACAAGAACAGCCCGAGTGGGAACCCGCCGCCATGATCCTGGCTTGCCTGGGGGAAAGAGACATGATTCCGCGGGCTCCCCTACCCGCCAACACCAGAAAATACAGCCAGTGGGTGAACATTAATGGGGCAAGGTCGAAGCCCTGCGTGACACCGGGGCCAGTGTGACGGCAGTCCGCTGTCACCTGGTGACCCCGGAACAAATTTTGCCAAACGTTCTTTGCCCGTCCGATCAGCTGACAATTCGGAGAGCCTATGTCAGATGGCCTGCGTCCCCTTCGAATGGGGAGGAGTGTCCGGTATGCTAAAGGTGACTGTCCGCGATGATGCTCCGTTGGACTGCCTCCTGGGAAACGACCTCGAGAGTTCCCCTTGGGCAGCCGTTGAGAGAAGAGAGCACCTGGGGATGTTGGGCCTCCCGGACTGGGCCTGCGTAACGACCCGGTCCATGGCCGCCCGCGCCATCCCCAGACCCGAAGAACCTGAATGGCTAGCACCTCCTCCCCCGATCATCCCAGAGGGAGACACCCTCCGTACTGATCCCCCAGAGCAAAACCAAGAAGGGCCCCCTCAGCTCCAAGATCTTCTAGAACTGGCCCAGTGGCGTCAAGAGGGTGGACCCACCCAGGAACAATTCCGGCAAGAACAGAAGACCTGTCCCTCCCTCGAGGGACTCCGACAGCAAGCACCCGCCCAGAGCGCAGGAGACACCGCAGGGGCCCACTGGATCTATTGGGACAATGACCTACTGTACAGCGAGCAAAGAATTGCTGAGTTGGGGGCCAGTCGGTGCTGGTGGTGCCCCTCCGCTTCAGAGACTTCCTTTTGAACTTGGCACACGATGTCCCCCTTGCTGGGCACTTGGGGCAAGACAAAACTTACAACCGCCTGGTAACCCACTTTTACTGGCCCAAAATGCAAAATGATGTCTCCAACCACTGCCGGGCCTGCCCCACCTGCCAGGCCAGCGGGAAGAGCGGCCGAAAAATCAAAGCACCCTTGCAACCATTCCCCGTCGTCACCACCGCGTTCGAATGTGTGGGAATATACATTGTGGGGCCCCTGGACCCCCGAACAGCACAAGGGCACCAATTCATCCTGGTCCTGGTGGACCACGCCACCCGCTATCCCGAGGCCATTCCTCTTCGGACCGTAACAACACCAGTGGTAGGCCGAGCCTTAATGGGGATCTTCTCTCGAGTGGGATTCGCCCGGGAAGTCGTCAGCGACAGAGGCACAAACTTTATCTCCAAATACATGAAATCTCTCTGGCAGCAGTGCGGGGTTACGTACCGGTTCACGACCCCCTATCACCCGCAAGGAAACGGACTGGTCGAACGGTTTAACCGCACTCTCAAGGGGATGATCATGGGCCTGGAGGAACCCATACGTTGCCAATGGGACGTGCTGCTCCCGTGCCTCCTCTTCGCCTACCGAGAAGTCCCCCAGAAATCCCTCGGTTTTAGCCCCTTCGAACTCCTGTACGGACATCCTGTCCGGGGGCCCCTCAGCCTGGTTAAAGAAGAATAGGAAATGACCCCCCAGAAGACCCCTCCGGACGTGTATAAGTACCTCCTGACCCTCTGCAACCAGACCCGGCGATTCAGGGAACTCGCCAAAGCCAATCTCGAGGTCAGTCAGGAGGACATGAAGAAATGGTACGATCAACATGCCTCCTCCATTGAGTTCGAACCCGGTCAGCAAGTCTGGGTGATGTCTCCCGTCGAACCTTGTGCCTTGCAGGACAAATGGACCGGGCCCTTCAAGGTGATTGAGCGCAAGGGCCCTGTCACCTATCTAATAGGCATGGAGTCCCCCCGGAACCCCCTCCGGGTCCTCCACGCCAACAGACTCAAACCACACTTCGTACGCTCGGAGCTCAGCCTACTGATGGCCACAGATAGTGGGGCGGAAGAAGACTCCGAGCCCCTCCCTGACCTACTGAGGACCCGTGAGAAAGATGGCTCGGTGGACGGGGTCCGACTCTCCGATGCCTTGACCCCGGAGCAACGCCAAGACTGTCGGGCTCTCCTGCTGCAATTTGCAAACCTGTTCTCCCTCACCCCCGGGGTCACCCCCTGGTGCCTTCACGACGTGGACACTGGGGACAGTCCCCCTATCCGACACCGGGCGTACCGAGTGCCGGATCGGGTGCGCGCCTGCATCCAGGACGAAGTCTCTAAAATGCTCACACTCGGAGTCATCGAGCCATCCGACAGCCCCTGGGCCAGCCCAGTCGTACTTGTCCCCAAAGCTGCTGCCCCGGGCACCACCCCCGAGCTCCGATTCTGTGTAGACTATCGGGGCTTGAACGCTGTCACCCGAACCGACGCTCACCCCATTCCCCGGGCAGATGAACTGGTTGACCGTATGGGGGCTGCCCGCTACCTGAGCATCTTCGATCTGACAGCGGGCTACTGGCAGATAGAGCCCAAGAACGATCCGCCTTCTCTACCCCGGATGGTCACTACCATTTCAAAGTGATGCCATTCGGCATGAAAAACGCTCCAGCCACTTTCCAACGACTTGAGAACCAGGTATTGGCGGACCTCGAAGAGTTCAGCGCCGCCTACCTGGACGATATCGCTGTATACAGCCGCCACTGGACAGACCACCTTCACCACCTCCGAGAAGTCCTGCACGCCCTCCAACAGGCCGGCCTCACCATCAAGGCCAACAAATGCCAGATTGGCCAGGAGTCCGTGACCTACCTCGGGCACCAAGTGGGGAGCGGTCTGGTGGCCCCTCTCCAGCTCAAGATCGCTGCCATCCAGTCCTGGCAGCCACCCGTCACCCAAACCGAGGTCCGAGCCTTCTTGGGGCTCACCGGATACTACCGACGGTTTGTGAAAGACTATGGCAGCATTGTGGGGCCCCTCACGGAACTCACATCCAAGAAAAACCCCAAAACAGTCAACTGGACCCCGGACTGTCAAGCGGCCTTCGAGAAGCTGAAGGCCGCCATGTGCACCGCCCCTGTGCTCCAGGCCCCCGACTACAGCCGGGAATTCATCGTCCAGACGGACGCCTCAGATCATGGCATTGGGGCAGTCCTCTCTCAACTAAACGCAGAGGGAGTCAATCAGCCAGTGGCCTTCATCAGCCGACGCCTGCTGGCTCGAGAACAGCGCTGGAGCACCATCGAGCGGGAGGCCTTCGCAGTAGTGTGGGCCCTCAAGAAGCACCGGCCCTACCTCTTCGGTACCCACTTCCGGGTACAAACAGATCATAGACCCCTGCAATGGTTGATGCAGATGCGGGGGGAAAATCCAAAACTGTTGCGATGGTCCATCTCCCTGCAGGGGATGGACTTCACTCTGGAGCATCGTCCAGGCCAGGACCACGCCAACGCGGACGGCCTGTCATGCTTTTTTCCGCCTCGACGAGGAGAGTACCCAAGAGGATGGGTGACTCTCCCCGCCTTCAGCTGGGGGGGACGCATGTTGGACAGGCCTCGTGAAGGGCTCGCTCCCTCCCCGCATGACAGAGCCGGACACCGGCTCTCCCGGTGTCACCACAAGAACGACCCCGACAACCCACAGAAGCAACCCGCAACCCGTCTCCGATGGGACGCCTGCTCCCGAACATCTCAGTATCACGGGCCCGGGCCACCGTCAGCACCATTGCCCGGCCCAGCCGCCATCTTGGACACTGCACCACGAGGCCGCGTGGCCTCAGCTCGACCCCAACCCTGGGCCTGGCCAGGCCCCGACATCGAGGCACCACCATCCACCCAGGAGGTGAACGGACCACTTGGCAGGTCAATGGGAGAGAGGAGTGTCGATGGCTCTCCCCCGCCAGGTGCCGATCGCCCCCAGCCTCCCCGGGCGCTGGCTCTACCCCCCTGCTGGGTGTCTGGATTCCCTCATCCCGGACCTCCCGACCTCCAAGAGCGAGGGTCCGGACATCAAAGGAGGCCAGACCTATAACTGGGGCAGCTCCAGAGCAGGAAGGCAGTTGTATCCTGGAGTCGAGAGACACCTAGAAGAACTCATCCTTGACGGACTGCTGGCGCTGCCGCAGCCCTGCCTTGTGAACCATCGTCCTGCCTGCTGGCGCTGCCGCGGCCCTCTGCAACCTTCATCCTCATCGGGACCTGCTGGCGCTGCCGCGGCCCTCTGCAACCTTCATCCTCGTCGGGACCTGCTGGCGCTGCGGCGGCCCTCTGCAGCCTTCATCCTCATCGGGACCTGCTGGCGCTGCCGCGGCCCTCTGCAGCCTTCATCCTCATCGGGACCTGCTGCCGCTGCCACAGCCCTCTGCAACCTACATCGTTGTCGGGACCTGCTGGCGCTGCCGCGGCCCTTCTCAAGTGAGACTTATCATCTAAGCCTGCTGGCGCTGCCGCGGCCCGACCTTCCAGAACTCCGAGCTCGAGGATTGTGAGCTATCCTTCGTACCACCTCAGTACCAGATCGGTACCAAGACTGTCCCGCTACCCCCTTTCCCTTCCAGAGACTAGAATTGAGAGGACCCTCGTTTCCCGATCTCACTGTATCGTGATATCCTTGCTTCAAGAATCGCATATAAAAAGTGTTAACCTTATCCTTGTGTGGTGTCCATCTGTGGGGGGGAAGTTACTTGTCTGTACGATCGCTGGAGACGGCCCTCACTGGAGGCCTCTCCCCTTGTCCTCGGCTGACCCTCCAGGTCCCCGTCTAACACACCCTCTGCCATGTGCAGACAAACAATGCCCATGATCCCTGATAATTACTCCAGTGTACAATTAGACAATGCGACAAGGGAGCACCATGATGCATACATACAAATCCATACAAACAGACACACAAACTAAGGAATCCTGTGTAGACTGCTGTTGTCAGGTGACCAAGTCACCGGAACACACCAAAAATGATGAATGTGCAGACTGATGAGCCAGGAGACACAGGGACACTAGGGAAAAACCTCTAAACAACATACAGCCAATAGACCGCAAAAGCCATACCAATGCAGTGGAGCAGATTCACAAACACAGACAGGCAGCCCCACACTGCATATCATACACAACATGTGTGTGTGCCTCAGTGTCCCCAGGCAACTACACAACACATGACAATGGGCAGAACCCCAATTACACAGATGTGTACACAGTGCCATACAAAAGGAACTGGGCATCCCTTGGTGGGCAAACAGGCATCGTCAGGTGAGTGGGATCCCAACGCATTCATGTGACACAAGCTGGGTGGCATAGCAAACAACACAGCAAAAGACAGCCCAACAAAGCACTACCCTGAGGGACCCTACATTGGGGTGACAGTAGCGTGTACAATCCCACTGTGATGACAAAGGTAGATGTTGTCGATAAAAAAGTAAGAGAGCAAGGGTATGCGGGGCGCGTCCTGTCCCCAAATGCAATATGATAAAAACAATGTGGACTAGCCCACTATGTGTATGCGGTTTATCTTAGTCACTGTTTAGTGGCCTGGATTATGGACCCATTAGGTGTCTTTTAACAACACCTAATGGGTCCACAATCCATGCCACTAAACAGTGACTAAGATAAACTGCATACACATAGTGGGCTAGTCCACATTGTTTTCATCAAAGGTAGATGTTGCCCATACTGTTGAGTACAGTCACCGGTGCGCACTGGGTCATGTGCCCTGACTAACAAACTGGCATCACACCTACACAAACAAATCACTGGCCAGGGCCTGTCATCAATGAACACAAAGTAGGTAAGAGCCTGGCCATGAGACAACTCACATTTGGCCATCCTCAACACAACATACCTTGATCTGCAACAATGTGCATCAGCTAAGCACACACGAACTGGTGACATTGCTCATGCACCCATGACAACCCCAGGGTTGGTGGTGGGATCTAAGGTTCCCATAAAAACTCACACATGGCGAGTCAACAACCCGTGTGAATGTCCACAACACTGCACAGTATGCGGTACCTGGGCATGACGTGAAATCTACCAGAATCATTGGGACGTCTGCCACACTCCCACAACAATGATGAACCAAAGGAAAGCCACAGATAACACATGTTGACACCTTCCAATATTGCAGCTATGACCCTGATGAGTGGGAGTAGTCACACACACATACAAGTGACCCACTCACTGACAGATACCACATACGGAAAACTACATCTTGTTGGCAAGGGGAATCCTGAAGGTGTCCCATGTGTGTTTGACAACATCCCGAGCTTTACTTATAAAACGCCTAGAGATGACACCCTAATGACCAGTTGTGTGCCATGCACCTACATCCCAAGAAATCGAGGATTAAGATGTTGGATGAACACAGGACAACTCAGCAAGCGCCACCAACAGGAATATCTGTAGGGAACACAGGCTGTGTAGAAAAAGTAAATGGAACACACACAGACATGCTCACACTACACACACCATGGGCTCAAACAATGTCAAGGTATGACACACTGCCATGAGGGGGCTCCACTGCTGGCCAAGGTTAGCTGTGCCAAACGTTGTCTGTGCCGGGCTCTGTCATGTTAGCATAACACTTGCTCAGTGAGCCAATAATTGCAACACAATAAAAGTTCTGGTCACATCAGCCTGTATTTGAGAGTGCCCTTTGAGTCATCTGCATATACGCAATACACATGTAAAGCAAGGTACCCTGATGACTCAGATGACGTGCGTACCATTGATGCACAAACCTGCCTGTCCAGTGGAGATGGTCCCAGTCAGGGAATCTCACAATGTGCACAAATGTTAGCCCAACAGAGGTGCAACAGTGCATGGCAATGATGTGAAGTAGCAAACAGAAGGAGTAATACCTGGCCCACAAATTCTGCATACATAACACCCCGAAATAGCAGCAAATTATGTCATAAATACATACCACCAAAGTACACATATCCCATGGACCACATGTAGTCCATCACATCAACAAATCAGTCTCGTATACCTTTAAGACACCATTACAACAGCAAGTTCATGATACACATCATCAACATCATATACATTAGATGCAACACCACTGGATAACAACAATTTGCTTTATTCAGCAATGAAATCCATGTACCTGTGAACTCAAGAATGTCAAAAGGCCAATGGCCAGTCCTTCTCAGGAGTCCTAACAGGGTGACATGTGGCAACTTGACACCCATTGCTTGCCTGCACTGCTAGGGCCAAGGGACATCTCCCCTTGGAGGGGTCTACATAGGGGAAGGCCAGGCACCGCAGGGACAGGATCAGGATCAGGGGACAGCAGATTGGGGCAGGGGGGTGGTGGTGGGTGCAGTTGTGTTGCTAGCAACTGCAGTGGAGGTGCTGACACAGTGGGTGGCGTCACCACTGACAGGCCCAAGTCAGACATGGTGGGTGCTGTCACTACTGCAGTGGGCAGGTCAGATGGTGTGGACGGGGTCCCACTGCAGTGCCCAGGTCAGACGGGGTGGATGTTTCCCTACTGCAGTGCCAATCTCAAGGGGAGTGAAATGGGGTTCTGATGAAGTGAGTAGGACAGGGGGGGGGGGGGCACTGACTCCACACCATTGGCAGGAACAGTTTCAGCTTGGAGAAGTGTGGCTCAGGGGTTAGAGGCGGCAGACCCGGAAGCTGAGATCGGCCCTGGACCAGGGTTCAATTCCCCGCCTCGGCGGGTCTTGGGCTAAAAATTCCACGGACTCGATAATTCTCGCTCCGGTGCCTCCTCGACTCACAGGTTCACACTCTGCGACTCTGGGCAATAGCTTGCTTAATATCCACAACGGCCCCTCGCGGCGGGATGCCTGACTTTCACCTTGTGGATACCCTGCCGGGATATCTCACAGGGGAATACCAGGACGGGTTCCCTAAGCAAGCGCCGGGAAACCCACTGCGGGTAGCTGTGCGCTATATAAGCTCAAATACATTTACATTTACATATTGATACACTGGGAGGGTTTGAGGTTTTCCAGAATTAGGACAGGCGCACTCCCTAGTAACCGCACAGTATCTATTTTTTCGAACGACGGCACCGGGAACTACAGGAGGGAGAACGAACCTGTTCAGGTGTACCCGCCTGAATACCAGTCTTCTAGCGTAACAGCTTTAAACTCTTCTCCTCCCGGGCAAGGTTTTCCTATAAAACTCTTCAAGGAATCACCAGACAACGCTTTCTAGCGCAATAACAATACTCGTGGCCATTTCACTACTTCCGGCTTTTTCTTTCCAAAGGCCCTGAAGATTCGCAGTCTGTTTCCCTGCGATGAAACACGTGTTGGCCAGAACAAGAGGAACAATAAATCTGTATTCCATAACAAGGATTCTACCTCTTTGAACTTTCTTGCTTTTGATTCTGAAACACTATTGATGTGCGCAATTTACTACTGTACCATAACCAAGACTTACTAAGCCTTTATGATATTTTCCTAGAGCAGGGGCAATTGTTGTTTTTGTACATTTACATTTACATGTGAGGTGGGGTTGGAAGTGCATGTCATAGTGGGGAGGGCCTGAGCATTTTGGGGATGTGGTATCGGTGTGTGGGTGAACCTGGGGAAGCGAATGGCAGTGAGACCTGTGCAGTGGTAGCCGGGGGGCTGCAGGATGGAGACTGTGAAGTTTTGGTGGGGTCTTGCCATTCCTGGGCCGGGGGGATTTGCCCGTGGGGGCCTCAGTGTTTATGTCCCTGGGGGAGGGCGTCCGTGTGGCACGGGAACTCACATCTGCACATGGTGACTTCCTCTTCCCTTTATAAGTTGGAGCAGATGGATCGGTGGGGAAGAGGCCAAGGTCACCGACGAAGAGCTGCTAGGAAGGGGGGGATTTAGGTGTGGCAAGGGAAGGGGTTTTTGAGGGAAAAGCATCGGAATACTGCAGTGTGCTTTTGGATGCCTGTTTTTGTTTCTGTGACCCATCCCCTGTGTGTGTGCCATCAGTCCCCGGAGTGTGTGCTTTTGGGTCTGGATTTTGTCTTGCATGGCTGTATGCTGCTTGTGTCTGATGTGGTGCATGCCTGTGCCAGTGTGTGTGTTTTTGGGACAGGTAGGGTAGTGGGGACTGTAGATGTGGCAGAGGTAGGAGGGGTGAAGGCCTTTTGGAGAAGGGACACTGCTGCCGTCCATGTGGAGGCCATGCCATGAATGGTCCAATGTAGGGCAGACATGTTTGATGAGATGCCCTCCATGAAGGATACCAGTTGCGTCAACAGATTGATATGTGAATGGAGGACACTCAGCATTGCGGTCTGCCCTACATGGATCTGCGTAAGCTAGCCCACAGACTACACACTCAGGGCAGTAGGGGAGACAGGGGCGGGGGTGCGGTGCCTGGCTTCCTTACACGGGATCCTCCACGGATAACTGGGATGGGGGCAGATGGGAGGGTGGAGAGGGTGGTGGTAGTGGGGTTAGACTCACTAGGTGTTGTCTGGGGGCTGCCGACACCCACCTCCACAAGGGAGTCATCACTGAAGCTTCAGTTTTCCTCAGCCGAGGTGGTCATAGCTGAGGTCTGCTCAGTGTGGCTCCCCTCAACCTCCGTGCCGCTGGGTCCCTCTGACTTCTCCGCAGCGGACCCTGGCTGGCTCTGTGGCTCCTCCTGGTCAATGGAGCTGTCTCCTCCAGTAGCCGTAGATGTAACTGCAAACAATCAGAGTAAACAGATCCACATCAGTCACCTGTATTGACCTCACACATCACAGTCAGAGCACACGGCTTACCATCATTTGCAGTAGATTACCAATGGTGCTGACACATATTAGAAGAAGTCAACAAAGGAGGGCACTGTTCCAGAGTGAGTGATGAAGGAGGTCGAACACTCAACCAAGGAAAGTGAAGCAAGAGGAGAGGAAAAAGGGTTTCTAGGTCTCAGACTCAGTGAAAAGAGGCGGGGTTAGAGAAAAGACAAATCTTGTTGCCCTCACAAACCCCGAAGTATGTCATGCTTCATCATTGGGCAGTTGCTCCTCATCGAGCAAGTGGTGAAATGCCCTGCGGGTCCCCGGAAGTGTCTCTTTAGGTGAGATCTTTTAAAGAACTGCCATTGGGTGCATGTGGGTGTGTGGATGGAGTCCCAGGTAAAGGGTGATATTGTGCGGGCAGTGTGTTTTAAAAATGCCTAAGGGTTCCCAAAGGGAATTTTAATAGAGAGGTACCCTTCTCAGAGTAAAAAACTCGTAAGCTAGGAGTTACCAACAAAAGCATAATGTTTCTAGATAACTTATAAAGTTGACATGTTTCACGCCTATATTGGTCCAAAAGATCCCTGCCGTTTCATCAGGACACACACCATGATGTGCTCATGTATTGATGACCAATGCTATAATTAAATGCATGCAGGGCAACTGACATCACTGTAGTATAAACTTTTGGAAGTTGTATACCATGCTAAATTTATTTTTTTGCTGAGTTTTATATAGCGCGATCTTGACTCGAACCGAATCGGGTATCTGAGCGCTTTACATAGCACCAGTTACGTTACATGAGTACACACATATTTAATTTATACAGCGCACAGCTATTCGAAAGTGTCTCGGCGCTAGCTACAAAAAGAGAACAATGCACACAGATCAGAGACTAAAACAACAATGTTTTCAGCTTTTTCTTGAACAGCACAGGGTCCTGCGTGCCCAGAGGAGCCAAAGGCAGCGTATTCCAAGCGATACTGGCTTTGCGCACAAAGGAATTCCCACCAAGTCTTTGGAAGTAGATCATAGGGGTCTGCACAAGCAGCTGGCAAGACGAGCGCAGCAGTCTTCCTGGTGTGTAAAAAGCAAACCTCTTCTGCAAGTAAATGGAACCTAGCCCATAGAGGGCCCTATGAGCAATAGTTAGCATTTTGAATTTCAAACGGGATTCAACTGGTAGCCAGTGTAAAGAGCACAGATAAGTGCGCACACTGTGCCTTGATGTTAAGCCCAGAAGAAGTCTGGCCGCTGAGTTTTGAACAACTTGCAGCTTCTTGGTGAGAGAACTTGGGCTGCCAATCAAAAGCGCATTTGCGTACTCCAATCGGGACAAAATAAGGGCACGGACCACAGTTTCTCTGGCACTACCTGGCAAAAGGGGAAGAAACTTCCTCAAGGTTTTCAAGGTGCCAAAGCAGGTGCCAGCCAGTTTCTTATTTATTTTTATTTATTTATGGCATTTGTAGAGTGCTCTGCAACCCTACGGGCATCCTGGCGCTGAGTACATATAGCTGAGAACCCTGTAGAACAGAAGAGGACAGTGGTCAAGGAGCTAATAAGTTAGATTTTTGGGAAGAGCCATGTGTTAACCTTTTTCCGAAAAGCCATCAGTTTGTTTGTTTTTCTGATGTCAGTAGGGAGGTTGTTCCATAAGTGAGCTGCAGCAATGCTGAAAGCTCTTCCCCCGCATGTGGCTTTCTTGATCCTAGGAATGCTGATAAGGTTTAAAGATGAGGATCGAAGAGACCGGGTAGGCTCATACCAGTTGAATTTATTTTGGAGTGGTCTGGTGCCTAGCCCATGAACTGCCCTGAAGACAATACATAAGGATTTGAAGCAGATCCTCTGGTGTATAGGTAGCCAGTGGAGGTCGGCCAAGGCAAGAGTGGTAGAAGATCTTCTTTCTCGAGAGAGTGCCAGTTTGGCTGCAGCCGCCTGGATACTTTGAAGTCTGGAAATGAGACTTGTCTGGAAAAGTTCCGGTTTTCGTCGAACCAGACGCCAAGGTTTTAAGCGGCACCTTTGTCCGCAGTTGGTCGGGGAAACCTGGGAAGCCAAAGCCTTTCCTTATAGCCCGTTGTAAATGAGCCTTAAAGAAGCACTTCAGATTTACCCTCATTGCATTTCAGCAGAACCTTCGCCAGCCACTGAAACACTGAAGAGAAACAGTGTTGAGCTGCCACTACCGAGTCATCCTCCTTAGCCCCTAATGACTCCGCCAAATAAACCAGCGGAGTCATATAGATGTTGAAAAGCAAGGGGCTAAGTGATGACCCCTGCGGCACACCAGTGGACATCAGCAAAGGCACAGAGGCACATGGAGGAAGCCAAACCTGCTGTGACTGACCTTCCAAGAAGGACTTGATCCACTGCAGGGCCGTGCCCAAAATACTTATCTCTACCAGATGGTCAAGGAGCAAAGAGTGGGGCACCGTGTCAAATGCCATGGAGAGATCCAGCATAACCAACGCAGCTCTCCCACCGGTATCCAAACACTCCCGGATCGCAATTGACACCTCTAACAGAGCTGACTTCATATGAAGCCAGATTGTGCCGGATGGATTAAGCCTGATATCTCGTTGGTAAGTTGAAATGTAACCACCTTTTCGCATACCTTGGCCAAACTTGGTAAGAGCGAAATAGGGCCGTAGTTCTCAGGTAGCAGGGGATCAAGAGATGGCTTTTTAAGGAGAGGCAGGATCAAAGCCTGCTTCCATACCATTGGAACATACGCCTCTCGAAGCGACTGATTAACCATTAAATTCACTTCTGGATTAATGGTCTCTGCCACATCTGATAGAAGCCTGACAGCACGCGGGTCATTGGGTGATCCCGACTTTAGTGCTTTGAGGATTCTGAGCGAACTAGGTGGGTCAACTGCTCTAAACGTGGAAAACCTGGAGGCGGAGCTCTCCTGTAGATTTCCTAGAGGAAGTAGAAAACATCTCTTGGATGCTAGTTATTTTATCCTTGAATAATTTTGCCAAAGTGTTACACCAGGTATTCGAGATAGGTGCCCCGGCCACTAGGGCACTAGGGGCTAAGAAGTTCTGCACAATGGCAAAAAATGTTTTAGAATTATTGTTGACCCAATCAATACAAGCAGAGTAGTATAGGCCTTTGGCCGCACCAATGGCTGCATACTAAAGTTTTTGTTTGACTCGCAAGGCGTGTTTATCCCTAGAGCCGTAACCAATGGAGCGCCATACTCTCTCCAAAGATTTGGACGCATGTTTCAGAGGGATGTATGATGTTACAACGCATACTTTTACTCCGCATACCATTACAACGCGGTATTCACAACGCATACCACTACAACGCATAGCGCTTTGGGGTGCTGGATAGTGGTAAGTATAATTTACTATTCTAACTCCAGTCCCCGTGGACCCTAGGGAAGGTGTTGGATAGTAAATTAAACTTACCTCTTATCCTAGAGCGCCCCCCAGCGCCATGCGTTGTAATGGTATGCGTTGTAATGCCTGCGTTGTAATGGTAGTGCGTTGTAAAAAATGCGTTGTAACAGGTGAATACCGTTTCAGAGTCCTCAGCTCAGAAGTAAACCAGGGCTTAGAGGGGGACTCTCTCCTCAGCCTACAGTGATGACCGAGCTAGAAATTCAGTAAGCAAACTGAGCCAGATTTTCCTCCAGGTCCTCCAGAAGGGAGAGCCGGGAGGCCGCCAGAGTGCTGCTAAGCTGCCCGGGGTCCAATTTCCTAGTGATCCAACAGCCACATCTCAGCTGCCTGCCCATCCCTAACTGTTTGACACCCAAAGAGCCTAAAAAGGTAGGCCACCCCCCAATGACACAGAGTCTGACGGTGCACAGACATAATATCGACTCAAAAATATCGACTGGACATAATATCGACTTTTAAATATAGACTGGACAAAATATCGACAGGACAGAATATAGATGACCAAAATATTGTTTTTAAGGTAAGTGATATAATATCGACTGTTAAAAATATAGATTGTAAAAAATATAGATTTTTTAATAATATCTAAATTGTTATAGTGCATTTTTATGGTATAATATGTGTCAAAAGTGTGTATTTATGTTATAATTAATTTTTATTAATGATTTTTGTTTTTATAATTATTGCGTAATTTAATTCTGTAGCGGGTTGTGGGTTTATAGGGGAATAGGGTGGGAAGTATTTTAATTATAATTAATTAAATAATTACATTTATTTATTGATAGTAAATTTAAATTAATAGTTAATTAATTTATAATAGTTAATTAATTACATTTTAATTGGTAATTAATGTTAATTAATTGATTAATTGGTAATTATGTAAATTTTACGAAATTATTTTTGTAGCGGGTTGTGAGTTTATAGGGGAATTGGGTGGGAAGTGATTAAATTATAAATAATAAATTCATTACATTTATTTATATTTATTTAATTTCAAATAATTGTTAAATAAATTTTAATTATTAAATAATTAATTGTAAATATTTTTATTAATTAGTATTAATAGGTGATCAATAGAAATAATTATTGTTAATTAGTAAATTTAATATATTAATTATTATATTGTATACAAATATTATTTATTTTTAATTAATTAATAATAGATATTCAATAATACATTTTTTAATTATGTTTGAAGTATTTACTTTCCCTAATGTTGTATTCTCTGGAGTGGGAATAGTAATTTTAACCCCTACGCTATCCAACTTTTTCCCTACTGTTGCACCCACTGGAGTGAGAATAGTAATTTTAACCCCTACGCTATCCAACACTTTCCCTACTGTTGCACCCACTGGAGTGGGAATAGTAATTTTAACCTCTACGCTATCCAACGCTTTCCCTACTGTTGCACCCACTGGAGTGGGAATAGTAATTTTTACCCCTACGCTATCCAACGCTTTCCCTACTGTTGCATCCACTGGAGTGGGAATAGTAATTTTTACCCCTACGCTATCCAACGCTTTCCCTACTGTTGCACCCACTGGAGTGGGAATAGTAATTTAAACCCCTGCGCTATCCAACCCTTTCCCTACTGTTGCACCCACTGGAGTGGGAATAGTAATTTAAACCCCTACGCTATCCAACACTTTCCCTACTGTTGCACTCACTGGAGTGGGAATAGTAATTTTAACCCCTACGCTATCCAACGCTTTCCCTACTGTTGCACCCACTGGAGTGGGAATAGTAATTTAAACCCCTACTCTATCCAACACTTTCCCTACTGTTGCACTCACTGGAGTGGGAATAGTAATTTTAACCCCTACGCTATCTAACGCTTTCCCTACTGTTGCACCCACTGGAGTGGGAATAGTAATTTTAACCCCTACGCTATCCAACGCTTTCCCTACTGTTGCACCCACTGGAGTGGGAATAGTAATTTTAACCCCTACGCTATCCAATGCTTTCCCTACGCTTGCACTCTTTGGAGTGGGAATAGTATTTTTTAAACGTCTGCTATCGTACGGTAATATAATAGTATCTTATTTAATTATAGTATGTCTCTATATATATATGTTGTAACAAATATGATTGTAAACATTTATTTTTATTAATTTCATTAATTATTTAATTATTAAAAGTTAATTTAAGTATTTTTAAGTATATTTTAGTAATTAAATTTAAATATTAATTTAATTTAACACTGTTTTTATTAAAGTCGATTTTTTTTTAAACTATATTTTTGTAAACGATATTTTGTACTCAATATTTTTGTACTCACCTGTTTGTAGATACAAACTCGATATTCTGTCTGTCGATATTTTGTCCACGATATTTTTGCAAGTCGATATTTTGTCCCTCGATATTATTTCAGTGATCCGAGTCTGACACCTTATTGCACTTTTCACAGTGCATGAAATGTAGGTTGACAGACGGGAGAAGGAAAACATAGTGTACTTCATGTCCGGAGTAGGCATACCAGACCTTGTCCATGTGCTCCATGGGATTACCCTGAACACTAGGCATGGGTCTATGAATGTGTGACACACATGACGTACATACTTCTAGGGCACCAACATTGTCCCACCTGCTGCATGGGTGTGTGGTAAACACCCCAGACACATATGGTGAGGCAGAGCAGCAATTCGAACATGTATTAATGGCCCACACAGAGTACATGTCAGATATCTGGCACTGTGCAAGCACATTTCAATCAATAGCCTCACTCATGTAGGCCCATGTATTGTACCAGCAGCAGATGCTGTTTTCCACCTCAACCTTCGGCAACAGCAGGGACACACATCCCAAGTGAGACAGGTCACAGACTGAAAGGGCCACACCTGTGTCTCAGATGAGGAAGGGCCATAACCTAATTCATGCACATGACTCTGGTACAAGCAGACAGACAAACGGTGGTAGTGTAACCAGCTGAAGGAGTGCAAAGGTCATGTTAGACACAGTTCACAGACAAGGCATGCACTTACCCCCTCCTTGCTGCTGTCTGGCCTTTAACTGCCCATCCAGGTCAGGCCAGATGTTTGTGAATAGCCACAAATGTGGCTCACTCACCCTTTTTCCACTGCATTACCTTTAACTCAGTGTTGGCATTAGCCTAAGAAAGGCTCGTCTACTCATCTTAGTGTCACGTACAAATGTAAAGGTTGCACATACATTGTGTGATTTATTTTTGCCTGAGCCATCCGATCGTGAACTTTTTATATGTAGACATTCCACCATTGGGACAGGCAGATAGAAGTTGCCTGGATTGACAGGCCAAAAAAACCTCAAGACATTATTTATTGTTAATACTTTTTTAATATCGTCATTCAGTTGTACATAATGCGTTCTCGGCCATATGTAAGGTAACAAAAAGTCTTTTGACACTTCTTTATTATAACTTTTCAGCATGATGCAGACTTCTGTACAGCACAGCTTGAAACACATAGGCAAAGACAATATCTCTGGCTAAAAACTTATAAGGTCCCAAAGGCGAGACCTTTTGGCTATGCCAGTGCTTGTTATAGGTTGCACCCGATAAGCACCTGAATTAAATTGCTTGTCATTGCATTTTCTTAAAACTGCATTTTGCAACAAGTTGAAATTAAGAAATCCTCATACATTGAAATCGCAACTCACCTTTGGAAGTTCATGTTTGATGTCCCCTATTTAGAATCACAAAAATAGTGACTTCCAAAAGGAAGGAATCACAATTTGGAGCAGCAAAATTGCCTTTCATTCATTCTGAAAGGGGCTTTTGCATTCACAAATAGCGATTTGGTCCATTTGCGAATGCAAAAACCTTTCGTACATCTAGGCCCAGAAAATGCATTCAACATGCCTGCCTTCACAGTACTGCAAAATCCGTTTATTGTACCCCTCCCAGGCACACATACACCCACCATGGATACACCACTCCTGCACTGCACATCACAACGATGCAGGCCAAGGTGTGCTCTAAACACACAGTAGTGGACCTTTAAATGAGTGATTCTTCAAGACTTTAGGCCTCACTCCAGTGACACAGGTCTAAGAGCACTAGCTCACCATTAATAATCACTACAAGGTTTGGTGCAACCACCACTCTTGTGCTGCTTAACTCCTGGTACAAGCAGTAGCTTTCACAACTATGACAGTAGTGCTTTGCATGTCCCTCCCATTCCAATATGACCGCAATCCTTGAAACAAGCCTATGGGAGGGCAAACATGCACGATTACATGATCAATGTTTACCTATGGAAACAAAAATGAGCATTAGGTATTCAGATATCAGTACCGTTGGTGCACTCCTGACAGGGTGGAAGGCCTGTTACCACGTGGAGGACTTCCCGTCCCAACAGAGTGTGTGTGGTTTGAAAGAAAACCATTAAAAATATATATCCGGCCATACTCTAGCCTTGTTTTGTACATTTTAAGAAGGGTCTTTTCCTTCGACAGCAGGTCACTGCGTTGCACAGTGGGTGGGCTTTAAAGCAGAGGTTGTTTAGAACTTTCAGCACAGAGATGCGGTGGTCGCTTCCCACACCATGACTTCCTAGCACCTTGCAGAAGAGGGACTGTTGAAAAGAAGGAGTACCTTGTGTCTTTGTGCACCTATGAGGTCACTTTCTGCAAAATGGGAGGTGCAATAAGTTGAAGATACAGCGTCATTTCCACGTCAGGGTTTCAGGTTAAGGCTGCTTCTAGGGTTAGGGGTTCATAGGTGGTGTCACAAATCCTGAGTTTGGTTTGTTGGCCAGTGTCACCTCTGGCAGAAGCGCAAGAGTGACATCACCTCGGAATTGTGGTCCATGGGGGTGCAGTCATTTCAGAAGGGAGGGAGTGGAGCAATGTTAGCAACTTCAGGATCAGGGGACCCATAACACCATTACACATCTGGGCAGAGCTTCTGAGGTGTGTCACCCATCACATTCTGCAAGCCATGCCCACTTGTTGGAGTGTGAAGAAGGTATCTTTCCTATTACTCCTGTTTTGAATTTTTGCCTTGAGACCACACTGTTCCACCACAGAAACAAACTTTTTCCAAATTTGACAAAAAATCCTGGAATGTTTTCAGTACTCTGATCAGCTGTGAAAGGTCTGTAAACTCCCTGAAGATCAAGTAAAAATGTAAATTGTCAAAAATCACTGTTCAAGGGACTATTCCAGTGCCCATCTCCTTGAGACAGATTGGTGAAAAAGTTCATTTTTAGTTTGACTTTAAGTGTGGAATCTGTTGCTAAATAATATTGCTATTGTAGTCTCAATAACAAGGCATGTTCTTGGTTTTTAAGGAGTTACTCTTTGGGACAAGGCGACCATAGAGAAAGATGTGTGTGTTATTCCGCAACCAAGAACACATTTTCAAGTCATCGCCTCTGACACCATCAAAGACAAAGCCTCTGCCCTCAATATCTCTGCCTCCCTAAAAGCAAGTTTCCTGGGGGGGGATGGTTGAGGTGGCAGGAGCAGCAACATATTTAAAGGAGACAAAGACTTCCAAGAAACAGGCCAGAGTGACCCTACAATATTCAACAACAACCAGGTTTGAACAACTGTCCATGATACATTTAGAACAAGACAATATCTCTTATCCAGAAATATTTGACCACAATATTGCAACCCATGTGGTCACTGCTGTGCTGTACGGGGCACAGGCATTTTTTGTGTTCGATCGAGAGTGTCCTCGTCTGAGGAAATGAAGAAAATTCATGGAGAATTAAAGAGTGCCATTGATAGAATACCTAAGGTTGCGATTGGAGGGCAAGGAGACCTTACCATATCACAGGATGATAGGAGTAAATTTGAAAAGTTCAATTGCACGTTTTGCGGGGATTTTGCTTTAACAAACAACCCTTCGACTTATGAAGAGGCCATTAATATCTATAAAAGCCTTCCATCACTCCTAGGTGCAAATGGCGAGCATGCAATACCTTCAATGGTCTGGCTGTATCCACTGAGCAAGCTGGACTCCAAGGCATGTCAGCTGGTGCGCAGCATCAGTTCTCAGCTGATTGAAGATGCTCAAGCTGCCATGGAGGAGCTACATGAGTTTGACATGGAGTGCAATGACATGCTCGCCGAGCCGGCCGCTGCACATTTCCACGACATCAAGAGTAGAATAAAAACATTAATGAATCTCACCAATCAGTACAGGATCGGCTTCCAAGCAGACCTCGCTAGAGTCCTACTGGCTGTTCGAGGAGGCAGAGAAGAGGAAAGTGCACTAAAGGAGATGTGAATCACCAAAGAAAAATCCCCATTTAGTACCAAACAACTTTCTGAATTTCTGAAATCGAAACAGAATGAGGTAAACTTCGTCAGTGGATACATGGACTTGTTGACAGAGTCAAAGGCGGTGAAAATTGTACCTTCTCAGTTGGAAGTGAACCAAGTGTTACGTGACCTCAGAGTGGAGCTTGTTGTAGTATGCCCCTTTAAGAGTTGCTGTAGTCCTTTAAGATTTGTTATGGTTCTATCTGTGTTCTATGTTCTATATGTGGAAGTTAGGCAGTGTTTGCCTGTCTCCTGCATACTGTGGATGTTCAAGCTGTTTCTCTGGATTAAAGCCTCTCTTCACCTTACAACTGTCTCCTGGAATTACTACATAATTTTGGCGACGCTGTGGGATATTTTACAGAACTTCTAAAAAAAAAATTTTTTAAATATGTCATTTTGATGAAGAGAAATCCTTTGAAACAGCGTTCACGCATACTTCAAGGTATTTATTTTTATATTGTGTATATTGATTGCACCCGCGCCTGCACTCTCTTTAAATACATGTGCTTTGATTGCACCAGCGGCAGAAATTTCTTTGTTTCCTGTATTTTTTTTCTCTCTCCCATTTACAAGACTTCTACAATTTTATCTTCCTTTGTGTCAAATCTACTTTGTATTGAAACCATCTTTTCAAACTCTATTTTTCATGTCTATATTTGACTTTCGATTTTTAATAACTTTCACACCGTGAAGTTAGATATTGAAATCTGTTTTACCGTCGTGAGCTCCAGTCCCTCGAGCTGTGTTTACATTTGAAATTGACTCCGTGTTCTGAACTCGCTCTTGTGCTCGCACGCTCACTTTGCTGCCGTCAGCCTTCCGAGTCCTCCTGTGGTGCCTCTTATCGTCATCACGCATCACGCTCCTACGTGAACTCTACGTAAATTGCCTGCTTTGTCTCATCGTCATCACGCATCATAGCATGACTCCATTTTGAGTTTCCAGGTATCCATGGTAACGATATTCAACCCCGATGCACACGGCAACATTTCCTCTTAACGCTGATGCGCAAATCTTTACGAAAAGCATTTCTATTTGTTTTATTTTTAACGTTGATGCACAAATCTTTACGAAAAGCATTTCTAGTTTTTATTTTTAACATTGCAACGCATACTGGCTGACTTTGAGAAGAGCATTACTGACTATATTTACTATTGGATCATCACTGAATATCAACTATTTTACATCAACTAGACATCGGTGACTACTTTTCTTATTTTAATTTATTATATTACTGTTTCTTCATGATTATTTCTGAAATGTAATGTATTTTACTCATTTCTGAAGCTTCTTTTCTACATACAAATCTATTTTTTTCTCTTTTCTCTACACGTTATTGAGCATGGCTAACAATATTGTTTCTCCTGCACATTTTCCTCCTGTAGCTGGTGATCCCAAAGTGGAATGGGACCTATGGTTTCCTACATTCTTAGCTTTTGTCGATGTTGTAGAAGAAGATGGATGTTCTCCTAAAAGAAAGTTAGCTTT
The DNA here is from genome assembly GCF_964263255.1 of Lissotriton vulgaris. NCBI lineage: Eukaryota > Metazoa > Chordata > Amphibia > Caudata > Salamandridae > Lissotriton > Lissotriton vulgaris. The sequence goes on along the minus strand of NC_141691.1, from coordinate 2,102,462,691 downwards.
ATTAAAAAATTGTTTAGGTGGTGCAGGCCTTAAAGAATTAGAAAATGTACCTCCTATTGAAGGCGCTGGTGACATTAATGTATTTGATGTTGTAGTTAAGCAACTAAGCGCTAGGTTTGGGAGAAAAATAAATACTGTTATGGAACGTTTTAAGTTCTACTCACGTATACAAAAAAAAGATGAATCAATTGAAAACTATGTAGCTGCTTTGCAAACTCTAGCTAGTTCTTGTGCTTTCGAGACAATTAATTTTGATCAAGTTCTCAGAGACCAAATAATGATGAGAACAAAAAGTAAGAAAATACAAGAACGTTTATGGATGGGTACAGAAACTACTCTTAAGGCTGTGTTAAATATTGCAAAAGGCATTGAACAGTCTGAACTTTTTGTGAGTGAAATTCGAGGTCAAGAAAATAAAAACAAAGTAGTAATTCCTGAAGTTTCAATAGTAAAAGAACCCTCCAATGTAAAAAAGTCTGATGGGAATGCTGTTGTTCCTGTTAACTCTGCCTGTGCTCTTGATAATGTTTCTGTTTCTTCTGACTCTGCCTGCACTCTTAATGATTTTTCCAATACTAATTCTAGTCTTAGAGTTCCTGAACATATTGTTGTGCCTGTTATTGATTCTCTCAGGAGAAGTGTTCGCGTAAGGTCTTCTCCCATCAAATTGCGTGATTATCTTCATTAGTTCCTGTTTTTTATTTTGTTTTTTTTTTCTTTTCAAAGGGAGATGATGTGTAGTATGCCCCTTTAAGAGTTGCTGTAGTACTTTAAGATTTGTTATGGTTCTATCTGTGTTCTATGTTCTATATGTGGAAGTTAGGCAGTGTGTGCCTGTCTCCTGCATACTGTGGATGTTCAAGCTGTTTCTCTGGATTAAAGCCTCTCTTCACCTTACAACTGTCTCTTGGAATTACTACACTTGTGATCTCACTCATGTTCTCTTCATCAGGAAAAGAGGAACCTTTTTTCAGAACTACATTACTACTGGCTAAAGGAAAAACAGTTGAAGAAACCCACCCGCTCAACCTCTGGAGAGTGGGTTAACGATATCGATGTGAACCAAAGATCTAGAGTCTTCGTGAACGAGTTCATGGAGTTTACCAGGCTCAATGCCTCAGACAAGAAGATCCAGTTCGTTGTGTCCTCGGTTCGCGATCCCAGTAACCCAGGAGTTTCGATTTACTTGTATGAACGGGGGGTTCTAAAAGACAAAGCCTTCCACCCGCCACGCCCTGACACCCCTAAGATAAGTCAAATATCTCATGACAGTGTGCTTGTCACCTGTGCACTGCTGCCTGCTGGGCCTGACCCAGTGCTGAACTACCGTGTGGGTTACAGGACCAGGCGTGAGGTGAGCTGGAACAGCGTTGATGGAGAGGACACCAGTAAAAGGGTCACAGTGACGGGTCTGGGTCCTAACTGCCTGTACCAGTTCAGACAATTAGCGGTGTGTGCTCGATGGGTCACCTTACCAAGTCAACCCACCCACATGATCAAGACCCTTCCATGCAGCCCACCTGAGAAGCTGTAAGGCTGGCAGACTGGACCCAGAGGCATCACCCTCACCTGGAAGGAGCCTGACACCATTGGTGCTGGCACCAGAATAAGTGCCTACAAGGTGGAATTCACAGAGGAATCTACAGATACAAAGACGTGGAAGGAGCAACTAACTGCACAGAAGGTCGAGACCTGCACTATCGAAGGAGTCAACCCCAAATCATCCTACAGATTCCGAGTGTCCGCAATCTGCGATAATGCTGGATGCAGCGCCACGAGTGAGGAGTATGTCTTGAAAAGAGATGGGGGTAAGTAACTGTTCTACACCTGACTCACTTCCCATACGTTAGTTGCACAATGTGCACTGTTCACACAATCAGGCACGTTGCCCTATACAGAGATTCTTTAGCACATTGTACCAGCAATTTAAACACAAAGCAAACACATTGCCTCATCACAGTTTTCTCTGATGAAACGTCAAAAAGACGAAACCAGTAATAATGAATTGCGGCTTTCCAACTTGATGTATTTTTTTAATTTAATAGCATAAATTCACAAATGGGGAATAAAAAGAAGGGAGAGGCTATTTACCTACTTACCGGGCAAATAGGGATTTTATGTTGGTATTTAGATGGCTGCTGGATAAATAGCAAAGATTATGCACTAATTGACAGGCTGCCCTATACATGGGTAGTAGGTTTAATTATTCACCTGCCTGCTGACTAAATACTAGAGATTATGTAGTATTTGACTGGAGACTGTGCAAACAGCAAAGAAACTTCAGCATTCACCCGGCCGCCAACTAGACAGCAGAGATCATGTACTATTTCGCTGGCTGCCAATAAGCTTCACTATTCACCCAGCCACTGACTAGATAGCAAAGATAATGTACTCATACAAAGAAGGTTTAATATATACCAGGATACTGACAAAATAGCAGAGCTTAAAGTACCATTTATTGAAGAAACCTAACAACATGTTGTCACGAACTAAACAGCAGGCATTCTGAACTAGCAAGCCAGGTACCAGATACAAGCGAAAGGTTTCTCTGTATGTTAGGTGCACTTGGTGACTACAGTAGGAGTAAGTGGGGGGAAGAAAGATGTTGTGGAATTGTTAGGCGACTGCCACAGGAATGGTCCTTAGCATGCTAATGCATGATGCATATAACTGGTAGCTGTGAGTTCTTTGTTCCTGTTTGAGTCTCTGTTCTTCCTTTGTAGGCGTCTGTCAGCCTCTGCAGTCACCAGCCTTTGGTCCTCCTTTAAGGTCTTTTCAATGTCCTAATCTCTCTGACAGTCTTTTGTTTGGTTTCACCTACACTCCTATACAATCTGTGCCCTCTGATTTCCTCAGCCTGTGTTCACTGTGATGTGTGTATGGTTTTGGAATTCTCTTGGCTTCTTCCATCTCACTGTCCTGGGCAGTCTTTGCATGTAATGTTGTCATTCACAAGCACAAACCACCTCTTACTCCCTTTGGTGTCTTGATCGTTCCACATTGTACCTGCTCTCCAACCTCAGACTTGGACTCCAGTCTTTGTGTCCAGAGGTGGTGGGTGATGCAGGATGGGACTACCTCTCTAGGTCAATTGATGGTCAAATAGCTGATTCAGCCGTTCAATTTACCCAGATAGTTCAATTAACCTTAGCAGTGACGCCGGTTATGTAAACCAAACATTAGGTAGCAACAATTCAGCTGGCCATTTGCAAAACAGCACATGTTCTCTGCTATTTGCTGGCTAAATAGTATACATTAAGCACTCTCTAGCCAGCAGCTATGCAAATAACCAGGAACATTCACTGTTTACCTGCCCCCTGACTAATTAGCAGAATGTATGTACTATTTGACCAGCAGTCAAACAAACAACAAAGACTTTCACTCATTACCTTTCTGCTGTCAAAACGGCAGATGTTACTTGTGATTGGCCATTAAACAGACACATATCAAATAAACCTAATTACTTTCCTGACTGCTGCTGGTTAAGTAATAGATAGTAAACAGTATTTCACCAGTAGGGTTGCAAGTAGAAAAAAACAAAAGTATTCACCGGGTGGCTTTATAAATAGCAGATAATAAGCACAACTTGGCCAGAAGATGTGCAAATAGCAGAAAAACTTCATGATTTACCCAGGTCATGTCCAAACAGCGTAGATTTTGTGTTACTATGCCTTATGCAGATTTAAATGCTTACCACAAGGAATAACTGCAAACAAGGAGTGAATATAATTGGTAACCATCTCGTTATGAAAGTTAAGGTCCTGAAGTACCTTTATTTTATTTGCAAAAAGATGTCATATATTTGGCACAAATATTTTGAGACTGAAATAGTATTGTACAAACCAACTTGTTCACAGAACACTGAATCACAGGGAGTTGTAGAACAACCTACCTAATTATTTTCATTAGGCAGGTGCCAATTTGCAACCACCTTATTTGCCAGTAATCTCATGGATGGTGGCCTGCAAGGGACAGAACACACGATCTCTATGACTCCTTCGTTAAAGGAGCCAGTGCTGCACTGAGAAAAAAAACCTTCAGTGTTGGAAATCTTCAACCACATGAGGTTGCCAATATGATTCCAAAAGGGAAAAGGCTCCTTAGGGCACTGCTTCCCCTTTAGAAAATAGTTACTACCCTAAACCCGAGGGTTCTTAGCTCATCAATGGTTTGTGAAATGCATTGGAATCATAAACTGTCAGTAAAATATTTTCAGACTTGGAAAGAAGATACAACTTGGAAAGAGAATGAGGGAACGTCTTTACATGATTTCTCCTTTTTGAAATTGAGAAACTATCAAAAAAGTCATTTTATTAGGTGCTGTCCGAGTACATGCTAGAGTCAATACCACAGGGCCATGGTCAGAGGTAACCCTTGGGTACACTTGAATTCGGGCATCCTTCAATAGATAATGCGGAGCAAAAAAATAGTCCAACCTCACAAGTTTTTGGTGTGGGCAAGAGTAAAAAATGTACGCTGGCTCCTTTCCCCTCAAAGTAGCCCACACATCTACCAAGCCATGCGCATCAACCAAAGATTGAAGCGCCTTAAAAACGTTTGCTTTCCTGCCAGTATACCTGTAGCTGACATTTCCCAGAGAATTAGAGGCAAGGTTTATATTAAAATCTCCACCGACTATTACTGGAGTTGGCCACAAAGCCAATTCGACATTGAGCAATTCTAAAACTAGTTCCTCATCAAAATTGGAACCATATATGGAACCCATCGTAAATTTCAATATCCCACTAACGCATTCAGCTATGGCCCATCTCCCATGTTCATCTGTCAATGTTCTTCCAGTATTAACAATGTGTTTTTTCGACAGAATTGCAAAGCCCCTTGATGTAATGGCCTGTTCAGTGCAAGCCAATATCACGTACCCCAGCTCGATTAACAGTTTTCTCTTGGCCCATGCTATGTGGGTTTCCTGGAGACATATCAAATCACACTGAAGCATCTGCAACTCACTCGCAACATGCTGCCTTTTATTAAGGCAATTTGATCCCCTAACATTCAGAGAGCCTAATCTAATACTTGTATCTCCCATCTATCTCCCCTGTACATCTAAAGTAATAAGGCATGTGCCATAGACACCTATATATATCACACATCGCAAAAAAGTGCACTCGTGGATTTTTTTTTCTCCTAACCCCGTGCCACCCCCATCCACCCAAACCCCCCTCCCCACATGGAATAAAATGTACCACCTGACCTGGCGGAGTACGCATCATTCAACTTTTCCTGAACAAAGCATACGTTGTTATCTGTGTTTAATCTACATGACGTGTCTTTACCCACTGTTAGTAGCCCTCCCGTGGTCAACAAATCAGCTCTCTCCCCGGACCTAGTGTAAGAGCATTGCTTTCCATAGTATTGATCAGCAATTCTTCTGTTGCAGTATCAGTTACGAATGCATTTGCAACCATATCTGCTACCATGTCTGCCGCTAAAGCATTGTCGCCAGTGAGCCCACTCAATGGCAAAACTGAAGGTTGATTTACCAGGTCTGCTGCCAACTTGGTTTTGACTGCCGATTTTTTTGAAAAATTGCAATCACTGTGCAGTTTTTTAGTGGGGTATCTTGCTGCCCCCTCCTACCAACTTGCAGTTATAGCTTCTCCACTCCCTGAGCTCCGAGACCAGCGTTTTTGCCTAGCCCCGAAGACCCCCGAAGAGTCCCGTACCTGCCCAGCCTGCCTCCTTCTATTTCCGGCTCCGTTTTCGCCGCTATTGTCTGCTTGCGGGGCGCTAGATGTCTCCATGTTTGATGCCGCGTTAGATGCATCAGCCCGTCCAGTCATTGCTGCCACCGCCAAGCCCAGAGTTGCAGCCCCCACGGGCTTTTTCTCCTCTCCCTTTCAGGTCCATTCCAGCTCCAATTGACACCGCTAACCACCGCTGACCACAAGAAGAACGCGGAGTCGATCCACTCCACGCCTTATTTATGAAGGCCTTGCGCCGCCGGTGCGCCACTTTTAAAATGGGAAAAAGTGACGCACCGGCGGCGCAAGGCCTTCATAAATAAGGCCCAGGAGTTCTCAGCTGCGAGCTCGGCTGTTCCACTGCGCCGCTTACACCGCTTACTCCACTTACTCCAAGAGAGCAGACGAAAGCACCGAAGACGCTACGGGTCCACATTACGCCACACAGAGGAGCAGATTTTGAAACACAGCGGTGTCCATAGGAGTCACTAAACCACCGAAACACGACCCCCGCCAACAAAAAACTTTTTGGAAGTTTTCACCAATCTTCAACACATCAAGAACGGATGAAGAAGGTCACATGTAGGAGCTGTGGAGGAGCAGTACACAAGCTGCTCACACGGCCACCACAGCGGCCGCTATGTGCTGGATTTGTAAAGCGCACTGCTGCCCGTAAGCGTCCTGGCGCTGAAGACCGCTGGGGAACCCGTCCTGGCTTTCCCTGTGAGATGGACCCTACTGGGTATCTCCAAGGTGAAACCAGGCATCCCGGCTTTTTTTGTGGGGGGCCGTTGTAGAGATGAGGCAAGCTTAATGCCCAGAGTTGCCGAGTGTGGTCCCTGGTTAGAGTAGGCACCGAGGCGAGAATTATCGAGTCCGTTTTGACCCTGGTCCACGACCCTGCCGAGTCAGGAATTGAACCCTGGTCCCGGGCCATTCTCTGCTTCGGGGTCTGCCGCCTCTAACCAGTGAGCCACACCACTCCACTCCACTCCGCCTGGAGGCTGCTATCTTGCCCCATATTGACTCTAGCATGTACTCGGACAGCACCTAAGCCCCGGGGTTTTTCTTTTGATAGGAAACTGTTGGTGGATGGAAAGTTTGTTTCTTATATGAATGAATAGATCACAGCTTTTTTTTTATTAACCTGGGCAGTACGAAAACTAAGTATGTTTTGGATGCGTTTAAAGCTGCTTTTAGGGGGGAAGCTTTCAGTATTGATTTATACAGGCAAAAACAACTTCCGACTAGCTTACAAGAACTGTATCAGGCTTTGACATTGGCAGAAGAAAAGCTAATGCAGGGCATGCATGGCGGTACAGATGTTGGTGATCTATCAACGGAAGTAGCCAGGTGCAAGGCGAAAATAAACCTCCACTGGAGTCAAGAGGCAGCCAAGAAATATCTAATTAAGCACTAACTGAACTATGAATATGGGGAGGCAAGTGGTAGGTGCTTGGCTCAAAAACTTAGATCAAAGGAAGCGGCCCAGAGAATTAATGCAATTCTTGATTCCAGGGGGAATCGTGTGGAAAATAAAGTTGGGATATTGGAGGTGTTTAAAGATTTTTATGAAGTATTGTATGCAGGAGAGAAGTATGATTGCCAAAAGGGTGAGCTCCTGATTCAGCATTTCTGTGGGAATGATCTGGGGGATTCCGAGGCAGAGATGCTGGAGGCCCCTATAAATATGGGAGAGCTAGAGAGAGCTCTAAATGAGCTAGCATCCGGAAAAGCGGCAGGGCCGGATGAATTTCGGCTCTAGATTCATAAAACTTTTTTGGGAGTCCTGCAGGAGGATATGTTGGCTACATTCAGACAAACTCATATTGGTGCCTCTCCTTTGACTTGGGATTTGGCCAGTATCGCAGTGTTTTAAAAAAAAGATAAGCCTGCTGATCACCCGGCTTCATATCAACCGATATCTCTCCTGAACGCGGATGGGAAAATATAATAAAAAATCCTAGTGACTAGGCTGACGGAAGTTATAACACCACTTGTTTCGATTAGGCAACATGGATTTATTCCTAAACGGGGAACGATGAACCACGTCAATAGAGTAATAACGCTTTTTGATCATGATAATTGTACTGGGGACGCGCTTAGCCTTATTTTATTAGATGCCGAGAAGGATTTCGACCGCGTTACATGGGGATTCCTGTGGGCGGTCATGCGGTGACGTGGGTTTAGGCAACAGTTTATAGCTCTTTTACAGATGCTATACCGCCAGCCAGTTGCCAACATCTGTATAATGGGGTTTAAATCTAAACCTGTGTCAATCACACGTGGGATAAGACAGGGCTGTCCTTGCTCCCCATTATTGTTCTCTTTATACATAGACCGGTCTTAAAAATGTTAGAAAATAGTTCGCGGATTAAGTCAGTAACTATACAGCAAGATCAATATTGTGTCTTCGCATATGCCGATGATGTTGCCGTAGTAACAACTAAGCCAGCAACAGCGATGTCTGAAATAGAACTATTGGCAGTACAGTATGGGGAGGTATCTGGCTATAAGTTGAATACATCCAAAACACACATTTTATGTGTCAACACAGGGGCATATGTGGACGCAGGAGGTGATTTACCTGGGGATTAGGATACGGGCCTCCCTGAGTGCACTGGTGGATTTTAAAGGGGGCCGTTAGTGGCGGGTGTTCGCAAACAATTGGATCAATGTGAATGTCTACACCTGTCCATGGTGGGAAGATGCAACGTTCTTAAGATGCTGATCCTGCCAAAAATGTTATACTTTTTTAGATCTGTGACCTTGGAGATACCACAAGCTAATCTTGCTTTATTACAGTCTGTATGCGCCAGATTTTATGGGCCCAGGGTAAAGCGCGAAGAGCGATGCAATATATGGTATTGCCGTGGGATCAAGAGGGCTGGGCCGTTCCGGACTTTCCACTATATTATTATGTGTGTATGCTGCAACACATGAATATATTGCTGACTGGGGTAGGACCAACTGCTATAGCTGAGTTTCTCTCTATTTATCAAATGCTGCTGGGTAGTGATGCAAAAAATCGACTGTTTGTCAATGTGGACTTGAGCTATTACAAGCGCACAAGGTTTAAAGTTCTCATCGTGGCCTATAAAGTACGGACTGCTGTCAAAAAGAAGTATGAGGTGGAAAGGGTGTCTTGGTATATTCCGTTAACAGCAACCACCCTTCTCCCAACAGTATTTTGGGATCGGGTGGTAGACAATTGGCGGGCTAAAGGGGTGTGTACTTTGGGAGATCTATTTGCGGATGGTGTGCTGAAGTCCTTCGACCAGCTAAGGGATCAGTTAGACTTACCTTGGTCAGATTTATTTAAATATCTACAAATTTGCGATTATTTGTTGAAAGCCCGATGGAAAATTCAAGTTAATCCTCTCATTGAGGCAGTGAGGAAAGATGGACGGATCGGTACACTCTATACCCTAATGCTGGGCACAATGGCCAATGATTTGGAAGCCCATAGCCGCAAATGGGATAACAGATTGGGATGTCAGTCAGGGTATACAGGTTGAGACTTCCATAGACTTGGCAGGACAACTGTTTATGTCTGCTAATCTCTATGCCCAACATTATAAAACCATCTTTAATTTATATTACACACCAGACAAAATATCTAAGTGGGGGAGGCAAAGAGGGAAAGTGCTTCCGCTGTGGGACTGAAGCTACTGATGTGGTGCATGTTTTTTTATTCATGTGGGCATTTAAGCACGCTGTTTGGACATATGTAAACAATTTTTGCGGAAATCCTGGGGGGGCCTTACAATTGTCTGCCACTCAGATCTTGTTGGGGGTGGAGATGGGATCGGCAGCGGACAATGTACCTAGTCAATTTTTATATCTGATCTTTCTGGCCACACCTGTGACTCTGCTTTGTATTGCATCATTGTGGCTACAAAAAGACACCCCATCATTCGAGGCATGGAGGGCAAGGTTTCTGGCAATGTTTAATATGGAATACAGTCTATAAGCTCTGAAAGGCAGATGGAAAATGAAATTTGGCTGTCAAATTTGGGGGGCAGTTGCGACAAATATATGGAGCTATAAATGCATTGCCTGGGTAGGGTTTGTTACTTTGTTTGTATACTCTTTATCACCCCTACATCTGTAAATTTATGGTTATAATGGTATGGTGTATTATCCTCTGCTATGACAATTTGAATTTCTGTATTAATTTTCAATTCTTTTTTGTGTTTTGATTTCTCCTTTCTTTAATATATGTGTCTTTCTGTGTACTTATGGATTATCAATACATAAAAAAAGTCATTTTATTAGTGAAAACAATTTTCCAACCCATAAAAGGGATTTTTTCATAAGAACTTTTGCATCTCAGACCCTGCCATTGTATGAAATCATATCCTACGCCGATGACATGCAACTCATCCTCTCCTCTTAGAAGACTCCACCAACACCAGAAACAACTTCCAGAACTGCATGACAAGAGTTGCCATTTAGATGATAAACAACTGCCTGAAGCTCAACACAGACAAAGTAAAGGTTCTGATCTTTGGCAAAAATAGCTCCCCCTGGAATTCCTTGGTGGGCCATGGAACTCAGGCCATTACCAATCCTGACTGACCACCCCAGAAATACAGGCATCACCCTGGACAGCAAACTCACCAGAGGGTTTGTGATGTGTATTCAAAGATATTTGTTGCTAGGAACTGAAAAGTGCTTTTAGATCTGCTTTTATACTTGTATTATCTTCCCTATTTTTTATCTTTATAGCCCTTCTGCTCTCTGCAAATTTTTGTTTAATGTCAGTGAATGGTGCGGTCTCGTTGGGGGTCAGCTGCTGCTGAGCAGAGCTGATTGGTGGGCTGGGGAGCAGTGGGGGGGAAGGGGTGAGGTTGGCTACATAACCAGGCTACTGAGGGTTTGTTATGCATGTTCAAAGATATTTGTGGCTAAGGACTGATATGTGTTTTGATACTTGTTTTAGCTTCCTTTTTTTTTGGTAACTTTTTTGTTTTATGCCAGTGAGCAGTGCAGTCTCTTCGGGGGTCAGCTGCTGTTGAGCAGAGCTAATTGGTGGGCAAGAGGGGGAGTGGCTACATAACCACGTTGAAGCAGACGTGCAGCGGGCGTGCCAAAGGTGCGCCTAATGCAAGTCCATTTGCGCCCGAATGGGACCAGGTGCCAGGACCCCTGGCCAAAATCTGATGTACTCTGCAGAGAAGTTGAAGCAGCTTAGAGTGGAGGGAATGGCACATTTGTTATCTAGTGGGGTGGTGGGGAGTTTAAGAGCAGATGGATTATTGACTTCCGGTGGTGAGGTTGGTCAGTTCTATCCCAGGAAAGAGAAACAGAGAGGTGGACTGGTCCATCATGATCAGGTCTTGGTGACAGGGTGAACAGTGCCAGAGAATTGGACTCTACCATTAAGAATGTTGGTTGAGGGAAGGGGATAAGTACCATGTTGTTGAATAGTCTTTGCCTCCACAAACATGGTTTGTAATTTTTTTCCCTGCAGCAGGAGGAGGACCTAGATGATATAGTAGCGTCCCTTTGAATTACCATATCCTTGTGCAAAGTCGGCAGGGTGGGAATAGAGGTGGAGGGGAGGCATTGAGAAACATCTAGTTAAAGAGACAGTGGCCGCCGAAAGTATAGATGGGGCAAAGGACTTGGGGTTAAAAGTCAATCTGGAAGCTAGTTGTGTTGTTATTGTGACAGTTTATCACCCACTTGGGCAACCCCCGCTTTCTATTCAGCTGTTTCTTGAGTTAATGAGTGATGTGTGCTCCGGATATACATGTGTAAATGAAGGTAAATATGTATTTTAAATATATATATATATATATATATATGTAAACCGACCACAGCAAACGCGATAATAATTGAACCAGCAGACCCGCGTTTGCATGATACGAGGTCGTAGAATAAATAGCAAAAACAAGCCAAGATGTCGAGCGACACAGTGAAAGAGAGGGAGGCGGCGGCTGTGGGAATGTTTAAAGACGTCCCGACAGCGAGTGGTAGCACCAAATCAAATGAAAGAAATGTCACGAATTTACCAGACTCTGTGGCGGTAAAAATGAAATTATTGGAAAAGAAAATGAGGCAAGAAATGTCAAAGTGGTGGGAGTCAAGATCCCTCCAGAGTTATATAGAGGTGGGGAGGATCCCCAGAGGGCTCCGTATTCTAACAGCACCCACCTATGAGGAACCGAACCCAGGATTGATGAAGGAATGGGCGGAAGTAAATCTTGACTCCTCAAGGAGATTAACATTACTCCTAATTAAATATGCGGACATTGACAGAGCGAGGCTCTTAACTGAAATTGAAGCCATCAATGTGGAGTTAACAAACATGGGCCAAGAAGATGAAATAGCTCGCTTGAGAAAAGAAATAGCGACCAGACTTAAAAAGGAGGAAGAGAAAATAAAAGACAGAAAAGCGCATAAATTTCAACGCGACAAGGTTGATTATGAAATAGGACAGATTTTTACGTTTGCTCGAAAATTTGACAACATTCGCAAAAATAAACAACAGCAGAAAATGGGGCGAGGCAAAGGCCCCACCGCCAGTGCTCAGGCAAGATCAAGAGATGAAGAAGCTGGAGTTATATCCAGTGATCAATATACGTCCAATAGTGAGGATGACTCTGAACTGAGAAGTGCGCCAACAACATCAACTGACGCGACGCCATCGCCGGGGGAAGAGATGGAAATTTTAGCCGCTCAAAGAATGACAACTTTGAGACCCATGACCCGCTCGCAAACACACGGAAGTGGGCAAACTACAAACGCAAACAAAGGCGGAATGCAGCAAAACGCAAGCAAACAACCAAATCAACCCCGAAGGAAAAAGAGTTACTGGAAAAGGAAACAAAACGAACAATAATCAACTTGTCAAAATTGAAATTAACACAAAAAGAGGAGAACACCTTGAGTCTGGGCTTATCATATTGTCCTCCCAATAACTTTGACTACCCCAACACCAGGATGGATTTATACAAAGGAGTGAGAAAGTTAAAGTTAAAAAAGTTATATGCCATGAAAAAATCTTCACAGGAAACAGAGGGAAGCCATCAACCCATGACACAGCCTGAAGAAGTAGACATGGAACAGGAGTTGGAGGATTTATGGAATGAAGTGAGCAGACAAGAGGGCTCAGCACAACAAGAAACAATGACACCACTCAGCAAAGGAGCAGGTTTAACTAAATTTAAACCTAAGTCAAAATACTATCCAATAATGTTACATGACGCCATAGACACGTTCCATGATGTTGTATCACAAAAAATAAAAAAATTAAACAAAAAAATAGGCACCAGTACTGTCATGCAAAGACATCGGAATCAAGACCACAGATACTTTCAATTAATGAAAAAACTTTCCACGAACAAAGAGGTGATAATTCGCAATAGCGATAAAGGAGGGAATATAGTCTTATGGCCTCATGAGGAATACATGAAGGAGGCTATGCATCAGTTGAACGATAGACAATGTTATTCCAGGACTGATGTTGGCAAACTAAAGGATATGTACCAAACGTACTATAAAAAATTATCGAGCTGGAGAAATAAAAATCTCATCAGCGACAATGAATACAAATATCTCAAAAACGATAACCCTACAGTGCCAACAATATACTTTATACCAAAAGTACATAAGGACTGCAACAAACCACCAGGTCGTCCGATCATCAGTGCAAAAAACAGCTTACTGGAAAATACATCGGTCTACGTAGATTATTTCCTCCAAGATTATGTCAAATCACTAAAGTCTTATGTAAGGGACACCAGTGACTTTTTAAATAAGATAAAGAACTTCCAATGGAATGGCGAATACATTATGATGGCAATAGACGTAACATCATTATACACCAGCATAAAGCACGAAGATGGGGTGCAAGCAATAGAATACTATCTGAAAAACAGGGCCCCCATATTCCATCAACACAATGAAATGCTGGTAGCTATGATTAGATTTTGTTTAAATAACAACATGTTTATGTTTAATCATTTACTATATTGCCAAACACAAGGGGTAGCCATGGGGGCCAGTTTTTCTCCAAGTTACTCATGCCTACACATGGGGAAATGGGAGGAACTGGTCCTGGGAGGAGAATATGCTGAAACCTTAAAGACAAAAGTGAAATTATGGCTAAGGTTTATAGATGATTTATTTGTAATCTGGCATGGAACAAAGGGGGAAGCAGAAATCTTTTTGGGAGAAATTAATAACAATCAATTAAATTTAAAATTCACGGCTGAGATCAGTGAGACAAGGGTAAGTTTCCTTGATACAGAAGTGTTTGTAACAAATAATACCTTGCAAACTAAGCTGCATAGGAAGAAAACGGCAGGGAACTCCCTACTGCATGCCTCGAGTTCACATCCCCATCACCTAGTGAATAGCATTCCCTACGGGGAAATGTTAAGGATCAAGAGGGTATGCAGTACCCAGGAAGAATTAAAGCTAGCCCAACAAGAGAGTAAGGACAGATTCCTAGTCAGGGGTTATTCTAACAAAACCATAAACCTTGCCATAGCGAAAACAAACCTAATGGAGAGGGAGACACTATTGGCTGGTAAAACTGCAAAAAAACCAGACCATATAATTGAAAGGCCCCAAGCTAGCCAAGATGACTCTGGAGTAAATAATTTTCGTTTAGTTGTCGGATACAGCAGACAACACAAAACTATCCAAAAAATTATCCAAGACTCATGGCCTACTGTCTTAAGTGACCCAGTACTAGGACCCCTGCTACCGCAGAGGGTGTCCATTACTTTTAGCAGAGGCCCATCAATGAGAGACGCATTAGTGGTGTCTGATCCTGAAATAATAGGCAAACCCGACTGGTATCACAACCTGAAGGGTTTTAAACGATGTCCAACCTGTAAAGCATGCACACATGGCGTAAATACGAAAACGTACTCAAGCCCCTTCAGAACAAAACCATATATAATTAACAAAATGCTCAACTGTAAAAGCGAATACATAGTATATGTATTGACCTGCCCATGTGGGTTGAATTACGTGGGGTCCAGTAAATTACAGGCTCATGTTCGTATATTGCAACATCTACGAGCCATAACGAATATGGACAACACGTATCCAGTTGCTAGGCATTTTAAAAAGCATCACGCATCGAATAATAAAGGGTTGAAATTTTATCTGATTGATGCGATAGCTCCCAACAGAAGGGGTGGGGATCGTGAAAACAAGTTACGCAAGCTGGAAACACGGTACATTCTTCTATTGGATTCAAAACACCCCAATGGATTGAATCTGACCGAAGATATGTACACGTGCTTAACCTAGAAAAATCCATGTGCATAAAACAAATATGAGTATGTTCCACAGAGGAAAGAAAAGAAAAGTAAAAGATGAAGTTGTTGATAGACTGTTCCGAATACGACCAAAGATGAATAATGTTAAGTACATGACACATCCCCGATCACCACTTTTATTGGTATGTTGTAAATAGAATGTACATATATGAATTTGATAGATTGTTATAAATATTTTATATATATTTTATAATTATTGTGTGAAAAGTTGTTCAGCATGATAGTTAAGGGGTCATTGCATTATATGGTCAGAATTTGGAACATGAGGACATACACATAACTGATAGAACAATAAAAATGCTCAATAACATGGTAATTGAAACATAATAGTGGATAATATGTGCTGATAACATCAAGTGAACATTGATTATGGTAAAGCTGTACAACATATGAACACAAATTTGAAATGGTGCACACAACAGCCACCGAAAAGTGAATATCTAAGAGATGTGAAAAACGATAATAAGATAGAAATCTTTTTTAACCGGGTGAAAACACCGAAAACACATAGTACACTAATATTGTAAAATTCACATAAAAAGATTATTATTTTCATTAGTCATGGAGAAGTCTTGTACATGTGATATGAGAATACCAAGGGTACAATGGGTTAATGGACTTATGTATTTTACATGTATTCAAATTAGTCCTATAACAAGTATTTTACCATTTGATAAAATTTAACGTATAACCAAAGGTTAAACAAAAATGTATTTTACCCATATCAATTGAAACTATTTACTGACCCGCATTGTACATAACGTATTTTACGATGACCATGTTTGAAAAGTACAAGTTTTTTCTATGTCTATGAATTTTGTAAATCACGTGATATTTGATTCACAAGAGCACTGTCACTTTAAAAAGCCTTCGCGCTCAAATGCAAATGTCGAGTGAACAAGCGGCGTTCGCGCCGCGAAACGCGTCTCAGGCATCTGGCTGCAATAAACATTTGAAGCACCGAATAACAACTGGGTCCGTGTCCTGTTTTGATCCAGCGTGAAGCAAGCGTGGGGTTTGAACACAGGATTTGCGATATATATATATATATATATATATATTTTTTTTTTTTTTATATATATATTTATATGCTTTGTGGTCCGATATTGGTATGATACATCATAAAGGCAAATAAGGCCCAGGAGAGGGTGTGCATAGCACACAGAAACCAACCAGACCATAAATTGCATAAATATACATAGATGTAGCAAAACTACCTCCCAAAAAGGAACCCCCTCCCCCTCCACCCCAACTGTCCGTCCCCTCTCCCCGCTCACCCTCCCGTCCAGTGCTCAAGTCCACTCCTAATTGCCCCACCTCTCTAGCCTGTGACGGACTCTCCGTCCAAAACCTCCTCAGGGGTCCAAATCTTTTGGCTCTGTGAGCCGCAACAGCCGGCGGTATCTCGGGCAGGTGAGTTCTCTAAATTCGGTGATCAATATTGATCGAAATGGCTGCCAAAGTTCCTCATATTGTTCCACATCACCGGCCAAGGTGAGTGACAGCTTTTCCATTCCTAACACATGCCACATCCTATGTAATCAGCCCGTAGTGGAGGGAGCAGTAGTAGTGCGCCAGTGTGTAAGGATGTTTTGTACTGCGGAACCTAGCGCGATGGCCATTTGGCGTCCCCTGCGGGAGCATAAGGGGTACGTTAGTGGGTTAGGGAGCCCCAGCAGGACATATGCAGGAAAGCGGGGCAGCTCTGTTTGGAAATGTTTGTCTACGTCGTCAATTACCTACGTCCAATATGAGTGGAGATGAGGACATTCCCATAATAGGTGTAGTAGGGTGCCAGTTTGACCACAACCTCACCAGCAATTTTTGTCTCTACTGCGGTCCATCTCATGCAGTCATTCCGGAGTGTAATACCAGTATGTGGTTATTTTTCTTAGTGTCTCCATGAGCCCAGTGTGGTAAGCAGAGTGGCGTGCTCTATAGGATATGTGGTCCCATTCCTTATGGCTAAGGGTCCTACCCAATTCCCGTTCCCAACGTTCCCTGCCTGGATTGTAGTGATGTGTCGGTGTGGTTTGTTGTAGTTTGTAGAGATCAGATATTAGTTTGGCGTCAGAGGTGCGGGAAAGAAGCCATCTTCCGTATGGCTGAAACCGCCTGTATGCTTTCTCCCTCACTTGTGGCTGGAGTGCCCAGTGTCGGACTTGCATGTAGTGCATCCGTTCCGTCTCAGTAAAGCCATATTCTTGTTTTAAAAGTGGGAAGGGAATTACGCCGTCTGGACCATAGATGTGGTATAGAAAACGGCACCCCATTCGTCGCCAATGTGTGAAAGTCCCTTTTCTGTGCCCGGGGGAAAGTCTGGATTAACTTCTTATGGTGTAAGTGGAGAGGGGAAGGTGGTAAGTTGGTGGGCGGTATTGATGGCGTCCCATACCTCCAAGGAGACCCGTGTGACAAACGAGGCATAAATGTTCGCGGGCCGGTGGATCTTTCGGAGAAAGGGAATTTCCTGCAATGGGCACCCTGCCACCGCCTGGTCCTGAAAGAGACATTGCTTCTCCGACTCCCATTTACTCCATTCCACCAAATAGCGCAGTTGCGCCGCCTGATAGTATTTGCGCAAATCATGTATCCCCAAGCTGCCTGAATCCGGGGCAAGCATGGCCAATGCCCTTTTCAGTCTGGGTTTCCGGCCTTGCCAAATAAATTGGGCGAGGTCAGCCTGTGTTTGCCGAATCCATCCCGCAGGCGGCTGCAGTGGCAATGCCCTGAAGAGGTAGAGAATTTGGGGCAAGACATTTTGACCGCTGCGATCCTGCCCTGCCAGGAGAGGAGGAAATGCTTCCACCGACCCATCGCCTCTCGAATCCTCCTTCGGAGTGCTGTATAGTTAGCCGCCATCATGGCTGTAAGCGTGGGGGCCAGTTGAATCCCCAAGTATTGTACAGTGTCGGACATTCACTGAATGGGGAAGAGATTCTGTAGATAGGCTTTCGTGGAGGGGGACAAGGAGAAGTCTAAAGCTATTGATTTATCTGCATTTATTTTGAACCCAGCCACCCCGGCAAAGGTGTCTAACTCTGCTATAACGGCTGGTAGGGCCGTACGCGGATTGTCTAAGGAGATCAGAATATCATCCGCAAAGAGACTGATGGTATGCGTGAAGCTGCCGAACTCTATCCCTGTCGCTACTCAGTTTTGGCGTATTCTCTAAAAGAGTGGCTCCATATACAGGGCAAATAAGAGGGGAGATAATGGGCACCCTTGTCTCGTGCCTCTCTCGATAGTAAAACTTTCCACCCTATAGCCATTCACCCAAACAACTGCCGTGGGGAATTTGTAACAATTAAAAATGAGAGTGCGGAATGTCTCCCCAATCCCTATCTTTGCCATGACCTGTTCCAGGTAAGGCCAGTAAACCCCATTGAATGCCTTTTCGGCGTCTACTGCTAGCATCATTCTCTCCCCCGGCATTTGAGAGGCTTTTTCTATGAGATGGACGACCCGTTTGGTATTATCCGCCCTCTGACGTTCGGGAATGAAGCCCGCTTGATACGGGTCTATGAGGCCTGGTAAATGGGGGGCGAGTCGGGCTGCAAGGATCCCTGTAAATAATTTGAGGTCCACGTTTAATAACGATATCGGC
The DNA here is from genome assembly GCF_964263255.1 of Lissotriton vulgaris. Taxonomy (NCBI): domain Eukaryota; kingdom Metazoa; phylum Chordata; class Amphibia; order Caudata; family Salamandridae; genus Lissotriton; species Lissotriton vulgaris. The sequence goes on along the minus strand of NC_141691.1, from coordinate 2,102,444,077 downwards.
CTGTAGGATCCACATTTAGTCCTATTTATTTATTTATTTATTTATTTTTGCAATTTTTAAAGTGCGCAAATACCCATACGGGTGTCTCGGCGCTATTGTTACAGAACTCACTTATGTATGACGGGGGAGTTAGGAGGAGGAGAACAGCCATGTTTTGAGGCTCTTTCGGAACTTGAGAAGCGTGGGGGCAGTTTTGATGTGGAGTGGTAGTGTGTTCCACAATTTGGCCGTGGCAGTAGTGAAACATCTATCTCCCCAGCTGGCCTTTCTTGTCCGAGGGACGTTCAGCTAGAAGGCTGAGGAAGATCGTAGAGTCCTGCGTTGTTCCACTGGGCGGAGAGCTTCTTTTAGAAACTGTGGTCCTGCGTTGTTCAGGGTTTTGTAGGCTATGCACAGAGCCTTAAATTTGATTCGGCTCCTAATAGGGAGCCAGTGTAGTTCTTTAATATGCGGGGAGGTTGAGGTGAATTTAGGGATGGATAGTAGGGTTCTGGCTGCAGCGTTTTGCACTGTCTGGAGTTTATTAAGAACCTTTTCCTGAGCATTCAGGAGAAGGGAATTGCAGTAGTCGGTTCTTGAAAACACTAGGGGGCTGATAAGTGTTTTGCCAGCCGACTGTGGTAGGTAAGGAAGTAGTTTTTTTATTTTTTTTAGGGTGTAGAAGGCAGATGATACAACGGCGTTGGCATGATGGTGGAAAGTCAACTTATTGTCAAAGGTGACTCCCAGATTGCGGACCTTGACCACCGGTTGGGGGGGGGCCCCAACTGAGGTGGCCACCACTGAGGGGACCATGCTGGCTGCAAGCTCCCGAATGTCATCACCTCCGTTTTATCGGAGTTAAGTTTGAGGCAGTTTGATGACATCCAGGAGCTTATCGCCTTCATTCCCTCCTGAAAGTTGGCTGCGACTGATGCTCCGTTGTTGTGCACCGATAATACTAGTTGGGTATCATTGGCGTACGTTGTAAGGGCAATTCCATAAGATTTTATCCCCCCCGCCAAGTCCGATACGTAGATATTAAAAAGCGTCGGACTTAGCGAGGAGCCCTGTGGACCACCGCATGGGAGGGAGAAGGTCTGGGAGGTGAAATTGCCCATCTTGACAGTCTGCGGGCGATTGGCTAGGAATGAGGAAATCAGATCTTTAGCTTTGCCTCTTATTCTTAGAGCTGAGACACGGTCGATCAGGGTGACATGATCGACCGTGTCAAATGCAGCGGAAAGGTCCAGGAGTATTAGGACTGCCGCTCCTCCCATGTCCATTGTTGCTCTAATTTCATCTGTGGCTTTTAGCAGTGCTGTCTCCGTCCCATGCCCCTGTCTGAAGCCAAACTGGGTGTCATGAAGTAGGTTGTTGTCATTGATGAATTTCGAAAGTTGGATGTTCATAGATTTTTCGAAGATCTTGGCTGGGAAAGGGAGACAGGCGATGGGTCTGTAACTGGCGGGGAGAAGAGGGTCCAAAGTTGGCTTTTTTAGAAGTGGCTTAATGATAGCCTCCTTCCAGACTGAGGGGTATATGCCTGTTGAAAACATGGCATTGCAGATGGTAGACAGCGCGGGCGAGATTGCTTCTGGGATGAGGTTCAGGATAGCAGGGGGGTATGGGTCTAAGGGGGATCCGGATTTAATGCTGGTTACCAGGCGTTGAATATGATCCTGATCAACGGTGTCGAAAGATGATAGGATGGGCGAAGTATTAGTGAGAAGTGCCGCAGGAGAGGGTGAAGGGGCGGAATGCGAGAAGGTAAGGAAAATGGAACTAACTTTTTCCTCCAAGAAACTGGCCAGAGCATCCGCTAGAGACTGAGAACCTTCTAGGCGCGGGGCAGGGGGGTTGGACAGAGTAGTGACCACCCGAAATAGTTCTCCTGCCGAGTTTTTCGCCTGATCGATTTGGGAAGTATAGTAGAGACTTTTTTCAGCAACTATCAGTCTTTTATAGATGGAAAGGGCATTTTTATAGGTAGTTTTGTCTGCAGGGCTGTAGTTGCGACGCCACTGCCTTTCAAGATTCCTGCAGTATTGTTCCTGGGTCCGAAGGGCCTCAGTAAACCAAGGGGCTGAAGGTATTTTCCTGTTCCGATGGGAGGTTTTGATCGGGGCTAGTATGTTACAGGCCATGTCTAAGTTCGTCAAATAATTGGAAGACGCTATAATGGGGTCCTGCTCATAGGGAATATGATTTTCCTGCATCTTTTCTGCTAGTTGGGCTAAATTGATGTTTTTCCAATCTCTATTGGAAGATTGAGAGGGGGCAGTGAGAGCAGGTTTGGTGGGGTTAGTTTCAACAGTGAAACAAATTGCTACATGGTCTGTCCAGATGAGGGGGATAATTTGGGTAACAGTTACAAGGGGACTGTTGGTGAATATACCATCTAATGTGTGGCCTGCCTGGTGCGTGGGAGAAGTTATCAATTGCATCAGGCCAGCAGCTGCTAGGTCTGTGAGTAGCTGCGTTGTATCGTAGTTGTTTAGGGCTTCTAGGTGAAAATTAAAGTCACCTAGTATGGTAAAGTGTGGGGAATCTGCAGCTGCTTCAATTAAGTTGCCTATATTGGCTAGAAACTTGGCTCTTGACCCAGGAGGGCGATAAATTAGCATGCCCTTGAAAGATGATTTGGCCGAGAGGCCAAGGGTAAAAATGAGGGACTCGTATTCAGGGCAGATGAATTGTTTCGTCGTGAGTTTAAAGTGGTCTTTGTAGATTATGGCAATGCCACCATCTTTTTTTTTGGCCTGTCTAATCTACATCTACATCTTCGCGAGAACACTGCCAGTGACGCCTGAGGCTTGAGCCGGGCAGTCAGACTTTTAACTTCGTTTAGCTGTTTTTAAACTTGCTCTTGTGTTGCTCCTTTGTGTCCTATCCCCCCCCGCCTTCACGCGAGGAATTTTCGCGCTGCCTGTCTCCACCGATTGAGGGTGGAGGCATTTCTGCAAGCTCCCCTTTAAAATACTTTAATTGACTCACTGTATTCAGCGCTGCACCTCAGCTCCTCAGCCTCCCTCCCTGAGCGACCGGCCGATTCAGGGCTGACTCATCGGGGGCACGGTCGGAGAGACGGCGGCGGCCATTTTTGATTGGGTTAGCCTCCCTGGTGGCGAGAGGCTACTGTATAAAAATAAACGGCCGTAGCTCCGCGCAGCGGACGCGTACAGCGTGCGCGCCACAGTCGCGCCGGAGTCAAGCCAGAGTCCTGCCCGTCTGCGCCCGTCAGCGCTAAGGAAGCGCAAGGGCAGGGCTCAACTCCTGGTTGGTGCGTATAGCTGTTCTGTTCAGTTCTGCTGCTGCCATGTACTCTAGATCTGATTTATATCACTTCCGCCCTACCCCTGCCCCTTGCTCGTCCCACTCTATTTACCCCCTGCGTGGCCCCTTCAGATGTCCTGACTGTTCTTTTACGCTTCCACCACCTACCCCTATCTTTACCTTTTGTCCTGCCCCCCGCGTGTCGTCAGAGCCTACAACCTTTAAGGTTTATCATCTTAACGTTAGATCATTGGTTAAACACCACCTTGATATCCATGATCTACTTGATGAGTCCCCTGACATTCTTTTTATGTCCGAAACATGGCTCCATAACGACGCATCAGTAGCCATTAATTCTGCACTCCCCTCAGAGTATACTATCTATACCCACAATCGTGACTCCAGAGGGGGCGGCATCGCTGCCGCTATTAAAACTATATATCCATGCACATGGAAGGTCATGGATATTGCAGGATGCGAAAGCGCTTACTTTTCAGTTTCTGTTAATCCACATTTTTCTTTCTCCGGTCTACTTATTTATCGGCCCCCTGGCCCCGATGCTGCTTTTAGAGCTGCTCTTCCTGATGTGGTTAGTTCTTTGGCCCTGAAAACTGCAAATTTTAATATTATTGGGGACCTCAATCTGCATTTTGACTCTCCTGGTCCCTCGGCGGCCACCAGTACATGTGCTGACTTGGAGGCTTTCCAACTTTTTCAATTAGTTCGACATAATACGCACATTGGTGGTCACATCCTAGATCCTTTTTTTACTTCCATAACATCGGCCAAAGTACTGCCCCCTAGACCTATGGCCTGGACAGACCACCACCTAATTGAATGCCATCTGTTACTTGAGGATCATCCTGTAGTCGCCTCTACTCCCGCCATCCTCAGGCGCCCTTGGAAAAAGCTAAAAATCAATGATTTTCATCAGCTGCTTGACGAAGTCCCTTTGGCCCCTTTTACAGATGTGGAATCCGGTTACAATTCTTACTGTAGCTGGCTTACCAATGCGCTAGACAAGCTTATTCCTCTTGCCCTGTCCAAACAACAGCGCACTCATTCCAGCCCCTGGTATGACGACACTCTTCGGCTACAAAAAAAATCGTGTAAACAAGCCGAAAGATTGTGGCGTAAGTCCTATGATCCGGCCAAGAAAGCCTTGTACCGCGCCACCACCAAGAAATATCACAGAGCTATTTGTAGGGCCCGAGCCTCCCACTTCTCTCGTGAGTTCAATGCTAGCAACAACCCTAGCAAACTTATCTTTAAAGCACTGAAAGACCTTGCCACCTGCAGAACCTCTACTACTGTGATCTGCTCTCCCTCCCATTGTGAGGATTTGGCCACTTTTTTTGTTGACAAAGTGGAAGGTATTTATCGCGCCTTTCCCAATTCTACTGACCCTCGCCACAGTGCCACAGCTACCTCTAAAACCCCTATGTCATTATCCCATCTCTCAGAGCTCTCTATGGAGGAGTTTGATAAACTTGCTATCAGGGTGAAATCAGGCTCTCCTAAAGACCCCCTGCGGCCTGCACAATTCAGAGATTCCCCTTCCTTTTGCCTCCCTCCTCTTCGTGAACTTATCAACCTGTCCTTGACTTCGGGTTCGGTACCCCTTGCCTGGAAACAGGCTCAGGTGGTCCCTATTCTGAAGAAACCTGCTCTGGACCCCAAAAAAGCAGAAAACTACCGCCCCATCTCGCTCCTCCCGTGGGCTGCCAAATTGACTGAGGCTCATGTCAATACCATTCTTGCTAACCATCTCCATTCTGCAAACATTTTAGATCCTACGCAGAATGGTTTTAGGCCCGGTCACAGTACTGAGACTGCGCTCCTGTACATGGCTGAACACCTTCGTATGCTGGTGGATTCTGGTCATACGGCGGCACTTGTGCTTCTCGATCTAAGTGCCGCCTTTGACACTGTCTCCCATGACATCCTACTCCAACGTCTGGTTGAGGCTGGGGTGGACAAGTTGGCTCTTGATTGGTTCAGATCTTTTCTATCTGATCGCTCCTTCAGGGTCACTACTCCCCCCTTCGAATCCACACCACATGCGATTGCCCAGGGAGTTCCACAGGGATCGGCTTTAAGCCCCACCTTATTTAATCTTTATGTCCAGCCGCTAGCTGATGTCGCCATGCGTGGGAACCTTTCCATCGTGTCCTACGCAGATGACACTCAGCTGGCGGTTGCACTTAGTGGGGCTTCCGATCTCGAAGCAGCCAAGTTCCGCGAGGGACTTATATCCGTGGCCCAGTGGATGAATGACAATTTCCTGCAATTGAACGCTAAGAAAACCGAGGTGCTCATTGTGGGAAAACAAATTCATCTGTGGGGCGATAGCTGGTGGCCTCAAGAGCTCGGCTCCACTCCTACCCCCGTTACTGAAGTAAAAAACCTCGGGGTGTGGTTTGACTCCCAGTTGAGTTTTTCCACCCACACAAAAAAGACTGCTGCATCTTGTTTTGGGATTCTGCGTCAGCTTCGGTCCACTTTTAAATTTTTTGACGCTCCCACCCGCCAACTTATCGTGCAAGCCATGATTTTGTCCAAATTGGACTACGCCAACTCCCTTTTTCTTGGAGTTAACCAGGCTGAGCTCTCCCGCCTCCAACGTGTTCAGAACGCTGCCGCCAGGGCTCTGGTTGGCTTGCCCAAATTCTGCTCAGCTAGGAGAACTATCTATAACCTCCATTGGCTTCCAGTGGCACAGAGAATTAAATTTAAAACTTTGATTTTGACTTTTAAAATCCTTAAATTCTCTTCCCCTCCCATTCTCCAGCAACTCATCTCTCCCTATGTGCCTACTCGCACTCTGAGGTCCTCTGCCTTACATCTTGCCACAATTCCCCGCTTTAAGAGATCCAGGGCTGGCGGACGTTCCTTTCAAGTCCTTGCTGCTAAGCTATGGAATTCATTGCCTGTCCACATCCGGGCCATCGAGGGGCTCCTCGCTTTCAGGAAGGCGGTAAAAACCTTCCTTTTCCCCTTGGCACCCTAGTTCTGTTGTTGTTGTGTTTTCTTAGTTTCGGTCCCCTGGCTTTTGTCCTCGCGCCAGGACGCCCCTTTGCTGGGGCAGCTGCGCGCGTAATAAATCCAGTTAACATAACATAACATAACATAACATAACATACATTGTAGTTAGTAGGAGTGGCTGCTCTAAAATCTGGTCCCGAGGCTTCGTCACCCCAAGTCTCTGTGATGAATAAGAGATCCAGTTTGTGCGCGTCAATCAAGTAGGCGATTTCTAATTTGTGTTTGGGGAGGGATCTGGCATTTAATAGCGCTGCTTGGACCAATAGAGGGTCAGCTGTAGAGGGTTTCGTGGTTGTTTTTATGCAAGTAGGACATAGGACTGGGCCGAGGATGGGGTTGGAGTACCCTAGATGTGGTGGAGCATGAGGTAGAGCTGCTATATGCCTGAGTTTTAGTAATTCGGCAGTTGTATATGTCAGTCTCACCGTATTGGTAGGTGGTCATGGTACTGGAGCAGCAGGGGGGGTGGCCCTTGGCCCGTCCTCGGCGCGGACGAGCGCAGACGAGCTTGCCTTATGCGCGCCTTCGGCGCGCATTTGTCGCGCCCGTTGTGCTCGTCCGCTGCGCTTCCGGTTGCAGCACATGATTTATCGAGCCGAGAGTGTCATGGGGAGGGGGTGTGGTCAGCGCGTGTGGGCGTGTCCGCAGCTTGAGGAAGGCGGCGTTGCCCTGGCAGCAGTGAGCCGCGTCAGCCCTAAATCGGCTGGGCGGTCTGCTGGTTGCTCGAGTACAAACTGGGAATTAGCAGGTAAAAACAAATTATACACAGTTAAAAACGAGTGCTAACTCCCGGCTTTCCGCCTCAGGAGTGAAGTTCTGTGAACGCTCGCTCTAGGTCAGCGCGCGCTCATATAGTGGGAGGGGGCGTGGTCAGCGCGTGTGGGCGTGTCCGCAGCTTGAGGAAGGCGGCATTGCCCTGGCAGCAGTGTGCCGCGTCAGCCCTAAATCGGCTGGGCGGTCTGCTGGTTGCTCGAGTACAAACTGGGTATTAGCAGGTAAAAACAAATTATACACAGGTAAAAACGAGTGCTAACTCCCGGCTTTCCGCCTCAGGAGTGAAGTACTGTGAACGCTCTCTCTAGGTCAGCGCGCGCTCATATAGTGAGAGGGGGCGTGGTCAGCGCGTGTGGGCGTGTCCGCAGCTTGAGGAAGGCGGCGTTGCCCTGGCAGCAGTGTGCCGCGTCAGCCCTAAATCGGCTGGGCGGTCTGCTGGTTGCTCGAGTACAAACTGGGAATTAGCAGGTAAAAACAAATTATACACAGTTAAAAACGAGTGCTAACTCCCGGCTTTGCGCCTCAGGAGTGAAGTTCTGGCTTGGGGATGACTGTAAGTGATGCACGCAGGAGGTCAGGCGGTATGGCACCGGGCTCAGCAAAGGTGTTAAAGACGCGGGTGAGGATCGGTGCGACGGATGTCTCTTTCAAGATAGTCCGTTTGGGATGACGTTAGGGAGGGGAGTGTGACTGAATCTAGGAACTCGGTTGCCGCAGAGTCGGTCATCGGACTGACCGTTTAGAGGGTGGCATAAAATTAGCGGAAAGTATCTGCATTCTGGGCGTCCTCCGTTACCGTGGATCCATCGGGGCGAGAGATCTCCTTGACTTTCTGCTGTTGGCGTGCCACTCGGAGGCCATTCGCCAGTAGACGATCACATCTATCCCCTCCGGTGTAATAGGCATGTCTCAGCCTCAGCGCCGTGAAACTCAGCTCGGTCAATATCTAGAGCCGCCAAGAGTTGTCATGAGACTTTGAGTTGCTTCCAAACTCTGGGCGCTCCAGTTCGCTGATACATTTGCTCCAGTTCATGGACACGCTGCGTGAGTGTGTCACGTTTGTGTTGTCTGTCCTTATTCTCGGCGGAGGAAAGAGCTATAAATTCCCCCGGATGACTGCCTTTAGAGCCGCCCATTGTGTCGCCAGGGTCGTGTCAGAATTAGCGTTGTGGGACAGGTAGTCTTGGATAGCGGTCCGAACATGTTTCACCACATCCTTCCTATGTAGTAACGTGTCTCTAAGGCACCACACCCTAGGGGGATATGATGCCGGTGGCAGGGTGAGTGTGGTAGTGACTGGTGCATGGTCCGAGAGTGAGATAACCCCTTTCTCTGTTGAGGTAGACAGTGTGCAGACTGGGCTGGAGGCTAAGAGGTGGTCAAGCCTGGCGTAGGTTTTGTGTGCGTTGGAATAATAAGAGTATTCTCTATTGTGTGGGTGGCTTCTACGTCAAAGAGCATGGAGATTCAACTCTGTCAACAGGTCAATGCTACTGGGAGAGAGTGCTCCTGTCTGGTGAGTGCGTTGGGCAGACCTATCCAGGACTGTGTCAAAGACCATGTTCAGGTCTCCCCCCAGTATAATGTGCCTATCTGGCGTGGCAGTAATTTCTGTAAGGGCAGAGTGCAGGAACTGTTCCTTGCCCTCATTGGGGCCGTATAGGGACCCAATTGTAAAACGTGAGGCCCCCTAGGGCAAAGCGGTACGCAAGCAACCTCCCTCTCAGCTCCGTGCTCTTATATAGGACTTCACCCTTAAAGTGTTTCGCCACCAGGATCGCCACCCCTGCTCTCTTATTGGGGAAAAAACTGCGCTGGGAATTTACGTGAGCAAAGCCGATGGCAGTCGCAAGCCAGCAAGTGAGTCTCCTGCGCATTTTCTAAGTGGGACAAAATTGCTCATCGTTTAACAGGATTATTTAGACCCAGCACATTAAGGGTCAGGATCTTAAGTGTGGTGGGTGGCATATTCTGCATAGGAATCAAGCATGCTAATATCTGGTTCCCGGTGAGGCGTGTGAGATGTATGTATGTAGGCAGGGCTAGGCAGGCCACGCCATCTGGCTCGAGCGGTAGAGCTGGGCCTCGAAAAGAAAGACAGAGCACTGGACATCCCTCCCCTCCCCCCCCCCGGTCCCCTCAGAACTCCCCCTTCACCACCTGCTCCCAACTCCCATCCAACCCACCCACCCCCAGGGACACGCCCAACAATAAAATAGGAATTAATAAAGTTGACCAAACCATTGTCCAACATCAGCATAGATGATCGGTCGAAAAGTAGTATGGGGTAAGTCCAGCCCGGGCGTCCCTCTCCCCCCCCCCACCGCCGACCCCGTAAAAGTAGCCAACAGCCCTCAGTCTCATGGGGCACGGATGATGCATTCATCCTGGCTGCGAGGAGGCTAAATCCGATGCCACCGCTTCCACCGCTGCCCGCTGGCCATCCTCAATCTCAGTTTTCTGGGGCTTCTTGACTCGGCGCCGCCTGCGCTGTTGACACCATTGGGATGACGATCCCCAGGGTTCCCGGGGAGTGATGGCGATTCCGCCTCCTCCGTCAGTGGGTCAATACCCAGCAAGTGGCATGTGTCCTTCAGGGAGCGGAGTTGATAGAGCTTATTGTCCAATTTGAACAAAATGCGAAAAGGGTGGCCCCAACTGTAGGGTATACCGTGCTGCTGGAGGTAGCTTGTGATGGGTTTAAAGCTTCGGCGTTTCTGCAACGTGAGCGCTGACAGTCTTGAAATAGAGTCGGCGAGTGGTTGTAAAAGGAGATAGGATGCATCTGCCGCGCTTTCTGAAGGATGTCCTCTTTTGTTCGAAGGTTCTGCATACAGACTAATATGTCCGCTGGAGGGGCTGTTCCGGCTCGCTGAGAACTTACCCTATGCGCCCTATGAATTGTCATGTCCGCTTCCAAGGGGCGACCCAGGATATGATTGAAGAGTTCTCTAGTGAATTTGAACAGGTCTCTGGTGTCTTCTGACGGCGCCACCCCTCGAATACTGTGCCAGCGGGAGCGGTTTTCGAGGTCCTCGAGATGAGATTGCAAGTCTACCTGTTGATCATGTATCCTAATGATCTCTTGTTGCATAGCTTCTATTTCTACGTCACGACCTTGCTGCTTGGTTTCGAGCTCCAGGTACTGACCAGATCTCCTCCGAGAATTCCTTCTTAAGGGTATGGATGTCGTCTCTCAGGGCTGTAAAAAGAGAATCCAGGAAGGCCTTCATGATGGGTTCTGTGCCGCCCGCCGCCATCTCGGCCTGCCGCGCCTCCGTCGCCGATTTGTCCTTAACTGTAGGGGATGGTTGGGCCTTGGCAAACATCTCCTTCACCGTTTTGTCTTTGCGGACTCTGACCCCTGACATAATACCGATGCCACCGTCCTGGCTCCCCGTTTCAGAGTAGTTCCCCGGGCCTAGAGTTCTGTGAATATCTAGAGGGCCCTCGTCAGGCGCGTATGGTAAGTTGCAGAGGGGGCGCGGGGTCCGTCCGGCTCTCGGTGTGGCAGATAGGGGGCCGCGTTGCCACCGGCCACATTCCACGCCGGGCTTACAGCTCCCGTGTCAGGCCCAATACTTCCCCACCTCCGATCCTCAGTGGGCAACGTCAGCCCCTCCGGTAGTGGTCCGCGGTGTTGCGGTGTTGCTGGCCAAAGTGGGGACTGTCCGTTAGCAGGGCCACCCTAATAAGGAAGAACTGGGGCTGCGTGGGTGCACGACGGTGCCCGGGGATACCTCATGGCTCCGGGTACCCCGCGACAGTGCTCCCCCAATGTTTGGGGCTTCCCAGTATCCTCTTATGCTGCCAGCTGCAACCCTCCTTTCTGTCTGTGTTCCGTATGGTACCCAAGGCACTCAGGCCGTTCGCTGCACCTCCCGCTCGAGCCCGGTGCAGGCCGGTCTACAGGCCGGTAACTGCCCTTGCGCCCGGAGAGGCCCACCGTAGTCTGTCGCCGCCCACCTCCTCACCTTCTGGGCTGGCGACAGTCACTCCGCGTTCGAGGCTGTATGGGGGTGCGGCGGGTCCATAGTAGCTGCCAGGTACGAGCCAACATCTGTCTCCCGTATGGTGACCAAGGCACTCAGGCCGTTTGCCGCACCTCCCTCTTGCTGCCCGGTGCCGGCCGGTCTACAGGCCGCACACTACTCTTGCGCCCGGAGAGGCCCACTGTAGTCCGTCGCCGCCCACCTCCTCGCCTTCTGGGCCGGCGACAGTCACTCCACGTTCCAGGCTGTATGGGGGCGCGGCGGGTCCGCAGTAGCAGCTAGATACAAGCCAAACCTGGCACCTCGCACTGTATGGTAGCACGGGTCGGACCCGTTGCAGCAACCCTGGGCCTCGCGTGATTCTTCCCCGGGCCGCTGCCTCCCCGTTCGGCTGTCTCAGGGCAAGCCTCCGCGGGCCATATCTGCAGGCAGCGTTGCAGGCCTCGTAGTCTCCGCCGTAATACCGGCTCCTCTCGTTCGCTGTCGGGCCCCGGCGGCTCCTGGGGCCACAGGGGATGCCGTACTGGCTGCTGGGGTAGCTGGAGAAGGGGTCCAGATAACAGGAGCGGCGGGAGCTCGGATGAACACGTCCGCTCACGCCTCCATCTTGGCCACGCCCAACCGAGCATGATTATAGGATGAAAATTTAAGTAAATATTCACTGAAAAAAATCCACAGCTTTCAGGGACGTTATAGTTAGAAATTAGCATTTAAAAAACCTTGAAAATTCCCTGAAAAAAACCCAGGTTTCAGGGGCGTTATAGTTAGTTGGACATTTCACTCGTACAAAACCAGAGAAATTCGGACATTATAGTTAATTCAGCTACCTATAACTCGCGCCCCCACAATGCACTGCTGATGACGTCATATATTATATCATTCATGACATGGTCAGTGACATCACTGATGCCATCTCAAATTACATCACTGATGACATCATCCAGTGACTGTGTTTCTATAAAGTTTAAATATGTTTTATATATATGCCAAGGTGTATTTAAGAATAAGTGGGTGTATAAGTGTCTGGATGGATGATTTAGTAGGTGCGTGACTGACTGTATATGTGAGTGATTAAATGAGTCTTAATGAACGCATGGGTTAGTGTCTGATACAGACATTCACACAGTTTAGTTTGTCAGTTGGTGTGTAAGCGGTTGCATGGGTTGGTGAGTAGCTAAATGAGGATCTATATGCGTTATTGATTAGTTGTCTGAGTATCTGTATGGATGCCTGAGTGTCTGTGTGGGTGCGTGGGGGGTGTGAGTCCGTGCATGATGTGTCAGTGGATGATTCACTGGGTGTATGGGTTCAAAAGTGCATCTGTGAAGGGCTGTATTGGTGGGTGAGTTTGTGTATGGGTGTGTTGGTGAGTGAATGGATGCCTCAGTGGTACATGTGTAAGTAACTGCATATGTGAAAGGCAGAATATGTGAGTGTTGAGTGCATAAATGACTATATGTGAGAGTGAGTGATTGTGAGAGTGGCTGTATGGATCAATGTGTGATGTATTAGTTATTGTATAAGAGTGTAAGTATGTATAGTATATGTTTGAATAAGTGAGGTGGTGTGTGTATATCTATATATGTGAGTAAATATGAGTGTGATTGATTCTTTGCATGACTGACTGGGTATGTGAGTAACTCTATGGATGAGTGGGGGTGTGTGAGTGTCTGTATAGATATGTGAGTGCATATGATAATGCCGTACTGATGGTTGACTACATGTATGAGTTTGTCTTTTTTTTCTTGATTGTCCGCATACATGCCACCAGACCAGATAAACTCTAGCGCCTTCCACACAGAGTCGTTATCCACCCTGGATGTCTGTGCCGGGCAGACAGAGTTCACCCAGAGGTAAGGCTGTCTCCTGGTCCCACTCCCGTCCACCTGACTAGACAGACCGCAGGTTACTAGAGAGGACCGGACAACAATCCTCTGGCATAATCATAGGACCGATGTTAGTTCTTCCACCAGGTCTCTAGGACTGCCCAGATCTTAATACTAGATTCATCGCAGGCCATATCAGACTGGCTAGTTATAATGATGTTTTTAAGACAATCGGCAAATGTAGGTGGAGCCTCCGATTTCGATACCCTACAAATTTCCCTTCTGGCATTGACTATTACATAAAACAGATATTTTGAAGAGGGGGTGCTCATACAATAGTCCGACAGAAGACCGAAAAAGATTAATCTATTACTGACTTCAATTGGCCTTAATAGGACCTCCTCTAAAAAGCCACATACCTCAGCCCAGTATGAAGCGATCTTCGGGCAACCCATAAACATATGTTGGTCATCTGCAGCCTGGTGTTTGCATCTGGGATAGTAGTATAACCTTGTAGTCACCTTGGATAGTTTGCCCGGAGTCCAGTATACTCTTTAAACCGTATACAAATGGTTCCTCCTAAGATTCACTGGTTTAACCACTGTCTGAGACATAATGAAGGAGTCACACCAAATTTTCTGTACTTCCTCTCGATTTTCTGGTAGAACATTACCCCAGAGATTTTCCAACTCGAAGTCTAAACAATCCCCTGCTTCTTTGAAGGCCTTATACCAAAAGGAAACCTCACGTTTCCATAGGCCCGCACTGGAGAGGAAATCGAGGGGCATACTATCTTCTTCATTGCCCCAGGATTGTGTTGCCCACCAAGCAGAGAGCTGATAAAAATTAAATCTTGTTAGAGTCCCATTTGTAAGGTTAGAGAGGGACTCCCAGCTCATAAGCTGTGAGTTTTTATATTGATCAACCCATACCATAATACCAGCTAGTTTAAGGGGCTGACACAATTTATCCAAGACACAATCCGGAGTCCCAGGGGAGTCCCCAATTGTAGCCTGTAAGGTGTAATATGATATCCCCAGGACTCTCCTGATGTATCCCCAATTTTTAAGAGCAGCCAGCAGAGTCTTAAGGCGGACTTTCTTGTAAAATTTGGGGTCACCAAACTTAAAAAAAAAAAAATCCTGTCCCTGTGGTACATCATGTAACATTGCCCGAAATAAGAGGCCCTGCAATGAAGAATCTACTTTATTGGCTAATATTCTAAAATTCTTAAAATGGAAGGCATGACAGTAGGAAAGTAAATCAAGTGAGGCCAAACCTCCAATCTTCAACCCTCTCCTTAGTTTCTTCCAGGCTATTCTGGGTGTTTTTGTTGCCCATATAAGGCAACCAATCTTCCCTTGAAGACTGTCAATGTCTTTAGAATTAGAGGATAGTGGAATTGTATTGAACAGAAAGGTTATTTTAGGTAAAATCATCATTTTTACGAGATTAACTCCCTCATAAATATTCAATGGTAGACTCCCCCATCTCAATAATAACTTATAAACTTCCTTAGATACCTTCTGCCAGCTGATCTTAGGTATATCTATCAGTTTCTGAGTTAAATAGATCCCTAGGTATCTTATCTGTTTTTGGCTCCCTGCAAGGTGCCTACACTATTCCACCCCATTATATAGGTTTTTTCTCTGTTGATCTTATAACCAGAGATTTTACCGAATTCCTCAGCCAGTTCGAATAACCGTGGGATTGCATCAATATGATTTGAGGTATACAAAAGAAGGTCATCTGCAAATAGAGCGGTTTAAAGCTCCAAATCCGCCATTTTAAAGGGTGTAATGCTACGATCCATTCTAAGTGCACAAACATAGAGTTCAATATACACATTAAACAATAGGGGGAATAGGGGGCAACCCTGCCTGGTGCTTCTAAAAATACCAAAAACCACCCCGTTAGGGCACCATTAACTAGAACTTTCGCCCTGGGATTCAAATAAAGAGATTTAACAGCTCCATTTCAATTTAATGGGAAACCAAACTTATTCATGGTCTCCCAGAGATACTCCCAGCTAACCTGATCAAACCCCTTTTAGGCATAAATTTTTGTTTATGGATTAGTGAAACCATCGCTTCTGACCAAGATGGGGAGATACATTCACCTTGTATGAATATTTTATTAAAAAGTATTTTTAATACCGGCACCACCTTCTCTAAAAGGCCTAAATAGACTTCAATTTGTAAACAGTCCGGGCCAGCGGCTTTGCCCCGAATCATTTTCCTCAATTGGTCTCTAATCTCCCCCTCCGATATGCTGGTAGCTAGTAAATATGGGCGGAAAATCTGTTACGCTCGCGGATTTTGCGGATTTTCAGTAAATTCGCAATCCGCGAGATTTGCGAATTTCCCGCAAAATCCGCAAATTCGCACGCAGCGGCTTTTTTTTTTCTTGGTGATACAATTTTGCGGCGCGCGGCGTTTATCATCGTTTGCCGAGTTGTTTTTCTCGATATTTTGCGATTGCTGCGCCATTTTGGATCTTGCTGCGGGATCCCGCGGGAATTTGGCAAGCGCGATTACGTAATCGCGGCTTGACAACTTTTGCAGCGAGCGCTTGTCAACGCGAGTACGCCGAGATCACGTCTCGCGGTACTTCGCAATTGCGAGCTTTGAGATGCGGCGAGCAGCAACAATCTCGCACACGCGAAAATATAAAATTTGCAATTCTGCACAAGAAATCCACCAGCAAGCAGCATAAACCTTCTTGAAATGATGATTTTTATCTGAATAACTCCTTAGGTTGACATTTGCCTGCACTTTTTTTGCGAGGAGTCCATTTTGGGGGGGGGGGGGGAGGGGGGTGGGAGGAAGGAAGTGCCCCACAGTCTTCAACTTCCTGTTCCTGTCCAGCAGGCTCCTCCCAGTGCTTTGTCCATCTCCTGGTCACTTTTCATTTGGATCTGGAGCTGGAAGGATTACTTTTTGTGGATGCTGCTGGATATTTGGATTTGAGGCCTTTTTGACTTTCTTTGGATCACTTTTGGATTAGAAATTTTACAAGTAAGTTTGTTTGGGGCATTACAGTTGCTGCAACTACAATTTTGAAATTTTCGATTTTGGGGCTGTTTTGGGGCCTTTTGCCCAGGGGTACTCAGTGGTGGGTGGACTGAGTCTTTCTGTGGGGTGTCTTGAACTTAAACATCATGGAGGGCATGGATGGATTGGGATTGTGCTGATTTTTCAGTGATTTTCGTTTTTTGGGGCTGTACTTGTGGCCTTTTCACCAGGGGTATTTGAGTCTAGCATGGGCCTAGTCTTTCTGTGGGGTGTCTTGAACTTAAACATCATGGAGGGTATGGATGAAATGGGATTGTGCTGATTTCTCAGTTATTTTCGTTTTTTGGGGCTGTACTTGTGGCCTTTTCACCAGGGGTATTGAGTCTTGCATGGGCCTAGTCTTTCTGTGGGGTGTCTTGAACTTAAACATCATGGAGGGCATGGATGGAATGGGATTGAGCTGTTTTTTCAGTGTTTTTCGATTTTTGGGGGTGTTCATGGGGAGGGACAGGCCATGTGGCTGGGGGCCATTTTGAGTGCTGCTACAGGCCCCGGCCATGTGCTGGGAGGCAAGTGGCCATTTTGAATGCAGGCATTGTTGTTAGGCCTGCAACCATTTTGCCTACTTTTCAACCTTTATGCCCAGGGGTAGTGAGTCTTGCATGGGCCTAGTCTTTCTGTGGGGTGTCTTGAACTTAAACATCATGGAGGGCATGGATGGAATGGGATTGTGCTGATTTTTCAGTGATTTTCGTTTTTTGGGGCTGTACTTGTGGCCTTTTCACCAGGGGTATTGAGTCTTGCATGGGCCTAGTCTTTCTGTGGGGTGTCTTGAACTTAAACATCATGAAGGGCATGGATGGAATGGGATTGTGCTGATTTTGCAGTGTTTTTCGATTTTTGGGGGTGTTCATGGGAGGGACAGGCCATGTGGCTGGGGGCAATTTTGAGTGCTGCTACAGGCCCTGGCCATGTGCAGGGAGGCAAGTGGCCATTTTGAATGTAGGCATTGTTGTTAGGCCTGCAACCATTGTGCCTACTTTTCAACCTTTATGCCCAGGGGTAGTGAGTCTTGCATGGGCCTAGTCTTTCTGTGGGTTGTCTTGAATTTAAACATCATGGAGGGCATGGATGGAATAGGATTGTGCTGATTTTTCAGTCATTTTCGTATTTGGGGGCTGTACTTGTGGCCTTTTCACCAGGGGTATTGAGTCTAGCATGGGCCTAGTCTTTTTGTGGGGTGTCTTGAACTTAAACATCATGGAGGGCATGGATGGAATGGGATTGTGCTGATTTTTCAGTGTTTTTCGATTTTTGGGGGTGTTCATGGGGAGGGACAGGCCATGTGGCTGGGGGCCATTTTGAGTGCTGCTACAGGCCCCGGCCATGTGCTGGGAGGCAAGTGGCCATTTTGAATGCAGGCATTGTTGTTAGGCCTGCAACCATTTTGCCTACTTTTCAACCTTTATGCCCAGGGGTAGTGAGTCTTGCATGGGCCTAGTCTTTCTGTGGGGTGTCTTGAACTTAAACATCATGGAGGGCATGGATGGAATGGGATTGTGCTGATTTTTCAGTGATTTTCGTTTTTTGGGGCTGTACTTGTGGCCTTTTCACCAGGGGTATTGAGTCTTGCATGGGCCTAGTCTTTCTGTGGGGTGTCTTGAACTTAAACATCATGAAGGGCATGGATGGAATGGGATTGTGCTGATTTTGCAGTGTTTTTCGATTTTTGGGGGTGTTCATGGGAGGGACAGGCCATGTGGCTGGGGGCAATTTTGAGTGCTGCTACAGGCCCTGGCCATGTGCAGGGAGGCAAGTGGCCATTTTGAAAGTAGGCATTGTTGTTAGGCCTGCAACCATTGTGCCTACTTTTCAACCTTTATGCCCAGGGGTAGTGAGTCTTGCATGGGCCTCGTCTTTCTGTGGGTTGTCTTGAATTTAAACATCATGGAGGGCATGGATGGAATAGGATTGTGCTGATTTTTCAGTCATTTTCGTATTTGGGGGCTGTACTTGTGGCCTTTTCACCAGGGGTATTGAGTCTAGCATGGGCCTAGTCTTTTTGTGGGGTGTCTTGAACTTAAACATCATGGAGGGCATGGATGGAATGGGATTGTGCTGATTTTTCAGTGTTTTTCGATTTTTGGGGGTGTTCATGGGGAGGGACAGGCCATGTGGCTGGGGGCCATTTTGAGTGCTGCTACAGGCCCTGGCCATGTGCTGGGAGGCAAGTGGCCATTTTTAATGCAGGCATTGTTGTTAGGCCTGCAACCATTTTGCCTACTTTTCAACCTTTATGCCCAGGGGTAGTGAGTCTTGCATGGGCCTAGTCTTTCTGTGGGGTGTCTTGAATTTAAACATCATGGAGGGCATGGATGGAATGGGATTGTGCTGATTTTTCAGTGATTTTCGTTTTTGGGGGCTGTACTTGTGGCCTTTTCACCAGGGGTATTTGGGTCTAGCATGGGCCTAGTCTTTCTGTGGGGTGTCTTGAACTTAAACATCATGGAGTGCATGGATGGAATGGGATTGTGCTGATTTTTCAGTGATTTTCGTTTTTTGGGGCTGTACTTGTGGCCTTTTCACCAGGGGTATTGAGTCTTGCATGGGCCTAGTCTTTCTGTGGGGTGTCTTGAACTTAAACATCATGGAGGGCATGGATGGAATGGGATTGTGCTGATTTTTCAGTGATTTTCGTTTTTTGGGGCTGTACTTGTGGCCTTTTCACCAGGGGTATTGAGTCTTGCATGGGCCTAGTCTTTCTGTGGGGTGTCTTGAACTTAAACATCATGAAGGGCATGGATGGAATGGGATTGTGCTGATTTTGCAGTGTTTTTCGATTTTTGGGGGTGTTCATGGGGAGGGACAGGCCATGTGGCTGGGGGCCATTTTGAGTGCTGCTACAGGCCCTGGCCATGTGCTGGGAGGCAAGTGGCCATTTTGAATGCAGGCATTGTTGTTAGGCCTGCAACCATTTTGCCTACTTTTCAACCTTTATGCCCAGGGGTAGTGAGTCTTGCATGGGCCTAGTCTTTCTGTGGGGTGTCTTGAATTTAAACATCATGGAGGGCATGGATGGAATGGGATTGTGCTGATTTTTCAGTGATTTTCGTTTTTGGGGGCTGTACTTGTGGCCTTTTCACCAGGGGTATTTGAGTCTAGCATGGGCCTAGTCTTTCTGTGGGGTGTCTTGAACTTAAACATCATGGAGGGCATGGATGGAATGGGATTGTGCTGATTTTTCAGTGATTTTCGTTTTTTGGCGCTGTACTTGTGGCCTTTTCACCAGGGGTATTGAGTCTTGCATGGGCCTAGTCTTTCTGTGGGGTGTCTTGAACTTAAACATCATGGAGGGCATGGATGGAATGGGATTGTGCTGATTTTTCTGGGTTTTTTTCGATTTTTTTCGGGTGTATAACTGAAATGATGTTCTTCTGTCTTCCATTGTTTTTAGGTGCACAAGACTCAAGAGAACCACCAGTGCCAGAAAGAAGTCCTGCAGCGGTGTGTGTGTGCAGCATAACGTCACACGACGTCACGTCTGGCCTCAGACAACTCTACAATTCGTACAACTGCGGCCTGCTGTCTGACCTGCTCTGAAGAAGATGGCCCCAAAAAAAGGTCTCCGTAGCTCCTCTAGCAAGAAAGTTGCTAGTAAGGAGCAGAAGAAGCAAGTTACCAAAAAAAAAAGTACGCCTGCAGCAGCAGCAGGATCTGCTGGGGACCAAGCTGGGAGCAGAACCCCCGCTCCATTGGGTTCAGTGCCTCCACCACCACGCCAACTTAAGTCAAAGCCCTTGAGTGCTTCAGAGGCAGTCAGTGTACTTCTCCAATCACCATCGACCAGTGATGTTGGCTCATCGCAAGAAAGTAGCAGCAATGTCCCTGAATCAACACAGGTTGTTGTAACTCATCTGTTAAGTGTTGAACAACCACAGCCGCAACAACAACACCATGTGCAAGTACAAGCCCAAGTACATGTGGAAGGAGAGGCAGCGCAAGGAGATGCGCAAGCAGAGGTGCATGGAGGGTCACAAGTGCCCACAATAGTTGTTCCTCCCGAAGTAGGGGCACATCAGGAAATCGACAATCAAGCCGAGGTATCATTGGAAGCCACTCCTCCTGATGATCATTCAAGTCAAGTCAAGTCAAGTCAAAGGATTTATATAGCGCGCTACATACCCAGAGGGTCTCAAGGCGCTTAAGGAGGGGGGGGGAGTTACTTGTCAAATATCCACGTTTTAAGTTGCTTTCTGAATGCTAGGTGGTTCTGGGTAAGGCGAAGGTAAGTGGGAAGTGAGTTCCAGGTTTTAGCTGCCAGGTAGGAGAAGGATCTACCTCCCATGGTGGTCTTGTTGATGCGAGGTACAGTGGCAAGGGCTTGGTTGGAAGATCGAAGCTGGCGGGAGGGGGTGTAGAAGGATAGTCGTGTGTTGAGGCATTCTGGTCCGATTTCGTAGAGTGCTTTGTGTGCGTGGGTTAGGAGCCGGAAAGTGATCCTCTTATTGACGGGAAGCCAGTGGAGGTTTTTCAGGTGACCAGAGATATGTTCTTTACGCGGGATGTCTAATATGAGCCTGGCTGAGGCGTTTTGGATTCGTTGGAGTTTTTTCTGGAGTTTAGCGGTAGTCCCGGCGTAGAGGGTGTTTCCATAGTCCAGTCGGCTTGTGACCAGAGCGTGGGTGACCGTTTTCCTAGTTTCGGTGGGGATCCAACAAAATGTTTTTTTGAGCATGCGAAGAATGTTGAAGCAGGATGAGGAGACGGCGTTGACTTGTCTGTTCATTGAAAGTGAGGAATCCAGGATGACGCCCAGGTTCCGTGCGTGGTCTGTCGGGATGGGTGCTTTTCCAAGGGCTTCTGGCCACCAAGAGTCGTCCCATGCGGAGGGGGAGGAACCTAAGATGAGGACTTCTGTTTTATCAGAGTTCAGTTTCAGACGGCTGTGTTTCATCCATTCGGCTACTTCTTTCATTCCTTTGTGTAGGTTAGTTTTGGCGGTGCTAGGGTCATTGGTGAGTGATAGGATCAGTTGAATGTCATCCGCGTAGGAGATGATGTTGAGGTTGTGTTGGCGGGCGATGGCCGCGAGGGGGCTCATGTATACGTTGAAAAGGGTGGGGCTGAGTGAAGATCCTTGTGGTACGCCGCAGATGACTTCAGTGGCCTCTGACTTGAATGGTGGGAGGCGGACTTTCGGGGTTCTTCCGGTGAGGAACGAGGTGATCCATTCCAGTGCTTTTCCTTGGATTCCGATGTTTCTGAGGCGCTGTAGAAGGGTGCTATGGCAGACTGTGTCAAAGGCTGCGGAGAGGTCGAGGAGGATGAGGGCGATAGTGTCTCCATTGTCCAGTAGAGTTCGAAAGTCGTCTGTTGCTGCGATGAGGGCGGTCTCAGTGCTGTGTTTTGCTCGGAAGCCGGACTGTGAGGAGTCGAGGGATTTGTTGGCTTCGAGGAAGGCGGCGAGCTGGTTGTTGACAGCTTTCTCGATGACTTTGGCCGGGAATGGAAGGAGCGAGATAGGGCGGTAATTTTTGAGTTCGGTGGGGTCCGCTGTGTGTTTTTTCAGAAGGGCGCAGAGTTCAGCGTGTTTCCAGCTTTCCGGGAAGGTGGCGGATTTGAAGGAGCAGTTGATGACGTCTCGGAGGTGCGGTGCTATGATGGAGTCTGCTTTGTTGAAGATGTGGTGAGGGCATGGGTCTGTGGGGGATCCTGAGTGGATGGAGTTCATCAGGCGGATGGTGTCCTCAGTGGAGATTGTGTTCCAGTCATTAAGGATGTTTGAGGGGGGTGAAGGTCCAGCAGATGGTTGGGTGGGTTGGTCTCCGGGTTGGTTGTCGAAGCTGTTGTGGATGTCTGCAATTTTGTTGTGGAAGAATGAGGCTAGGGAGTCGCAGAGGGCTTGAGAGGGGGTGATGTCGTTAGAGTTGGCCGAGGGATTGGTGAATTCCTTGACGATGTTGAAAAGTTCCTTGCTGTTGTGGGCGTTGTTATCTAGTCGTTCCTTGAAGGCGGTTTTCTTGGCCTTTCGGATCAGTTGATGGTGTATGCGGGTGGCGTTTTTGAAGGCGTCCTTGGTGCTGGTGGTTGGGTCTTTTTTCCAGGCCTTCTCAAGGGAGCGGCAGAGTTTCTTGGATTTCTTAAGATCAACGTTGAACCATGAGGCCTTCTTGCTGCCAAGTTTGCCTTGTCGTTTTTTCAGTGGTGCTAGGATGTCGGCGCTGTTGGATAGCCATAGGGTGAGGTTGGTGGCGGCTTGGTCGGGGTTTGAGGAGTGGGCTGGGGGGTTTAGAAGAAGCGATGAGGAGATCTGGTCGATGGTGATTTTGTTCCAGTTTCTTTGCAGAGTTGGTTGGGGGTGGTTGTTGGGTTTGGGCTTGTTGTAGGTAAAGTGAATGCAGCTGTGGTCAGTCCAAAGGAGATTCGTGGTGTGGCTGAAGGAGACATGATTGCTGGAGGTGAAGATAGGGTCGAGGGTGTGGCCTGCGATGTGGGTGGGGGAAGTGACCAGTTGTTTAAGTCTGAGGTTGGCGAGGTTGTCCAGCAGGGTGGTGGAGTTGCGGTCGTTGTTCTTTTCAAGGTGAAAGTTGAGGTCTCCTAGAAGGATGTAATCTTTGGAGGGGAGCGCGTGTGGAGTGATGAAGTCCGTGATGTCCTCACTAAATTGTGCGCGGGGTCCTGGGGGCCTGTAAAGGAGGGTGCCTCTGAGTGTGGTCTTGGGGTCGATGTGGATCTGGAAGTGAAGGTGTTCAGAGTTGGCGAGGTTGACGTCAGAGCTGGTTGAGATTTGGAAGGATTTCTTATGGACGATAGCGATTCCTCCTCCTGTGTGGCCGGTACGGTCCTTGCGTATGATCTTATAATCTTCTGGGATGGCAATGGCGATGTCTGGGGCGGAGGAGGCATTCATCCATGTTTCAGTAAGGAAGGCGACATCCGGAGAGATGGTGTCTAGTACATTCCATAGGTCAATGGCGTGCCTGTGGACCGATCGGGTGTTGAGCAAGATGCATTGTAGGTGGTTGGTGTCGGGAATCTGAGGTGTGGTCGTAGCGGAGTTGTTGACGGTGCAGAAGAATTTGCAGGAGTAGCATGAGAAAGGTCCATGGGTGTGTCCAGGAGCGGCTTGGACGCAGTTTGGGGAACGGCGAGGGTTAAGGGCTAGGAGGGTGGTGGCATCGTAGGTAATGCGGGAGGGCGGGGAAATGCAAGGGCCAGGGGGTATGGCGCTGAGCGCGGTCCAGGCGCGGTCGGGCGTAGACGGGCTTACCTTTGGTGCACCTTCGGCGTGGCTGGGGCGTGAACGCTGCACGTGAACGCTGCGCGCGGGAGCTACTGTCATATATGGATAGTGGAGGGGGAGGGGCGAGGGCGGCTCAGCTGGGAGGCGGGGCGGGCTACAGACGACGACAACAACAAACAAAATGGAGGCAGAGGGGGGAGCACAGCAAACGCGCAAACAGAGTGAAATCAGCAGAAATAACAAATAAAAGTGCAAGTAAAGCTAAGCGGCGATCAGGCAGACAGCAGGCAGAAATAATAACGCAGTTATGAATGCAAAGCGGCACAACGCGCAAACAGGGTGAAATCAGCAAATTTTACTATTTAAAGTGCAAGTAAAGCTAGGCGGCGATCAGGCAAACAGCAGGCAACAAATAATAATGCAGTTATTCGATGCAAAGCGGTACAACGATACCAAATGTCTCAGAGGGACACTGGGGAGCGACCACTCAGCTCGAGGGAGAGGAGCGAGTCACGGCACCTTCAGGTAAGGGAGCGCTGTTTCTGGTAAGTGGGAGGGCGGCTCAGCTGGGAGGCGGGGCGGGCTACAGACGACGACAACAACAAACAAAATGGAGGCGGAGGGGGGAGCACAGCAAACGCGCAAACAGAGTGAAATCAGCAGAAATAACAAATAAAAGTGCAAGTAAAGCTAAGCGGCGATCAGGCAGACAGCAGGCAGAAATAATAACTCAGTTATGAATGCAAAGCGGCACAACGCGCAAACAGGGTGAAATCAGCAAATTTTACTATTTAAAGTGCAAGTAAAGCTAGGCGGCGATCAGGCAAACAGCAGGCAACAAATAATAATGCAGTTATTGGATGCAAAGCGGTACAACGATACCAAATGTCTCAGAGGGACACTGGTGAGCGACCACTCAGCTCGAGGGAGAGGAGCGAGTCACGGCGCCTTCAGGTAAGGGAGCGCTGTTTCTGGTAAGTGGGAGGGCGGCTCAGCTGGGAGGCGGGGCGGGCTACAGACGACGACAACAACAAACAAAATGGAGGCGGAGGGGGGAGCACAGCAAACGCGCAAACAGAGTGAAATCAGCAGAAATAACAAATAAAAGTGCAAGTAAAGCTAAGCGGCGATCAGGCAGACAGCAGGCAGAAATAATAACGCAGTTATGAATGCAAAGCGGCACAACGCGCAAACAGGGTGAAATCAGCAAATTTTACTATTTAAAGTGCAAGTAAAGCTAGGCGGCGATCAGGCAAACAGCAGGCAACAAATAATAATGCAGTTATTGGATGCAAAGCGGTACAACGATACCAAATGTCTCAGAGGGACACTGGGGAGCGACCACTCAGCTCGAGGGAGGAAAAGATCAAGGTTGGTGTCTACATCTTCTTCAAGCCCACCTCCTTCTGATGATACGGATCCCAATTGGGAACCAGCACCACTGCCGTCTGAGAGTGAGGCACACCATGATCTGACAAAGGTACCTAAGCGTAAAAGGAAGGTCGTCGAAAAACTCATAGCTATGGAATTTGATGAGGCTCAACAAGAAGTGACGGATACTGCTGCTGGTGAAGCCTTTCACGATGACGACGATGAGGCAGTCATCATAAAGGTCACTGCAGCTGCTGCTGAGCGTGATGATGATGTCGATGAGGAGGCAATGGAAATGGAAACACAACAATCATTAGATTTGGAGTTAACTAGTACACCAACACCTACCGCTTCCATATTTCTTTCTCGCAAGAAGGGACCTCCATCCACCTCAACCTCAATTAGTGGTGGTGAAAGTGCAAAACGTACTGAAGTTCGGCAATCCACATCCTCCACTTCATCTGGCATTAGCAGCAGGACCACCACACCAGTATCGCCGCCTCCTCTGGCCCCCAAAGACATTTCAAGTCTCCAGTTTGGGACTTCTTTAGTGTTTGCCCAAAAAAGGAAAACGTAGCCATTTGTAGCATTTGTAAGCTTCGAGTTAGTCGTGGTAAGTTTGGTACCAACTATGGTACCGGAGGCCAGAGAGGTCATCTTAGGAGAGCGCACCCTGTCCAATGGTTTGCGCAACTAGAGGCGGTCAAGGAAGCCCGAATTGCACGTAATGAAAACGTTGATTTTTCATCTGATGATGACGAGGAGGAAGAAGACGATTCAAACACTTCACTTACACCCAGTACCCCTGTCAGCAGCACACCCCATGTGAGCCAGACTAAGAGTGTGTTAGAGAGTGAGACATCAATGCGAAAAAGTTCATTAGCGAGCGTAACTGGGTCGAAGATATCATCATCATCCCGTAAATCTTTGGTCCAGGGCAACATTAAAAAGATGTTGTTTACAGAAGCGCAATATGAACGCAACCACCCACTGACGCGTCTGTATAACACTAAGCTGGCTAAAATGCTAGCTCTGGACCTTCTCCCTTTTTCTTTTGTAGAAGGGGTTGGTTTTCTAGAATTAGTGGCATTGCTCTGCCCTAAATGGAAGGTTCCTAGCCTGTTCTATTTTGCCCGAGTTGCGGTTCCAGCACTACATGAAGATGTTCTGGAGGTGATTGGGGCAGCTTTGCAGAAGAGTGCTGTTCACACTATACATCTGACAACAGACATGTGGACCAGTGGCGCAGGCGCTGATTACATGTGCATCACTGCACACTGGGTCTCTTTTTCAGGGGCTAAAGCAAAGCTAAACGCAGGAGTTGACCAGGACATTGTTTTTAAAGCTGCTCGGAAACATGCAACACTAGCCATGTGAAACGTCACACAGCAGAAAACATTTTGGATGTCTTTAACACAAAGGTCCTTAAGTGGCTGTCCCCAAAAAAACGCCAGGTTGGTTATGTTTCCACGGACAATGGCGCCAATATAGTTATGGCCATGAGGCTGGGTGACTATTTCAGAGTGCCGTGTTTGGCGCACTGTATAAACCTGGTTGTCCAAAAATTCTTGGGTAATAAAGACAGTGCAGCGTACAGAGTATTGGACACCTGCCGAAAAATGTGCAACCATTTCAGCCATTCTTTTAAGGCCCGGAAGCAGCTGAGGAGCCTGCTATATCAACGTCAAATGCCAGAGAAAGCACTCATCCAGGAGGTGGTAACACGTTGGAACTCAACCTTCTACATGCTTGAGCGTCTGTATGAGCAGTATACGGTACTCGATCACTATTTCTTAACAGAGGGTACAGCTCAGAAGGAGGACCTGAGGATGGGTGCGGCGCAATGGAACATAGTTAAAAGCCTGACAAGCATGCTTCGTCCTTTTGAGTTCTTCACGCGTGCAGTCAGCAAGGAGGACTGTAATTTGGGAAAAGCTATCCCATTGTTGTACATGCTGGAGCACTAACTCAAGGAGGTGTGTTCTGTGTTTGAAAAAGATGTAAAAAACCAAGACTCTTTTGTTCTGGCTCAAAAAATATTAGAGCACCTACAAGGTGATGAACATCTTAAAATGATCCACTCAGAACAGCATTACATTTGTGCTACTATTCTGGATCCACGCTACAAAAAGGCGCTGGCAGGCCAAGCATTCTTTCCTTTTGCTGATGAAGATGTTACAAGTTACAAACGGTGGATAGCCTCCTCAGCCAAGAGGTTTGAAAGAGAACGGCAGCAAATTGAAGGAGAAGGCAGTACATCAGCATCAGCAGGCCATCGCCAGTCACAACAATCCTCTTCTGCACCTGTGGCTGCGGCACAAGTGACCTCTCAGCCGTTAAAGAGACCGGCAACCGGATCATCTGCACCACCAGACTCAACAGTAACATTGGAGGCTGAAGAGGATTGGCTAGCTCGGCTTGGGTTTGGTTCTCAAAAAGTTACAGCAACAGCTAAGCAAAGAGGAGGAAGCTTGGAGGAGAACCTTGATTTGATGGTCAAGGACTATTTGAATGACTCAACAGAGGTCTATGTTAATGCTGACCCATTGGCGTATTGGCATGGGAAAAAAGAATTGTGGCCACAGCTCACCAACCTGGCTTTAAACTACTTGTCTTGCCCACTCGCAAGCGTGTCTTCTGAACGTGTTTTCAGTGCTGCTGGTGGCATTGTAACTTCCAAACTTAGCCGCCTCTCGCCCAAAAATGTGGAGAGGTTAACAATTATCAAGATGAATCAGCACCTCATACCACAAGATTTCAGAGTACGAGAAAGCACGCCGGATGAAGACGAGGTGGCCAGCAACATAGATGAGGGAATTTCTACTCTGTCAGGTGACACTGAGCTCACCCTGCCTGAATTCGCAGAGTATGATGACGAAGCCTTATTCTCATTCCTGGACCGTGATACCGAGCCCTGAAAATGAGACAACGAATCAATAACTTTCTTTTTCGTCCTTATTCACTTTTATTCCTGTGTGTCTGTCTTTCTTTGTTGTGCACAGTTAATATAATTCAAACTTTAATCAGATAATCACAAAAACAAGCCCATCAGCAGAACTGTCTTTACTTGTTTGCTAATTGATTTGAAGGTGCCGCAGTCTACATTCCTCAGGTTCACAAGTTCAGAAGAACATGCTCCTCTATCCTCCTCCTCCAGACTCCTATTTCCATCAAAGCAGAGGGCTGGTTTACGCCCAATGAAGAAAGACTCAGCACTTGTGGGGGTGTTGTTCTACCTCTTTGCAGGTGAGTTGAAGGCTATGGGGCCATTGCTGGGAAGCTCTAAAAGTGGTTTGGACCAAATCCGAAGTGCAAATTTTTAGTGTTTTTGCTGACTTGCTTGCCTTTGAGGTGCTCTTAGGGGGGTTCCGTCTGTTTGTGGGTGAGTTTCGGGGTCTGTCAGCACTGCTGGGACACTCTAATCTTGATTGCATTTGCTTTCCAGTAAATCCGTGGTGGCAACCCCGACTTATGGTCTAGCTACGCAGCGCGTTTGGACCGAAGGCCGAGAAATATTGTAAGTAGGAGATGTTGCTTTTGGCCTGTTTGGGGGTGTTATGCTTTTTGACGGGTGGGTTGGCGGGTCTTGGGCCATTCCTGGGAAGGTCTAATACCGGGTAGAAGTAGTTGGGACAAAATCCAGGCCAATTTTTTTTTTGCTATTTCTGACATTTTGCTCAATGAAGCGTTTTCGGGGGCCGGTTTGGGGGGCTTACTGGTGTTTGTGGGTGGGTTTCGGGGTCTGGGAGCACTGCTGGCTATGGATACTTTACATTGCAAGAGGTTTGAAGCAAATCCATGGTGGCAGAGGGGAGTTAGGGCCTAGCTGCAGAGCGCGCGCGGAGTGATTTGGGAAATTTGGGAAAAAATGACTAAGTCCCCATTTTTGTACTTTTGCTCTATGGCTGTTTGGGGTTCTTCTACTCGTTTTCTCTTCGGTTGACGGCTCTGGGGCCATTGTTGGGAAGCTCTAATACCGGATAAAAGTGGTTTGGACCAAATCCGAGGCGCACATTTTTTAGTGTTTTTGCTGACTTGCATTCCTTTGAGGTGCTCTTAGGGGGGGTTCCCTCTGTTTGTGGGTGAGTTTCGGGGTCTGTCAGCACTGCTGGGACACTCTAATCTTGATTGCATTTGCTTTTCAGTAAATCCGTGGTGGCAACCCCGACTTATGGCCTAGCTACGCAGCGCGTTTGGACCGAAGGCCGAGAAATATTGTAAGTAGGAGATGTTGCTTTTGGCCTGTTTGGGGGTGTTATGCTTTTTGGCGGGTGGGTTGGCGGGTCTTGGGCCATTCCTTGGAAGGTCTAATACCGGGTGGAAGTGGTTGGGACAAAATCCACGCCGAAAAGCCTTTTGGCACTTTTTGTAACTTAGGGTTCGTTAGCCCTAGCAGCAGGATTGCATGTGTTTCGGGGTGTTCTACATTTTTGCAACTGAGTTCTGGGGTCTTGGAGCACTCGTGAGAATGTGTAATTTTGGTTGCAAGTCATTTGAAGAAAATCCTGGGTGGGAAAGGGGGGATTTGGCATAGTTAAAGAAAGCCTTTGCCACTATTCTTAACTTAGGGTTTGTTAGGGTTAGCAGTATTTCTATTGCATGTGTTTGGGTGGGGCGGTTTTCGAGTCTTGGAGCAATGCTGGCTATGGATACTTTTGCTTGGTTGCTTGCAAGTGGTTTGAATGCAATCCACGGTGGGTAAGGGGGTATTTGGGCCTACTTTTACTTTCAAAGTACGTTTTGTCACCAGTTTTCTGCTAGGCCTCGTTTTTTCCGATTTGATTGGGGGTCTTCTACATTTTTGCGACTGGCTTTAGTAAGGGTCTTGGTGGGAGCACTGCTGGGAAGATCTAATTTTGTTCTAAAACACAGTTTACAGTACACCTAGCTTGAGGGGAAAGATCTGCTACATTAATTTGCCCATACTTATTTATCCTTCAAAAGGTGACTCAGACAGAGTACGCACTGTCAAAAATATTGTACTGTCTACTAGGAAAAGCAAAGTGTGACTTTTTGCACTCCACAGCCTACATACCTTATATTTATTTATCAGTGGTGTTGTAATATTATATCACTTCCTGTTTTTTGTTGAATAATTACAGGCCGGGTTCCATTCTGTGCAATGGGGAAAAAAGGATGGAGTCAGGCTTCACATTAGCGAGCCGCAATTCAGCATCCGCCAGGCAGGCAGTGGACAGGGCGTCTTCTGGTCACCAACATTGATGGACGAAGCGTCAGATTGAATGGAGGAGTGCCGCTAATAAGAGGATTTTTTTTCTGCATGCAACTTACTTACCAAATTCAACAGGACAACTACAACAACATACAGATACAGTATCCATTGTGTTTTTCTATGACTGTGACTGCATTTCTTGGATCTCTCTCTGCTTCTAAATTGATCCCTTAACACATCACTTAGTCCACTCCACTATCACATCTGCACCACACATAGTCATTTGTAAGTGCTCCTACGTAATTCGCAAGTCGCAGCACGCCCCAGCCCGTAGAGGACTGGGATGGCCCCAATGATGAAGCATGTCACCAAGGGGCAACCCTGGTGACTGAGGGGACACCTAGAAAAAGAGCAATTTCTCCTTTTCTATCTACTACATCTTCCAGACCAACCCCATTGAGTGTTGTGAATGGATTTATAGTGACCAGCAAGGCTCTCAGGTATCTGGCAACAGAGACCTTATGTTGAATATAGTTATCAATAATTCCACACACGCCCTGTACTGTCGCATTCTTTCATCCACACTTGTCGAAAGTACTACTGACTTTTCACTGACATGCATACAGTAGTGCATGCACTTTCAAAGATTGATGGATAGGTTTGTACCCAAAGATTTGTTTACGTTCAATTGTTTGTCCATGCTGTGCTTTTTTTACAGGGTGTCTTCTGGTGGTGACCAACATCGATGGACGAAGCGTCAGCTGCAATGGAGGAGTGCCGCTAATAAGAGGATTTTTTTTCTGCATGCAACTTACTTACCAAATTCAACAGGACAACTACAACAACATACAGATACAGTATCCATTGTGTTTTTCTAGGACTGTGACTGCATTTCTTAGATCTCTGTCTGCTTCTAAATTGATCCTTTAACACATCAATTAGTCCACTCCACTATCACATCTGCACCACACATAGTCATTTGTAAGTGCTCCTACGTAATTCGCAAGTCGCAGCACGCCCCAGCCCGTAGAGGACTGGGATGGCCCCAATGATGAAGCATGTCACCAAGGGGCAACCCTGGTGAGTGAGGGGACACCTAGAAAAAGAGCAATTTCTCCTTTTCTATCTACTACGCCTTCCAGACCAACCCGATTGAGTGTTGTGAATGGATTTATAGTGACCAGCAAGGCTCTCAGGTATCTGGCAACAGAGACCTTATGTTGAATATAGTTATCAATATTTCCACACACGCCCTGTACTGTAGCATTCTTTCTTCCACAGTTGTCGAAAGTACTACTGACTTTTCACTGACATGCATGCAGTAGTGCATGCACTTTCAAAGATTGATGGATAGGTTTGTAAAAAAAGATTTGTTTATGTTCACAATTGTTTGTCCATGCTGTGCTTTTTTTTCTTGTCTCACAAAACCTTTCCCAAAACCCCCCGTACCCATCCATTTTTCAAACCCTAACCCTCTTCCCCCGGGCTGTGTGGTTTTGATTGATGTGTGACTAAATTACAACAATAAATCCACACACTTGCTGGGGAGGATAAGGTGATACCAACAGGCTGGTGAAGAAATCCGAGGATATATTCTTACTCTGCTTGACAAAGACCCATGGCTAATGTCAAAGAACTTCAACCGAATTAGTAGTTATACTTTACCATTTGTTAGGCTACAATGTGGCACTGTTCTAGTGTACTGTCACCTGCTATATTCTCTATTGTACCGTTGTATTGATCAGGAGGACAAACCAGATTTCATTTTCTTTTTTTTCATAGGCATGCAACTGCCACTGTGTCACACCACTAGTACCACCGCTATGAGGAAATTTTATCCGCCCAGGATTGCCAACCTTATTCGCTGTTTCCCGTGGAGCCAGCCCTGGGCCTAGCCCTATTTGCAAACAGAAATTACAGGTAAGATAGGTGTTTGGTTGGAGGTAGTATAATGGTTTATTAGGAGAGACGAGAGATTGATGGTAGTACTACTAAAGTCACAGGACTATTCAGGAAAACAAACTTACTGTTAAACCCCCACCCACCAGACTCAAAAGCTGTAAAAAACAGGTATGGTCACATAAAGTTTAAAAAATTATATTTTTATAGCCCTAACAAAATAATCTCCCGCAAGACCCTCCCTAACCCCAACGATTGTCCTTCAAAAGTCCCCAAAAAACCCAACTCCCAATTCCCACCCCCCAATAGTCTCTAAAAAAGGGGCAAGGGACACTATGGCAGGGTGCTGTTGCCTTTAGCAGCCAGGGCATCATGCTCCTTGCGGAGGGTGGCAAGTTCGAAGCGGAGGCTCTCCACCAAGTTCTTATAGTTCAGGACCTCCTGCTCCAGGTAGGACAGTCTGAGGGATAAGCGGCGCCGGTGTGCCTTGCAAATCCTGTGGGGGGCAGCTGCTGTCTTTGCTGCTCAGCGTTGGCGTTGGGCTTTGGTAGCCCGGCTCCGTACCGCTGGAGCACTGCGCTGCCTGGCAGCCCGCACGGAGGAGGATGCAGCTGTCCCCGTGGACGTTCTTGTTGTACCAGACTGCGTCTCCTCCTCCTCCAGGGCCACCAGCCGCCGATATTCAGCGACAGTGGCATCCAGCCTCCGTTGCCGGGCCATTCGAGCCAGCTCCTTCCTCCTTGATGGTGTCTTGGATTTGGAAGGAGCAACTACATGAAGAAAGAAAGACATAGTCTGTAACCAATGCTCCTTAAGATTAACACAAAATGATTGAGCAGAAAGTTGTCACAGTACAAGTAGCAAATTGAAAGCACAGTACATAACTATTGAGGACAGTATCTATGTAACCTCCGACTTCTTCATCCTTGCTCTAACATTAGTGGGAGTTTAAGGGACAAATTCTACAAGCACTATGGACTTCCATTACAGTCGACTATGACAGTACACCAGTCTTATTCTTCTTCTTCTCTCTTGTTTAGGAAAATTGGTACGTTATCTTATGCAAGCCGGCATAATGCCAGCGCAGTGAACTTGCACCCGAGAAAAACAGACGCACACCATGGTGAGTGAGACAGACTTGCGTTACTGTACCGGTCCAGTACATGCAGGTGGTGAAGCTCTTACTTTTCTATTACGGGTGGCACTGAGAATACTCTGTTAAAAGGGCTACTGCTTAATTCATTTAGCTTTCACCCTACAGTGCAAATGAGTATTAGAAAAGGAAAATAAAGAAGCTAAATAATCTGATTATCTATCACTTCACATGGGATGTATTTGATGACATATGGGATGACTTTAGGTGCTTTGCTTATTATGGAGTGAACAGTGATACCCCCACACATGAATGACGTACTACTACTAAACTAAAGTTATTAAGAGAGGTAGGGAGTGTCCACCGTAATAACCAGATATATGCTGTGCTTGCAGTTGCAATACAAACTACTGCTGCTATTCATGGTAGTATTTGGACAAAATTACAACTTCTTTTCCTTGCCTTTCCTACACTGGAATGGACGTGCGGGTGCGGTGTTACATGCTCTTCAAAGTAACACTTAGTTCATCCAGTGACCATCTACTCTCTCTAGATACAAATATGCTATCTAAGAGTCAGATAGTACCATGAATGATCCAGGCATCCATCCATTCAAAGTATATGCACACATACAGTTTCTGTTTCACCCACCCAGGCTGTTCTCCTTACACCCATCCTTGCTTCATCATTCACCCAGCCATGCACCATACCATATTCTTTCCTTCCCAGCCACCTCGGGGACCAAGCAAACACATATCATTCTTCTTTGCCAGTCATCATTACATTTCTCGTCCTTCCACACTTACTTACACCCTTCTTTCGCTTTTCGTTCAGCCCTT
This sequence comes from Lissotriton vulgaris, assembly GCF_964263255.1. Classification (NCBI taxonomy): domain Eukaryota; kingdom Metazoa; phylum Chordata; class Amphibia; order Caudata; family Salamandridae; genus Lissotriton; species Lissotriton vulgaris. Next base: position 2,102,410,553 of record NC_141691.1, on the reverse strand, counting down.
CCATCAAGTTCACCTCAGATCTGATTGGGATTCTTCTCGCCAAAAACTTCACAGCTAAGTCGAACTACATTTAGAGGAGCCTACTACATGGTTTATTTATATAATACACCCGTGCAGAAAGCACACTCTGCAGTCTTCAATCTCAAATGAGTAAGGAATGTATAGCTTACCTCTGCCCGCCACCACCGTGTCATCCCCCACAGATTTGTCCGGCACTTGCACCGCCTCCTCCCCAGAGTTGTCCTCCTCGTCCAATGCCACCACCACCTCGACGCTAGCCCCGCCTCCAGATGTTCCACCTACAAAGTACATTTAATAATGTTAGAATACACCACTCACTACTATATAATATTTGGTCTAGGAGGAAGAAAGAAATGTGAAAAAAACTGTATACAATTTAATAATTTGTGACTGTCTACTGTAAAGTAAAAATGTTCCTTTTTCCATGGAAGGCTGTTGTCTTGCTGCACTTTTTGGCACAACTGATGAATGCTTGCTTTTTATTTTTAACACGCACCACTTTTTCTCCTAACAGACAGAAGCTTGACTTCTAAGAACACGAGCAGGATCAAGTTCAAACCAGGTGAGAGCTCGGCTCGACCACAAGAAATGTGTCCAATTAGTCATCAGCACTAAGCACTTTTCCATTTCCAGTTAAGCGTTTACTTTTATGACAAACTTGATTTCAATAAATGTGTTTACTTTTAATAAAGCTTTTAAACTCAAATAGACTCTGTGGTTTTTGGTCCTCCAGACTAGAGTGGATGAGCTAAAGATTTTGGAATTTTTGCAAGCATAAGTCTGTGCCTCTGCCATCGGTGACTTTGGGAGCTAAATGACTCTGCCACACTATCTAGTCAGTAAGGAGATTGGGGGTTCAACTACAAAGTCTGTTATCACTGAGGTATGTGGAAAGTCTAACAGCACCTATTATAATTGATAAGCTAACCAATGCATTTTTTAGTGTCCATAGTTCTGTTTGTGCAGATTTGTCCAGGCAACAGTAGTAGAATGGATTGTCCTCCTATCCAAACCAAAAGTAAAGTAGTATCTTATTCTTTCTTGGTGGTCATTCACATTTTTATTGTTGGCAATTGTCAAAGCATAAACATTTAGAATACTTGAAAAGACATTATGGACAATCCCAGAGGACTGCACTCAGTGCATAGAGCTATTGCTGACTAGAATGGGAGTCCAATGGAAATGCCAAATGTGCAATCTTAGTTAGCTACACAGACAGACTAATAAGAATAATCTAGTAATACTACACGGAGTCATAGTCGAGGCAGGATAAGAATTTAGATCCTGTCTACAAGAAGATCAAAGACGATTTAGAAAAAATCGAATGAGGAACGCTAGGAAAAAATAAGTACTCTATATTAAAATTAAAACTTACTGGGGCCAGCAAAGGAGCCCTCGCCTGCCCGGTCCTGGCCTGCATCGTCAAAAGCACCCTCCTCCTCCTCCTGTGTCCTCCTCTTGCCCCTGTGAGAAGCTGATGTACAACATGAAAGAAAGAAAAACAGAAAACATGGATGATATTTGTCAACCAAATCAAACATTTCAAAACAACTAACAAAATATTTTTGCGAAATAGCAAATAGACAACTACTCCACGGGATATATTATTAACCAATCTCATGTGGTCGACTACGTTATTACTTTAGTATTGCTTGATTTGCGGACCGTCGAATTGGAAATTACCTTATGTAACTCACTAAACAAAGTACTAAAAAGGTTTGCCTAGGATTGGCAGGCAGCAGTCCGCAGCACGCAAAGTGACAGCCAAAGTCCATTGTGATTGAAGATCAGCGACAACACTAAAGTTTCCTACTACATTAACCAGTCATTAAAATACTCAAACTATTAATCCACCACCACTATTTCTTCTTATCGCCATGTGTACAAAGGAAGGACTGGACTTGAGTCTGTAGGGGCTGATTTAAAAGCCCCTTGAGGCTCTTTTGCTCCATTGTTGCGTGACTTTTGTGACACAGCGACAGCACAAAAGAGGCGCAATGGTGCGGCGTATATTAACAACGTGACGCATATGGGAGATGCATCACGCTGTAAAGCCCTGCGCCAATAGGGGGCGTTCCGGCGCAAGGGAGGGCGCTCCTGCGCAGGAACGCATCCTAAAAGTGGCTGAGGGAAATCTACAAGATTTCAATCAGTCACTTTGAGGACAATGATGCGTGACTCAAACCCTGCGCCTGCTTGAAGCAGACGTACGGCTTGACGCAGCATTGGGGAGATAGGGCACCCCAGAGCATTGATGGAGCTGCACCATCGTTGCGACTCAACTCCAGCAATGCGCCGCCTTTACGGCACAGATGCGTAACGCTTTGGTGACGTTTTGGGCCCATGGTGCGCCGCATTGTAAATACGGCGCACCATGGGTGATGGTGGCGTGACGCACAATTACTGGCGCATCCCTGCTACTTTGCAGGGATGAGCCAGTAATTAAAAATCTGAACCTTAGTGTGTTGCATTACGCAGTTCTTTAAACTACACTCATACATAATTTCACAGGCCAATGAAATGAACACAAAATCTAAAACAAATAAGCATAGTAGCAACACTACTGAGAAGAAGAAGAGCAGTGTACCTGAAATGCACAGAAGATTTTGAAATATAATTTACCTACAATGTAATGAGCAGCATTATTGCTCTTGGTAAAAAACAAAACTTTGCAATATATAACACAGCAGGAGAAAACATAGTAGTAAAGAAATAGCTACTACTACTCACCAAGCCCGGGGATCTCAAGGCCAAAGAGGTCGAGCAGATCTCGCTCACGGGTCAGGACATCCGTCCAGCGGTGGGTGGCCTGGTTGCAGGTGCGCCAGACCCGAGAGTGGTGGTAAATGGCCTGGCACACCTTCTCCCACCGCTTCCGGCGCTCCCGGAGCCCGTACCCGGCACTGATCTTGCCGCCTCCCATGATGGTCCTGGGGAGGCGGCGCTGAACATAAAAAATGAGTTTGCCCACCTCCTCCGGGGTAAAGATCTCCCTGGGTACGACCTCCTCCCCCCTCAAACGCCCGCACGGGAGCCGGACACGGGGTGCGGGACCCTTCCCCTTCTCGGGATGCTTCCTGGCTCCCTTCACCATGGTCTGGGCGGAAAGGAATAAAGAAAATAGAATAGGGAAGAGAAGAAAAGAAAAGAGTTTAAAAAAGTAGTTTAAAATTAACCAAAAGTAGCAGTAAACACAAAAATATAGGGATAGAAAAATAGAGGGATAGATAATAAGTAAAATAGACCAAAAAAAACTACAAACAAGCAAAGGATGGCAGAGATTTAGAGAGGATACAAAGACCATGCCCAGAACCATAGCAATGAATGAGAAACAAGATGGCCGCGCCCGTTCACGACCGCGCGGGTGAGTTCGCGCGAGATTTTCCTTGCGAACACGCGCGAAACTGTACTGGCAAGCCTCAGACTTTGCGAGATTACACTTCGCGCCCGGAAACGGAAATACGTCAGGCAAACAAGATGGCCGCGCCCTTGAACGACCGCGAGGGTAACTTCTCGCCTTGCGCTACGAGTGGCTCGCAAAAATGCACAAAACCTTGCCAACTAACACGCCGCAAAAAAACAAATTGCATATTCGCATGAATTTGCGGCTTCCGAATCCGATCTCGCGCGTGTTCGCACCCCGCGAATCCTGCGAAATTGCAGAAAAACGAGTTTTTCAAAACTGAAAGCACTCGGCAGGGGCAAGAGTTCAAACTCATCATTAGTAACAATTCCCTGTAGTGCTTCCTGACTGGGGCCCCTCCAGAATTCAGTTGCTAGTTGCAACCATTATATGACCCTGCTCTGACCCTCACAGCAGGCTCATAGAATAGCTACAAGTAGGCCACAAAGGTCCTGGGAAAAACAATGCACTGCAACAGAAAGCAAATTACAGATAAGGAAGCAGGTACCAGACTGGAATTTTAAAACAGTGACACATTAATAAACTAACCCCAAATTAATTCATGTCAGTTGAAGCAGGGCTGGTGTGCTTGCTTTTCCCCCCTATAATCTACAGTGATGATGAACCAGAGGGTGGCATTGATGTAACAGAGGGTTGCAGTGGTGAAACAGAGGGTGCTGGGAACCTGTGATGATGAACCAGACGTAGAAACAACATAATCGCGACCGTTGCGTGCCGAAATGTAAGTTCGCAATTGCGAACTGGTACGAAACCCTCGCGAACTGGCAGAAATCCTTGCAAACACAAAAAAAAATCCGCAAATTCGCTAGAATTTGCGGATTTTGCGGATTGCGAGTTCGCAAATCCGCAAAATTCGCGAACGCAAGATTCGCAAAATTCGCCCATGCTTAGTAGCTAGATAATTCTTGTCAGATTCAGACAGTTGAGGTAGATTCCTAAGGTCTAACCAGGCCCTTACACCGTCTGGTCCATGAGTAATATCATCTTGATATAGACCCTGCATAAATGACATTGCTTAATCTCTGATTTTGTCATCCTTTAATAACAGCACCCCTGACCCCGTTTGTATCAAACTCTTGATGTTATTTCTCACCCTTTCTGTTCTTAATTTCCACGCCAGGAGGGAGCCGCATTTTTTACCATAGGCAATGTTCTGTAATTTGCTGGCATCCCACCTGTCCTTCATGATCTTATCCGTTCTAGCATTAAAATCTGCCTATAAACTAACCAACTCCTTCTCCAACTTAGGAATAAGTCCCCTAGCTGTCAAAGCTGCTTGTTGCAACTCCAGCTCTTTTTCCTTGATATTCTTAAGGGCCTCCATTTCTCTTTCTTTACTAGTATTCCTCTTAAGGATCATTAAGGAGCTCAGGAGCCCCCTCAAATATGCCTTAACACCTTGAATGCTACAGCTAATTCTCCTGGATGCTGACTTTTCTGGATTCCCATTGTTCATGACGAGCTCAGCTCGTCATGAGTGTATGGAGGTGTACATCATGACGAGCTGAGCTCGTCATGAGCGTCCAAGGGGTTAAAGTCCTCCCAGACCATCTGCTCAGTGGAGGAGCCTATTTTGAAGATAAACAAATCGCCTATTTTATCATTTAGCTCCACCTTCACCCTCTCATCCAATAGCAGAGTTCTTTCTAGAGTCCACCTTCTCTCTGTGGGCCTAAGCCCAAGATTAAGGACTAACTCCACTGCAGAGTGATCTGAAATAATCTCTGGGATATAACTAATGGATCCTACACCTGAGAACAAACCCTGGTCTACTAAAAAATAATCTATCCTTGAGTATTGCTTGTACTTCTTACTATAGAACGATAATTCTCAAGCAGTATCATGTTTTACTCTCAAGATATCAAGCAAATGGAACTCATTCATAATGTTCCTAAGTACAGAAAATGTTCTAGTTGGAGCACAATATTTCACTTTAGAGGTCCGGTTCAATTCTTTATCAAAGACTAGATTAAAATCCCTGCCAGTATGACTGGGGCAGACGTATGTAACAGGCTAGTCTGAAGTTTCAAGAGAGGTCCAGAATTGTCCTCGTTGGACCCATAATATACAGCACAGGTAATTGGCGAGCCGCATATGGACAAAGTTGCCACCAACCATCTGCCCGACTGATCTGTGTCCCACTTCTCAACCTTGATCCCCTTGTTCGCTCTTACCACTATTGCTACCCCTCTTGTGTACCCTCTTTGTTTGGAACATAGCACTTCCTGCACCCAGCATAATTTACTAAAGGCTTGTTTGCAGTCCATGGCTTCCAAATGTGTTTCCTGCAATAGGTGAATATGCGCGTCACTATTTTTCAGAAACTCACAAACTCGAAGAACCTTCCTGCCTCCTTCTAGTCTGTTCACATTCCAAGAGAGGAGTTTTACCTTACATGACCTAATCATAGCCTACCCATATAAGCCACCCATCTCGAGCTAAAAAAGAACCTTCTTTAATCGTGTATGAGGACAAATTTTCCAATTTCCAATAGACACCTCCCTAAAATTAGTTCCTTAGTACTGTAAGTCTGAAAATTAACTAAAATTTTCTTGGGGGCTTTTCTGTCCAGATGTAACCTAAAAGGGTCCCTTTGCACTCTCTGTATTTCAGCCTCTAAATCAATATCTGGTCGGTCTTTTAGAACCCCTTCTCTCAGCAGCTTACATACGAACGCCTTTATATCCTCCATCTCGACCCCCTCCGGTATCTTCAGAATCCTAAGATTATTCCTGCGGGCCTGCTTCTCCAGCCTCTCAATATCCATCTGTAGGGATCGGTTCTGGGTTTTTAAAGCGTCTATATCTTTGGAGTTGCCTTGGACAGATTCTGATAGTGATAAAACTTTAAGTTTGAGTGATCCCGTACGTGTACATATATCATCCAGTTTTATATCATCCAGTTTTAATTCAAGGGCGTCACACTTGTCATGAATACCCTTCTAGTTTGCTTCGGATATATCGAATTTGGACAAAAGGTCCCCTCTTAGTGCCTGTAGCAAGGAACCTAGACTATCCCTGTCCTTATTAGCATCTCCTAATGCCTGCATAGTACTGTCCGTGGGGTGTTTTCTCCCTGCCAATTCCTGTAAGGCCTGGGGAGCCAAGGGGGGGGGGGTAGAAGGCCCCCAAGAGAAGAAGGGGTAGTTATAATATCATTACTATTGATACTGTTACTGGAGTGGCTGAAGATATCCCTATGATTGAGCACCAGTAGATTCATGGTACTGTCCCCTGCCGCTCCATTAGAACTCCTCTCTGAGTCCGCTATACTTTCCAGGAGCGAGAAATGATTTTCAAGCATGATGGGGGGGCACTGCATTGAGCAGACAAGACTATGTCCGTGGCCCGAACTGAACTCGCTACCTGCTCCATAATTTTAAAGTAAATTTTAAGGGATGGGGTACTCTTTTGAGAAGGGCGAACTGCCTTAGGGCCCTTTAACTTTTTAGTATCCCCAGACTTTGCTGCTTTCTTTTTGCGTGGAGTTAATGGGGTCACTCCCACCCCCTCTGATTGGTCCAGAATCCTCTTGGTCCTCAGCTCTTGTTGGGACCTTAACTGGTATCTATTTCTTCTAAGGGGAGGTGATCCCTTCTGATGACTCTGCATTAATGGTCCAACACCACCTTTGCCACCACTCCCCTTAGACTCCAACTGCTGTCCGGATCTCCCTGCTCCTTCAGATGGACTTTGTAATATTATCACCCCCCCTGCTGCCCCCCTGCTCCTTGAGGAAATAACAGAATGGGCATGGGTTAAATCCTGATCCAAGCAGTCAGTTTCTGCTCCCCCTGCCTGAAACCACCTTACTGGGTCCAGATGCAATATAGTGGGACACTGTGGCGCTGTGGGACACAGTGAAAAACAGCCCCTACTCGCCGCGGGTGATCTCTGCACTCCAGCCCCCGAAATCTGGTTTTCGCTAGGGCAGCGCGGGACCGAATCCAGAGCCTGGATCGACGCTCTACGAGTCTGACAAACAGAACAAGACCTGGCCTCCTGCTCTGCTTGCTCCACCTCTTTGCCCATCCACGACTTCTCCTGGGTCCTAGTGCTTCCACAGCGACCCGTGGCAGCCAGAAGCCGAAAAATCGAAGGGGAAAGGAAAATACAGCAACGTAGTCCTCCTCAATGCACTGAAGGAAAGAAAACAAATCCCCGTTCTCACCAGGTGGGTTTCGGAGGTTTAGAGGCATAATTTACACCATTTCTCCACCGTTTTCTGTAAAGCGTGCTGTGCTGCCCCGCCGAACTCCTGCGACTGGCATCAGCCTGCCGCCATGTTCCTCCTCCTCCCTCCGACTACATGTTTGAGTGACTGTATGGGCGAATGTGTGGATGTGTGTGTAGACCTAGGAATTAGTGAGTGGATATGTACTAACTGGTATTGGTGTCTCTATGGTTTCGAAAATGGTAGTCTGTATTTTAGAGTGGGTGTATCAAAGGTTGTATTAGGGTATGAGGAGGTGCATCAGATTATCACGTGGATAATGTCATCAGTGATGTCCTCAGGGATGTCACTGACCATGTCATGAATGATGTAATTTGTGGCGTTATCAGCAGTGCATTGTGAGGGCGCGAGTTATAGTTAGCTGAACTAACTATAACGTCCAAATTTCTCTGGTTTTGTACGAGTGAAATGTCCAACTAACTAACTAACTAAACGCCCCTGAAACCTGGGTTTTTTTCAGGGAATTTTCAAGGTTTTTTAAATGCTAATTTTTAACTATAACGTCCCTGGAACCTATGGTTTTTTCAGTGAATTTCAAAGGTTTTATAAATGCTAATTTCTACCTATGCCTACAAAGGTCGGACATGTGAAGAAAGAGGAAGAAAAGCGCAGAAAGACGCAAGAAAAATGCAGAAAGAGGCAACAGAAGTCCAGAAAGACGAAGAAAAGTGCAGGAAGAAGTAGAGATGTGCAGAAAGAACTAACAGAGGAGCAGAAAGTACTCCTGTGCCCCCAACGTTTTGCTGACGGGTCCTGGTGTAACTGACTCTGACTAACCAGGCCTAGAGCAACTGCTATGCTAAAAGGCACTTAGAATACAGTGAAAACACCTGCATACACGAGGGAACACTATGGGTTGGGATACCCCTGTGATTAACATGACCTCCTCTGTATCTGCCATGAGTTAGTGCCTGGGTCATTTCATGAGTAAATGGGTATTGACTGGATGATTAGAGTACAGCAAGGAGCGTGCATGGTGAATTTATAAGTGCTTACGTTTTGGCGGAGTGATTGGATAAGTACATGGTGCTGGATGGGTGATTGGAGGAGTGCATGGGTAGTGAGAGGGAGATTACTGAACTGTATAGGTAGTGCTCCAGGGATTGTAGAAGGGCATGAGTTATTGCCTGGGTCATTGCATTACAATATGGGTAGTGACTGGATGATTAGAGTACTGCAAGGAGAGTGCATGGTGAATTTATAAGTGCTTGGGTTTTGGCACAACAATTAGATAAGGACATGGGACTGGCTTGGTGATTGTAGGAGTGCGTAGGTAGTAACAGGGAAATTGCTGAACTGTATAGGTAGTGCTCAAGGGACTGTAGAAGTGCATGAGTTAGTGCCTGGGTCATTGCATGACTACATGGGTACTGACTGGATGATTAGAGTACTGCAAGGAGAGTGTATAATGAATGTATAAGTGCTTGAGTTTTGGTGCAGTGAATGGATAAGGACATGCGACTAGCTAGGTGATTAGAGGAGTGCATACAACACAACTTAGCAACATCATTTGGTAAAACGTTTCAGCAACACACCTCAGAGTAGTTACTTGGCACCACGGCTCTTCAACACAACCAAAGGAAACTTCTAATGAACCTGACAACTCAGCAACCAGACACGGGCAAAATTCAGCAACTCAACTTAGAAGCCAAACTGTGCAATCCGACTCAACAGCACCACTCAGAATCACAGCTCTCCAGAATACCTCACGAAGACCACTTATCACATCTCTGGGAAATTGACTCAGCAACAAAACCCAACACTACAGGCATGTCTGTGTTTAATTTGTGAAAAGTGCTGGAGGTCGGCACAAAAGTAACAAAATGTATACCCAAGTACCATATCATACTTTATCAAGAGAATCAACTTTATAAAACACCTTTATATGCAAAATATGTCATTGATAATTCTGTGACATGCGTGACGTAGCACAAATTGTGGACGCAACACCACCTGTACACCATTTACCTCTAAACAGTTGTGTCACCAGTGCAATTTATGTACTCTAGTTCTTAGATTTTAGGAAAAGCGAGATGTAAATGGTCAACAATGTAGAGCCTTTGAAGTGGTACAAGCAGCTTGTGAAAAAGCTGCTGGGGATTTACTGTTTTAGCCTGTGGTTGCAGCAGGAAAGGACCACCTGACAGAGAAGCGAGGGCTTGCAAAATAACTTTTAGTGAGTTTAAATAGGTCAGGACGCTCACAGGTGCTTACTTTCGCCATACCTTGTTTCTGGACCCTGGACCCTGGGCTTTGATTATCAGCACAACTTGCCTCCCTCCCGCCGCTGCAGTGGTCATCTTTTGCGGCCACAGTGTGGAGGGTGGCAGCAGCAGAAACTACACTTCCCAGGCTCCCTCAACGGCGGACAGATGCCACACAATCGCGCCGGGTGGCGCATAAAGCAGGCATCATCCTAGTGGAGCGGGGGACGCTCACAGGTGCTTACTTTCGCCATACCTTGTTTCTGGACCCTGGACCCTGGGCTTTGATTATCGGCACAACTTGCCTCCCTCCCGCCGCCGCAGTGGTCATCTTTTGTGGCCACAGTGTGGAGGGAGGCAGTAGCAGAAACTACACTTCCCAGGCTCCCTCAGCGGCGGACAGACGCCACACAATCGCGCCGGGTGGTGCATGAAGCAGGCGTCACCCCGGTGGAGCGGGGGACGCTCACAGGTGCTTACTTTCGCCATACCTTGTTTCTGGACCCTGGACCCTGGGCTTTGATTATCGGCACAACTTGCCTCCCTCCAGCCGCTGCAGTGGTCATCTTTTGCGGCTGCAGTGTGGAGGGTGGCAGCAGCAGAAACTACACTTCCCAGGCTCCCTCAGCGGCGGACAGACGCCACACAATCGCGCCGGACGGCGCATAAAGAAGGCGTCACCCCGGTGGAGCGGGGGACGCTCACAGGTGCTTACTTTCACCATACCTTGTTTCTGGACCCTGGACCCCGGGCTTTGATTAGCGGCACAACTTGCCTCCCTCCCGCCGCCGCAGTGGTCATCTTTTGCGGCCGCAGTGTGGAGGGTGGCAGCAGCAGAAACTACACTTCCTAGGCTCCCTCAGCGGTGGACAGACGCCACACAATCGCGCCGGGTGGCGCATAAAGCAGGCATCACCGCAGTGGAGCGGGGGACGCTCACAGGTGCTTACTTTCACCATACCTTGTTTCTGGACCCTGGGCTTTGATTATCGGCACAACTTGCCTCCCTCCCGCCACCGCAGTGGTCATCTTTTGCGGCCGCAGTGTGGAGGGTGGCAGCAGCAGAAACTACACTTCCCAGGCTCCCTCAGCAGCGGACAGACGCCACACAATCGCGCCGGGCGGCGCATAAAGCAGGCGTCACCCCAGCTCCGCGGGACGCGAGCGGGACACCGGGCGAAGCCCGTGCAAAGGGCGGGCTGTTTTGTGGCCATTCGGAGGCCGCAGGAGGCCAGGCTGGGCCACCCCCCTTGGCCCTCGATTGAGATTGATGCTGATTCCATCGTAGGATTCCATCGTACCTCATAGTAAGAACTGTATATATTAGTTTTTAGGGCTCGCCTGCTGTGCGCATGCGCATAGCTGGCAAGCTCTATAGGGGCTTAAATAAGCTTTACTTAGACTGGCGATTGACTGGCGATTTGATGCTGTGCCCGTGCGCTTTTAGGTCAATGCGCAAGCGCATTGACCTAAAATGCGCGTGCACATCATCAAATCGCCAGTCAATCGCCAGCAGCACTCCTCCCCTGCTGCTTCACACCCTCATGCCGCTCTCCCCGCTCCGCCCCCTCCCCTGCCCGCCATGTCGCATTTCTCATCCCCCTTCCCCACAGCAATGCCCTCAGCCGGCCGTACTTTCACTTTGACGGCCGTGTTTCTCCTTGTCTCTCGTGTCACCAGGCTGTGTGTGCTGCCTCCGCGGGCACCATGATGTAACCCCACTCTCACAAATTACATTATCAAGGGCGTTTGTTACGGTGCAGAAAGTGTGCATATAACAAGTACAACACTCTCACAAATTACATTATCAAGGGCGTTTGTTACGGTGCAGAAAGTGTGCATATAACAAGTACAACGAAACGGCTGCCGTTAACTTGAAATCAAGTGCATGAGATGTGTCCACCTGAATAAAAATTCGGAGTAGTTGGCAAATTGCACTTCCACAAGGGTGGCGTTCCTGCCTGTACGCAGCACACGTACCACAATTATTCACAAACACTGCACAGTAATACTGGTCAGTTAGATCTGTTCCAATTGTTAGTACCAATTCCCCGAAGTTAAACTTGAATGTACATTTTTTTTAAATCACTTGTGGTAAGGGCATTACCCCAGCCAGTTTGGGAGCCCTGATGAATCTGTGCTAGCTACCTGCCATCAGTTGTGGAAGCTTTTTTTATATGTGCAATTTGACAGACAGATTTTTGATTATTTAATGATTTTTCTAATGAATATAGAAGCAACTGATTAATTAATGTTGCACAATTTTATTAAGAGCTTTAGAAGAGTGTTTACTAACGAAGTTTAGGTATGTCACTTTTGTGTAGAGACCATTTTATTCAAATGAATGCTATTTTTGTTCTGTTCAAATTACTCTTGCTCATTACCCCCTCCCAAGCAATGTCCTGGGAGTTTTCTCTCCCCACAGTTTTCACGGGCACAGGACACTGTAAAGGAATTGGTTATTTTCTTAAAGAGCATGTATTGTTAACGAAACATTTCAGTGTTCCTTATGTAACTTTCTAAAGGGAGTTCCGCTGGAAGTTCAGATGCAGGGTTACTAGCTCACTAGTTAGTCTTTGTTAGAAAATGCTTCCTATTATTTATATTCTTATCCATTCTGAATCTGTAAAGGGCTGTTGTTAAAGTTTTGTTTTTTAATTGTATTTTAACTTATTTATTGAGTTTATATTTGTCTGTCATGTGCTTTTATGGTTGCAAAATACCGAATAAAGTATTTTGAAATGAAAAGGTTGAAAAAATAAATAGGCAGTCCAGAGAAATGTAGTAGATGTAATGAAGGCTTAGATACAGAGTTAAACAGACAGAGACCTTAGCTAGTGGATGTTGAGGGAGCCACCACCACATCCACCACCTCATCCACCACCTCATCCACCAACGCATCCACCACAACCACCATATCCACAACCACCACATCCACCACCACCACATCCACCACAACACCACCACATCCACCATCACCACCACCACATCCACCATCACCACCACATCCACCATCACATCCACCACCACATCCACCACATCCACCACCACATCCACCATCACATCCATCACCTTCACATCCACCATGACATCCACCACCACATCCACCACCACATGCACCACTTCCACCGCATCCAGCACCACCACCACATCCACCACCACCACATCGACCACCACCACATCCACCACCACCACCACATCCATCACCGCATCCACCACCACCTCATCCAACACCTCATCCACCACCTCATCCACCACCGCATCCACCACCACCACATCCACCACCGCATCCACCACCGCATCCACCACACCCACCACCATCACTTCCACCACCACATCCACCACCACTTTCACCGCATCCACAACCACCACATCCACCACCACCACATCCACCACATCAACACCACATCGACCACCTCCACCACCACCACCACATCCACCACCACCTCCACCACCACCACCACCACCACCACATCCACCACCACCCCCACATCCACCCCCACATCCACCACCATCACCACCACATCCAACACCACCACCACATCCACCACCACCACCACATCCACCACATCCACCACCACATCCACCACATCCACCATCACATCCATCACCTTCACATCCACCATGACATCCACCACCACATCCACCACCACATGCACCACTTCCACCGCATCCACCACCACCACCACATCCACCACCACCACCACATCCACCACCACCACATCCACCACCACCACCACATCCATCACCGCATCCACCACCACCTCATCCACCACCTCATCCACCACCGCATCCACCACCACCACCACATCCACCACCGCATCCACCACCGCATCCACCACACCCACCACCATCACTTCCACCACCACATCCACCACCACTTTCACCACATCCACAACCACCACATCCACCACCACCACATCCACCACATCAACACCACATCGACCACCTCCACCACCACCACCACATCCACCACCACCTCCACCACCCCCACCACCACCTCCACCACCACCACCACATCCACCACCACCCCCACATCCACCCCCACATCCACCACCATCACCACCACATCCACCACCACCACCACCACATCCACCACCATATCCACCACCACCACCACATCCACCACCACCTTATCCCCCAGATCCACCACCACCACATCTACATGTGTGTGGCTCTGTGTGTGTAGGTGCAAATGCAATGTTCTTGGATTGTCGTCACAAAAAATACACTGAACATAATCTTCACAAAAGTTATTTACAAACGTTTATGCTATTGCCATTATAAATTACAATAACTTTTATTTAAGTATTAATTATTTACAAAATTAAAAGCCATTGTTATTTGTAATATCAATACATCTAAGTCACGTAAATACAACACACATTGCATTACAAATGCTATAGGTGTCACATTTGCAAAAGTTAAAACTATTGACATTGTAACTGACAAAGCTATTAATTTTGCTACTTTCAAAACCAACACATAAATAAAAAAAGTGTCATTTACAATACCAATAGCTCAAAATTTCCTAATGCGAGACCTATTGCATTTCCAATGCTTGTTTGGTTTTCTGTGCTTACTCAGCCCTTCTTTTACCATCAATATGCCCTCTTCAAAACCTGCTAAACTTGCCAAGTCCAATACGCACTCTCTGACAGCAATTGACCGTATGCTTCAAAGGACTATTGGAGTAGTGACTAGCGCAATTGAGCATACCGAAAGAGGCTTCTCGTTACCCGTGGGGTTATTGCCCCCGCTTTCTATGATTAACCTATCAGATACAACCAATAATTCCCAGGATTCGTATCTATTACCATCATTTGTATCCCTCCCACGTATGCCTCCTGTAACACATGCACAGCATCTCCAAAAGGATACTAGTATTATGAAACTATCTTCCAGGCACTCCACGGCAGTCTCCCCATCATTGGCTGAAGATAACAGTGCCTCATTAGGGGTAGCAAGCAAGGTTAGGTCCCCCCTACATCAACTTGACGGCAAAGATAAAGAGGGGGGATATTAGCATTCCCCTTCAATTACGCAAACAGAATCTCTCACCCAGTCCTAAAATAGATCTCTTAGAAAATGAAATCCTAGAGACTTCATTGGAAGGTACCTCATTGACATTACCTCAACCACTTACCCTCTCACCCATATTTCCTAAAAGTCAGGTCGCTCGTAGAAAGAGGAAACGAGGGGCGGATAAGTTCCAAGGTAGAAGCGCTAAGTCTAGGAAGAAAACAGATACCAAACAAGGAAATGCTAAAAACATAGAAGAAGAACGGATATCAAACGAGACAAATGTGCAAAACAACGATACAGTACAATCCCCTATAATTAAAGAATTGGTTGGGAATTTTGAGCACTTGATTAAATCATTAATATTACCCATAGTATACAGGTTAAAAATTATCACAGAAAAGCTAGGAGAACTGAAAAGTACAACTCAAACCAACGTAGAACTCACAAGGGAACTTACCAAGCAGACAACTAGGAACACAGCATGTAGGAAAGTTACCATCCCACCAGCTTCTCAGGAAAAATACAACAGACCTGACATTAAAACAACTAAAGGGCAAAAAAAAGAAACACTTCTGAAAATACAAATATGGTCCAACTTCCACAGCCTGAGTTGGTTCTTAAAAATCCCCCATCTTTATCTCAAAGTCAACCAGACTTAAATAATACTGGGGTTAAAAGCACGATGGCTACTGCAGTAAACAGTGACTCTAATGGGGGAAATAAAAGTAGAATAGATGGTAAAATGGTTAAAAATAAGGATATTCCTATACCTGGTAATAACAATTTAACAACCCAAAGTAGGGCAGAAAATAGAACTCGGCGTGAGATTCAAATTACGCTTCCGCCTGAATCAGCCCCCTACGTGGCTGTGCTGACAGGGGTTCCTGAACTACTTCCAGGTCAATATGAGGACTTTAGGAGTCTCAAAAAAAAAAGTCAATGATACCAATTGGCACTTAATAACAAGGACCCACTCCATCATTGCCGTACAGGAAACATGGGCAACTGAAGAACTCCATCTTTTGGGTTATAAAACTTTTTTTTACTCCAGCTATACCTAGTAGAATAGGTAGACCTAAGCGAGGTTTATCCCTGTAGCTGTCAATCACCACTGGTCCAACCGTCCTAAAAACTTATATGGATAATAACTACTACCAAATCTTAATTACCTCTTGGGGCTCTCAAAATAATTTAGTAATAATAAATTTCTATAACAACATCCCCATACCAGAAGTAGAGAAGGTCATTAAAAAATGTTCAGCTACCCTTAATACCATTGAAGAATCCCTAATAGGTGACATGGCCGTTATATGGATAGGTGATTTTAACTGTTCCATATGCCCAATGAGATTAAATGTGGTGTGTGGTTTGGAGGATGAAAACCAAGGGGCGATATTCCACTAGTTTTTGCCACACAAAGATTGGGGATCTAATGAATAACATAATGGGAGATCATTCCTTAGCCTTTACTAATGAGCTTTGCACCCCACCTAAAATTTTTAGTCCAACCTTTTATTATAGATTTTGCACTCCTTTCATCCCGATATGCTGCCCTGGTAACTAACTGGGAGACTGTTATTACAGGTATGAGTGACCATTATCCAATTTCGGTTACATATAACTTCGACTCTAGTAACCAAGTCCAAACTAACTTCACTCATTATGACTTTAATCCTACCCTTGGGCAATAAAATGGGTTTTGTATTAAATGGGAGAAAGTAATCCCAGAAAACTTTACAAAAAGTCTGATAACTAGTACCCTTAATGAAATTAATATTTGTCTCTCTTCAGAAGAAGATCCAATTTCTGTCCTTAGATCTTTTAATAAACTTTGCTCTTGTATTAAAGAGCTTTTGGTGAGAATCCCTCGTAATACAGTTAAGGGTTCCCCCGGATGGTTTGATGCAAACTGTACAAGGGCACTTTTTGCACTTAAAAAAGTCCTACACTCAAGTTCATCCACTAGAACTCAGATTCAATCTGCAAGACGTAGATAACGGAGTGCTCTTACTAATACGAAAAAAGATCTCAAAGCTAAAGCCTGGTCTGCTCTGCATTTGGCGTCCGAACAAAAGGATAATGTTGCCTTTTGGAAAGCTGTAAATGCACCGTTCTACCAAGATCGGCTGGGCCCCCGCATAGACAACGCAATATCAGCACAGGAATGGGTGAAACATTTTCAGGTTCTTTATAGTACTCCAGCTGCCTTAGAAGATTCTCTTCATTTAAGACCTACAGCAGTAAATACAGGTATTTCCTTCCCAATAGATATTCATTTTGAAATGGAGGAGGTTCAAAAAGCTCTAATGGAAAGTCCAGCGGCTAAAGCTCCTGGACCCGATTGCGTTCCCATTGATGTTTTTAAAAATCTCCCTGATCTCTGGGTCCCAATACTTACAAAAGTAGTAAACTCCTCAAATCAAGTTGGTTTCATGAAGACCTGGCAAGAGGCAGTCCTGGTTCCCGTATATAAAAAGGGGGAAAGGAATAATCCTGTCTGCTATCGGCCTATTTCGCTCCTAGATAGCATAATGAAAATGGCGGGCAGGATCATTCTTGCCCGTATACAGGAATGGCTCGAGGACCACGATGTACTATCCATACTACAATATGGATTTAGGAGAGGGAGAGGGACAATAGAACAAGGTCTAAATCTTGCCCTCATCACTTCTAAATACATACATGCCAAAAAACAACAACTTATATGTAACATACGAAGACCTTAGTTCTGCGTTCAATTGCGTAAGGCATGATATTTTGTGGCAAACTTTAAAGGACATTGGGCTGGATAACAGAATACTTATTTTTATCAAAGAACTTTACTCTGGGGCGGGTGCATGTGTAAGATATGGCAATAAAGGGGAATGTTCAGATTTCTTCCCGATCCATAGAGGAGTAAGACAGGGGTGCATCCTTGCACCCCTGCTTTTTAATTTATATATAAATGATGTGGGCTCCTTCCTTACACAACACTGTTACGATTACCCAGTAATTTAGGGAAAACCCATTCCTATACTCCTCTACGCTGATGACGCGGCGATTTTATCACAGACAAAGAGGGGACTGCAAAAGGCAGTAGAATCATTTTCATAGTA
This sequence comes from Lissotriton vulgaris, assembly GCF_964263255.1. Lineage (NCBI taxonomy): Eukaryota > Metazoa > Chordata > Amphibia > Caudata > Salamandridae > Lissotriton > Lissotriton vulgaris. The sequence goes on along the minus strand of NC_141691.1, from coordinate 2,102,392,551 downwards.
ATGAGTGAAAGGGGGCTACATACAAACGTTTCTAAGACACTTACTATGTCATGTGGTTCGAGTAAAGGTAGAGCACCTTGTAGGATTATCTTAGGAGATAGACGTGTTGAGTTAGCGGACACATTCTGCTATTTAGGTGTGCATTTTGATAGATGAGGCACCTGGAAGCCCGCAGTAAATGCGAGAGCTCTAGCTTTTATCAAACCAACTGGAGCACTCCTAAACTTTGCCAAACAGATAGGGTCTAGGCCACCCAGGGAGCTTCTCCAAATTTTTAAAGCTAAATGCGTTTCAATTGGAACATACGGAGCGGGCCTATGGGGATCACAGCCTGTGGAAGCATTTCAATGCATAGAGAATAAATTCCTACGATATCTATTGGCAGCTCCAAAGAGCACATCTACATATGTGCTCCACGCCGAACTTGCTATACAACATATTTCAGATATTATAAAAATGGCACCAATTCTACTCTGGCACAATATCTGGACTAACCCTGCGCAGTATTAAATAGAACCATTATAGAGGACTGCTTGCTATGTGAAGGGGTAAAAAATATCACATGGTTCTCTTACATAAAAAATATTGTATCCGAAATTGGTCACCCGGAATATTTCTCAAACCCAACTACTATGGACCTTGTTTCACGATCGTTGCTAAAAAAAACGCTGCTGGAACATCTTGAAATGAAAAGATGGAACAAGGAAAGGTCCAAGATATCAGTCACCAACCATGATGACGTTACACTGCATAGAAACATTCAGCTGCATCTTGTAGTAGACCAACCTTTTTTCTTTCGCAGGCTTTTAACATGTTTTTGCTTGGAAACTTTTTATAGACTGATAACCCTGCCATGGTGTAACGACTGGTCCAAAGAAAAAATAAGCTGTCCGTGTGATGAGGTGTCATTCCAATTAAACATTCATTGTACCCTTTACTGCACTTTCTACTCCCATCCAAGGCGACAAATCTTGAGACCTCTTTTACTATCCTGGGAAGTAAGAAATTCAAGAGAAGCATATAACAAATTAAGGACTTTGGATGAACACTACACCATTAATACCATAACCATGTATCTGAGAGCAATATTGAGATTGAGGAGGACCATTATAATTGAATACCCGTAGCTTGCAATGATGAATTATTTTTAAATTCCTATTTTAACTTAATTGTACCCTCTGAAATCTTTGTCTATTCTTAAGAATTTTTAAACTGAATTTTAATATTGTTTTTTTTTTAATCAAAAGTGTAATTGTTATGAATTTTAATAACTGTGATCGTATTGCACATGCTTTTATGAATTGTTCTTACACTTCAAATAAAGCTTTTAAACTTGAACTTGAGGTCAGGCACGTCTTTGGGTACCTTCATGGAACGTGAGCTTTCCATGCACACATAGCTTTTTTATTTGCACACATAATTATGGACTCCAACATGTAGATTTAGTAGAAGCCATCATATTGATCTGGTGATCGGTTCAACACCTTTCCCTGCACGATTCAAAACCCTGTATGTCTACAGGTGGGAGGAGACCAGGACCTCCACTCAAGGTCACCCCAAGCCAACCACGTTACTCTGAAAACACAGCAGGGCTGGGTCACAGTCATGCGTGTGTTAGGGACTCCAATACTGGGGGATGCCCCACCAGACCAGTGCATCTGAACGACTAGCGTAGAGTCATTCGCACAACTGAAGACACCTTGGCACACAACTGACTCCTCATTGGACCTGCCAGCCTTGAGGGGTGGAGCCTGATGGAGAACCCCAACTAAATTTTAGGTCAGCCTACCTCCTTCCACCCACTTCTCCTGCAGCTGGAGTGACCACTGAATCATGGGATTGGGCACAATTCCACTACAAATCGCTTGCCACACGAGGGTGGGTCTATGTTACGTTTTTGAGAGTTGCACTAAAGACAACCTCATCAGCTCATCATTCAAACGATGGTCTTGTCCAGGCTCTATTATGCCTGTTCCCTTTACTTAGGGTCTAATAAAGCAGAGGTTCAGAGGCTGTAAAGGATACAAAATGCAGCAATTAGAACCCTCCTAGGCTTGCAGAAGTTCGGCCCTGTGTCTAGTGCCATCCGTCGACTCCATTGGCTTCCGGTGGCCAGGCGCATTGAGTTCAAGGCTTTATGCACCTCCTTCAACGTTTTGAAAGCTGCCTCTCTGCCTATTCTTGCCAATCTTCTCTCATCTTATGTTCCATCTTGCCCCCTTCGGTCAGAGGTCCAGCATTTGGTGGTGGTTCCTCGGATCCGTACAGTCCGGGCTGGCGGCCGCTCCTTTCGTTACAGAGTTGCCAGGCTATGGAACACACTTCCTGTACAGATTCAGGGCCTATACAACTATCTAGAATTTAGGAAGGCTATCAAGACTTTTCTCTTCCCTACTAACTAGCTGGTGTTGCCTTGTGTTGTGTCAGTCTTTTCTTTCAGCACCGGGACACCCTTTTGCTTGGGCAGCTGTTCGCGCTATATAAGACACCTTAACATAACATAACGACCTCAATGTATACTTGCACGAGGACGCACTCTAGCTTGAAGTCATTACTGGAAAGCCACTGAGGCCTATTTTGTATTCACAGATCCAACGGGCACCTCTAATTTAGAGGCTACCCCACAAACCTGTTGGTTTGTTTACACACATTTTCTCACTATTTTTAACTTTCACATCCTCAGGTCAGGGTGGGCCTTTAGCGTGCCCATACCGCCGAGGTACACTCTCCCATGGTCCTGAAGAATGCCTAGTAAATTACACGCTAAGGGCAGAAACATGTCGACCCCACTCTAAGGGGAAATAGCCAAACAATTAATTTGGTACATTTTCCCTACACTTAATTTTAATATGACAGATTGGCTAATAAATAAAAAAAAACTGTGTGACACAATCTGGTCATTTTTAATACTCACCACACTCATCACTACCTTCACAAAAACACAGCTCCGCAGTAAATCTGGCATTGAAGCACACCGGGGAAGCATTCGGCTTCACCAAACTATTTGATTTGTACACTGTGTCAAATGCTCCTTGGTTTTTGCTTTGTTTTCTATTGAATTTACACTCTTCTGTTGTTTATATTATTTATTTTTCCCTCTGTATTCCGCCCTCACTCTGTCTGTCGCCCTCTGTCTCCTTCTCTGTTGCCCTCTCTCTCCGTTCCTCTGCCTCTGTCCCTCTGTCTACCTCCCTCTGTCTCCCTCCCTCTGTCTCCCTCTCTCTGTCGCCCTCTCTCTTGGTCTCCCTCCCTCTCCTTACCTCTATCTCCCTCCCTCTGTCTCCCTCCCTCTGTCTCCCTCCCTCTGTCGCCCTCCCTCTGTCGCCCTCCTCCCTCTTTCTGTCTCCCTCTGTCTCCCTCTGTCTGCTTCCCTCCCTCTGTCTGTCGCCCTCCGTCTCCCTCTCTGTCTCCCTCTGTCTTAGTCCCTCTGACTCTGTCCCTCTGTCTACCTCCCTCTGTCTCCCTCCCTCTCTCTATCCTTCTGCCTTCCACCCTCTGTCCCCCTCCCTCTGTCTCCCTGCTCTATCTCCCTCTGCCTGTCACCCTCTGTGACTCCCTCCCACCCCCCCACTGTGGCAGCCTGGGCTGAGATAGCTTCCTGGGCACACACACAGCCGCACCCGAGCACTTCACAGGTCTTTAAAAGACTACTTACTTGTTAATGAGACTTTGTTGTATTTCACCTCTTAGCGCCCCTGCATCTCCACTCTGACTATCCGTGGAATTGCCCCACCCCCATAGAGCAGAGTCTCTCGGAGTGTTTGCTGACAATCTTCAAAAATAAAAAAAAATAAAAACACAGGAACAATGTCTGCAAGGTCTGCGGCCCGCCAAGAAAGGCTTGCCGGGCCGTACTATGAGTACCCATGCTCTAGTCCAATGAGCCCCCAGACCCAACGTATGTGTGACCCTGCAGACTTTATGCATGTGATATACTGAATATGTAGGCAACAGTAGTCAGACGTATGTCATGAGCAGATGTCAACACATTTTCAGTCACTGGCTGGCAGCAAGGGGTGCGCAGTCCCTGGTAATCATTAACACAGATTCACTGAGGACAGGCAAGACAAACTTTAAAAGCGCTTACCAGAGGGCATGCCATCATCCCAATCTTCTGACCTTTTATAGCAAATTACCGTGAATCCCAGACAGATGTTGACACCGATGGCAAAGGTGACCAGAGATATCACCTGGGAAATCAAGAAAGCAGATGTTAAAGGGAGCAGCAGAAAGGGCAGACCTATACATTCATCTAAGACTAGACCAGGCATTTCAAAGGACTTCACACTACCCACATACCCACAAGTGCCCACATTGCAAAATAACCTGAAAAATATTAACATTTAATATTGGGGTGGTGGGGAGGGCTTGCCGACCTCGTTGTCTGAGATTGGAAAAAACTAACAAAAAGGTGTGGAATGATGAAAGGTTTTTATTGTCATACTTTACGAAGAAGTTATTATTTTTCTTTCATGTGGGAGGGGTCCGTCGTTTACTGTGGCAGAGGGGCAGCCACGCGTGCTCATGTGCATATGTAACGCTCCTTGCCCTGCCTGGTGTAAGTGTTGCTGGCTTCTCGGGCCATGTCAGAGGTTCCCTTCTCAAGCCTGCAAGACGGTCCTTTCTCCCTTCGGCGGGAGGCTTGTGCTCTCCTGCTCTGCGGCGCTTAGAGCTCTATTCAACCCAAGTAATCCCACCTGGGCCGGCTGACAAACGCGCCTGATTCCTCCAATTGCTGATGTTATCATGTTCCGCTCAAAAATCACAGGCTCGTCTGCGAGGCTGGTCCTGGCAGCATCCCCTAGGGCCCCTCAGACAAACACACTCGCTTTCAAGTGGCGGCTTCTGGCAACGGGGCGCTGCTTTTGTTACTGCAAAAATCAACAACAGTTTGTTTTGCAACTACTCCCCGACACAAGAGCAGCTTTGGAGGGGCGGCCGGTAACAGGGGCTGCATGCATTTCATGTGAGGAGAAAACTGCAGAAGAAAAGGTTATTTTCAAACTCTGCTCCAAAAGGCCAAACAACCTCATAAACTGAACATTCGGTGTGCTGTCATTCTTCAGCTTTATAGGCATGGGCAGCCCTCGTGTGTCCGAGGACAGGGAGGGTCTGTTACTCTGTGACTAGTCAGACAGTTCAGACTTTTTGGAGGGAGGACCACACGCGGTACATTAGTTTTTGTCTCGCTATTAATAGCTATTAATAGCGAGTATATAGTAGGCAAAACAAACTCTTGACCAAGCGCGGATTACGTGCAGTTCATGTGGCACGTGCACGTCACACCCAAGCTGCTCCCCCTCCCCACCATCCCACAAAGCAAGCCAAGAACATCAAAGCGTCCAGCCGCTTTGAGTCCATTTGCCACCATCCACTTCAAGCGCTCCGCTGGTCCTAAACAGGACCATCTGCTTGTGAATCTGGATGCTGGCATGGTTGCCCAGCCCCCCTCCCAGCACTGCCTTGGATATATTTACATTGCGTTCTTCTCGCATTTCCTCGGATACTTACAATTAAGCTGTTTTTGGGGTTCATGAAAGATCACACCGATTGGCGGTGAGAAAACGTATTCTTTGAACTACGCAAAGGTTCACTCACACTGTCAAAAAAGTGTGAAGTCAATTCATATGTTGGTATGTTAATGAATACATCTTTTTGTTTGCTAAGAGTTCTATTTTTTTATCCCTTCTGAGCTAAACATTTTTCATACAATTGTAACGGCAGCGGCTTTAAACTGCATGGGGATTGGCATCTAAAAGACATAAATGGTGCTTGTGCGCCCTCTAGTGTGCGTAAATGCAACTTGTGATAGTAACTCAATACCCCCACATTAAGAAGCCCGAATGCTTCAGGATAATTTATCGAAATTTTGGCCTATGAAAGGTGTGCGTGTTGGTGTATGGTGCTTGTATTTAGCGTTGCTTTAAGGAATCTGCGAAGTGAGATATATGGGCTAAATTGATTCCATTCGATTAGACCTATCAGAAGTTCTAATGATTTAAGGATTATATTATAGCTTAATTGATATTTACCGTATTCACTTGTCACCTCCGGCAGTTTACGAGCGATTTAATGTGGAAGATGGATTCATTGTTTCATCCTTTAACGTATCTGCCTCCAATCCCTTCGTCCTTTTCAGTTGAAGGCTTGTGGTTTTTTTTCTGTGACTTATTTTTCAATCATTGGGGGTTTTCCGGTTTTTCTCTGTGTGACTTCGTGTTAAGGAGAGAAGCAGGTGTGCGAGGCGTTGCCCCAATTTGATGCCCTGCGGTATCCTGTGATCCTAGGATTTAGGGTACATGTGTGATAACTCCCCCAGTCATTTCCAGGCAGATAAAAAACATAGATACATTTACGCATTTTCTCACCAACTGTTGGCCATCATACAAGACAGCAGCTTTGTCATTTATATGTGTACAGATAGCTTTACTGCTCTCTGCACAGAATGACAAAGTTGCAAACAGCATCACTCAGCGCCACAGAATGCCACTGCACCCCTCAACGCCACAGCACCACTCAATGCCACAGCACCACTCAGCGCACAGCATCCCTCAACGCCACAGCATCCCTCAACGCCACAGCATCTCTCAACGCCACAGCATTATTCAACGCCACAGCATCACTCAATGCCACAGCATCACTCAATGTCACAGCATCACTCAAAGCCACAGCATCACTCAACGCCAGAGCATCACTCATCACCACTCAACTCCACAGCACCACTGAACGACACAGCATCACTCAGCACCACTGAACGCAACAGCATCACTCAGCACCACTGAAGGCTGCAGCATCACTCAGCACCACTGAAGGCCACAGCATCACTCAGTACCACTGAAGGCCACAGCATTACTCAGCACCACTGAACGCTTAGCATCACTCTGTGCAACCATTCAACAACAACTGGTTCAAATATGTTCTCTCAATGTTTCAAGCTTTTTTACAAATGTCTCAAAAAGATGTTAATATTTCACTTCTGTTCTTGGATTTTCATCACAATAAAATACCCTAAACATAATCTTCACAAAAGTTATTTACAAAAGTTTAAGCTATTGCCATTATAAATCACAATAACTTTTATTTAAGTATTAATTATTGAAAAAAATAAAAGCCATTCTTATTTGTAATATTAATACATCTAAGTCATGTAAATACAACACATATTGCATTACAAATGCTATAGGTGTCACGTTTGTAAAAAGTTAAAACTATTGGCATTCTAAATGACAAAGCTATTAATTTCGCTATTTTCAAAACCAACTCATAAATAAATAAATTGTCATTTACAAGACCAATAGCTCAAACTTTCCTAATGCGAGACCTATTTCATTGCAAATGCTTGTTACTTCTACCTTTAAAGATAAAACAAAGGCTCTTGTTGTCTTCCGAAAACAGAAGTGAAAATTAAAACGTGAGTGAGAAAACATTCACCAGAAAGCGACTCTAAGCACTTCAACATTCGCTCAGTGTGTTTCTAGGCGCATGCTTATCAATGCATAAACTATTTCCAGTGGCTCCTTCTGGTGCCAGAATAGAGACGCAGAAGATAGAAAATAAAGAGTCACTCCTTTTTGTCAAGCAGGAACGCCAGAATGCGGGCCGCAGGGGAAGTAAGGTCGCAGACCAGTCTTCCCCTGGGGATTTCGCGCAGACCGGAAGGACAAGGTGTGGGGTGGAATTAGAAGGGCAAGGGGTGGGGATTTGAGAGGGCTTAAAAGGTGTTGGGAGAGGAGATTCAGCCTCTTCCAAACACCTAAGCACCACCGGGGGGACGTCAGAAGAGTTTTGTGGCGGTAGGCGGGGTGGTGGGGGCAGGGGCCGATTTGTCGATCGGCGGGGAGAGGTTTGGTTTTGGCTGCTTGTTTCTGATGGTAGCGCAGGAACGTGTATGGGGGTTATGGGCTATGGTCCCCCGGCGAGGGTCAGCTGCCTGCAGTGCCGAGTGGGAGGCGGGAGAGGCTGTTGGCGGCGTGCTGATCGGGCAGTTGGAGGGCCGGCCGGCAGGCAGGTGCGGGGGCCGGTGTAGGGCTGCCGGGGCCCAGCGCACTCTGTATGTGGCTGTGGCAAGTTGGGGTGGTCACCCTGTTGTGGCGTCCGGCGGGAGTTGGGTGGCTCTGTGTACGTGTGACGCTTGCGCGTGGTGGTTTCCTGGCTGTGGGAGGTGTTGCTCTCGTGGTCGGCGCTGGGCAGGAGGTGGGCCCCCCCCTTGTCTGGTGGGGGTCACATTGTTGCGGGGATCGGAATGGCTGCGGGGGGAGGCGGAGGGGAGGAGCGGGCAGGTTGAGGCATTTGCTGCGGGACCTGCCTCCTCCGCACGGCATGCTTTTTTTTCAGTTTGTCATCCGATTCTACATATCGCGGACTCTACCCGACGGCCTCGGAGTGCTTCGGACTAGGAACAGTAACGAAACAGGAGGGTAAAGTCAAGTGACCAGGGTATTAAACACATGCTTAGTTATGTGATTCAAAGATGACAGGAGTGGGGGAAAGTGGTGCAGGGTCCTGCCATATCGTAAGGTTGGCAATGACATGAGGCTGCTGGACCCCCGGGGGGCCCGGCGGAGGACGGGGCGTGCTGCTGCTGTGCATATTTAACGTAGATGGTCACCCTATCGCGTGCCTGCTCCCCCTTTGGGGGGGAGGGGCGGAGTAGCACGTGTCAGGAGTCAGTGCTGGGGAGGGCCTAGGGGGCTTAGAGGCAGGCTCTCCTCTTGCAGGCAGGGGATTCGTGGATGTAGGGGTTGAGCCATTGCCAGTTAGGGGCAGGACACCTCTGGGTTGTGTTTGGGGGCGCTGCGTGGGAGGCGGTCGGGGACAAAGAGGATGTTTGGGGCACTGATTAGGGTAAGGGACCGCAATGCACGGCGCGAGGCCCGGTGGTACTGGGCCTCACCTGGTAGGAGCAACCTGGTGGGGGGGAACCAGGACCGGTATTGTTTCGGCAGACGGAGATGCCAGTGTGGTGCACAACGGCCTCCAGACGCTGGCCAGAAGCAGTAGGGGGGTCCACGGCGGCCTGCCCTCCAACGTGGGATCGGGCAGCTCGGACATTGCAATTTTCAGTATTTATGAACACAGTGTGTGACAGTTGACATGCGGCATGAAAGTCTGCTGATGAGTGAGGGGTTGCGGACATGGATGTGGGGGTATGCTGTGAGAATAGTGAGTGTACTGGTGGAGTGCAACATGCGGTGCATGTGATGGTTGAGCGCGGTTGCTCGGGGGGGGGTTCCAATAATTAGTTTATTTTGTGTTGCTCCAGGAGACAGATACGGTTACAGGCGAGTACGGGGGACGATGACAGTGGGAACATCAGCGACTGAACAGGAGCAGAAGGTCCTGGAGGAACTCTCAGGTATGGGTCTAAGGTTGAGGTCAAAGGGGGAGCTGCGGGTGTCTTCAGCTGGTTGGCTGGGTTGCATCGGAAGGTGGTGAATACAAAGGGGATGCAGGTGCTGCTACGGCAGGCTGCTGGGATACTGGGTAGGGTCAAGTGACGGGTTGACATGGGACCGGACTGGGGACTGACGGAGCATACATGTTGCTGGATTGGAATGTTAGGCAACGGTGTTTGAGCGTGGTTGAAATTCCTTGCCAGGGGTGCCGGGGCATTCTCTGAACGAGAGGAGCGTTTGGGGGCCCGAGGGCCGATTGCCCCACAAACAGTAATAGGTGGTGTTAGCGGTATCTGTTCTGGTTTCTATGATTGGGTGCCGTCAGGCTGGGGTTGAATTGCACAGGAGGAATTTAGACAATCTATTGGATAGGCAGGCGTTCGAAGGGTCTGGGAAGCCCATTTCTGTGGTTTGAGGCTATGGGTCCATGGCGCTCAGTGTCGTAGGGAGATGAGACGGGAGTCCGGCGCAGAGGCAGGATTCTTCTGGAAAGGGTTTTTTTTTGCATAAGTTCCGGGACGCTGCAGCGGGAGTCTGTGCCTGCGATGGGGGCCCATCCGGGGGGCCACGGACATGGATGGCTGACACAAATGCTGCGAATACGGAAGACTGGCATAAGAGTGGCAGGGCTTGAGGTTTGCGCTATTGGTGAGACAGGCTTTGATTGATATACTGCCCCCATTTATCTAAGTACAGCTTTATATAGCGGTGGCTGGACTCGTGGGTATCAGGGTGCTCTGTGCGTAGGCTGTGACAAACTGGTGTGGCTGGGGGTGTGAGGAGAGTGGGGTTTTTTGGGGGACCTGGGGTGCAAGGGGCTTTATAGCATGTCTGGTTGGTAGCGGGATTCATGGGAGAGGGGGGTTTTGTAGGCTGGGTGTCTGACCGAGGAATCTTTGCATGGGCGCGCAGAGTGCGAGACCAAATGGTGCATCAGGAGTGTACTCCACAGGGTAGGTAGGGATGTTTTTTTGGGATGTGTGGTGCGGGGAACCTGCGCGCGGGGCACTGGCGGAAAGACTCTGACGCAGTGCTATTCTCATGAGTTACAGGGGCCCTGGAAGTGCATTAGTTCTCCCTTGGAGGCGGGTTTACAGTGGTCCATGTTGAGCGGCGGATGAATGGGTGACTGGCATTGTTGGCGTGCCCTTGGGGTACAGAATGGGGGCACCTGATTCTCACGCAGGGTGATGTTGGTGCTTTGAGGCGCTTTGTGAGGATGGTTTGTCTGGGTGTCTGGAATGGGGTGGGTTTGGTAGTTACGGTTGGAGGGCAGTTTTCGCATGCAACGGGATTTTTGTCTTAAGATTGAAGGCATAGGACTGAGGGTGTTTCCAAAGGAGGAAGGCGGGGTTTTTTCATTTCCGCAGGTCATTATAGGCTTTCGCATGAAGGGCTGCATACAGTGGCGCATGGTTTGGGCGTCATGGGACTGCTGCAGCATTGACAGACGGAGGGCCCTGGGGGGATAGAGGGGGAGCGGCTGCAGCATTCGGGGCTGCGGGGTGCCCGTCAAGGTGTTTCTGTGAGGACAGGGTGACTGGACACTTGTCAACCGGGGCTAAGGGACTAAGGATACACTTCACGCAGGACTAATTATTCTTTTCTATTACAGGAGTTGGGAGTGGAGCGGGTCCCCAGGCGGTCGCCTGGCGGGAGGGCCCCCCCTTGCTACTGGGCATGGACTGTCGGAAGAGGCGAACTAGCCAGTTGCACAAGGGCTGAAACATGATGAACAAATCTGGGTGATGTATGGGGGTTTTTTCTTTGGTCTGGACGTGGGATGTTGTGTTATGTGGTGAGGAGTCGCCCCAATCCGAGGTGTCAGGTGGGGGACAAACGTGTGCGGGGATTCGTGGGGCATGGTTTCCACAATGGTACATGATGGGGGATAGGGTGCAGGGAAGCAGATACTGGAGGCAATGAGGTCGCTGTGATTGAATTGGGGCCAATCAGCAAAATGAGAAAGGGGGGGGTGCTATTGACTGACAAAGGTACAGGTGAGGGGAGTGGGATTGCGTGGGAGGGGGGCCACAGGCATCGACCGGGTCTGCACCTTCCGTAACAGTTACTGATGCTTTTGGGTGCAGGCCCTGGTGGTGGATGGTCGTTAACCATGGGGGGGGGGCGGCTCGTGTCAGGAAGCAAAGTTTTGGCCTAACTATTGCTGAGCGGTTTACGCTGGAGGAAGGCAGAAGGGTGGACTGGTTGTGAAAAGAGGGGGGGACAAGTGCCACAAACAAAATTGAGGTCCCATCGAGTCTTATTTGTCTACAATGGTGGCGAGCAGGAGGGTGGATGGTCGTCCATCGTAAAAGGGGACATTTAGCCCTAATAAAGTTTGGGCCCCGGCATCCTATCTATCTACATGGAAGGCAAGCAAAAGGGTGTGTGGTCGTTCACCAATGAAGGGCCCCTCATCAAAAAAGTAATGTTTGGGCCCTGAGCCTACTGTTACATTGGGTGCATGCAAAAGTGGATGGTCGTTCACTGCGAAGGGGGCACTTGGCACTGGATTGATTTCAGCCAGAGAATCCGGTCTGTCTATACAGAATGCATCCAAGAGGGTGGATGGTCGTTCACCAAGGAGGGGGTGCTTGTCGCAAGCAAAGTTGGTCCCGAAATAATCTTCTGTTACGCTGAATGCAAGCAAAGGGTGGATCGTCGTTCACCGCGAGGGAGGCACTTGTCACAATCGAAGTTTCGGTCACATTGAATTCTTTATGCTCACAGTGGTGGCGGGCAAAAAGGTGGATGGTCGTTCACCGCGGAAGGGGGTACTTGGCAGTAACAGAGTTTTGGCCCGGGAACCCTTTGTCTATGCTGGACGCCAGTAAAGGGTGGATGGTCATTCACCAGCCAAGGAGGCACTTGTTGCATGCACAGTTTGGCCCAATAATGGCTCTTATTGGTGTGCTCGGGATGCAGGCAGAGGTGGTGGATTGATCGTTCACCATGGGGGCACCTCTTGCAGACGAGGAGTGGCTTGCAATATGTGATGTGGTCACGCGGTGGCGGGTCTTTTAACGCATTGGGGGGGCACTGTCCCGGCCATGGTTTGGCACGATGAAATGTGCCCGGTAAATGGGAGTACAGACACAGGTGGTGGACGGTTGTTCACCAGACGGGGTGGCCTGCTGTCACTGACAGGGTTGGCCCGGCAAAGGTTTGGTTACACGGGATACATGCAAAGTGGCGTGGTCTGTCAGTGAGAAGGGGGCACTCCAGACATGGGGGTTGCCTTGGATACATTATTTGTTTGCGCAAGATGCATGGGGAAGTGGTGGCTGGTCGACCAATGGATGCCACAAAGTTGTGGACGCATTCACTGCACAGAAACTTGGGGTTCAAGTGATGCTGGGAACGTGGGCACCTTTCGCGACGGACGGTTGTCCTTTCAACAGTGAATTATATAGAATATACAGTTGGGTGGTGGATTGGTCGTCCACCGGGTGGCGCGGGGTCGGCGCACAGAAGGCGAAAGGTGCCTGGGGGTGGGGCAGTGAACCGCCCTACAGGGGTTCCCTGGTTGGCGGTACTTTGGAGGGGTGGTGAGTCACATACGGGCGATCCACCCCTTGAGGAGGAGAACGGTACATGGGTGACTGATAGCGGGGCGCGGGAGGCAATGAAGGAAATTCAACAGAGGATGCTCGGAGGGCAAGTGAAGGTGAGAATGGGGAGAGGAAGGAGGTCACCGAGTGAATGGGGAAGAGTCAAACAGGTGAGATGGTTTTGAGAAGGAGGAATGGAGAATGAGTTGGCATGGGGTGGGGAAAGTAAATTTATTGCATTTATGTACTATGTAATAAAGTCTAAAGGAGTGCAACCTTGTCCTAATAAAGTGGCCTTTTACGCTTCAAGCAACAGCGTGGAGTGTGGTTCTTGCGCGATCAGAATTGTAATCCTCTTGTTTGCTGGACACTTAGATCACATTGCGGTCTATTGTTAATCCCTCACCTCGAGATGCCCTTCAGTACTCAGACAGAAACCTCAATGTTTCTGATTGGGAGGTGTGCTACGGGGTCTGGATGACGCGTGCTTTCCTGCCCATGATTACGTCTGCCAATGACCCCCAATCTAATGTTTAGTCTAAACAGATTTCTGTGTTTAAATACACGTTTTACATGCAAGTGTGCTCTTTTTTTAGCCTGTGCTTATAAACCGAGTTTGCTAAATGAGGCGTTAGCTAGTTTAGGAGGTGATTGCTGTATGCCTTTATTCTGCTTCTCTGAGGCAAGTTTAATATAAATATGAACCCGGGAACGATCTGTTCTAGGTGTGCCTGGATTCCCATGTCTCACCAGCACTTCAGAGTGCTGATAACATTCCTTTTCTCAACACAGCCCTTGGAACTGATGACGGGCAGGTTGGGTAGCACAAAATACCCCCTTCCACACACATGGGCCGCTGTGAATATTATTTGCAGGTGCGAGATCAAGGAAAACATTTTTGTGAGTTCACTTTGAACTGAGTCAGTCCTGACAACTCCAGTGTAACGAAAGCCGGTGTCAAAGGTTAAGTGGCATGGGAAGTGCTTTTCCTCCCAGAATCCGTGCTCATTGGCTGAAAGAAGTTGGCAGTTGGCCTGTTTGATGCCCGTATCCCCCAGCTGGGAAGGGGTTTTAAGCACTCCTGAGCTTTACTGAGGCTGACATCCAACCAAGCTTTTGTTTCTGCCTTGTGCGCAGTTCGAAGGGACAATCTTATCACTTGTCTCGAGTCAACTCGGACCTGGATAGCTGAAGGTTGTCTCGAAAGGTCCTGAGTCCAGCCTGATAGGATTCTCTGACTTGAACACAGAGTAAGCGGTTAAGGGGAAAACGCATGAAGAACCAGCGCCATGCGTTATCTTGGTAGAATCAGTCGAAGGCCTATTATGAATCATCTGTGGGTGTTCCCTCTGGGTGTAATGTGGCCGTCTACACCAGCAGCACGCCTCCTAGCGCCACGTAAAAAGACACAATATCCTCCGAGATGTGGCCGATTTAGAACCGCTCAGGTACAGACATCATTACCATGCAAGCTAGCTGAATGCACATGAAACGCAGAAGGGCATAAGCTGACTCCATGTCATGTGGGCGACTTCCAGTTAATTTTCCCACCCAATAGATCTAAGCATGCTAAGACTAGTGGACAAAGATTTATAGTGTGAGGCGTTTAACTAAGAGTCCCATCATGCTCAATGTCACCAGCCCAATAACCTCTATACCGTCATTTTGGCAGATTTCCAACATGAGGAAAGTCAGCTTGAGGCGAACGTAACTGCTCGTTAGAGAAATAGAAGGGAGTAAAATGAGTAAATGCAAGGGGGAAGGTGTATAAGTTGCGGAAAATGTAAATACAGTAGGGGCAATGCATGGGTTAGGGGAAGTAGTAATAGTTAAAAGAGTAAAGTGGGGGCAGAAGACATGGGTTTTACAGAAAAGGAAAGTGAATGAAGTAAAGGTGGAAAAGTATAGAATAGGCATACGTATGAAACGTAAATGTAGATGGGGAAGTAGTCAAAATAAACATTTTTAAAAAAGGAGTAAGTCGAGGTAGGTCAAAGTCGCTTTAATCTTTAAGAATGGGGAAGTGAAATAATAAAAGGGAAGTGAAAAAATAAAAGGGAAGTGAAATAATAAAAGGGAAGTGAAATAATAAAAGGGAGTAAAAAGGGGGAAGTTAATAAGAAGGATTTATAGGATGGGAAAACGTACTTTGAGTAGAGTGAACTAGTAAAGGTAAAAAAAAAAGTAATGCGGGCGATAGAAGACATATGGGTCAAAAAGAAAGGAAAGAGGAGGTGATGGGGGATCCATCATAGAAAGTGAAGTGTCATAGGGGGGTACAACCCCCTCTAAAAAATAAAAAGAAACTGATGAATTCAAAAATGCTTTTCTCCAGCTCTCGGTTTGATCAAACTGGTGAAAAACATTAGTAAGGAAAAATTTGTCAAAAAAGGATCATTAACAAACATTAGTTTCATTGAAACACATACAGCCGAAAAACATGGCTGCCTGAAAATCACTATCAAGACATGAGGCCAATTAACAGGTTTTCAAATGTCAAACGTATAGACGTTTACTGTATATGCAGCCACAGTGAATTGATTAGAATTTCATAACGCACTCGAGTTATGTTATGTTAAAAATAATTTATTAAACGCACTGCCACCGATTGGTTTCCTGGCGCTGATAAGAGACAGAGAACGTATCCTGAGGTTATGAAGCATGCTGTGATTATTGATATGCTTGTCTGAAAAGCTAGGTCTTAATGCTTTCCTAAATGACATGAGATCCGGACAAGTCCGGATCTCAAGGGGGAAAGCATTCCACAGACGGGGAGCAAAAATAGCAAATCTGCAGCCCCCAGCACGCTTCCGTTTAAAAGCAGGTATCTGGAGGAGGGCCAGGTGAGCTGAGCACAGATCGCGGGAAGGAATATGTTTTGTGATAAGTTTATCAATAAATTTAGGGCTTTTGCAGTGGAGAGAGAAAAATCATACAGCCTGTTTTGAAGGAGCAACGTTGGGCCATGGGGAGCCAATGAAGTTTCCTGAGCAGTGGGGTGGCTGATTGCCATCTAGGTTGAGCCGTAATCAATCTAGCCGCATAGTTCTGCACCATCTGAAGGCGCCTCAGCAGATAGCGGGGTAGGCCTAAATAAATGGAATTTGCATAATCCAGGTGGGAGAGCACAGTGGCAATCACCACCTGGATAATAGCCTCTGGGGTGAAAAAACGTTGCTCCTTCCGGATTTTCCTGAGCTGGAAAAAGCAATTAGAGACCACCTGACCCACTTGCGCTTTTAGTGAGAGATCACTATTCAGGGTGACTCCAAGTGTCTTTGCTGAGGAGGAGGGGATTGGGGCTTGGCCCATATCTGATGGCCAATAATGCGGGCCCCAATGTTTAGCACTGTCTCCTGTAAGCACCAGCTCAGTTTTTCCCGGGTTTAGTTTTAAATGATTTTGGTTCATCCATGTTTGGATGAACCCCATAGTGGATTGAAAGTGGGAAATGGAAGTTTCAGAGTTATCGATAGTAAAGAGCAATTGCAGGTCATCTGCATAGTTAAACACCATCACCTGTTTATCTCTTAGGGCCTGGATTAAAGGGAGGATATAGAGATTAAAGAGGTGGGGTGACAGTGAGGAGCCCTGTAGTACTCAGCATGTGATGGTCTGTTTTGTACCGGCCAGATCTCCAAGGCGAACTGCCTGGAATAGGTTCTCTAGGAAGGACTTCAGCCAGCAGGCTGCTATGCCCCCAATGCCGGCCCGGTTGACACGGTCGATCAGGATTTTATGGTCCACTGTGTCAAACGCGGCTGACAAATCGAGCAGCACCAAGGCCTGGGGTGAACGTCTGTCAGCGCAGTCCCGGAGAGTATCTAGGACTGTGACTACCACTGCCTCTGTTGAGTGGGCAGGACGGAACTCTGCCTGATGGGGATCAAGGCAGTTTGATACCTCCAAAAAATTAGACAGGCATCTCGCTACGTGGGCCTCCATTACTTTTGCTAAGAAAGGAAGCAAAGAGATAGGGCGATAGTTTATCCTGCAAGTTGGATCAGCCCCAGGTTTCTTCAGGAGCGGTATGACCGTCGCTTCCTTAAATGCAAGGGGCACTAGACCCGAGGTGAGGGAGTCATTCAGCAGAGTGTAGGCCGGGCCGGGAGAGCAGAAAAGCACTCTTTAAGTATATAAGGGGGACATTTGTCCGAGGGGGCACCAGATTTACTCTTACTAGCAGCTCCTGGAATTGCTCTGGAGTAATGGTAGGAAAACTATTAAGTAAGACAGTGTTGTTAATGATATGAGTTTTAGATGAGGAATTAGTGAGGGGTTTTGGGATACTATCTTTGATGTCCGTGATTTTTTCGATAAAATAGACGTAAAGTGCATCACAAAAGGTCTGGGTTGGAGTCACACTAGGACGGACACTATCTAAATTAGTCAGCTCATTAAGAATAGAAAAAATGTCCTTAGGTCTATCTGAGGAGTTAAGGATGCGGGAGGAAAAATATGCAGCTTTTGTGGAAAGAATGGCCTTCATGTAGTTTTTCCTGGCCGTGATAAATCTGTTTTTTAAATCAGGGGAATAGCTGCAACGCCATTGTCGCTCCAGTTGGTGCAAGGCCAGTTTCTTTACTTTTAATTCTTGCAAACACCATTGTTGGGTGTCTGCGCGCCGGGCCAACTTAATTTCCCTCATAAGGTACATGAATGTCACTTGCTGCTTGAAGCCAACCAGCAAGGTTGGATTCGGATAGATTGATGTCAGGGTGAGGAAGTGGGGCAGTGTTGGCTAATGTAAGTAGAAACTCTGTTCTATCTAATGTATTCCATTTTCTTGCTCTACCACCAGCTGGAGTGTCGATTGTCTTAATGGGGAAGCAGGCAAGCCTAAATTTGAGAAGAAGATGGTCCGACCAAAGGCAAGGGATAATTGCCGGGGTTGTGGTTAAGGAAAAGTTGGACCAAATCTGGTCCAAGATATGTTCTTTGCAATGGGTTGGCGAGGGCACTTGTTGTGAAAAGTTCAAGTTTGTAAGAAGCTCTGTGAGCTCACTTGAATGGGGTCCTTCCAAGGGGTCATTAAACCAATAGTTAAAATCGCCTACCAGAAAATTCCTGGCATGTTCCATAGCCAAATTAGCAATTTGCACACTTAACATAAGAGGGAAGGATGGCATGGAGTTAGGGGGTCTGTACAGAAGTACACAAGAAATGGTAGTATAGAGGGTTTCAAGTTTTAGTACAAAATTTTCCGTGTCCGGTAAATTGAGGCATGTGAGGGTGGAAACTTTCAAGGTAGAATGAATAATTGCTGCCACCCCCGCCAGATTTGCCTGACGCACGGTCCGCGGGAATAATGTAGTAATTCGGAGGGAGTGCTGCTATTATATCAGGGGCAGAGTCTGGGGTCAGCCAGGTCTCAGTTAATAAAAGAATATCAGGATTATCAGTGACCAACAATAAAAAAATGTCCTGCTGATGTTTCACGAGGGAACAGGTGTTTAAATAAAAGATGGTCAAGGAGCTCCTAGCCCTACTGTACGTATCCCTTGATATGTAGCCATGGCCCTCATTGTAATTCAGAAGATCGTTACGGGAATATGAGATCAGACAGGCAGCATGCCCGGCCCCGGGTCCCGTCTGGTCGCGGACGGGTGCAGATGGGCTCGCCTTTGGCAAGCCTCCGGCGCGCCACCGGCGCACCCGCTGTGCTCGTCCACTGCGCTTCCGAAACGGGGGAACCATTTTATGCCTGTGAGTGCGGGAGGGGCTGAGCACTAGACCGCTCACCTGCTCCTCACCTCACCCAAGATGGCGGCTGAAATGCTGGACCCCAAGCAGCGCCTAATCGGCTGCAATGGGAATGAGCACGCTGACAAGGTGGGCAGTACGATTTTAAGCGGGTCAATGCCAGCGCAAAGAGCGCAATAACCCAATTTTAAAAGTTCAGCAATAAAATGCTAAATACGGTCGCAAGTGCAGTTAAAATTAGAATTATAATATATAATATTGTAAGCTCAGCACACGCTCACATACAAGTCCCGGCTTCCGCCTCAGGACATCCACGTATACACTGTGCCCGGAGGCGTCTTGGCGCTGCTTCTGTTTGCAAATAGAACTGCTGTATTAATTACTAAAAAGCCATGTTTTGAGAGATTTTCTGAAGGACATGATATTCAGAGGTTCCTTTAGGTACAATGGAAGAAAGTTCCACAGTTTGGAAGTTCCCACGGTGAAGCTTCTGCCACCCTAAGAAGCTCGACTGAATTCGAGGATCACTAAATACTTGGCTGTGGAGAATCTACATTTTCGGGAAGCAGAATAAAGTCGCTCTACTTACCGGATGAAGTATACGAGAAGTGAGGACTTGGAGGGTTGACATAACCTGGCTTCAAAACAATTATGACAGAAAACTACAAGGGATTTGTTTCAAAATTCTAACTCAACTAAATAATATGAATCAAATCTTAAAGTCAGTCCTAGGATCAGACTTAAATGTGTCCACAGGACAACAGCAACACAGGTTAAAGTGAAAACATGAAAAGCACACAGGAAATCCTTGTTTGTATTAAAAACTGGATTTAAGATTTTAATATGAAAAAGCAAGTTAATGGGGATACATATACAAAAAATGAAAAATGAATCAAATGCAAAAAGGTCATGAACAATTGTTAGAATCAATTACACAGAAAGTTCATAACAGACATCAGCTCCTGAAATTGGGAAAAAAGCAACTGAACACACAAGTGAAAAAGTTACTTAAAAAGAAATGAATTTCCTAAGGAGATGATGTAGTGGTCATGACCTGGCTTCAGCAGCCCTCTCTGCGTATTACCGGCCCTCACTGTAGACCCGTATTACCGGCCCTCACTGTAGACCTAGCTTGACAGTATCTTGGTGTGAGAGAGGTGGAGGCTGCTGCTGCCACCCACCCCTTCCTCCACCCCTCCATCCCATCGCCTCCCGCTGTCACTTGGAGCAGGAGATGGGACTGTATGTTTGTTGACACCTTGGTAGCGCTTGTGTGAATGGTGCTCTCAGGCCAACCAGTCCGGAGTGAAAGGAATTTTCCTCTTTACCCGGCCACCAACAGGATGACGTACCCCATGAGTGTACATAAGGCAGTAGCAGTAGGTTTTCAGACAAAAAGAACAGTGCATTCTGAGATTTGTACTTGTTCTTTAACACTGTCGACCCCCCCACTCCTTCACGGTGCAGCACCCTTCGGTGCACCTCTCACTTACCCAATCATTTTGATGCCGACGGGTCTAGCCAGCGCTATATAAAACTTTCCAATAAAATAAATAAATAAAATAAAATGACTACCTCGGGGTGAAACACATTTTTCCCTGCGCTCCTTTAGACCCCCCACTTCTTCGGGGTGCAGCACCCATCTGTGCGCTTTTCACCGACCCCTTCGACCCCACCCCACTCCCTCGAGTGCAGCACCCCTACCTGCGCCTCTCACAGACAGTCTGAGTCATCCCATCACCCCTCGTGCTGCGGCACCCTTACCTGCACCTTTCACAGACCTCTTCGACCCCCCCCCCACTCCCTTGGGGTGCAGAACCTTCCCTTCACCTCTCAGTTGCCTTTTCTGGAAGGGTACGGTAACCGCTGTATGCATACCTCTGCACTGGACAGTGAAACACTGAGGCGCAAAGACTGGCAGATGTTTGAGTGACATCAATCAGAGTGTGGAGAAAGCTCTGCCCTCATCCCTGGGGCTCTCTGCAGCGCTGCCTTCCCAGTGAGAAGTCTGGCAGGAGCTGCGCCCCGGGGCCATTACCCATTACCACAGCGCCCCTATTGCCTCAGGAGGCGCAGCGCTCCCTGCTCTCCCCTCCGGCTGGCCGCTGGTCAATGCTCAGGTTTCTGGGCTTCGCGACGAGTGCAGGGAGCTCTCAACCGTGGGAGGAGGGGTCCCGCCCACTTCTGGATTGGGTTCCCTTAACTGACAGCGTCTCCGCGGCAACCCCAACACTGGCTCCCACCACCGCCTCGCTACCAATAAGCGCGCATCCGGGCCCTTCTCATGGCCGCGTAGAATTAATTTTATTTGAAGAGTTTTATATAGCGCTGGCTAGACCCGTAGGCATCAGAGCGCTTTACATGAGGATCGTTGCATTACAAGTTACAAATTACATCCGTTACCAGAGCATAGTAAAACATAGGCAAAAAACAAGGTTACGGTAATTTGTGGGAGGAAGGGGGAAGAAAGAGGCACAGTGGGGAGACGGGGAAAACTGTGCCCAATTTACGGCTGGGTAGGTGACGGCCCAGGGGGAGAACTAGGGCCGATCTCCTCTATACCTGTCTAGCAGTTCCACCGGGCATCAGCCATGATGCTGATGTCTCAGCAGTAAGGAATAACAGGAGAACACTGTTTTTCATGGATTACATTAGTTACAGTTGCATAGACAAACACAGAAGAAGCAAGTCCCCAGTAGCGGAATAGAGGGAATGGGGGAGAGAAGAGGAGAACAGGGGGCTGGGAAGCAGATCAGAATCTGGCAAACCAGCAGTGGGAGAAAAGTACCACGTGGGGACCTATAAAGTTAGAGTAAGAGGGCCTAGCATCCAGATGGGGCCACAAAGTCGCTAAGTCCAGTGTCCAAATTCAATCACCGCGGTAGCGCTGGTTAGACTCGGAGGTATCAGAGCGCTTTACATGAGTATCAGCGATTTACAGGTAACACAAATTACATCAGTTACAGGAGTAAGAATAGACATAGGAGAGAAACAGTGATAACACAATATCAAGAGATATTAACGCATAAGCTGGAAATGGGAGGTAGCCACAGGATCACAAAGGGAGGAAGCGGGAAGTGAAGGAAACACAACAGGGAGAACGAGGAAAAACATATCCAATATCTGGCTGGGTAGGTGACGGCCTATGGGGTGAACCAGAGCTAGACTCCTCTATAGCTGCCTAAACAGCTCCACATGGCCTCAGCCATGTTGCTCGGTCTCAGAGCTCTTTACAGAGAACAGAGTAAAACATAATTACATCAGATTACCAGAGCATAAATAATACAACAACAAGTCCCAATGGGGCATAGACGGAAATGAGGGGGAGAGGGAAATGAGTCCAGCAGCTGGAAAACGGACAGAGATCAAGCAAACCGGCAATGGGAGAACGTACATCGGGGGACCCTAAAAGTCACAGTCAACGAGCTCACAGAAACCACATCATCTGGGGCCAGACTCGCCCTCTTCGTCGGACAACCAATAGTCGAGAGGGGTGTCTCGTACTGGGCATCCATATCAGAAGGTAGGGTATGCGTCCCAAAGGGGGGGGGGGTGTCGACTTGAAGCACTAGACCAGATTGAAAAACACCAAGACCTAGACCGGCGGCCCATAGCGATCGTAGAAACCGTCCGTTGCAGACAAGATGGTGGACCCAGCTCTCGGAATCTCCAGCACAAAATGGAGGGTCAGAAGATCGATAAAAAACCCAAAGCAAAATCCATGATGAACATAGCTGCCAAGGTTTCAGATTGGCATGTTTGACATTTTCAAAATTTCAGTGTAATTATGAGTGACATTTCAATGACTATGAGTGACACTTTCTTGTGAGCAAAATCAGCCTGGCTCTACACACCAGAACGCTATTCCCAATATGAAACTATCTTCCCCATTTAGTGCATTTAAACGAATGTCTGACAAAATATCAAAACACAAAATATCAAAATACAAAAATATCGGAGCAATAATATCGATGACAACAATATCGACATCCTATCTACAACAAGGTAGGTACAAAAATATAGAGAAAAAAAATATCGATGTCAAAAATATTGCTTTAAAAATATAATTTATTTAATAATAACAAAATATGTAAAATTAATGTAAAAATACTTAAAAATAGAATAAACATAATTACAAATATGTTATATTATTTAAAATTAATACATAATATACATAATTAAAAAAAATAATTCAACATATACATATAATATATAAAATATATACTTACTTAATAAGCAGTTTTCATATTGATTGTAATGACTTATACATAATTAAAAATATTATAAATTACAAATGTATCTACACAGATAAAATAATAAGATAAATAAAAATTTAATGATTATGCAAAACAAATTAAAAAGATTAAATGTTCTTTTAATATTTTTAAACTTAATTATATACTACATTAACTAGGACAGTACAAAAAATATTAAGGAACAGAGGGAACAAAATATTATTCCTACTCCCAAAAAAACAACAGTAAGGAAAATGTTGGATAGCGTAGCGGTAAAAATTGCTATTCCCACTCCAAAGAGTGCAACAGTAGGGAAAGTGTTGGAGAGCGTAGGGGTAAAAATTACTATTCCCACTCCAGAGAGTGCAACAATAGGGAAAGTGTTGGATAGCGTAGGGGTAAAAATTACTATTCCCACTCCAGAGAGTGCAACAGTAGGGAAAGTGTTGGATAGCGTAGGGGTAAAAACTACAATCCCCACTTCAGAGAGTGCAACTGTAGGGAAAGTCTTGGATAGCGTAGGGGTAAAAATTACTATTCCACTCCAGAGAGAGCAACAGTACGGAAAGTGTTGGATAGCGTAGGGGTCCAAATTACTATTCCCACTCCAGAGATAGCAGCAGGGAAAGTGTTGGATAGCGTAGGGGTAAAAATTACTATTCCCACTCCAGAGAGTGCAACAGTAGGGAAAGTGTTGGATAGCATAGGGGTAAACATGACTATTCCCACTCCAGAGAGTGCAACAGTAGCGAAAGTGTTGGATAGCGTAGAAGTTAAAATTAACATACTTATAAAAAAATTAATAATTAAAATTATTTAAAAAAATATTTATTGAATTAATCTAAACTATTTACAAATACCAATAAATAATTATTTAAAAAATAATTACTCGTTCTTGAGGATATAGATTTATATTTTGGTACAGTTGTCCCCACTGAAATTTGGGATTAAATTCGACATACTGACCATGAAGTGGCATTGGGCGGTAAATGGGCTGACTTAGAGGCAATGGAAGAAGCAAGGGTAGGAGGGACTAAACCAGAAGCTGCTATCCTGACTTTGCCCGGTAAAATAATGACGTTTATGAAAACACTTTTGCCGGAAACTGTCATTAACTGGGATAAAATAAACGCCTGTAGGCAGCGAAAAGATGAGAATATGGCTGACTTCTTTACCCGTTTTGAGACAGAATACTAGGGACACAGTGGTTTGGATCCCCATACCCCAGGTTCTGGCCCAGTATTTGTCAATAAGTTTGTCAGCAACTTGCTTCCGGAGTTCTCCGCCAGGCTTTAGATAGTTGAAAGTACGTGGTCTGCCCAAACTATTCCCCTATGAACGCACGACAAATGCCAATAATAAAAAAATGCACTTAACATAATTATCAATCAATTAATTAAAAGTAATTACCAATTAATAATTAATTATCAATAATATAATTAGCAAAAACAATTAATGAAAATAAATTAATACTTAATTACATTTAAATTACTTCCCACCCTATTCCCCTATAAACCCATAGCCTGCTACAAACATAATTATCAACTAATTAATTAATTAAAATAAATTACAAATTAATAAGAATTAATTACCAATTAATTTAAATTAATTTATAATTCCTAAAAAATTAATAATTAATTTAGTTTAATTAAATTACTTCCCTCCCTATTCTCCTATAAACCCACAACCCGCTACGGTACTAAAATACAAAATGTACTTAAATTATTATCATTTTTAAATAATACATAGTAGATACATATTATTATACATAAAAATCATATAAAAATCGATATTAGTAACATCGATCTTACTAACATCTATATTAACAAAATCGATATTACTTACTTCCGAAATTCTGTCCCTTCGATATTAAAAAAATAGATATATCTTACCTTCTATATTCTGTTCCTTCGATATTAAAACACCGATATTATGGTAGGTCAATATTAAAAAAACAATATTTTGTCTGCCTACCCATTTAAACACTACAAAGTCATTAGAACTAACTCCATTTATATCTACCAGAGCCAACCTGCCCCTTCCCTGCCCATCTTAACCTCATTCACATCCGCAGTGTTCAGCTCACCTTTGCCAGGCAAGACTCGAGCCAGGTTGAGATGGGGCTAAGGGCCAACAGCGTTTCTCTGCTGATTATTGCTGGAGAGAGGCTGGGCTGACCTTTCAGGTCTGGCCGCAGATAGTACGCACCAGTGCTCCATTATGGCGCTGCATGCAGCCTCTGGTCTGTGTCAGCAGAGAGGGGCTGCTGCCTGTGTGTCATAGGGGCTGCACTGCTCTGAGTCCTTAGGTAAACAGCACTGGGTAGCGCTTTTAGTATCATCTTGCTGTCACCGGGGCCTCATGGTGACCCTGGGGCCAGTGCAGTGTACCTGCGTCATGTGACTGATGTTGAGTCAAAAACTGAACAACATTCGGCTAAATAAACCTTTATTGGGGGGCTATGGAGGAAGTAATAGGACGAGAGTCACAAAAGACAGAAATGGAGAGATGGAAAAGCAGGGACATTCAAAGAAAAGAGAAAGAAGCAGTAAATGAAAGAGAAGAGGAAATAGGCCTGTTCCCTGGCCCTATGCAGCCGCAATGGTGGGATCGCGCTGTCTCGTCCGCAAATGGCTGTTTGGTAAATGGTCTGAGAAGACGGCCCTGGCTTATACAGTCTCCCTAGCAGCCAAGGTTGAGCAGTCAAGCCTAGGGCTGTGCAAACTGCAAAGCTTGTCTCTCGCACCCTTCCTGCAATTCTTCCAAAGTTTGTGAAGTTTTTAAAAGTCAAGACTTTTGTGCCCCTTTTTAAATGGCTTGAAGAAAATAATCACCATCTTCCATCAGGTTTAAAAGTTGAGGGGTTTACAATGTCAAAGTTAACTGATGAGAAAATAGCACTTTCCCTTCTGACACCATGTAGCTCCTGAAAGGCCATATTATTCTGTTTAGGGGAAGAAAGTACACTAGTGCATGAATTAGGTAAGAAAAGCTGGAAATACCAAACGTTATAGTAGCAGTAACTCACAAAATGACTCTGCTCATTGTGGAGTAGGTGCTGTATAACATGTTTTACTTTCTGAAGGTGGTTTTGAGAGAGCGCAAACTGACCTAAATGTATAAGTACACCACACTTACACGTAGTAAGCACAAGTCATGAAGAGAAATGCCATGAGTGCTGATAGTACCTACTTCTATATTCTGAAATGTGTAGTTAATGTAGAGATTTAAGTAGAAGTGGAACGAATGCAGAAATGTGTGAAACTATATGACTTTATTAGACGTGATTATTCCTGAATCCATGTCGTGTAGCTGCTAAAATGTAAGATGGCATACGGTTAAACGTAGAACGTGGTAGGCCTCAGGGCCAGAGATGGAAGGGATGGGGAAGGTGGTTCATTTCACGACATGGATTGCACTAATGTTTTAGTAATAACGTTAATGGGCCATGATTTATAGATGTGTTTACCGAATAATAGAATAAGAGTACTAACCTGCTATTAATTAATGAAGAAGTTGAATGCTATAATCATTATGAGAAATGCTGTAGGCCTGAAATGTTTTAAACATTGATTTACACGTATTGGTCTGGGCCGAGAAATGTTGCAAACTTTTGTTGGAAGTCTATGGGAATTGGGATCTTGGCTGCAGGTGTCTGTCTGCAAGAGAAAGGGGGGATCCAATTATACATGGAATGAATAGAGGTTTGTTCAGGAGACGGCCCAGACATGGAGGAGGGTTCCGGAATGTTTTAAGGGGTATCAGCGGGCCGGAGAAGAGTCTGGGAAGCAAGGTCAACTCTAACGCACGAGGCCTCATCATGGAAAAAGCCAGAAGCTACACCACGTGAGGGGCGTCTCACGAGGGGCGTCCTAAATGTTGTTGTGTTTTTTGTATTAGGGACAGCACCCCTGGGTGGAGTTAGAGCAGATGCCTGAGGACCCTTTAGAGAGCGGATGGGTAGGCAGAGAGGGGTCATGACTGGAGAACTATGGGTTTTCACCAAGAGACTGAGAGTGGGTGACTTCCCTTGGGGGTCATTCACCGCTGACACCTTTTGTTAGGTTGAGACCTGGTTAAGTAGGGATACCATCTAGAGCAGGGTAGGGACAGCCTAACTTGTGTTTTTCCTCCAACTTAAATGACAGAGAGATCTCAGTACGTGTCAATGCTGATAGCTTTATTATTCTTAGAACTTGTACTCGTAGTTTCCGTTGCTCGTCTGAGGGCTTTCAGAGAGCACATGTATGTAGTTGGGCCTGTGTATCTTGTGAATCTCATTCTGAGATGCCTGTATTTGCAACTTATCTTAACCTTATAATAAACCTTTGAAAGCTAGAAGTTGTTTGTGATCTTTTGGAGCGGAGTCCTTTATTGGGTGAACTAACTTGGTAAGAGATGCACTTTCTTCCCTCAATGACAGGCAACAAAGGTTCAGTCGACCAGATCGGGGTTTTAGATCAATAGTGATAAGGTATCGATCAAAATCTCGCCCTTCCAGTTGGTAGCTATAGAGGATGGTTGCCTTCTTGAGGAAGGTGATCTAGGCCAGGTTAGATTACCCCAAGGCCCCTAGAGATCGATGATCGGAAGAACCGCCCGCCGAAGAAGGACCGGATGATGTGAGACAGAAAAAGCAGCAGTATCGGTCGAGAGTGAGTATAAAGGGTCATGCGTGCTAGATTGCGGTGTTTTTGTGTTGTATTTATGTTGTAATGTCTGGCGGAGTTGAATGCCTGTAGAGAGACTGTGGAACAGGTTGTGAGCGCGCGCAACTGGTGGAAATCTTAAGTTCAAGGAGAGCTTAAGTGGTTCGGGTGTATCGGACACCCAGAGTAATTGTCAACTAGTGTGAAGGGGGTCATGAGGTACCATTGATCACCCGAAAGACCGGGATAGGGGGAACGTAAGAGTGAGTGCGTGAGTAACGGACGCTGGTCGGAGGTTACTGTGTGTGTAAAGAACCTATCAGAGAGACGATAGACATTTCGTCAGTTGTGTTGACAATTACAGATAGACTGTGGACGTACAGTCGAGGGAAGTGACCGCTTGGTCGGAAGTAGTCATTTTTCAGGGTATGAATGGGACGCATGCATGACCGGGAGGAGAGCTGAGAAAGGAGGGGTGCTGCTGCGAAGCGGAGACTAGTGACGTCAGAAAGTGCCGCGCTGGGATTGGCCGGCCGGAGAAAGACCGCGCTGCGATAGGCCAGCTAGCAAAGCCGCGCTAGGATTGGTGGAGTGTCATCAGGAAGTAAACAGAGTATTCAGGCTGGAAATTGTGCGTATAATTATGAAGTGTTTAAAATGGTTGAGAGTGGCGTTCAAAAGAGAGAGGCGGGGATCGTATGAAAGGGAAGAAGCCCCGCCGGAGGGTACGCCGGCTCGTTACATGGCAGTACATGTTGGGCTGCATACAATTTTGTGGATCTCAGAGTGGAGTAAGATTACAGAAGGAAATGAGGAACTGACGTTCCCGAAGTACGGGACGTTCAGATTAGAGGTGCTACACAGATTAAAAGCAATTATGACCTCAACGAGACCCTTGCCTAGACCGACCCAGTTTGAAGCCCTTAATGCGTGGATTAGGGCAGCGCACGAAAAGAACATGAACAGACGACAAGAAAGGGTGAAACGTTCGGTAAGGGCAGTGCAGGATGCCAAGTGGGATGCGGATGCTAAAAGATGGAGAGTACATAATATGGAAGTAAATAAATTGTATCCAGTGTTAGAGATGCCCGGGAACAAAAGCCCCCTAGAAGAAGATGATGAGAGCGAGACAGAGGACAGCCTGATAAACAGATTATTGACAGATAGGCCACCCCCGTATAACACAGCAGGGGGGGAGGTCGAGCATAGTGGAGAAGGGGGGGGGGGGGCAATGCAGGAGAGCATGGGCCGCTTCCCAGTTCCGATTGGGATCCCGCTGCGAAGAAAGAACTGTCCCAGCCTGGTCAGGTGCAGCAGGTGGTCGGAAGGTTTGTGGTACAAAGGGCGCCGGAAACGGAGTGTGCCACATCCTACGCATTACCAGATGCACTACAGGTACCTGTTACAATAGGTCCTATAGTATCGATATATGACCCAGAAAGGGCCGGAGGGGAGGAACGGGTACGGAGGGACAGAGAAAGAGCAGAAATGGCAAGGAGAACCGATACAATTAACTCCCCAAGTCAGTTGCCGATACCAAGAGAGTGGAGCACCCCAGTGCACACAGCAGGGGACCCAGCAGGGGATCCGGGGGACCATAGATGGCCAGTGGATATGAGGGGATCAGGACGAAAATCCTTTCGGGAGTTAAACGAGTACATGAAGAAGTGGGATGAAGCAGTAGAGGCTCACAAGAGCATCAAAGCTGCGGAAGCTGGAAGAGAAAGTCAGGATCAGGATAGCAGAGCCCGGACTCACTGCGGGGCTGAGGAGAGTAGCCCGGAGTGGGACGGGAGGGAGAGGGATAGTAGGGGAGTCACCCATTGGGCCCGGAGTGGAGGTAGATCAGACCTGGAAAACTGGGGCCCAGAGAGCGGGGGGGTGTCTCGCCCAATGCATAATGAAGAAGACAGGAGGACTCAGGAGTACAGAGACAGCTTTAAGTGTATCCACTGTGTGCCTGGCAACAGAGAACAGAATGGAAGTTGCGAAAGGTCGCACCACAGTCCCTGCGATGATGGACATGAGCGCAGTCCAGCGAATATGGGGAACCAGGAAGGATCGTATCGGATACTGAGTGATACTAGGCCGAGAGAGAATGGAGACCGAAGGGAGAATAGCAGAGAGTCCTACTGTGAAAAGAGAGGAGAGAGAGAGAATGGACAAAGTAAGATAGGGGGTAACAGGCCTGTGTTCCATCACCTTCCAAGATCGGATGGCCGAGCATGGGACCTGGAGAGATGGGAGCAAGGGAGAACACTCCCCAACTCTCCCGAACCCAAACGTAGGGCTCGGAGTTGGGATGGGAGAGAAACCTGTGAACCTCCCTCGAAAGAGATATTGCGAGCTGAGATAAAAGCCAAGAGACTCGATGTCTCCAGCTTAAGGTCAGATCTGGATGACATGGTAGATGGTACCCTGCCCTTAGAAAGAATGGAAATGTATGAGCAGGATGAAATTCTGTTCATGGCAAAGGACGTAACTCGAAAGGCGAGAGCAATCCATGAGAAGTTAGTCGAACTAGCAGGCAAATATATGGTGGACCTGTCAAGGACCAAAGCATTACAGGGTAACCACAGGCTACATTACTCAGATCGAGACCTAGATGAGAGGAGAACGATCGGATTGAAAACGCACATAAGGGAACTGATCACTGGAAGGAGGACATGGAGGGCACTAGATAAGTGGGAAGAGAGGTGGTCCAAGAAAGGGACCGTCAGGAGAAGCACACTTGGTATGACACCAGGAAGACTGCAGGGAGTAGAGGCATACCCTTTGCGTGAAGTCGCAAATGGGACCTATGTCCACGTCCCTTGGAGTAGGGGAGATTTAGCTGCTTTTACCACCTCCTTCCCCAAACTGTGGGAAAACCCAGTGGAGTGGTACAAGCAAGTTGAGAGATTCGTAAAAATCTCAAAGGTCCTATGGATAGATCTGAACACGCTGTTTGACATTGTAGTGCCAGGAGATTTGTGGACGGCATGCAAGGTTAGCGCTGAGTGGCCCACAACTGAGCCAGAGAGAGATGCTAAGACTAATAGGCCGTCTGAGATTGTGATGGCAAAATTCGAGAGAGTAATGACTTGGCTGAAAGATAAAGTGCCAATGCAAGACATAGATTGGGTCAAAATAGACCGAACAAGACAGGAACCCAAAGAGACAGTTCACGAATACTATGAGAGATTGCTGAAGGCGTTTAAACAGTATAGCGGTCTGGATGTAATGGATCCAAAAGACATAGGGCAATTTGTGTCCAAGTTCGTCTTGGGCCTGAGACCGGATATTAGTCTAATGATTCAGCAACACTTGATTTGTTGGCAAAATAAGCCCCTAGATGAAATACTGAGATATGCCAGGTACTGCTGTGACGAGATAGACTCCAAGGCAAAGAAACTAAAGGAGAAACTGATGGTGGTACAGATGCAGGCAGTTGGGAAGGGGGGACAGCAGCAACAGCAACCAGGAACAGGTACTGGAGGAAAGAAACAGTACAGTCAGAACAAGGGCAATGAGGAGAACTCCACCTTTAGACCCAGGATAGATATAGCTGCCTTAAAGAAAACGACTAGGTGCCACCAGTGTAATGAGGTGGGGCATTGGAAACGCGAGTGTCCCTATAATGTTGAGATAGGAGAACAAGAGGTAGAGGAGGAAGAGACCCAGAGTGCAATACCAGGGAAAGGTGCTCAAAGGGGGGGGGCCTCCTCCCCGAGCCCAGTTCCCGCAGCCCCCCAGAGTAGGGACTATGGGTAAGACATATAGACAGATGCCCCTGTTTGTCGGAGGAGAGGAATGCTATTATGTGGACCCACTAACTGGACAGAGAGTGGAAAGGGAAGACTGCACCCTCGGGGCAGCTTTGGAGGTAGACCAGAGGGGACCCTATGTTGAGGCCGAAGTGGCAGGGTTCCCCACGACATTTCTAGTGGACACAGGAGCCACTCGATCCACGATCAGATCAGCCGCAGTTCCAGGCCTGCCCATGTCTGGAGAGACCATACAAGTGGTGGGGGTCGCTAACAGGAGAATGACCAGTCCTCTGACTGAACCCGTGCAGGTGAAAATAGGGAAGTACAGCGATGAGCACCAGTTTGTGGTTTGCGATTCTAGTCCTGTATGTCTGCTAGGAAGAGACCTCTTGTGCAAACTAAATTGCACCATATACTGCACACCACAGGGAGTGGAGGTATTGACTAATGACGATGATGCGGACTTTAAAGTCGCAAATTCCAGAATATGTGTGGAGTTGTATCCCACTCTGACAGTAGATGAGCTCCCCTGGGATCTGAGAGAGACAGTAGCTCCAGAAGTGTGGGATTTCACTGGGGAAGAGATTGGGTTGGTGAAAGGGGTGGACCCAGTGAAAATTGTAGTGAAACCACATGCTGAGTTTCCAAGAACACCTCAATATAAATTGACTCCAGAAACGATTGCAGGCATAAAACCCGTGATCGAGTCCATGATTAAGCAGGGAATACTGAAAGAAATCGTGGGTAGTCCATGTAACTCCCCGATTATGGGTTTGCAGAAACCAAATGGGAAATTCCGGATAGTGCAGGACCTCCGAAAGATTAATAATATAGTCGTTTCATGTTGTCCAGTGGTACCGAATCCATCAGTGATATTGTTTCAGATTCCGTTCCAAGCAGAATGGTTCACTGTGATTGATCTTTGCCAGGCTTTCTTTTCGATCCCTTTGGACGAAGAGAGCCATTTTCTTTTCGCATTTAAGCTGGAAGGTCGCGTCCTAACATGGTGTCGTATTCCTCAGGGGTATACAGAGAGCCCATCGATCTTCAACCAGCTTCTGAAGAAAAATCTTGAAAGTCTAGTGCTGCCCCAGAGGTCAGTTCTGGTCCA
Organism: Lissotriton vulgaris; assembly: GCF_964263255.1. Taxonomy (NCBI): domain Eukaryota; kingdom Metazoa; phylum Chordata; class Amphibia; order Caudata; family Salamandridae; genus Lissotriton; species Lissotriton vulgaris. The sequence continues at coordinate 2,102,360,155 of NC_141691.1, read as the reverse complement.
GTACATAGACGACCTCCTTGTGGCGTCAGAAACAGAGGAAGCTTGCAGGGAGGACTCTATTGCTTTGTTAAATCACCTAGCTGAGAATGGGCACAAGGTGTCCCCGGGGAAATTGCAGTACTGCCTGACAGAAGTGCAGTACTTGGGACACAGAATTGAGAAAGGTAAACGAAAAGTGTCACCAGACAGGATAGAGGCCATCATGAAGATGAATGCGCCTAAAACACAGAGAGAAGTCAGGATGTTTCTAGGGATGGTGGGTTATTGCCGACAGTGGATTGCAAACTTTTCACTGAAAGCAAAGCCCTTGCAAAAACTGACGCACAAGGAGGTGAGCGATCCGGTACCATGGGACAAGGACTGTTTGATGGCGTTCCTACAGCTGAGAGAGGACCTATGTCGTGCTCCGGCTTTGGGAATACCGGATTACGATAAACCATTCTTGCTTTATTGTTGTGAGAGAGAGGGTTGCGCGCTGTCTGTGTTAGTCCAAATTCATGGGAATGCCCGTAGACCAGTCGCTTATTTCTCGGCTACTTTAGACCCAGTAGCCGCAGCGTTGCCCGGATGTCTCAAATCCGTTGCTGCAACAGGTGTCAGCATTGAGAGGTGTGAGAATATTGTCATGGGGCATCCGTTAGAGGTGCATGTGCCCCACTCTGTTGAATTGTTAATGACCAGGACCAAAACACAGCATCTGACCAACAGCAGGCTCACGCGCTATGAGCAAGTTATTCTTGCTGCAGAGAACGTGACCCTCAGGAGATGCTCTGTTTTAAATCCTGCTACTTTGATGCCACTCCCAAACGATATTGAGGATGATGATGAATGTACAGACCATGACTGCCTCGATGTGACTGAACTATGCACCAAACCAAGACCCGACATCGTAGATGAGCCACTGACTGACCCAGATGAAATTTTCTTTGTCGATGGCTCATGTGTAAGAGACGAAGTTGGGCAGTTGAGAGCAGCTTACGCTGTTTGTACAATTACTGGAGTTGTGGAAGCTGGATGCCTGGAAGGAGTACACTCCGCTCAGGTAGCCGAGATTATTGCCTTGACGCGTGCCTGCCTGGCAAGCAATCAAATCCGAGTCACCATATACACCGACAGCCAATATGGTTACGGGGTAGTTCATGATTACGGGCAGTTGTGGTCTCAAAGAGATTTCATGACCTCTTCAGGCTCTCCCATTCGCAACGGAGAGTTTGTGCGCCTGTTGTTAGAGGCGTTGCAATGTCCAGCAGGTATCGCAGTTGTGAAGTGCACCGCACATACCAGAAATATGGACTTCGTGTCACAAGGCAATAGATATGCTGACGAAGTCGCGAGGTATTGTGCGGAACAAGGATACTCTTTCACAGAGGTGGAAGTGGGTGGAATAAATGTAAGAACTGAATTAGCTATGATATTAGAAACTGTTGACTCTTGGGATGAACTGAAGAGCATGCAAGAAAATGCCCCGGATTTTGAAAAAGAGACATGGGAAAAGGCAGGATGTGTGATGGGTGAGGCCCATTTCTGGGTCTCAGCAGATGGCAGAGCAGTGTTGCCCAATGAGATGGTGAGCCCAATGGCCAGACAAATACATGGTCCCGTACACTTAGGAAGAGACGCCATGCTGAGAGTGTTTAGACAGACCTGGTACAACCCTAAGTTCAGAGTAGCAGCCGAAGCAGTGTGCCAGCGTTGTGTGACTTGTCAGCAGTTGAATGTGGGGAAAAAGACACCAGTTGCACTGAGCCACATTGGGAAGTCAGGTGGTCCCTTCAACCGCATGCAGTTGGATTTTATCGAACTGCCAAGGTGCAACCGCCTCCGTTATATCCTGGTGGTTGTTTGCGTATTCTCCAGATGGGTTGAGGCATACCCTACACGTAGGTGCGACACCATCACAGTAGCCAAGTTACTGCTTAGGGAGCTCATTCCGCGCTTCGGGGTGCCGGCCTCTTTGGAATCAGATAGGGGAACGCATTTCAACAGCTCGCTTGTGAAAATGATTTGTGCCGCTTTGAACATAGATCAGAAATTGCATTGCAGTTATCGACCAGAGGCCTCAGGAATTGTGGAGCAGATAAATGGCACCATCAAGGCCAGAATTGCAAAAGTGTGTTAATCAACATCCTTGAGTTGGCCTGACGCTCTGCCATTGGTCCTTATGAGCCTCCGTAGTACCCCAGATAGAAGAACGGGGCTGTCTCCCCATGAGGTGTTGATGGGGAGAGCAATGAGGTTGCCTTCTGTCCCAACTACTGCACTGATTAACATCACAGATGATATGATCCTGGACTATTGTAAGGGGCTGTCTGACGCCATTCATTCTGTGTCCCTTCAGGTGCAGGCTGCCGAGGTTCAATCGTGCCAGGGCCCGTGTCATGACCTGTATCCTGGGGACTTGGTCCTGGTGAAAAAGCACGTGAGGAGTAGCTGCCTGGATGTTCGTTGGCGTGGGTCCTTCCAGATCATCCTGATCACGAACACGGCTGTGAAGGTGGGAGGCCTGCCCAATTGGATCCACGCGTCACATACGCGGAGGGTTCCAGCACCTCTGGAAGAAACAGCTCCTCTCTCGGATAGACGTCCAGCTGCGGACCGAGAAGCCATAGAGGGGGCTAGCCAAGCTGTAGAGGTGCCAGCGGAAGCAGGGAACGAGTCTGACCAAGCTGAGGACGGTCAGTACAACAGCGAAACGGAAGACGCTACTGAAGGAGGAAGTAGCTGGGAGTACGAGTCAGACACTGACAGGTCTGACAGAGAGCGTGAACCGATAAGAAGGAGAAGGAGTAGAAGGGTACGTGGAGAAGCTAATTGGCCGCAAAGAAGGAGCTCTAGCCTGAGGTCAACTCCAGAGAGAACCCTTCCTCCGATATCAGAGGACTCAGACCCGGAAGAAGGTGCTCAGGGCGCTGAAGCACCGGACTTGAGAAGGTCAAGAAGAGTGCGTGTGCCTAGCAGAAGATACTCCACCCCTGAGTGGACATATCTGGCGACAAATGTCTTTGAAACCGGAGACAGGGAGGATCCGAGCGGTGGTGGTGTCCAGTTCTGAGCCCATCGTCACAGTGGAAATATGACTGTTAGTACCCGGAGTCGAACAAGAAGGGCCACTAACTTTCATGCTCCCCAGACCTCCCCGCCTCAGCAAGTTAAAGCACATGTTTCTCACAGAATTGCAATTCTCCGATTTTGGTACAAGGATAACAGACCATGAAGAGCACAATCTTCGTTTAGAAATATTGAACTTTGCTGTCGAAGCTGCAGGCACAAGCCTGATAGTAGATGCTTAAAAGACTTTGTAAATAAGCAAGAAAAAAAGAAGATTACCTAGCGCCCAGGAAGCAGAGAATCTTAGGGACCTTCCCTTGAGTTGATGGAGAAGGGCTAGGGTTGTCTGTATTGAACTGTTAAAGGACTTTTTGCGAAGAAGGTTGTCAGCTTCCAGTTGTGTGGTTCTAAAGACAAAAGGAGTAAAAGAGACTGTAAAGGAACGAAAAGAAAAGAACTTTGTGCTGAGTTACGAGAGAGCCATACTGTCTGACGAAATGGAAGCCGGCACCCAGAACCGCAGAGCTAAATGTATAATAGGCACACTAATAGTAGGAGTGATAATATTAATAGCTTTAGTGGTAACAGTTTCTTATGTAAAGGGACGTGAGGAAGAGGCACAGGTAACCGATGTGAAATCTGTAGAGACGCTTACACCCACCGTTGCTGGTGAGAAAGGGGAAAACACTCAAGAGAAAGCGTTATTAGCTGCAGAAGCCCGCAGGTTACACGTAGATGAGTCCCAAGGCGACTTTAGGTCAAATGCTTATGCTAAACTTTTATATGAATACGTGGATGCCATGGAGGTTAGGGACTGCTATGTCTGCATGCAGTTGCCGGCGTCTGTAGATGAAGGCATTCGATATCATCACCTCCCGCTGACATATGGCATTACATGTAGCTTGTTGCTTAGTATATTTTATGGGAGAGATAGTTTTGAATACTATTTCTCCAACTACGATTCAGTGTTACCAGAAGTCCCAAATTATAAACAGATGAACAAATGGGACTACTGGAAGAGTGAAGACAGGTTGGCAAAGTTTTTCATTCCTTGGATTACCTTAGATACTTCACATGCCCGCAGAAATAACCTGACATGCAAGGTGTCAGAAGTCGAGAAGAAGTTCATAGGGCAGGTGGATGATCGAAATAGGAGACAAAAGATTTTGAAAAAATCAGGACAATGGAAAACAGATTGGACCGAGGAAGAGAAGGCACACAAGAGAAAGGGTAGTAGTGGTCCAATAGCTTTAGATAGAACGCAGAGAGGAAAGTTATGTCTTCATAGAGCCAAAACGTATTATGAAAATGTATATGTGGGAGAGGTTAGCTGTGAACATGCTTTCAATCTAGAGTACTATACCAAGGACTTCCTGAAGGGAATGCAAGTGATTCCAAATGTGTATTTTGTATGTGGAAGAAATGCCTACGTGAGACTACCTGACAATTGGTATGGATCATGTTACTTGGCAATTATCTTCCCCAAAATACATCATGCCCAAGACTTAGAGATCATCGAGGGCAAGACATCATCGAGAGGGAGGAGAGATATAGGAGATGCAGAAATGGTTGGAGATGTCTTTGGAGCTGTGTTCCCTCTTTTGGGACTAATCCTTAATGATGTTAAAACTAGACGACTGGCAACAGTCGTAGACAGGTTGTCTGCCAGCACTGCTCAGTCCTTAATGCTGGTAGAAGGAGAGATGCAATCGATAAGGGCTATGGTTCTCCAGAACCGTCTTGCATTAGACGTCCTATTAGCAAAAGAGGGCGGAGTCTGTAAGGCTTTGAAGGTCCAGGAATGTTGCACTTACATTCCAGACAATTCGAAGCCCCTTGAGAAAGTTATTAGGAACATAACTGATATTCACAAGGAGATCGAAGACCTGAGTAGAGAAAATGTCTGGGAAAAGGTGGGCCACGGAATGAGTGAAGCTGGAGGTTGGCTCACCACATTAGGCAAAAGCTTTGTGTGGTACATACTGAAACCTATCATCATAATATTGATCTGTGGGATCGTGTTGTGGGGATTGGTGAGGGTATTCAAATGGTACAGAGCAAGAAGGTCAGAGAGGGCCCAGAGAGAACAGCTGCAGAGATTGGCTGCCATACAAGATAGTCAGTACAGGAGTCTGAGGGCTCTGGAAACGCAGAAACGAGTTATGCTAGCAATCACTGCAGTTTAAATGTTAATGATGACCCCGAGAGGTCATCAAAGGGGGGAACTGAGAGAGCGCAAACTGACCTAAATGTATAAGTACACCACACTTACACGTAGTAAGCACAAGTCATGAAGAGAAATGCCATGAGTGCTGATAGTACCTACTTCTATATTCTGAAATGTGTAGTTAATGTAGAGATTTAAGTAGAAGTGGAACGAATGCAGAAATGTGTGAAAGTATATGACTTTATTAGACGTGATTATTCCTGAATCCATGTCGTGTAGCTGCTAAAATGTAAGATGGCATACGGTTAAACGTAGAACGTGGTAGGCCTCAGGGCCAGAGATGGAAGGGATGGGGAAGGTGGTTCATTTCACGACATGGATTGCACTAATGTTTTAGTAATAACGTTAATGGGCCATGATTTATAGATGTGTTTACCGAATAATAGAATAAGAGTACTAACCTGCTATTAATTAATGAAGAAGTTGAATGCTATAATCATTATGAGAAATGCTGTAGGCCTGAAATGTTTTAAACATTGATTTACACGTATTGGTCTGGGCCGAGAAATGTTGCAAACTTTTGTTGGAAGTCTATGGGAATTGGGATCTTGGCTGCAGGTGTCTGTCTGCAAGAGAAAGGGGGGATCCAATTATACATGGAATGAATAGAGGTTTGTTCAGGAGACGGCCCAGACATGGAGGAGGATTCCGGAATGTTTTAAGGGGTATCAGCGGGCCGGAGAAGAGTCTGGGAAGCAAGGTCAACTCTAACGCACGAGGCCTCATCATGGAAAAAGCCAGAAGCTACACCACGTGAGGGGCGTCTCACGAGGGGCGTCCCAAATGTTGTTGTGTTTTTTGTATTAGGGACAGCACCCCTGGGTGGAGTTAGAGCAGATGCCTGAGGACCCTTTAGAGAGCGGATGGGTAGGCAGAGAGGGGTCATGACTGGAGAACTATAGGTTTTCACCAAGAGACTGAGAGTGGGTGACTTCCCTTGGGGGTCATTCACCGCTGACACCTTTTGTTAGGTTGAGACCTGGTTAAGTAGGGATACCATCTAGAGCAGGGTAGGGACAGCCTAACTTGTGTTTTTCCTCCAACTTAAATGACGGAGAGATCTCAGTACGTGTCAATGCTGATAGCTTTATTATTCTTAGAACTTGTACTCGTAGTTTCCGTTGCTCGTCTGAGGGCTTTCAGAGAGCACATGTATGTAGTTGGGCCTGTGTATCTTGTGAATCTCATTCTGAGATGCCTGTATTTGCAACTTATCTTAACCTTATAATAAACCTTTGAAAGCTAGAAGTTGTTTGTGATCTTTTGGAGCGGAGTCCTTTATTGGGTGAACTAACTTGGTAAGAGATGCACTTTCTTCCCTCAATGACAGGCAACAAAGGTTCAGTCGACCAGATCGGGGTTTTAGATCAATAGTGATAAGGTATCGATCAAAATCTCGCCCTTCCAGTTTCTACATAGCTGTCAACTGTTCCTCTGCTATGTTAGTTGTTGGAACAACCTTATAGGAGAACAAGGTTTTTCTGGAGTTATTGAATAATACAAATGTTGCCGTGCTCAATATTTAAAACAACGAGTCGAGAAGGCAAGCAAACGAAATGAGAAGCACTCAGCACTGAAATAATGCGAGGAGAAATGGCAAAAGGGAACAAATAGTAGAGGACTGTTAAAGAAGACTTGATCCTGGCCTGCGTCCCACGGCAGTTACTCAGCGACTAGCAGTAAACACAGTCTAGAAAGGTCTGCAAGTGACTGGGCTGCACCGGAAAAAGCATTACAGGCATGCTTTGTTTATTTAATCCACACTGCTCGGTGTGCCCGGGCTGCGTTACTGTCGGGCCGCCATCCTCAGACCTGGCAAGCTGTGCTTGCGGTGATCAGGCCTTTCTTCACAGCATACCATGGTTTTCTGCCAGCATGTCCAAGTGAAGGCTAGTTGCACCCCGGGGGCTCATCTGTTACTTCAGTCCGCCACGATGACTCATTCCCCCTGCATGGCCCAGGCTGCTGGGCAGCGGGTGAGGTCCAGGACGCAACAAGGACAATGCCTCAGCTTCGCATGACTCTGCGCACCGCCGGCCATGCTGAGGAGTCACTGGTTGACGCTGCAGCTGACCTTCCGCCGGGAAATGGGGTAAAAATGCATGCGCAGACAGCAGCACAGCAGGACTCTCGACCGCTGGGTGCTCTGGCAGCAGCCCAGCGCACCGGAGGGTCTTTGTTGATGTTAGGAGACCCGGGGGCAGCCCCTTGCTGTGCTGAATCGGTGGTGGGCAGCAGAGCTCACGAAGGTTGGTGTTGTGTCGTGTGCTGGGGACAGGACTGCCCTAGGGAGATCACTCTGGGACCGCTCCGCTGCCATTTTGGGAGCCAATATTATGAAAAAGCTGCCCGGACAGCCTGAGAGAGAGAGCAGACTGCATCACTCCATCACTGTCAGCCCCACGCTGCCCCGAGACCTCACGTTAAAGGCCCCTCAAAGCACCGCTGGAAAGCCAAGACAATAGACACCCAAAGTGAAGTTCCTGCGCAAGAACTTCACAAAGTTTTCACATTTTCCTGGCGAAGGGATTTTTTCTGTTTTTGTAAGTTTGTTGCAGGAGCTGTCTTTTGAACATAAGGTCCCAAAGGCGAGACCTATTGGCTATGCCAATTCTTATATTCACTGCCCACCACTCTTATTTGTCCGACCATTGGAGGCACAAGATGTCTGCTAACACTTCCTGGTTTGAAGTGTTGGCAGCCAATTAGAGCAAAGCTCCTGCTGGGGCAGGTTAGGCTCCACTCAGATATATAAAGATTGTTTTCCTTTAATATCTCAACAACTACTGAACAGAATAATACCATTTCATGAAAAGGTCTCCTTCTGAACCAAGAACTACCTTTTTGCCAAATTTGGTGTAATTCCGTTCAGCAGTTCGGGCTGTAGCTTTGTCTAAAGTTTCCTATGGAAATTAACAGGGGGAAAACATGTTTTGGGACCCCCCCTTTTTTCCCAGCCCCTGCTTGTTGAATCATCCAAAAACTTCCAAAACACAAGCTGACCGGAGCGGGCCACTAGTTTTGAAAATTTCACAAAGATTCGTCAACCGGCGCCAAAGTTATTGGGAAAAGAAAAAACGCTTTTCCTATGGAAACTAGGTCCTAAATATACCTACCTAATGGCGACCGCCAAAAGGTACTATATATAGGTAACATATATAAGACCTCAGGACACAAATGGATTTCATCCTCTGAGCAGCGCTGCACCAGAAGCTGCGTTTGCAGGGTGGTGTAAAAAGGGAAATGGACTTGGACCACCTCTCTGAAATGCAGCTCGGTGGCGCTTACTGGAGGAACCTGGATGGCTAGTTGGCCCCCAGGGACCCTAAGGATTCAAGAGGACTTAATCCCCCAACCCAGCACACGCCAGGAGGTGCTTCTGCAGAGTGGTGGAGAAAGGGGGCAAGGTCTGGTATAAGTTAGCAATCCTGCTGTGAGGGACTTACTGGAGTTAAGAGGAGGTTGACGTTGGGGGCTAACTACTTTATTTATGTATGTATTTATTTATATCATTTGTATAGCACTCTATCACCTAACAGGCATCCTGGCGCAGGACATATCAGTATATAGTCAGGGGTACGCACAGGTAACCGCAACTACCCCTCCGGTTACCTCCAGTAATTGCCACACAGTGGGATTGCTAAGAGGTGTTCGAAGCCCATGTTCACCTTTCTCCACCACTCTGCAAATGCGACTGCTATGTTATAGTTGGAAATTAGCATTTAAAAAACCTTATAAATTCACTGAAAACACCATTAGGTTTCAGGGACGTTATAGTTAGTTGGACATTTCACTCATATAAAACCAGAGAAATTCAGCTGTTATAGTTAGTAGAGCTAACTATGACTCGCGCCCCCGCAATGCACTGCTGATGACATCACATGTTACATCACTCATGACATGCTCAGTGACATCACTGATAACAACACTGATGACACCTCAAATGACATCACTGATGACATCATCCACGTGATCATCCTATGCACCTCCTCATACCCTAATAAAACCTTTCATACACCCACTCGAAAATACAGACTACCAATATTGAAACCATAGACACACCAATAGCAGTTAGTACATACCCACTCAGTGATTCATATGTCTACACACACATCCACCCACTAACCCATACAGTCACTCATACATCCATATAGACATTCACACACTACCACTCGCCCAAAGAGTTACTCAAAAACCTAGTCAGTCACCCAAAGAATTACTTGTACTGCCATTTACTCACCTATACCGTTATACACACAAGACATCACTTATTCATACAGATATGTACTGTCTTCAACAATTACTAACATAAGCACACACTTATCCATGCAGCCACTGTCGCAATCGCTCACTGTCACATATGCTTACATACTCTAACACTCATAAATCCTGGCTTTCACAGATGTAGTTACTTACACATATACCACTAACACATCCATTCACTCACCAACACAGCAATACTTACACTCACTCACCCATTTACTCCCTAACACACGTACTCATAAACGCATTCTCCCAGTGAATCACCCACTCACAAATCCATGCAGGTAGCCACACCCCCCACCCACAAAGACACCCAGGCACCCATACTGGTTCTCAGACAACCAATCATTCTTCAATATACCTTGGCATACATAGATCTAACATGCTTGAACTTTTTAGAAACATTGGATGATGTCATCAGTGATGTCATTTCAGATGTCATCAGTGATGTCAGCCCCTCCTGACACTAGGAGGGGCTGAAGTCTCAATGAGGAGCTGTACATACAATAAACACTGTGCATTGTAGGGACTTCTCACCCAATGGGACTTTAGTGTCAGGATGGGTTGGTTTCTCATTAAAGATCTGTAGACACAATAAACACTGTGCATGGTGGTGGCTTCTCACCCAATGGGACTTTAGTGTCAGGAGGGGCTGGACTCTCCTTAAAGATCTGTAGACGCAATAAAGACTGTGCATGGTGGTGGCTTCTCACCCAATGGGACTTTAGTGCCAGGAGGAGCCGGACTCTCAATTAAGAGCTGTATGTCCAGTAAACACTGCATAGTAGAGGCTTCTCACCCAATGGGACGTAAGTGCCAGGAGGGGCTGGACTCTCCTTAAAGATCTGTACATACAATAAACAATACATACTAGTAACCTCTCACCAAAATGGGACTTTAGTGCCAGGAAGGACTGGTCTCTCCTTAAAGTTCTGTACATACTGAGGAAAAGTGTTTTTCTGATTAGCATAATCTGTACCGGGACTCCACTGTTTTTTCATTGCCATCTTGTGTCAAACACTTTCGCACAACCCACTTGGTTGTTTCTGCTGATGCCTGAGGAAAATCTAAACCGACACGACAAAAACCATCTTGCAGCCTGCATTTCTGCCTAGGAACTGTCGCACACCCCCTGTTCTTTGCAGTTCAACAGAAAACCATGAGACACCCACGCCCTGTGTAAACAAGCTTGTTTTCCATCTCCTGCTCCCAGCCTGGTAAACATCCATGACACCGTGATCAGGTTATCTAGACAATGGTCTGACTGTTGGGCCCTGATCAGGGTAATTAAACAATGACTTGAATGACAGGGCTTTTGATCAAGGCAATTAAACAAAGACCTGAAAAACTGAGCCTTGATAAAAAGCAGAGTGAACAATGATCAGTGTACCAAGCCTTGACCAGGTCACTAACTACAAACATCGTCTGGATCTGGTTATCAACTGTAAACACTGCCCTGATTAAACAATGGTCTGACAGCCAAAAGACTGGGATGAACAATTTATAAAAGGCTTGTAAGCTACAGAGTGAAGTAGCAGCCTCCTGGGTTTTGTCTCTGACTAGCTTGGGACTCTTTTCCATAGCCCGGGCTATTGAAATAAATCTGGGTTCCTCCTGCAGACGAAGGCTCCTGTGTCTCGTTTTACTAAGTATGGAAGGTATGGGAAATTTGGGCGGTTCCCCCGCCGCCGAGACCCAGTAAGTAGGTTATCCCGGTTCTTCAAATGGCGCCTGAACAGGGACTCCACGAGCACGAAGGTCAGGCCCGGTGGATATGAGGAGGTGCACGGAGAGACTCCGACGGAGGCGCCCTACCCGAGGGATTCTTGTATTCGGTAGACCGAACGACTCGCCCGCTGTCCCTCCACACCCGGTGTGGGCCACATGACCGCATTCTCGCTGGAGTCTCCTAGCAAATAATGTCTGGAGCAGGACACAGCCCTACGTCTGCAGAAGAGAACTACCACTGTAAGGTAAGGGTGGACTGATCATCCACCAAGTCTGTATGATTCTGTTATTGACTTTCGCAAAAGCAAAGTTGTTATTGATTTTTGCCAAAACCAAGCAAGTGAGGTGAAGTTTTAAAAACCCGCTGGTGTCTGTTCTGTATGATTCTGCTGTTATTGACTTTTTCAAAAGCCAAGCAAGCGAGGTCAGTTCAAAAAAATCCCGCTGGTGTCTGTTATCTGTTTTTAAGCATTCCAGTCAGTAGTACGTTCAAGAGATTAAGATTGTTGTATGTGTACGCGGGACTCCAAGCTGGAGGCGGCCTTTCCACTTCCTCCGGAAGGGACCCCATGCCATACGATGTATGTTAAACATGGCCCTTCTGCCATAATGTTTTCCTCATTCTGGGTAAAATATACAAAAAAAGTAACGCAGAATTACAGTGGCCACTTTATGGCTCCTTTAATTCCCAAGTTCTCGCAAACTTAGAGGAAGAATTAATGAAAAGAAAATCGCGCAGTTTTTTGTTTGAATCTGTCTGATTTTGGAGGAAAGAGATACAGCAGAGAGATAGAAAACAGAAGGCTCAAGAAAGAAAACAGGAACGTATGTCAATGGCCGACCACACCAGAGAAAATTTTAAAAATGAAATGACAAAATCAGTAGAAATAGCCGATAGGGAGCATGGGGCACGGGTACAAAAATGTTATGCAGCTCGTGAGGAGAAAGGAAAGGGCTATATGGAAGGGGGAGAAGAAGGTGATTCCTTGCTTGCTTGATGCCATGCTAGAAAGCCCTTCTGCATATGCCCCAATGTATCCTGCCCTGACGCCTCACACCCCGCATGTCCCCCCGCCACCACCCACTCCTGCCCCCACAGCCCCTCCTACTGTTCTCACTGTCACACCAACCCTCCCGACTTTTCCTATGACACCAACCACGCCCGTTAACCCTGTCCTCGCTGCGGGAATGACAAGTCTCCATCTGCCCAACCCCTGTGTCCCTACCCCTACCCGCCCTTTTCCTACTTCCCCGTGGTCTACAGTTAAGCAGGATTTATATAAATTGTTGAATTTCCCCCGACTGGCCTCCCTGTGCTCTGCAGTCAGCTTTTCGTCCCTACGTGAAAATGACCTACAGAGGCAACAGTGTGAATGTTGGATAAATACCGGGAATATTTATACCTTTAAAGAAATATGGTCCACCTTTTCTCAGTGGACGATTATGGAACAGACCACCTGGGCTGAATTTATGTGTACTTTGGTCATGCAAAGATTTGAGAATGCACTTGAACAGGTACCCACCGGATTAATGGACCTTAGGTCACAAATAAACGTGGCGATGTTCAGGGAGAGGGGATGTTTGTTGCTATGTCTGCTGTAATGGCTTACCGTTATATGACAGCTTTTCTCAACACCCCTCTGGAAACAGCTATGCCAATGAGAGAGGCGGCCCCTGTCTTTGTTAACACACTTACCGATGCCCAAAATAATGGCCGTGGGGCTGTTGAAGCACACCGGCGCAGGCTTTGGGTTCATGTTCCTTGGAAAAGGTCAGAAGTAATGCAGTTAAAAGGATAATTACCAGCTCCCCGGAAGAATCCGGCTGACTTTTACAGAGAATTAGGTCAGATTATATCTGCAGGTTCTCTTGTTCTTGAGGACATAGATTTATTTTTTGGTACAGTTGTCCCGACTGAAATTTGGGATACAATTCGACATACTGACCATGAAGTGGCATTGGGAGGTAAATGGGCTGACTTAGAGGCAATGAAAGAAGCAAGGGTAGAAGGGACTAAACCAGAAGCTGCTATCCTGACTTTGCCCGGTAAAATAATTACGTTTTTGAAAACACTTTTGCCGGAAACTGTCATTAACTGGGATAAAATAAACGCCTGTAGGCAGCGAAAAGATGAGAATATGGCTGACTTCTTTACCCGTTTTGAGACAGAATACAAGGGACATAGTGGTTTGGATCCCCAGACCCCAGGTTCTGGCCCAGTATTTGTTGATAAGTTTGTCAGCAACTTGCTTCCGGAGATCTCGGCCAGGCTTAAGATAGTTGAAAGTACGTGGTCTGCCCAAACTATGACTGGTATCTTGGCTATGGCACAATATCACGAGAATAGGGGAATGAATATAGAGACAGGGAAAGAAGGAAGGTTTGGGATCTTAAGACTAAGGCACTTCTGCAGCAGTCTTACCCTTCCCGAGGTCCTGATGCCCACGGGAATTTTAGACCTCAACTCCAACCCCTTCCGAGTGCTCGCCAGTCTACCCCCTCCAGCCCTCAATGTACGGGAGCCCTCCAAACAGATCAGTGTGCTTATTGTAAGGGGTACGGCCATTGGACAGATGAGTGTCCCGTGTTAACTGAAAACATAAGAAGAGGGAAGACTCGGCCTCACGCTCCTAGGGAAGTGAGGCCGACTAGGGACCATGGCCCACCCCATCCACAGGATAAAAAACGTAGGCCCAGGGATGAAGCTCCCGTCCGGCCGCGCCCGGCCAACAGGGTTGATGGGTACAAAGCAACATGCACTTATTACAATGATGATTATGACGAAGTTGATGAGACAGGATCCTACCAAGCATAGGACAGCCAGGAAAGGGGTATTATCAGAGTGCAAATTCCAGTGGATCAAAGGGGCCCGTATGTTCAAATGTCAGTTGTGGGGAATGATAAGAATTTTCTTTTGGATACTGGGTCCACAAGGTCTTCTATTGCACGTCTGTCTGTCCCGGAGGCACCCCTTTCTGGCAATATGATTGTCTCCGTGGGTTTTGCAGGAACACCTGTGACCAGCCCTGTTTCTGAACCGCTCCCTCTCGATATTGGCCCTGCACATGTTGACGCTCCCTTGGTCCTTACTACAGGTTGCAGTGAAAACTTGTTAGGCATGGATTTACTGAAAGCTCTGTATGCGACCATATCATGTAGTCCCCAAGGTGTATCCCTAACAATTTCCCCCACCGCAGCTTCTTATATGTATCTGTCCGGTGCCCTCCCACCAGAATTGCAGTCTTTACCTTCCTCCCTCTGGGCATCATCAGACATTGATGTAGGGTGTCTCAAAATTCTCCCTCATGTGGTACACATCCAGCCAGGTGCACTTCTCCCCCGCCTCCGACAGTATCGACTACCCGCGGAAGGAGAAATGGCCCTTTTGACAATAATATCTGAATTGATGGACAAGGGCGTAGTGGAGGAGACACGTGGAAATATCTGTAACAGTGTCATTATTCCTGTTCTTAAAAAGACCAGTGGAGATGATCTCTCCCCTAAAATATACTGATTTGTGATTGACCAGTGGAGTGGTGTGGCTCACTGGTTAGAGGCGGCAGACCCGTAAGCAGAGAACGGTCCGGGACCAGGGTTCAATTCCAGACGCGGCAGGGTCATGGACCAGGGTCAAACGGACTCGATAATTCTCGCCTCGGTGCCTACTCTAACCAGGGAACACACTCGGCAACTCTGGGCATTAAGCTTGCCTCATCTCTACAACGGCTCCCTACAGACGCAGGGGATGCCTGGTTTCACCTTGGAGATACCCAGAAAGGAACTATCTCACAGGGAAAATCAGGACGGGTTCCCCAGCAGTCTTCAGCGACAGGATACTCCTTGGAGTCACAGTGCGCTTTACAAGTACACCCACATTTACATTTACCTGAGAGCCCTTAACAAAATAACAATCTCCCAATACCCTGTTGTCCCCGACATTACAGCCCTCTTAACAATGGTCCTTTCTGACGCCACGGACTTTTCTGTCAAAAACCTGAAGAATGCTTTTTTTTCAGCATTCCTATACATCCTGACGGCAGACAATACTTTGGTTTCTCCCTTGGTGGGCGGAGCTTTAGATTCTGCCGTGCCCCTCAAGGTTTCACCGAGAGCTCCAGTATCTATAGTCAAGCCCTAAAAAGTCAACTAGATTCCTTGGAACTCCCTGATAATTCTACACTATTACAATATGTAGATGACATCCTCATTGCTGCACATTCTGCCCCAACATGTAAAGAAGCTACTCTCTGTCTGTTACGCCACCTTGCCCTCCATAACCACAAAGTCTCTTTAAAAAAGCTTCAGTTTTGTCAAGAGAAGGTGACCTAATTAGGTCATCTCCTCTCGAAGGAGGGAAGGCAGCTTACCACTGATCGAGTAGCCATTATCAATGCTATGACGTCCCCACGAAAACAAAAGCAGGTGCAAGCCTTCATAGGCCTAACCTCATACTGTAGACAGTGGATTTCCAATTTTTCGGCCATGGTCAAACCGCTTCTTGCCCTCACCACTAAGGACATATCAGACAGTTCTTTTCCATGGATTACAGAGCATGCGCAGGCCTTCCAAGATTTGAAGAGGGCCCTGTGTACTGCTCCAGTCCTCGGTACTCCTGACTGTAGCAAACAATTTATTCTTTTTGTACATGAGACAGACGGCTGTGCATGCGCTGTCTTGACCCAGATGTTTGGAGGTCAGCAATGGCCATGTGCCTATTTTTCAGCCACCTTAGATCCTGTTGCAAGGGCTCTCCCAGGATGCCTACGGCCGACCGCTGCGGCCCCCCCCATGGTCCGTCAGAGTGCGGGAATCATCATGAACTCCCCCCTGACTCTGATGTTCCCCCATTCTGTAGATACCCTCCTTAATAACACCAAGACACAGTACCTCACTAGCGCACGACTCACAGGATATAAACTGACATTCTTTGCCAGCCACATCAACATCAAAGGATACACTGTACTTTTTTCTTTGTTTGATTTTATCATCATGTTAAATCACTAATAAAAATTTGAAATAAAAAAAGGTGCACTGTACTGAACCCCGCCACATTACTCCCATTGGAAACTCAGGATGCCCTCTTAGACCCACATGGCTGCATATTAAGGACAGAGGAGGAGACAAAGGGACGGGTTGACCTACAGGATACCCCGATAGCAGAAGGTATACTGTACGTGGACGGATCATGTCTCAGAGGGCCAGATGGTAACACCTCAGCCGCCTACGCCCTCACATTAGTGATTCAGAAAAGGGGGCGGTGATGAACAGAGTGTCTGAATTAAGCAGACCACTCTTACCCAGTCCAAAGATCAGGGCTTGACCCATCACCGTTTTTTAGCTCACTGCACCATCCCAGCTCAGAACTTGGCTATATGCAAATTAGTCTGACCCTGGCCCAGTGCATCATGGGAACAGGGCAAACCAAACTACCAAGCCAATTCTTATACTGGGAAGGAAACAAGCTTCCGGGGACCGGTTTCTGGCATTTCAGCCGTCTTCGGCCCGGCTTGCTTGAATCCTGATGGTGCAATGAGCAAGGGACTCACATCTGAGTATACCCTTCCACGCTTATTGTGGACAAAAATGATTCAGAAAAGGTGGTGGTGATGAACAGAGTGTCTGAATTAAGCAGACCACTCTTACCCAGTCCAAAGATCAGGGCTTGATCCATCACCGTTTTTTAGCTCACTGCACCATCCCAGCTCAGAACTTGGCTATATGCAAATTAGTCTGACCCTGGCCTAGTGCATCATGGGAACAGGGCAAACCAAGCTACCAAGCCAATTCTTATACTGGGAAAGAAACAAGCTTCCGGGGACCGGTTTCTGGCATTTCAGCTGTCTTCGGCCCGGCTTGCTTGAATCCTGATGGTGCAATGAGCAAGGGACTCACATCTGAGTATACCCTTCCACGCTTATGGTGGACAAAAATGATTCAGAAAAGGGGGTGGTGATGAACAGAGTGTCTGAATTAAGCAGACCACTCTTACCCAGTCCAAAGATCAGGGCTTGATCCATCACTGTTTTTTAGCTCACTGCACCATCCCAGCTCAGAACTTGGCTATATGCAAATTAGTCTGACCCTGGCCCAGTGCATCATGGGAACAGGACAAACTAAACTACCAAGCCAATTCTTATACTGGGAAGGAAACAAGCTTCCGGGGACCGGTTTCTGGCATTTCAGCCGTCTTCGGCCCGGCTTGCTTGAATCCTGATGGTGCAATGAGCAAGGGACTCACATCTGAGTATACCCTTCCACGCTTAAGGTGGACAAAAATGATTCAGAAAAAGGGGGTGGTGATGAACAGAGTGTCTGAATTAAGCAGACCACTCTTACCCAGTCCAAAGATCAGGGCTTGATCCATCACCGTTTTTTAGCTCACTGCACCATCCCAGCTCAGAACTTGGCTATATGCAAATTAGTCTGACCCTGGCCCAGTGCATCATGGGAACAGGGCAAACCAAACTACCAAGCCAATTCTTACACTGGGAAGGAAACAAGCTTCCGGGGACCGGTTTCTGGCATTTCAGCCGTCTTCGGCCCGGCTTGCTTGAATCCTGATGGTGCAATGAGCAAGGGACTCACATCTGAGTATACCCTTCCACGCTTATGGTGGACAAAAATGATTCAGAAAAGGGGGTGGTGATGAACAGAGTGTCTGAATTAAGCAGATCACTCTTACCCAGTCCAAAGATCAGGGCTTGATCCATCACCGTTTTTTAGCTCACTGCACCATCCCAGCTCAGAACTTGGCTATATGCAAATTAGTCTGACCCTGGCCCAGTGCATCATGGGAACAGGGCAAACCAAACTCCCAAGCCAATTCTTATACTGGGAAGGAAACAAGCTTCCGGGGACCGGTTTCTGGCATTTCAGCCGTCTTCGGCCCGGTTTGCTTGAATCCTGATGGTGCAATGAGCAAGGGACTCACATCTGAGTATACCCTTCCACGCTTAAGGTGGACAAAAATGATTCAGAAAAAGGGGGTGGTGATGAACAGAGTGTCTGAATTAAGCAGACCACTCTTACCCAGTCCAAAGATCAGGGCTTGATCCATCACCGTTTTTTAGCTCACTGCACCATCCCAGCTCAGAACTTGGCTATATGCAAATTAGTCTGACCCTGGCCCAGTGCATCATGGGAACAGGGCAAACCAAACTACCAAGCCAATTCTTACACTGGGAAGGAAACAAGCTTCCGGGACCGGTTTCTGGCATTTCAGCCGTCTTCGGCCCGGCTTGCTTGAATCCTGATGGTGCAATGAGCAAGGGACTCACATCTGAGTATACCCTTCCACGCTTATGGTGGACAAAAATGATTCAGAAAAGGGGGTGGTGATGAACAGAGTGTCTGAATTAAGCAGACCACTCTTACCCAGTCCAAAGATCAGGGCTTGATTCATCACCGTTCTTTAGCTCACTGCACCATCTCAGCTCAGAACGTGGCTATATGCAAATTAGTCTGACCCTGGCCCAGTGCATCCTGGGAACAGGGCAAACCAAACTACCAAGCCAATTCTTATACTGAGAAGGAAACAAGCTTCCGGGGACCGGTTTCTGGCATTTCAGCCGTCTTCGCCCGGCTTGCTTGAATCCTGATGGTGCAATGAGCAAGGGACTCACATCTGAGTATACCCTTCCACGCTTATGGTGGACAAAAATGATTCAGAAAAGGGGGTGGTGATGAACTGCACCATCAGGATTCAAGCAAGCTGGGCCGAAGACGGCTTGAATGCCAGAAACCGGTCCCCGGAAGCTTGTTTCCTTCCCAGTAAAAGAATTGGCTTGGTAGTTTGGCCTGCCCTGTTCCCATGATGCACTGGGCAAGGGGCAGACTAATTTGCATGTAGCCAGGTTCTGACCTGGGATGGTGCAGTGAGCTAAAAAACGGTGATGGATCAAGCCCTGATCTGTTGACTGGGTACGAGTGTTCTGCTTTATTCAGATACTGTGTCCATCACCACCCCCTTTTCTGAATTGTTTTGTCCACCACAAACGTGGAATGGTATGCTCCGATGTGAGTCCCTTGCTCACTGCACCATCAGGATTCAAGCAAGCAGGGCCGAAGACGGCTGGAATGCCAGAAACCGGTCCCCGGAAGCTTGTTTTCTTCCCAGTAAAAGAAATGGCTCGGTAGTTTTGCCTTCCCTGATCCCATGATGCACTGGGTCAGGGACAGACTAATTTGCATGTAGCCAGGTTCTGAGCTGGGATGGTGCAGTGAGCTAAAAAACGGTGATGGATCAAGCCCTGATCTGTTGACTAGGTATGAGTTTTCTGCTTAATTCAGATACTCTGTCCATTACCACCCCCTTTTCTGAATCGTTTTGTCCACCACAAGCGTGGAAGGGTATGCTCAGATGTGAGTCCCTTGCTCACTGCACCATCAGGATTCAAGCAAGCCGGGCCGAAGACGGCTGGAATGCCAGAAACCGGTCCCCGGAAGCTTGTTTCCTTCCCAGTA
This sequence comes from Lissotriton vulgaris, assembly GCF_964263255.1. Classification (NCBI taxonomy): domain Eukaryota; kingdom Metazoa; phylum Chordata; class Amphibia; order Caudata; family Salamandridae; genus Lissotriton; species Lissotriton vulgaris. Next base: position 2,102,340,426 of record NC_141691.1, on the reverse strand, counting down.
AAAGAATTGGCTTCGTAGTTTGGCCTGCCCTGTTCCCATGATGCACTGGGCTAGGGACAGACTAATTTGCATGTAGCCAGGTTCTGAGCTGGGATAGTGCAGTGAACTAAAAAACGGTGATGGATCAAGCCCTGCTCTGTTGACTGGGTACGAGTGTTCTGCTTAATTCAGATACTCTGTCCATCACCACCCCCTTTTCTGAATCATTTTGTCCACCACAAGCGTGGAAGGGTATGCTCAGATGTAAGTCCCTTGCTCACTACACCATCAGGATTCAAGCAAGCCGGGCCGAAGACGGCTGGAATGCCAGAAACCGGTCCCCGGAAGCTTGTTTCCTTCCCAGTAAAAGAATTGGCTTGGTAGTTTGGCCTGCCCTGTTCCCATGATGCACTGGGCCAGGGACAGACTAATTTGCATGTAGCCAGGTTCTGAGCTGGGATGGTGCAGTGAGCTAAAAAACGGTGATGGATCAAGCCCTGATCTATTGACTTGCTACGAGTGTTCTGCTTAATTCAGATACTCTGTCCATCACCACCCCCTTTTCTGAATCGTTTTGTCCACCATAAGCGTGGAAGGGTATGCTCAGATGTGAGTCCCTTGCTCACTGCACCATCAGGATTCAAGCAAGCCGGGCCGAAGACTGCTGGAATGCCAGAAACCGGTCCCCGGAAGCTTGTTTCCTTCCCAGTAAAAGAATTGGCTTGGTAGTTTGGCCTGCCCTGTTCCCATGATGCACTGGGCCAGGGGCAGACTAATTTGCATGTAGCCAGGTTCTGAGCTGGGATGGTGCAGGGAGCTAAAAAACGGTGATGGATCAAGCCCTGATCTGTTGACTGGGTACGAGGGTTCTGCTTAATTCAGATACTCTGTCCATCACCACCCCCTTTTCTGAATCGTTTTGTCCACCACAAGCGTGGAAGGGTATGCTCAGATGTGAGTCCCTTGCTCACTGCACCATCAGGATTCAAGCAAGCCAGGCCGAAGACGGCTGGAATGCCAGAAACCGGTACCCGGAAGCTTCTTTCCTTCCCAGTAAAAGAATTGGCTTGGTAGTTTGGCCTGCCCTGTTCCCATGATGCATTGAGCCAGGGACAGGCTAATTTGCACATAGCCAGGTTCTGAGCTGGGATGGTGCAGTGAGCTAAAAAACGGTGATGGATCAAGCCCTGATCTGTTGACTGGGTATGAGTGTTCTGCTTAATTCAGATACTCTGTCCATCACCACCCCCTTTTCTATAGCGTGCACATCCCAGACAACGCACCTACAGTGTATGATGCCATCCGATGTCTGCATCACCTTTCTTCCGAAATTCATTTGGATGAAGGCAGCTGGTCCCTCACCGGCTGGATCTGGGGCCTCCTTTTCCAGTGGGGTTGGAGGGTCCTCATCTTCTTTGCCTTGGGAGTAGCTGTCCTGGTCTCCTGCTCTTTGTGCTTTCAGTGCCTGCCAGTGCTCTGTACAATGTGTGTCCAGACCCTGAAGCCTCCACCCTCTGACACTCACAACACCAATATGATGATGATGATGCTCCATCAAAGAAACAGATGATCTTATGAACATTGGCATTTCTTAAAAGTATTTGCCACTCAATGGCAAAAGGAGGGTCTGAGGAAAAGTGTTTTTCTGATTAGCATCATCTGTACCGGGACTCCATTGTTTTTTCATTGCCATTTCGTGTCAAACACTTCCACACGACCCACCTGGTAATTTCTGCTGATGCCTGAGGAAAATCTAAACCGACACGACAAAAACCATCTTGCAGCCTGGATTCCTGCCCAGGAACTATCGCACACCCAACCCCCTGTTCTTTGCAGTTCAACAGAAAGCCATGACACACCCACGCCATGTGTAAACAAGCTTGTTTTCCATCTCCTGCTCCCAGCCTAGTAAACATCCTTGACACCGTGATCAGGTTATCTAGACAATGGTCTGACTGTTGGGCCCTGATCAGGGTGATTAAACAATGACTTGAAGGACCGGGCTTTGATCAAGGCAATTGAACAAAGACCTGAAAAACTGAGCCTTTATCAAAGCCGAGTGAATAATGATCTGTGTACCAAGCCTTTACCAGGTCACTAACTACAAACATCGTCTGCATCTGGTTATCAAATGTAAACACTGCCCTGATTAACCCCTTCGCTGCGGCGGCTATTCCGCCGCAGGGCTAGGGGTGTGGGGCGGCTGCGCGGCGGTTCCGTGCTTGCGACGGAACCACTCCGTCACGGCACGCAGGTGAGCTGTGCTTGTGACGGAACGGTTCCGTCACGAACCCGCCCGCCCATTAAAACGTCAGCGCAGGCGTGGAATTCGCGCTGCGCAGGCGCGGCGAGCGGGCCGTGACGGAACCGGGCCGTGACGGAACCATTCCGTCACAAGCACAGCTCACCCGAGGCTTGTGACGGAACGGTTCCGTCACAACCATGGAAGGGGTTAAACAATGGTCTGACAGCCAAAAGACTGGGATGAAAAATGTATAAAAGGCTTGTAAGCTACAGAGTGAAGTAGCAAAATCCTGGCTTTTGTCTATGACTAGCTTCAGACTCTGGTCCATAGTCCGGGCTATTGAAATAAATCTGGGTTCCTCCTGCAGACGAAGGCTCCTGTGTCTCCTTTTACTAAGTATGGAAGGTATGGAAGATTTGGGCGGTTCCCCCGCCGCCGAGACCCAGTAAGTGGGTTATCCCAGTTCTTCAATACAATAAACACTGTGCATAATAGTGACTTCTCACCCAATGGGACTTTAGTGCCAGGAGGGGCTGGACTCTCAATGAAGAGATGTATATACAATAAACACGATGCATGGTAGGGAGTTCTCACCCAATGGTACTTTAGTGTCAGGAGGGGCAGGACTCTGCTTAAATATCTTTACATACAATAAACACTGTGCATACTAGGGGCTTCTCACCCAGTGGAGCTTTAGTTTCAGGAGGAGCTGGACTCTCCTTAAAGTCTGTACATACAATAAATACTGTGCATGGTAGGGGCTTCTCACTTAATGGGACGTTAGTGCCAGGATGGGCTGGACTCTCAATGAAGATCCGTACATACAATAAACACTGTGCATAGTAGGGGCTTCTCACCCAATGGGACTTTAGTGCCAGGAAGGGCTGGAAAGTCTGCACAACCAGGGTGCATGCTGAAAACTGCAAAACTCAATACGCAGGGTGACAAAGACTAGCTCAGAGTTTGCAGCTAGGATCGGCGAAGCAGAGAGAAGAACCTCCACATAAGAGGATGAATTGGCTAACCAGAGAACCATCACTGAATCCCTGAAATCCTTGAAGGAGGATACCCTATAGAAGCTGACAGACCTCGAAAATCGCTCAAGGAGGAATAATCTACGGATTTTGGGGATACCAGAGGGCAAGGAGGGCGAGGATGTTCACCAATTTGTGATTGAACTCTTTGATGAGGCTTCCCAGAATTACATTGGGACTGGAAAACGGAATTGCAAAGAGCTCATCGGTTTCCTTTCCTTTTTTTTTAATGTTATTATTTTCTGCAAGGAACAAATCAGGAGATACAAAAACAGTTGTAATAGAGAAATTGGGTTACAAACACCCAAAATAATTGTTATACATTCTGCTCAGTTTACTAGACATTATAATAAAAAAAAGAAAGATCAAAGACATATGACCTGTTCATACATTGCATTGTGGAGAGAAAAAAAGAAAAAGAAAGAAAGACTGCCTGCGTTGACAAGCTGGGTCAGAATTACGTTAAATAGAATACAGCAGACAAACCAAGAAACCTCAGTTATACATACATTATATCCATTCTATGATAGGAGCCCATATTTTTAACCCTCTAGTCCTTCTACGATTATTCTTGGTCTTATAAATTGCAGCCGCTTGAAACAATTAGGTGGAAACTCCAATGGAATTGTTCTGAATATGTACAAAAACTTAGGGAGCACCAACATCTTCAATACGTTAACTCTTCCAAAGAGAGATTGGTGGAGAGGATTCAATCGCTCCATAGTGGTTTTAACCTTGTCCAGAACTGGGTTAAAATTAATTTCAGGGATCTTGGTAACTGGTGATGTTAGCCGCTTGATTAAGTTTTAATGAGAAGAAATTAATATATAAAGCAAATAATAACGGAGAGGTCAGACAACCTTGTCTACTACCACGTAAAATTGAAAATGGTTTAGACTCTCTACCCCCTAGACGTATTGACGCTACTGGGAGATTATATAGAGTCTTTATAACCAGAAGCATCCCAGGCCCAAATCCCTTCAGAGATAGGGTCTGCCATAGATAGGGCCATGACACCCTATCAAATGCCTTCTCGGCATCTAACATGGTGATGCCGATAGGAATCTTAGTAGCTTCCGCAAAGTCCATCAGGGCAATAATACGACGCACACGATCAGTCGTATCTGTGTCGGGTATGAAGCCATGTTGTAAAGGTGATACTAAGGTGTTAATGATGTGAGAAATCCGGGTAGCAATGATTTTGGAAAAAGCCTTGCTGTCGGCATTTATTAATGAGATTGGTCTGTATGACACAGGTGAAAGGGGGGGCTTGTCTTTTTTTTTTTAACCGTAACTGTAGATTTCTGCCAAGAAATCGGAGCTGACTCAGCTGAGCCCTTTTGCGCAGCCTGACAGACTTCTAAAAGTTGTTCCTTCAATTTCGAAGAAAAAGTTCGAAAACATTCTAGAGGGATCCCATTGAGACCGACTGCCTTCCCTGTTGCTAAAGATAAAATTGCTGCCTTTAATTCTTCTGAGGTAAAGTCCACCTCTAAGTCCTCACTCTGATTGGGAGTAAGCTTAGAAAATTCTTCCTCCGCCAGAAATTCTTTAAAGTTATTTTCTATATCTTCCTCCACATCGTATGAATAGAGCTCTTTATAAAATTTGCTAAAGGTCTCCAAAATCTTATCAGGATCAGAGTGTGCAGAGTGTGTTGTTCCCTGTGCGTCCTGTATAGAATCCACTCTTCTGGTAACCTCCCTCTGCCTTAGCCGTTTGGCCAATAGCCGTCCCGAATTTTCCCCTACTTCATACAGATCTGAGCGGTGTATCGCAACCTGGGCAGCTAATTTGTTAGCAAAGTTTTGATAAACCTTAATTTTCTGAATAGCAAGAGCCGCACCCTTCTGCTCAAATTTCTGACTGGAGCTACCAGTTGTCATCAGCCGGATTACTACAGCACGAAGTTTGCTCAGCTCCTTATCTTGTTCTTCACGTACCTTGTGCTGCTTCTTAGTGGAAAAGCTAAGCGTCTCCCGACGGACACCCGCGTTGAACGCATCCCACACTGTGGTGACTGGAGTGGTCCCCACGTTAAATTAAAAAAACTCCGCAATCCACTTATACATATGTTCTATATACAGCTGGTCTAACAGAAGCTGCCGCTCAAATGTCCATGGCTCCCTATCTGTTTGAGTCTGGGTTTCTGTTTTTATTTCCAGTATAATAGGATTATGGTCCGATATAATCTTGGGTAGTATGTCTATTTTAGCGTTCGATAAAAATTCCGTAGGAGCAAAAAAATAGTCAATTTGCAGGTGTTTCTGATGAGGGGCAGAATAATACGTAAAGCCCGGAAGATGCAAATTCTTAAACTCCCAAGCATCCATCAATCCAAACTCCTTAGTGATGCCCTTAACTGCTTTAAAGACCTTATGTTTTTTACCTACATAATGGGTGCTCTTGCGCAGATCAAAATCTGCGCCTAAATGTAGATTAAAGTCACCACAAAGGATGAGGGGGGAAGGCCATAAGGCAAGCTCAATACTAACCTCGATCATCATAATGTACAAATCGTTCCATGAAATCTTTCGACCCTAAGCTCAATAATCACTCAGCGCCCCTGCTGATCTGCTTTCGTGCGTTTACACTCACCCCACCCATATTTCTTTAGAATGGCAACCCCTCTAGTCGTAGATCCCTGTCGTGTACAGGATGAAGTTTCATAGCCCAGCTCTCTCAACCAACCCCTGTAGTTTCACGCAATGTGGACCTCCTGAATACACAGTAGCTCTATCCCCATGGTTTTCAAAATTTGTGCTATAACACCTCTTTTCTTCCTGTTATTTAACCCATAAACATTCCATGAGCATATGGTAAATTTACCCATTATTAAACAGAGAACAAATCACAGAAGAAATCAACAGATAAATTGGAACGAATTTTGCTTTTATAAATACACATTGTAGAATCGTATTATTCAGAACTATACGGTTGCTTTCCTTCATAAACTTCCTATTGGACTGAGTCTCGTAGCCCAGTTGCATTGTCCACCCACCAACCCCCCCACCCTACACTCACACCTACACACCCCCCCAAAACCCCAGAGAACCCCCCAAACCACCCAAGTGAATCAAAGGGACTGAACAGTCCCTGAGTGTGATGGAGAGATGGGAATGAGTGCCCCCAAACCCCTCCGACCTTCTCTGCCCAACAAAAAGAAGCCCTTTTTTCGAAAAATGAGAGCAAAGGAATAGAAAATCCCCTAAACTTACAGAGAAAGAAAGTTTTCACAAAATTACAAAGTCTCCAAAAACTCCTTTGCCTTTATTTCTGAAGAGAAGAATAAAGTTTTATCCTTACAGATAACTTTTAGTTTTGAGGGATTTAGTAAAAAGGCTTGTGCCCCCTTTCCTTGGAAGAGGGAGATAAGCTAACGGAGATGCCATCTTGTTTGAACAGTGCCTGACAGTAGTCAGGGCATACAAAAAACTCACAGCCCTTAGCATTTCGTTTACGATCTGGGCGGGCAAGATCATACAACTTCTCCCGTAAAAGGAAATTATTAAGGCAGATAAGGATTCCCCTTGGTTTGTCGGCTGTACCACCCCGTGTTTTGAAAGGGAATCTGTGTACTCTTTGGAGCTTGCGCTCCCAGTTCCATTCCTCTAAATCAGGGATGCCTCTGAACATAGATCAATAACAAATTGGTGAATACCCTTCTCCTCCAAACCTTCGGGGACCCCAAGAATACGAATAATATTTCTCCTTGCCCTATTTTCCATATCGACCAGTTTCCAGTTCACCTCTTCCCTACCTGATTGTAGGGCAGCGACATCGGTCTTGCAGCTGGAAAAGTTATCCTCTATAACAGAGATCCTCCTTGCAGCCTCTCCCATTCTCGCTGTGAGCTCAGAGCAGGATTTTGCTACGTGCCGTACAGTGTTCTGCAGTTTGCGCACGGCCCCATGTATGCGCAAGCTCTCAGCCTTTGTTTCTTCCCTGTGAAGCATAATGGCCTGATAGATTGTGGACAGACTGATGTTTGAATTGATACCAGTCTTTGGGTCAGTTGAAGAGAGCCATCATTATCTGAGTTTTGAGGGGGAAGTGGGTGACATATCTCATGGGGAGTTAGAACAGTGTTATTTCCTCCCGATCCTGGAGAAGGACTCTCCTCTTCTTCTATATTGATAGAGCTAGACCAGCTTCTGTCGTCCGCCCAGTCCAAATCCACACTTCCCTCCTCCTCTTCCGATACCACTGAAACATCAGACAAAGAATAGAATTTTCCCCCTGAACCACACGAATCCAGGTCACTCCCAATCTCTTTGTCTAATAGCGGGTTCAGTAACTCATGTACCGGGCCAGGCTGGGCCTGTAGCACCTCGGATACAGTGGAGTTAGTAGAATCAGCGCTCACTAAGGCACATGGGTACCTTCTACTGCAAAGGTTAATGTGCTTGAGGCATTATTCGTTACCTCCCCCCCAAGATTCTGGAATCAGCAACAGGGTGCATAGTTGTAGCTTGTTCAGTAGTCACCTTAGATGTCATAGTTCTCTTCTTATTGAAGATTGTTGGGATGACTACTCTAGGGCCGGCTATATCAGTATTGGCATTAGAACTAGTATTAGTATAAGGTCCAGTCATGACTCCCACATTAATACCTTCACTACAACCGGTTCTTGGCTTACCAGAGCTCCTCATGTTCGTGTTTGTATTCAGAGTCTTGACCATTTTCTCTGGGGTGGCGCGGCCGTCTCCTCTTGATGAGCCTGCTGAAGAGTTACAAGGATGTTAGCCGCCGCCGCAGCCCTTGTAGTTGCTCCTTTAGCTGCCGCGATGGTATTAGGGTTTTTGGACCCATCCTCGACTGGCTGAGACTCCGCTCCGGGTTTTGCTGGTGTCCTTTATGCAGCTGGCTGGGATACCGAGTCTCACCCTCAGACTTCTCCTTCTCTGGAGAACGATACCAACACCTGCCTTGTGTTGCGGGAACTACGTGGGACACCTCCGCTACTTTCGCCAGACTCCGCCCGACTTTTGTGGAATTAAGGCCGCCGACCGCAGCCCGCAGACAGCAGTTCTCCGCGGAAGGCAGGTTCTTTAATCGGCGTTTCCGGCGGGTTGTTAAGAGAACCTTCCCAAGAGTCAGCATGCCCCGCTCCGAAAGCAGAAAGCAGCCTGCAGACGTTCTTATTCGTCGCAATCACCCGCTGTGATATATTTTGTTATTTTTTCTTTCTTTGTGTTGGTCACCGGCAACAACGAGATTGTGCTGCAGCGGTACAGCAAGACAGAGGTTCCGGATTTTCTGAGGCTCTACGGCCGTTGCTTCAATGCATCTCCGTGAGGCAGTAGAGGTCAGGAGGGGAAGGCATGGGGAACAGCTCAGACCAGCTCACTCAGACACTGCAGTGTCCGCCATCTTTCTTCCACTGATCGGTTTCCTTTCCAACAGAAAAAATGGGGCCAAGGCATGGAAAGACCAGGGGCTATCCTTATCTGCTTGAATAATTTTTTGGGCCCGAAAGTCACTGTCTGATTTGGCTAGGCCAGACAGAAAAAGAAGGGGAAAGGGATGCAATTTCTTTTTAAGGCCAGACTTCTGCCCTGCAACTGTTGAGAAAAGATGGCAGCTTCACCAATTAATCCCAGTATTCCAAGCAAAAAGGGCACAGGTTTTTTTGCATAATCCCTCTAAATTGAAAGTAGTCTTTCAGGTAGAGACACAATTTTTCCTATTTAGCAAAAGAATATTTAAAAATGATCTCAAATGCACTCGTCAGAAGCGGTCGCTCCTTTTCAAGCTGCCTCCCCGACCTCAGTGCGGTATTGTGACTTGCCTCGAGCTGCCCTGAGCTCCACCCGATTCTAATTATTAACTCCCACAGCGCCCAATTTCAACTATTTAGTTACAGAGCGCTCGATCTTTATTAATTATTTCCTGCCTTAAGCTGCTCTGAGCTGCACCCGATTGCATTCATTTACTCGCATAGCGCTCGATCTTTATTAATTATTTCCTGCCTTAAGCTGCTCTGAGCTGCACCCGATTGCATTCATTTACTCGCATAGCGCTCGATCTTTATTAATTATTTCCTGCCTTAAGCTGCTTTGAGCTGCACCCGATTGCATTCATTTACTCGCATAGCGCTCGATCTTTATTAATTATTTCCTGCCTTAAGCTGCTTTGAGCTGCACCCGATTGTATTCATTTACACACATAGCGCTCGTTTTTTTTTTATAATTATTTTCATAGCGCTCCACCACCTCAGTTGTTGTGAAGTTTGTTTTGCAGCGTAGCGCTAGTCCCAATTGTAGCAATTAGCATAATAACACAGCGCTTGCCTTCCATAGTGTGCTGTAACTCTGAGCTTTGTGTGCATTGCCTTGCATTTTAAGATTTTGATTGTTTGTGCCCATTTACAGTATCTTAGCGTGTCATTAATACTCAGTGCCCCTATCTCTGCATAGGATTTGGCCGACTGCCATCTTGTCTAGTTTCTTGTTGTTGTTTAGCCTTCCCTCCCCGGATATCCACCCCGCCTCCCGCCTCCCAGCTGCTCCACCCTCCCTCCTCCCCCTCCACTATCCATATATGACTGATGTCTGTACGCGCAGCGTTCACGCGCAGCGGTCGCGCCCCATGCGGGGCGAAGGTGCGCCAAAGGTAAGCCCGTCTACGCCCGTCCGCGCCTGGACCGCGCCCAGCGCCAGACCCCCTGGTCCTCGTAAAGTCCACCCCTCCCGCATTACTTACGATGCCACCACCCTCCTAGCCCTCTACCCCGGCCGCTCCCTCAACTGCGTCCAAGCTGCTCCTGGACACACCCATGGACTCTTTTCCTGCTACTCCTGCAAGTTCGACGGCACCAAGAACAACTCCTCATCTACGAACACACAACAGATATCCGATCCCAACCACCTACTATGCATCCTGCTCAACACCCGCTCGGTCCACAGACACGCCATTGACCTCTGGAATCTACTCGACACCATCTCTCCGGACGTCGCCTTCCTAACAGAAACATGGATGAATGCCTCTTCAGCCCCAGACATCACCATTGCCATCCCGGAAGGCTATAAGATCATTCGCAAGGACCGTTCCGGCCACACAGGAGGAGGCATCGCTATCGTCCATAAGAAATCCATCCGCATCTCAACCAGCTCAGACGTCAACCTCGCCAACTCTGAGCACCTTCACTTCCAGATCCACATCGACCCCAAGACCACACTCAGAGGCACCCTCCTTTACAGGCCACCAGGACCCCGCGCACAATTTAGTGAAGACATCACGGACTTCATCACTCCACACGCGCTCCCCTCCGAGGACTACATCCTTTTGGGAGACCTCAACTTTCACCTTGAAAAGAACAACGACCGCAACACCACCACCCTTTTGGACAACCTCGCAAACCTCGGACTTAAACAACTTGTCACTACCCTCACCCACATCGCAGGTCACACACTCAACCCTATCTTCACCTCCAGCAAGCATGTTTCCTTCAGCCACACCACAGCTCTCCTTTGGACTGACCCCAGCTGCGTTCACTTCACCTACAACAAGCCCACATCCAACAACCACCCCCAACCCACTCTGCAAAGAAACTGGAACAAAATCACCATCGACCAGATCTCCTCATCGCTTCTTCAAAAGCCCCCCGCCCACTCCTCAAACCCAGACCAAGCAGCCACCAACCTCACCCAATGGTTATCCAACAGCGCCGACATCCTAGCACCACTGAAAAAACGACAAATCAAACTAGGCAGCAAGAAGGCCTCCTGGTTCAACGATGACCTTAAGAAATCCAAGAAACTCTGTCGCTCCCTCGAGAATGCCTGGAAAAAAGACCCAACCACCAGCACCAAGGACGCCTTCAAAAACGCCACCCGCATACACCACCAACTAATCCGAAATGCCAAGAAAGCAGCCTTCAAGGACCGTCTAGATAACAACGCCCACAACAGCAAGGAATTATTCAACATCGTCAAAGAATTTACCAACCCCTCAACCAACTCCAACGACATCACCCCCTCTCAAGCCCTCTGCGACTCCCTAGCCTCATTCTTCCACAACAAAATTGCAGACATCCACAACAGCTTCGACAACCAACCCGGAGACCAACCCACCCAATCCCCTGCAGGACCCCCACCCCCCCTGAACATCCTCAATGACTGGAAGCCAATCTCCACTGAGGACACCATCCGTCTGATGAACTCTATCCACTCAGGATCCCCCACAGACCCCTGCCCTCACCACATCTTTAACAAAGCAGACTCCATTATTGCACCGCACCTCCGAGACGTCATCAACTGCTCTCTCAACTCCGCAACCTTCCCGGAAAGCTGGAAACATGCCGAACTCAGCGCCCTCCTGAAGAAACCCACAGCTGACCCCACCGAACTCAAAAACTATCGCCCTATCTCACTCCTTCCATTCCCGGCCAAAGTCATCGAGAAAGCTGTCAACAACCAGCTTGCCGCATTCCTCAAAACCAACAAATCCCTCGACTCCTCACTGTCCGGCTTCCGAGCCAAGCACAGCACCGAAACCGCCCTCATTGCAGCAACAGACGACATTCGAACTCTACTGGACAATGGAGACACAGTCGCCCTCATCCTCCTCGACCTCTCCGCAGCCTTCGACACAGTCTGCCATAGGACCCTTCTACAGCGCCTCAAAAACATCGGAATCCAAGGAAAAGCACTGGAATGGATCACCTCGTTCCTCTCCGGAAGAACCCAGAGAGTCCGCCTTCCACCATTCAAGTCAGAGGCTACTGAAGTCATCTGCGGCGTACCTCAAGGGTCCTCACTCAGTCCCACCCTCTTCAACGTTTACATGAGCCCCCTCACGGCCATCGCACGCCAACATAACCTCAACATCATCTCCTACGCCGACGACACTCAACTGATCCTATCACTCACCAAAGACCCTAACACGGCCAAAACCAACCTACACGAAGGAATGAAAGAAGTAGCCGAATGGATGAAGCACAGCCATCTGAAACTGAACTCAGACAAAACGGAAGTCCTCATCTTAGGTACCTCCCCCTCCGCCTGGAACGACTCTTGGTGGCCAGAGGCCCTTGGAATAGCACCCATCCCGACGGACCACGCACGGAACCTGGGCGTCATCCTGGATTCCTCACTCTCGATGAACAGACAAGTCAACGCCGTTTCTTCATCTTGCTTCAACATTCTTCGCATGCTCAAAAAAACATTTCGCTGGATCCCTACCGAAACTAGAAAAACAGTCACCCACGCTCTGGTCACGAGCCGACTGGACTACGGAAACACCCTCTACGCTGGCACCACCGCAAAACTCCAGAAAAAACTACAACGCATCCAGAACGCCTCAGCCAGGCTCATATTAGACATCCCGCGTAAAGAATACATCTCTGATCACCTGAAAAACCTCCACTGGCTCCCCGTCAATAAGAGGATCACTTTCCGGCTCCTAACCCACGCACACAAAGCACTCTACGAAATCGGACCCGAATGCCTCAACACACGACTATCCTTCTACACCCCCTCCCGCCAGCTACGATCCTCCAACCAAGCCCTTGCCACTGTACCTCGCATCAACAAAACCACCATGGAAGGAAGATCCTTCTCCTACCTGGCAGCTAAAACTTGGAACTCACTTCCCACTCACCTTCGCCTTACTCAGAACCACCTAGCATTCAGAAAGCAACTCAAAACGTGGATATTCGACAAGTAACTCCCCACCCTTCTTGAAGCGCCTTGAGACCCTCTGGGTATGTAGCGCGCTATACAAATCTTTTGACTTGACTTGACTTGACTAATGTTTTGATGAATAGGGGGATCATTTCCAGTGGATGATGTAAAGCTGGATTCAAGATTTCCTCCCATTCTTCTTATCTCTCCTATTCTGCTGCTTCTTTCTTTTATTGTTAATTTCTTTTGGAGGATTCCTCTGATGCCCTGTGCCCCTTTTTTTATGATATTGTAGTTTGGGGGGGAGGGTCGGTCTTGAGGAGGTGGCAATGACACAGCTTTCCATCATCAGGGACTGTTGGTCCCTAAGCCTCATAAGATAAGTAGTAGGGCGAGGGAAGGGGTGGGGGAGACAGGGTGGAGGGGGGAAGGAGAGGGTTGGGGAAGGGGTGGTAGTTGGTTAAGCGTGGTTAGGAGGGCTGTACAGCTAGGCTTTTGTCACTTATAGTTGTTGCATTTTCTTTTGTTTCAATATGAGAGTATTTTTTGATAGGACTTGTGGAGTCTACTTGCATTGTCTGAACTCTTTCTTTAGGCTGAGGGGAGAATCAATTGTCAATAAGAATGATGGGTGGAAAGGATAAAATTTGCATTTGCTCTTTGAACATATGCAGCTTGAATGATAGAAAGAAAAGAGATGCATCGGCTAAAATTATACCATTTATGCAAATAGATATCTTATGTACACAAGAGACCCACATACCGCTGGGCAAGCGCAGGTACATGAGAGGCTTGGGCCTAGATTTATTGGGTTGTACTCATCAAGGTACTACTACTAGCTAAGAAAGGTATCGGTTTGTGTCAAAAAGTAGGGAGGATAAATGGGGACGGTGGTTGATTTTAGAGTTTGTAATGAACAAAACCCCATTGACAATTTGCTCACTGTATGGATCTAATCTGGATGACCTAGAGATCTTAGACTATCTCAACATCAAATTGGCTCTATGGAAGTACCCGGTAGTTCTCTGTGGAGATTTTAATATCCATTTGGACAGTAATTTTCATTTTCTCAGCAATGCTCCATATCAAGGAAGGAGAGTTAGGATGTTTAAAGCTCTACAGAGAGTAGTAAGGGAACATGGATTAGTCGATCTCTGGGTTAGATGCAGACTGGGGGTCCCAAGGCACACCTTTTTCTCAGCCCCTCATAACAAATCTGTCCGTCTGGACTATTTTTTAAGTCTCGTGGCGTTAACCGCGCGAAAGTGCGGTCTTTCCAGAGACCTATCGTTAGCGACTCAGCTTCTAGGAGACAAGACCTGTCCACGCGCATCTCCAAGAATCGGATCGGAGAGAGCCATGCGCACGTGAACGCGCGCTCCATTGAGCAGGCTACAATTCCCTTGCAATGCGTGCTGAGAGACACAGTGAACTTTAAATGTTTTTTTTTTGTTTCCGACTTTCAGTTTCCTTTGCACGCACACATACAGAGACTTCCCTTCGCCGCACACATGCACACACGCGCACACACACACACACACACACACACACACACACACACACACACAAGCGGACTGAGACACCCCCCCCGCCGCCGCCTAGAAATGTGAGCACCAACCAAAAAGGTCTCCCATGCTCTAGCTGTCTTGTGCCCTGAGAGCTCTCTCGCTCTGGGCCCCAACCGCTCCTCACCTGTCTCACCAGTTCTCCAAATTGTGTTCTACTCTCTGTAGCAGCTGGCCGCTCGATGTCTAGCGCGGCTCACAGGCCGCGAGCGGCTCATCGGTGCCCAACAGCTCCTGCATACAATTATCGCGGTGGACAATGCTTCCGCGCTCAGCTGCGGCCCCAGCAGCACCCAGGAAAACCACGGAGGCACGGACTTTGGGCACTCTCTTCGCTAAGCTGAGTTAGCGGTCATCGTCAGGTCAGGGCTGGGGTTCGGGCACCCGCATAACTCCGGGTCCATGCCACACTCTGGCACCAGCTCACAACGGCAGTCCCAGGTTGGGCCGCGCGCAACAGTCCGATGATGGGTGGCTGGGGCTCCGCGGTCCACTGCAGCTCCGGAGGTCGCAGATTGCAGCCCAGGGTATGTGGTGATCGGGACGACAGGTAGGATATCGTGGATTTAGGATTTACAGCAGGATTGTGTAGGAATACTACGGGGCTACATGAGCCGGGCTAAGACACGCCCCCCATGCTGGTTGTCATTGCACGTGCACGTCTTGTTTTTCAAGCAATCGCGAAAGTGAAAGCGATCGCTTTGTCTGCCGTGCCTCCCGGGTTCGCTGAGAGAGGGAGCTGTGAATAATAACTGCCGGCAGACCCGTGCTGAGGTGCATCATCAGAGCTGTGTGAATAATAACGCATCAGCCCTGTGCTGAGGTGCATCATCAGAGCTGTGTGAATAATAACAGCTGTGAGCCCGTGCCTGAGGTGCATCATCAGAGCTGTGTGAATAATAACTGCGTCAGCCCAGTGCTGAGGCGCATCATCAGAGCTGTGTGAATAATAACTGCGTCAGCCCAGTGCTGAGGTGCATCATCCAAGCTGTGTGCATAATAACAGCTGTGATCCTCTGCCTGAGGTGCATCATCAGAGCTGTGTGAATAATAACAGCTGTGAGCCCGTGCCTGAGGTGCATCATCAGAGCTGTGTGAATAATACCAGCTGTGAGCCCGTGCCTGAGGTGCTGTAACGACCGGGTTCTCAGACTAGATGGGATCAGCTCCTGAGAGCCCCTCCAACCCAGCCGGAACGTAACCACCTCCCTTCTCAGGACCATCTATCCAGGCACCTGGGTACCTACCTGAGGATGGGGAACTCACAATATACAAGCTCATATCATTAGAAACACCACTAAATCTATAGGGATTACTAGGAATACTCACTGATTACTAAGGACATCCATGCCCTACACCACACTCATACCTCATAGTCTCGAGACCACATGGGTCCAGACTAATCTACCCTGGGGCAGTTCTGATTATCTACCATTACACACTGATCACCATCAGTGCTCACTCGACACACAATCCGGCGTGCCTTACACACTGAGCGGCAGCCTCAGTGCTCTCTTTTTATCCGGTCCACAATCCGGCGGACCTACACACCGTGTCCTCCCGGTGCTCACTCACTTACCACATGGTCCACAATCCGGCGGACCTATACACCGTATCCCCCCGGTGCTCACTCACTTACAACATGATCCACAATCCGGCGGATCAACACACTGACTACCCTCAGTGCTCACTCAAGCCGCAATCTTGCGGGTATACACACTGACCACAATCAGTGCTCTCACTAACGCCACTTACCAATGACGACCACTTTCCTATGAATACCTTCAGCTCTCTGTCTCTATGTTGGGAAGTCTCTCTCACTATTCACTAAGGGTTCGCTACTACAATATTAGGAGTTAGAACGGCTTTCCAAATTGAAATATGTACCTTCTGCTCTTGACATCAAATGTTCCCTCTCTCCCTCATTGTTCAGTCACCTCTTACCTGACCGGGATTCACATCCGTTCATGCAAACAATGTCTGACTAGAAGACCAGGTTACCCTGATTGAACAAGAATACAAGGCACATGTCGGTTCACTAAGAACTGGGGTATCTTTATTACAACAACAATACACAAATCTGCGGGGTCTCTACAACTAACAGGAACTTTAACACACCGCTGAAAGAAAAGGATTAGACATACAGTATGAGGACAAGGTTATCTGCGGGGTCTCTTGATTAACAGGTACTTTAACACACCGCTGAAAGAAAAGGATTAGACATACAGTATGAGGACAAGGTTATCTGCGGGGTCTCTTGAACTTTAACACACCGCTGAAAGAAAAGGATTAGACATACAATAGCCTAGGGAATAAGGACAAGATTAAGGTGTAAGTGTAAAGTGGACTAGTTTAGACTACCTCACCTATTAGAAGGAAGATTTCTCTCTGTCTCTGGTGGGATCAGGGCTCTCTCTGTCTCTCCCTCCGTCACCACAGCTCCACGCCTCTGGCTCAATTACTTCAGCTGACAGCCTTAACTCCTCCATCTGCTTTAATGCATTCTGATAGTCTTTCTCCAGCTTCAGCAATCATCTGCCTTCTTTCTCCATTCCAGAAAACCAATAGAACTGCACTGTATTCTGCAGCTCCAGCAGACATCCTACTCTCCACTCTTCAAGAACCAAACTGACCACTCCTCCTCTTCTGCACTTCGCTAATATGGATTCCTCTCCTCTAGTGGAAAGCTCCAGCCAGCAGCCTCCTCCCACCAGGTCCATGCACCGGGCTCCTCGCTCTAGACGCTCCCACAGTGATCAGCTGCTTGTTTCGTCTAGAGACCTGAGCCCAGGGACACTTCTTGATTAGATTCAGCTCTGGCCGGTTCTCTCCGGTTCGCTTAGGGCGAACAACAGCTCAAAACCAAAATATTACCTTTTCCCTTAAAGCATCTCATCTCTGCAGGGATAGAGAGCAAAATGGAGTCTCTCTAGTTCTGGGCCTTGTAGGCCTGAGAAGGATGAAATAACCCTTAGCTCTGTCAGAGTACCTACACAAACAATACTAATGTGTAATATAAAGTCAGGACCACAGGATCCACCCTCTACTATAAGCAAAATAATGAAAGGCAAAGCCAATAGGCAATAGATGGATTAGAGTAAGGGATCTATCATCATATAAAGCAGCTATCCTCTTCTAGGTCTGGAAAAAAAATGGCTTAAAAGGGCCAACACATCTAAGAATACATATCCTAGATGTGAGCAAGCTTAAAGTCTTTATCACTCCGAAATAGAGCCAAAAAGCCTGTCAAGAAATTCCACCCTAAGACTTTATCTTGCGAACATCTATAAACAACAACATCCAAGTAAACAAACATCAACATAATCTATCAACAAAACCAAAAGGCTCCCTAAAATAAATGACAACTTAAGGAAATTCCACCTGAAACTTAATGTAGGGAACACAAATCTAACAACCAACTGAAAATAAATCAAAGCACCCTTGACCTGAATGCTATAACGTATCTAGGATTGATCTGATAACAACAGAAACCAACCAAAGCACCCTCGAACTAAATGTGCCTCAACTTCTAGTGACAACTAATAAAATCTATTGATGTAGGGACATGTTTGTAGAATGAAAACAGCAAGGGGCCTAAATGGGGCCTACCTACTTCGGACAACTTAAGAACTAAATGTACCTCAACTTCTAATGATAAAACAACAAAGGGCCTAAATGAGGCCTACCTACTTTGGTCAACTTAAGAACTAAATGTGCTTCAACTCCTAGTGATAACTCATGAAATCCATTGGTGTAGGGCCATGTTTGTGGAACGAAAATAACAATGGGCCTAAATGAGGCCTACCTAATTTGGTCAACTTAAGAAAAAAGTTGGTGAAATCTGAGAAATAAACATGACAAACGGTTCTCAAGGTCTGGGCAAACATTAATAATAGATGTAGGACATAACCTTACTAAAAGACACACCTCCCAGGACAACTTAAAGTCTAGGGTAACCACCCTTGGAACTAATCCCACTATTCTAATTAAGAGTTAATGAATCAAAGTGAAAGTGTAATAACAGGAAAATAAGAATAACCCCATTCCTACAAAATAGCTGGTGTAGCACTATGCATATCAAGCAATAAATCAAAGAAAATTATCTAAATGTGGTGTATATATCATCTAACTCAGGAAACAGTTTGTATCTAATCCTTCTGTATCGATCTGTGGAACACATGTGTGCACCACCATGTAAAAGATTACAGTTCTTTCATTGGCAAAAACTGTTTTGCAGAAAACAGGAAAACTATAATAGGTGAAAGATAAACAAGTGTAGAATAGCATAGCATACTAAAGGTAATAAATGTATATGAATAATTTCATTCATGTTGCACTGCATAACAGGAATGAGAAATTGTCAATTGGGGCCTTTTGTAGAAATTGCCAAAAGTGGCATAATGTAAATACTTTTCCGCAGTTCATAATTAGGGATTATAGCACATGACTCGTGCAATATTATTATAATTTAGTGTTCAAGGCAGTCAATTGTGGATTCATCAGTGTAGGTCACCACCCTTCATCTTCATCTGTATCCGGTGCCAAGGAAGCACTTCCTCCGATCTGGTCATTAGTCACCAGCTCCCGTCGTTCAACCGCCACCAATCCGGTCTGGTCTGGTTCCATCTTCCAAAAACAACAAACTAACATAAAAAAATGAAAACAAAAAAGTAAAATAACAAAGGGAGTGGGAGGGGGGTGGGCCGACGCACACACCAAACACCACAACCCAACAACCTGAAACGAAAAAACAAGTATCATTAATCTAGCAAAAATAAATTTTCCATTTAAAAAACACCCCAAGTGCTTTTTATTGTCAAAAGAAACCTCCTAATTAATAAAAAACATTATTCAGAATTCAAGGAATGATTTAAATCATATTCTTTTAAATTTGTTTGGGCAAAATCTAATTTTGCCATACACAGCCAGAAGGGCTGGGGCCTTAGCTACTCTTAACTCATCCGAGAAACAGCTCCTCCCTTCAGAAAGATGTTCGCGCTCAGAGTTTTGAATCCGATCCAATCAAAATAAGCAGAAGCCAGGCTACAGTGCAATGTAATTTTGAATCACTGCCAAGTGCTGATCTCATTGCAGGAGCAAGGCTACTGCCAACCATTCTGTCCAAGCATCTCTAATCTCTAGTCAGGGAAGCTCACTTAGGCCTACTGTATTTATCTAACTCTAAGGGCCAAGCGTCTGCCAATTATTCTGCATGTGCAAGGATCCCTTATCTGAAGTCCATGAAGCTGTCTGCGCCGACAGCAAGGAAGAGCGACTTGACCCCCCCTTACATAAACATTTCTCAGCGGAAAGAAATTGGAATATAGCCAAGAATAACAAGCTGGCTCACTCTGCTCTCAGAAGTTACACACTGGGCCTCCTCCCTCACAAAGCTCCAAGCCGAGAACTGGTGCCTGGCTCATATCAGCCAAGGTCATTTCAAATTCTTTGTAACTCAAAACACATCTGTTCCCAGGCCAGAGAGCTAATCATTATTTTCTAACTAACCGAAGCAAAATTAAAACGTGATGAAAAGCATCCTAAAACCAATAATTAATAAGGACATATTTTTTGCAACTAAGTCACAGGCTAGCATTTTGAAATAAATGTATTATAAAAACAGCTATTTGCTGAAAGGGAAAAATAATTAGATGCAAACACATTTCATTTTCCATTTTGAAAACAACATGAGAAGTAAAACAAGGGGTAACATGTTATTTTGCATTGCAGCATAATTTAGTGTGCAAGCTATTCTATTCAACCTATCAAAAAGGGCCAGATTCAACATCATTTATTTTTCAAATAGCCATTTTTTTCAAACTGAGTGGGTCAACTTTCACATGCTATTCTAAGGGGCAGCTTGCATTGGAAAAAATAATAATCATGTATAATTTCTAGAACACACATTTTATTTTTAAAAGCACACGGTTGCATTTCACTAATTAAAAGCACATTCTATGATGGGTCTGTTTTTATATTGTCGTTCTTCACAACCGCTAACGCACTAATTCTAAAACACTGGTTCGTGTGCCATCCACAGCTGAAAACCCTTATCTCAATCCGACTGGTTGATTTATAACTTTCCGACCTCTGAGACAGACACATTAACACATGTGTTCCAAGGCAAACCCACACAAATTCGTGGACGCATTTCGAAAAGAATGTTAAATGAACACAGCTTTTCTCTCTGCGCAAGATGTTACCAGTCCGTCAGCAAGCTGACAAAGCACATAGGCAGAACCCAGCAACCAATGAAAGTCAAATCAAACCACCATTCATCTAAACACTCACTGACTTTTAGTGTCAGCTCACATAACCATGCATGTTAAACAGCATGTTAAAATGAATACTGCCGTCACAATTCAAGATATTAACCCTTTGGCAGCTCAAACACAATCATTCCCCAATGTCTGCAGTACATGGGAAATTCAAGAACTTATCACTCCACGTTTTCAAATAACACACGCGCACATCTTCAAAACATTTTCTCCAAGCATTTGAAAGAGATCCAGCTCTCTCCTGCCTAATGCAACAATAACATGCACTGTACAAGCCATATCCACATGGCGCTATTCACAAGCCATATTCACAAGAAAGTCAACAAGTTCAAAAAATGACACGCTCTTAACAGAGAATATATTCAAGGCGCAATTCACAATGAATACAGCAAGTCAAAATGAGAACATGCTCCTCACAAGCCACAATTACATGGCGCTATTTACAAGGCATATTTACAAGAAAGTCAACAAGTCCAAAAAATGACATTCTCCTCACAGGGCATATACACAAGGCGCAATTCACAAGGGACACAGCAAGTCAAAATGAGAACATGCTCCTCACAAGCCACATTTATATGGTGCTATTTACAAGGCATATTTACAAGGAGCTATTCACAAGGAACTCCACAAGTCATATTACATTGAACACATTTCACATTGCACAGCGTAAGCAAACGCAGCAAGCAATTTAATGGGCAATTTAAAAGCATTTTTCACACACATTTGTACAATTGGACCATCACAAAGATGTAATTGGATCTCTCATGTAATGTCACCAATTAAGCCTGACAGTCCAAACACCAAGATGAAAAGCATTTCTTCCACCCTGCATAAGTCAAATGCCATGATGTACTGCAATCTCCTTCTACTGCAACTGTTCAAGCCCATAGGCCAATTTTCGTGCCAAGTGCAAACCATCAAGATAAAAACCAATGCAGCGCACACAGGCTTCGTAAACTGTTTGTCGACGCCAGATGTAACTGGCGATTAAGGGACTCCCCCCCAACTTATGGGAAACTATCCAAATACATGGCCAGGGCACACAGGCTTCGTAAGCAGCCGACTACGCCAGATGTAACTGGCGATTAGGGCACTCCCCCACAACTTATGGGAAAGTATCCAAACACATGGCCAGGGCACACAGGCTTCGTAAGCAGCCGACTACGCCAGATGTAACTGGCGATTAGGGCACTCCCCCACAACTTATGGGAAACTATCCAAAAACATGGCCAGGGCACACAGGCTTCGTAAGCAGCCGACTACGCCAGATGTAACTGGCGATTAGGGCACTCCCCAACAACTTATGGGAAACTATCCAAACACATGGCCAGAGCACACAGGCTTCGTAAGCAGCCGACTAAGCCAGATGTAACTGGCGATTAGGGCACTCCCCCACAACTTATGGGAAACTATCCAAACACATGGCCAGGGCACACAGGCTTCGTAAGCAGCCGACTACGCCAGATGTAACTGGCGATTAGGGCACTGCCCCACAACTTATGGGAAACTATCCAAACACATGGCCAGGGCACACAGGCTACGTAAGCAGCCGACTACGCCAGATGTAACGACCGGGTTCTCAGACTAGATGGGATCAGCTCCCGAGAGCCCCTCCAACCCAGCCGGAACGTAACCACCTCCCTCCTCAGGACCATCTATCCAGGCACCTGGGTACCTACCTGAGGATGGGGAACTCGCAATATACAAGCTCATATCATTAGAAACACCACTAAATCTATAGGGATTACTAGGAATACTCACTGATTACTAAGGACATCCATGCCCTACACCACACTCATACCTCATAGTCTCGCGACCACATGGGTCCAGACTAATCTACCCTGGGGCAGTTCTGATTATCTACCATTACACACTGATCACCATCAGTGCTCACTCGACACACAATCCGGCGTGCCTTACACACTGAGCTGCAGCCTCAGTGCTCTCTTTTTATCCGGTCCACAATCCGGCGGACCTACACACCATGTCCTCCCGGTGCTCACTCACTTACCACATGGTCCACAATCCGGCGGACCTATACACCGCATCCCCCCGGTGCTCACTCACAACATGATCCACAATCCGGCGGATCAACACACTGACTACCCTCAGTGCTCACTCAAGCCGCAATCTTGCGGGTATACACACTGACCACAATCAGTGCTCTCACTAACGCCACTTACCAATGACGACCACTTTCCTATGAATACCTTCAGCTCTCTGTCTCTATGTTGGGAAGTCTCTCTCACTATTCACTAAGGGTTCGCTACTACAATATTAGGAGTTAGAACGGCTTTCCAAATTGAAATATGTACCTTCTGCTCTTGACATCAAATGTTCCCTCTCTCCCTCATTGTTCAGTCACCTCTTACCTGACCGGGATTCACATCCGTTCATGCAAACAATGTCTGACTAGAAGACCAGGTTACCCTGATTGAACAAGAATACAAGGCACATGTCGGTTCACTAAGAACTGGGGTATCTTTATTACAACAACAATACACAACTCTGCGGGTCTCTACAACTAACAGGAACTTTAACACACCGCTGAAAGAAAAGGATTAGACATACAGTATGAGGACAAGGTTATCTGCGGGGTCTCTTGATTAAAAGGCACTTTAACACACCGCTGAAAGAAAAGGATTAGACATACAGTATGAGGACAAGGTTATCTGCGGGGTCTCTTGAACTTTAACACACCGCTGAAAGAAAAGGATTAGACATACAATAGCCTAGGGAATAAGGACAAGATTAAGGTGTAAGTGTAAAGTGGACTAGTTTAGACTACCTCACCTATTAGAAGGAAGATTTCTCTCTGTCTCTGGTGGGATCAGGGCTCTCTCTGTCTCTCCCTCTGTCACCACAGCTCCACGCCTCTGGCTCAATTACTTCAGCTGACAGCCCCAACTCCTCCATCTGCTTTAATGCATTCTGATAGTCTCTCTCCAGCTTCAGCAATCATCTGCCTTCTTTCTCCATTCCAGAAAACCAATAGAACTGCACTGTATTCTGCAGCTCCAGCAGACATCCTACTCTCCACTCTTAAAGAACCAAACTGACCACTCCTCCTCTTCTACACTTCGCTAATATGGATTCCTCTTCTCTAGTGGAAAGCTCCAGCCAGCAGCCTCCTCCCACCAGGACCATGCACCGGGCTCCTCGCTCTAGACGCTCCCACAGTGATCAGCTGCTTGTTTCGTCTAGAGGCCTGAGCCCAGGGACACTTCTTAATTAGATTCAGCTCTGGCCGGTTCTCGCCGGTTCACTTAGGGCGAACAACAGTTCAAAACGAAAATATTACCTTTTCCCTTAAAGCATATCATCTCTGCAGGGATAGAGAGCAAAATGGAGTCTCTCTAGTTCTGGGCCTTGTAGGCCTGAGAAGGATGAAATAACCCTTAGCTCTGTCAGAGTACCTACACAAACAATACTAATGTGTAATATAAAGTCAGGACCACAGGATCCACCCTCTACTATAAGCAAAATAATGAAAGGCAAAGCCAATAGGCAATAGATGGATTAGAGTAAGGCATCTATCATCATATAAAGCAGCTATCCTCTTCTAGGTCTGGAAAAAAAATGGCTTAAAAGGGCCAACACATCTAAGAATACATATCCTAGATGTGAGCAAGCTTAAAGTCTTTATCACTCCGAAATAGAGCCAAAAAGCCTGTCAAGACAGGTGCATCATCAGAGCTGTGTGAATAATAACTATGTCAGCCCCGTGCATGAGGTGCATCATCAGAGCTGTGTGAATAATAACTGTGTCAGCCCCGTGCTGAGATGCATCATCAGAGCTGTGTGAATAATAACTGCGTCAGCCCCGTGCTGAGGTGCATCATCAGAGCTGTGTGAATATTAACAGCTGTGAGCCTGTGCCTGAGGTGCATCATCAGAGCTGTGTGAATAATAACTGCTGTGAGCCCGTGCCTGAGGTGCATGATCAGAGCTGTGTGAATAATAACTGGGTCAGCCCCGTGCGTGAGGTGCATCATCAGAGCTGTGTGAATAATAACAGCTGTGAGCCTGTGCCTGAGGTGCATCATCAGAGCTGTGTGAATAATAACTGCTGTGAGCCCGTGCCTGAGGTGCATCATCAGAGCTGTGTGAATAATAACTGGGTCAGCCCCGTGCGTGAGGTGCATCATCAGAGTTGTGTGAATAATAACTGTGTCAGCCCCGTGCTGAGATGCATCATCAGAGCTGTGTGAATAATAACTGCGTCAGCCCCGTGCTGAGGTGCATCATCAGAGCTGTGTGAATAATAACTGCTGTGAGCCCGTGCCTGAGGTGCATCATCAGAGCTGTGTGAATAATAACTGGGTCAGCCCCGTGCGTGAGGTGTATCATCAGAGTTGTGTGAATAATAACAGCTGTGAGCCCGTGCCTGAGGTGCATCATCAGAGCTGTGTGAATAATAACTGCGTCAGCCCCTTGCGTGAGGTGCATCATCAGAGCTGTGTGAATAATAACAGCTGTGAGCAACAGCATACTCTTGCACACACTCTCACTGCTCACCAATTCAAAGTTTGCAAAAAATGTTATGCAACGCATTGTCATACACAATGCCAATAACTCAAACTTTAATGCTGCGAGACCTATAGCATTGTAAATGCTTGTTTTTATATCCTATTAGATTGCGGGGAGGGCCAGTATTGATATTTCCCCTGGGATCATTTTGGACTACAATCCACTGGTCCCTGAGCTGCCACTAAGTAGCATCTCTAGGGTTCAGAGGAAGTGGTCTTTCGAAAAGAAGCTGCTCCTTGAGCAGGCATACTGTGAGCATATGTCCGAATGGATCATTAAATTCTTTAGTATTAATAGGAGCACTTCCTCTGAAACGATTGTTTGGGACGCGTTCAAAGCAGCCTTGCGCGGGGACACTCCTAGCTTTTCTATATATCAGCAGAAGGCAAAACAGAAAAAGATCAGTGGATGGGTGGATCAGCTTAGGATGACTGAAATTGAGCTGATATATAAAATAGGGTATGGTCAGGACAATGAAGAATGTCTTCAGCGAATAGCTCTATTAAAATCTAAAATGTAGCAGTCCTTTGGGAAAGAAATTGCTATTAAATATACACAGTTCAGGGCGGAAACATACGTCATTTGGGGAAAATACTGGAAGGGTCCTGACAAAGCAACTGAGAGAGAGGGAAGTGGCCAGCGCAATATGTAAGATTAAAGATCATCTTGGTCAGATTCAAGATTCTCCAATTAAAATTTTAGAGATATTTCAGAATTTTTATAAGTAATTATATACTGAAGAGACGGGTGAGGCAGCGGGTCCAAAGGCATTCCTTGAGTTCTTTGAAGATCTTGAAACAAGGAAGGTTACTCCTGAATAAAATAGGATTCTTGCTGCCCCAATTACATGGAAGAGATAGAAAGTGCCATAGTTTCTCTCTCAGCCGGTAAGGCGGTTGGACCAGGCAGAGAGAGTTTTTTAGGACATTTAGATCAGCACTTCAACAGGATATGGTTTCGCTATTTCAGCTAGCCCAAAACGGGCAAATTACTGAATCTTGGTGGAAGAAAACAATAGTAGTCTTCAAGAAGAAAAATAAGCCTGAACTTAGTCCATCGTCGTATGGGCCGATTTCTCTTATTAACGCAGATAGTAAGGTCTATACTAAAATAATAGCTTCTAGACTAGCTAAAATCATTACCCCTCTGTTGTCTATCCGCCAGTATGGGTTCATCCCCGGGAGAGATACAACTGATCATGTAAGATGCAAGATTGCACTTCTTGACTGGTCTAAAGCTACGGGATCTTCGCTGGGGGTGGCCCTGTTGGACGCAAAGAAAGCGTTCAACAGGGTCTCCCGGTGATTCATGTGGTTCGTATTGCAGTGGAAGGGGTTTTGCCCTGAATTTATTCAAGCAGTGCAGACTCTCTACACATGACCTGTAGCAGAGATCTTTATATCAAGGCAGGAATCAGAATCATTTAGCAACAACAGGGGTACAAGGCAGGGGTGCCATTGCTCCCGCCTGCTGTTTGCACTTTCTATTGATCAGTTTCTTAACAACTTAGAGAAAAACATGAATCTTAAACCAGTGAAGATTAATGACACGGAGTATAAGACATTTGTTTATGCAGATGATATTATGACACTCAATAGCGATATTACAGTGGGCTTCCCAGCAGTGAGGGATCAGGCGGAGCAATACAGGGTTTTGTCAGGTTATAAATTAAATATCGATAAAACGCAGATTGTTCTTTCTAATTCTATGCCTACTCCAGACCTCCCTGTTTCAACTGAAGCAACATATCTGGGGATTAAGATCTCATCGTTGGTTGATCAAATACCGGATCTAAATATTATTCCTATAATTGATACTGTCAACAGGACATTAGAGAGGCTAGATCACCTGCATTTATGGAAGAAATAATGTTTTAAAAATGCTGGTCCTCCTAAAATTCCTATACTTATTTAGGACTATTCCCCTGGAGTTTTCAACGGCATCTTTAGCACAAATTGAAAGGAGTTGCTCTAGGTTTTTGAAGGGATTTCATAGGGCAAGAAGAGCAGCCAGATGGATGACACGTCCTAGAGAGGGAGGAGGCTGGGGAGTTCCCAATTTTTTAATGTATCATTGGGCATCTTTGCTACGACATATGGGAATTCTGCTGACTGGGATTAAAGTTGAAATATCTATGGCTGTAAAACCAACTATTTACGAAATCGTACTGGATAATGAAGATAAACAATGCTTAGTTAAAAACTTAGAACACAGCTACTATAAAAAAAATCTAGATTTAAAACACTCAAAACAGCTTATGGGCTTTAGAGAAAGGTCCGACAGAGGCTTAAGGTTTCTAATATAAATGTGTATACTCTCTTTTTGGCATGTGGTGTTTTACCGCCAATCTTTCAAGATCAAATTACCTTCCTTTGGGGCAGTGCTGGGATTAGTGTCTTGGGGGATATATATGATGAAGGTCAAATAGAAACATTTATATCTTCAAAAAAATAATGTAGGTTAGACAGAAGAGATTTCTTTCAATACCTGCAGGTTCGGAGTTTCATGGGGACAAATGCACAAGGGACCACAACAAATTTTGAAAAAATATCTCTGGTGGAAACAATAAGTAGAAGGTCCTGAATCGGGAAAATGTACCAAACATTATTGGAAGCCTTCCCCGATGATTTGTGTAGTCAAAATACTAAAGATAGTGGAGTCCATCATGATGACTCTAAGCAGTGGGGTGCATAGAAGTTGTGCACAGATATAGCACAGCCCATCATGGTAACTCTAAGCACTGCAGGTGCATAGATGTAGCCGCACAGAGATAGCGCAGCCCATCATGGTGAGTCTAAGCAGTGGGGTGCATAGAAGTAGATGCATAGAGATAGCACAGCCATCATGGTGACTCTAAGCATTGGTGTGCGTAGAAGTAGGCGCACAGAGATAGTGCAGGCCATCATCATGACTCTAAGCAGTGAGGTGCATAGAAGTAGCGCACAGAGATAGCACAGCCCATCATGGTGAATCTAAGCACTGCGGGTGCATAAAAGTAGACGCACAGAGATAGCGCAGCCCATCATGGGGAATCTAAGCACTGCAGGTGCAGCGAAGTAGGTCACAGAGATAGTTCAGCCCATCATGGCGACTCTAAGCACTGCAGGTGCATACAAGTAGGTCACAGAGATAGCCAGCCAATCATGGTGACTCTAAGCAGTGGGGTGCATAGAAGTAGGTGCACAGAGATAGCACAGCCCATCATGATGACCTAAGCAGTGGGGCGCATAGAAGTAGTGCTCAGAGACAGTACAGCCCATCATGGTGACTCTAAGCACTGTTGTGCATAGAAGTAGATTCACAGACATAGTACAGCCCATCATGGTGACTCTAAGCACTGTGGTGCATAGAAGTAGGCGCACAGAGATATTGCAACCCATCATGGTGACTCTAAGCAGTGGGGTGCAGAGATGTAGGTGCACAGAGACAGTGCAACCCATCATGGAGAATCTATGTAGGCGCACAGAGACAGTGCAACCCATCATGGAGAATCTAAGCAGTAGGGTACATAGAAGTAGGTGCAAAGAGATATCACAGCCCATCACAAGCACTGCTGGTGCATAGACGTAGGCACACAGAGATACCTCAGCCCATCATGGTGAGCATAGCCCATCATGGTGACTGTAAGCACTGCAGGTGCAAGGAAGTAGGTCACAGAGACAGTGCAGCCCATCATGGCGACTCTAAGCACTGCAGGTGCATAGAAGTAGGTCACAGAGATAGCGCAGCCAATCATGATGACTCTAAGCACTGGGGTGCCTAAAAGTAGGAGCACAGAGATAGCACAGCCCATCATGATGACTCTAAGCAGTGGGGTGCATAGAGGTAGGCACACAGAGATAGCATAGCCCATCAAGGTGACTCTAAGCAGTGGGGTGCATAGACGTAGGTGCACAGAGATAGCACAGCCCATCATGATGACTCCAAGCAGTGGGGCACATAGAAGTAGGACACAGAGATAGCAGAGCCCATCATGGTGACTCTAAGCACTGCAGGTGCAAGGAAGTAGGTCACAGAGATAGTGCAGTCCATCATAGCGACTCTAAGCACTGCAGGTGCTTAGACGTAGGTCACAGAGATAGCGCAGCCCATCATGGTGACTCTATGCAGTGTGGTGCATGGAAGTAGGCGCACAGAGATAGCAAAGCCCATCATGATGACTCTAAGCAGTGGGGTGCATAGAAGTGGGCGCACAGAGATAGCACAGCCCATCATGATGACTCTAAGCAGTGGGGTGCATACAAGTAGGCGCACAGTGATAGCGCAGCCCATCATGATGACTCTAAGTAGTGGGGCACATAGAATTAGCACCCAGAGATAGCACAACCCATCATGGTGACTCTTACCACTGCAGGTGCATAGAATTAGGTGCACAGAGATAGCGCAGCCTATCATGGGGACTCTAAGCACTGCAGGTGATTAGAAGTAGGCACACAGAGATAGTGCAACCCATCATGGAGAATCTAAGCAGTGGGGTACATAGAAGTAGGTGCACAGAGATAGCACAGCCCATCACAAGCACTGTTGGTGCATAAAAGTAGGCGCACAGAAATAGCGCAGCCCATCATGGTGACTCTAAGCACTGCGGGTGCATAGAAGTAGGCACACAGAGATATCGCAGCCCATCATGGTGACTCTAAGCACTGCAGGTGCATAGAAGAATGTCACAGAGATAGTGAAACCCATCATGGAGAATCTAAGCAGTGGGGTACATAGAAGTAGGTGCACAGAGATAGCACAGCCCATCACAAGCACTGTTGGTGCATAGAAGTAGGCGCACAGAAATAGCGCAGCCCATCATGGTGACTCTAAGCACTGCGGGTGCACAGAAGTAGGCACACAGAGATATCGCAGCCCATCATGGTGACTCTAAGCACTGCAGGTGCATAGAAGTATGTCACAGAGATAGTGCAACCCATCATGGAGAATCTAAGCAGTGGAGTACATAGAAGTAGGTGCACAGAGATAGCACAGCCCATCACAAGCACTGTTGGTGCATAGAAGTAGGCGCACAGAAATAGCGCAGCCCATCATGGTGACTCTAAGCGCTGCAGGTGCATAGAAGTAGGCGCACAAGGATAGTGCAACCCATCATGGTGACTCTAAGCAGTGGGGTGCATAGAAGTAGGCCCACAGAGATAGCGCAGCACATTATGGTGACTCTAAGCAGTGGGGTGCATAGAAGTAGGCGCACAGAGATAGTGCAGCTGTTAGAATGGGGGTCTCTGGTTGGCGCAGGCATACACTTGTGTCAAACAGGGACCCTCTACTCCAGTCAGGGCAAAGGACTACTCGTAGAAATAACCCCTGCTCACCCTCTAGGCGGCGTGGCGCGAGCAGACAAGGCTAATCTCTAGAGTAGATATGGTTAAGCATTTCTTATAACACACACAATGACCAGTCAACCCACCACACAGAGACACAAGACTGGTTGTTTGTAAAAATATATTCTTTATATATAAACTCTCAAGCATGCTTTCATTACAGGCTTTAAAGGTTCCAGTTACTTTTGAAGGGAGGCCACCATTCTTGAAGGCAATGTTCAATACTTAAAAATGGGTAAAGGGTTCTTAAACCGGCTTCACCGGGTGGCAGGCAATGTCTGAGGCGTGGATGTGATGTTTGTTGAGGCCTGAGCGCCTTGTAGCACTTCTCTACGCGTCGTACGAGGCACAGAGGAAAGGCCCTACTGATTCTCACGCGCCTCGCGTTAGACGCGTGCGACGGGGCAGATCTAAACAAGGGTACGAGTCGTACTAAGCTCGTGCGACTCGTAATTTCAGGCGTAGGCTCACAGAATGTTAAAAATCGCAAGCAGAGTGTCCGCACAGCTCAAGGCGTTCAAGGGGCCTAAGTGCATGCGGGCAGTGCGAGTCGTCGAGTGTCAGTACGACTCGCACAGTGATGCCGGGTTACAGTACCTTTTTTTTGCAGCGGGGTTCGATGCGGACAAAAACAGGCGCAGACCGGACGTCCCTCATCGTGGTGCGTTCCTCCTTTGGCACGGACTACGGCTCGTGAGCTCTGTAGGTTCTGCACTCGGAGGGCAGCGATGCGTTGGGGGCTCTTGATCTCGATGTCCATCTCGACCTTGAAGAGTGAGGGGGCGGCGGCTTGAGTTTATCCAGCGGCGAGGCACTGTCAATAGGGCGTCGTCCTGGAGAGGCGAGTTCATGTGCAGCCTGTCTTCACGGTGTGCTCTACAGCTCGGGGGCCACAGACTCACGTTGTTTGGACCAGACGGACCTTGCGGCTCGATGTTGCAGCAGTTCGCGGAGCTCAGGCCAGGCCTTTACGATGCTAGTTGCGGCACAGTCGTCACAGGTCACTTTGTTCGGCGGGATGGGGCACACAGGCTCTCAGAGTGCGGGACAGATTACCAGTCGCACTCAGGTCTCCGGAGTCAACGCTGAAGGGGGAAATAACACCAGATGCAGCTTCCTTCTTCAAAGAGGGGGGTAGTGCCCACTGTTCCTGGGGTGCAGTTCAGGGGGCAAGTTCAAAAGCAAGCCCTTGGAGATTGTCAAGATGCACAAGTTGAATTAAAAGTCTGTCAGTCTTTCAGTCTTTCTTCCTCTCTCCTTCTTGCAGCAAGTCACCCACCACAGCCCAGTCTCTCAGGATTAGAGACAGTAGTCCTCCATGCAGCTTTCCCAGGTCCTTCTCTTCAGGCAGAGTTCCTTCTTGGCGTCAACAGGATCTGATTTCGTAGGAGCAGGGCTCCTACTTTTATACACCATTTCTTTTGTTCTCGCAGGCCAGGGGGGCCTTTGCCTAATCTAGTCAGTCTCTGAGCACTTTGTTTTTCAGGCCCTGGCTTCTCCTTTCAGTGTGCAGAGCAGGGACATCAGACGCTCCGCAGGAGGTGGAGCCAGCATTGTGATGACAAGTACAGTCAGGAGCACTCTGTTGACAGTCTTCCCTCTTCCTGGACCAGGTGCAGGGCACAGTCATCAGTCGCTCGCCAGGGGGCGGAGCCAGAATTGTGGTGGCAGAGCACAGCCCTATTCAGAGTCAAGAGGCACTCCCCCACCCATCCTGGTGTAATCTCCCTATTCACCACCTGTCAGCCCCAGCCTGTCCCCTGGAATTCCCCAGCCCTGTCACACACAAAAACCAGACAGCAGATAGACATCCTAGCAGAGGCGGGCTGAAATAGTCAGGCAAGCAAATGCTAACTTTCTAAAAGTAGCATTTGCAAACACAGGATATTAAAATAAACTTTACTAAAAGAAGTATGTCATTATTCTGAGTTCAGGCATACTAAACTTGATTTTCTACCATGTTCCCTGAGCCTGCTGGGATTGTAGAGTGTAATAATTCCAGCAGCCCATTCTGGCCTATGAGAACAGGTAACCTTACAATAGTGAAAAACGAAAATGACTGTAATTCACTATTAGGACATGCCACACACATCAGGGCTTGTCCTGTCTTATGCTTACAATGCACCCTGCCCTTGGGCCTACCATAGGGGTGACTAATATGAAGTTAAGGGAAGGTTTAGGGACTGGCAAGAAGGGGTACTTGCGCAGTCAGCATGACACTATCAGACTGCATGCAGGTTCTGCAATGGCAGACATAGACACCTTTTACTAGGCCGGTTCTGTGTGTGGCACAACCAGTGCTGCAGGCCCACCAGCAGCATTTGTATTTACAAGCCCTGGCACTCCTGGTGCACTTTACTTGGGACTGACAGTAAACCAAATAAGCCAATCATGGAAACCAATCACATATAGCAATTTACAGTAAGGAGAGCATATGCTCTTTAGCACTGGTCAGCAGTGGTAAAGTCCCCAGAGTCATTAAACTAACAAAAACAGGTCAGAGAGAATATTGGAGGAAGGCAAATAGTTCAGGGATGACCCTGCAGAGAGGGCCAAGTCCAACAGCAGTCCATCATGGTGACACTAAGCAGTGGGATGCATAGAAGTAGGTGCACAGAGATAGCGCAGCCCATTATGGTGACTCTAAGCAGTGGGGTGCATAGAAGTAAATGCAAAGAGATGGCGCAGTCCATCACGATATGCACCCTGGATCTCCAGTTCCCCAGGTGGCAGCTCTAGGCGCTAGGCCACATTTCTTCCCTGACGCTTTGTTGATGTTGTTTGTCCACCTGACCTGTGTAACTGGCCTCTCTTCTCTTCACAGGTGCTGCTGGAGGTTTCCTTTTCCAGGTGAAGGAGGACCTGAGGCTTGTGGTGGTCGGAAAGACGGGGGCTGGAAAGAGTGCCACGGGGAACAGCATCTTCGGGAAGAACGTGTTTATTTCTGAAGCGAAATCAAAATCAAGATCAGTGACAGCTGAGTGTGTGAGGCAGATGGGTTATCACAGGGACGGGAGGCTCATCTCCGTTATTGAGACTCCGGGATTATATGACACAAGCTTCTCAAATCAATACATTCTGGAAACCCTCTCCCAGTGCGTGGTGCTGTCCGCCCCCGGCCCCCACGCCATCCTCCTGGTGCTGCAGGTCGGCCCATTCACTGCAGAGGAGAGGGATGCTGTGCGGCAAATACAGGATCTGCTCGGAAACGGTGCCGCGCAGTTCATCATTGTGGTGTTTACACGGAAGGATGACCTGGAAGATAAATCCATCCAAGAATACATCGCCGAGGCTGATGACGAATTAAAAATTTGCAAACATTCGTGACAAGAATTTTCAATTCTATTAAGGACACGGAGGCGAGGATTATGCTTTCTCGATTTCTTTACTACAAACAGCAGCCAATAGGAACACAGTAAAGAAAAAGTAGACTACAAATCCCATGAGCACTTAGGCAACCATAGAGACTACATCCTATATAAACAACCATAAAGGGCAATACTTCCTCTTTCTTTGTCCAGTAAATTGAAACAGTCAAAAGTCAATTGAAGAGGTACCGAAGAACAGCCTGGAGGAAAAGATCCAAAGGCAACAGCAAAACGACCAACAGAAGACATTGCAACCATCCAAGGGCGAAGAGACCGTAGCAGGAAAACACTGCAGAGTCAAAATCCAAAATGCCGGAAACGAGGAAGGAGAGCAGCGACGAAGATTCACTTCTGGTCTGAACCTGAAAGAAAATCAGAGCCGTAATACACCATCCCAATATCTTGGAAGGTAACAGAACAAAGGGTAGGGAAAAAACAATGCAAGAAACATTTCAGAGTCATAGCAAAGCAATGATGCAAGACATAAGCAATGCAGTAGAATACATTTGGGTAGGATAATCCTCGCCTCCGTGTCCTTAATAGAATTGAAAATTCTTGTCACGAATGTTTGCAAATTTTTAATTCTATGGCAGGACAGGAGGCTCAGATTATGCTTGTTCAAAGCTGGACCACCACAACAGAAGCAATACCCACAGTGGGTTTGAAATAATACGTTTTAAACACAGTATCGGAAGACCAATCAGCGGCCTTCATAATGTCGGTCAAACTCACACCAACAGTAAAAGCCTTAGAGGCCATGGCACCCCGAGCGGAATGAGCTCCAAAAATGGAGATATCAATTCCTGCTTCAAACATAAGCCAACGTACCCAACGGGCCAGGGTAGCCGGCGCCACAGGCCTAAAAGGCTTCTGCAAAGCAATCAGCAACTGCCCTGACAAATCTTGTTGAAAAGGAGCAGTACTCACCTCATAATCTTTTATGCACTGGACCACACATAACTGTGGGTTCTGAGGAAAAGCTGGGTAAGTCACAGAAGACATGTTACTTTTGGTGTGCCGGGAAACCGTAAAAGTGACCCCATCCGGAGAAAACGAACGTCCGCGAGATCTAACGCACGTACATCCGAAATGCGTTTACAAGACACCAAACACAGGAGCATCGTCAACTTCGCTGAAAGTTGCTTACGAGACAGGGAAGAATTGGGAGGCCAAGCCTCCAGAAAACGTAAGACAATGGAGACATCCCAAAGAGCCACATACTTTGGACAAGGCGGTTTAACCAGCTGAATGCCACAAAGTGATTTAGAAATCAAGGGATGCTCCCCAATAGGCTTCCCGTCAACAAAATTGTGGCCTGCAGAAACAGCGGAGTGAAAGGAATTGACTGTCCTATAAGCAGAACCAGAAGAAGCGATGGAGGCAAGAAAATAGCTACTAAAGTAACATCCGCTGAAGCGGGATCCAAGTTTCGTTCAGAACACCAACCACGCCATCGCCGCCAAGCTGATGCATAACGGTTGTGCGTGTTGGGGGCCCAAGCTTCATTGATAAATCGTGTAGCGTCTCCAGATAAGCCAGGGATTTTCCAGCGTTCCCCGAAAGGCGCCACGCAACAAGCCGGAGCTGGCCCGACAGAACCAGAGGATGCGGGTGGAGCATAGGATCCAACAACAAGTTCCACTTCTGTGGAAGCAGGAACGGTGTCGAGCAACTCATCTCCAGAAGATCCGGAAACCATGCCTGAGCCCTCCAAAGAGGAGCTATCAAAATGACCTCCGACTGGAAGTGCTTTGCTCTGGCCAAGACTCGTGGAATCATCGCAAATGGGGGAAACGCATAGCAAAGATGAGGGGGCCAAGTCTGGAGAAAGGCATCCGTGGCAAGAGCCTCTGGATCCGGACGCCAGCTGTAAAACTTGGGCAACTGAGCATTGAGGCGAGAGGTGAAAAGATCGATCCAAGGCCGACCCCAGAGGCGAGACAGGTTCCGAAATACACAGGGGTGAAGCCGGCAATCGCTGAAGTCTAGCAGATGGTGAGAGTTCCAGTCGGCCACCTGATTCTGGCGACCCGGGAGATACTCTGCAATAAGAGTGATCTTCCTCTGAAGGCAGAAGTGCCAGAAGTCCTTCGCAATCTCTGCCAAAAATTTCGACCTCGTTCCTCCCAGCTTGTTCACATACCTCACCGCAGAGATGTTGTCCATGTGGAGCAGTATGCAACAGCTGGTGGCCTGAGGATCAAGGCTGCGGATCGCAAACGATCCCACCAGTAGCAAGAAGAAACATACCCTATGCACACACTGTAAAGTACAATAGGCACGTTGTAGCCAAAAAACAATGTTAAATATAGTGCAGAGAAACAACAATATTATGCAGGTTGATATAGAAAATAGACAAGTGTTGAAAAGAAATGTTGGTCTCCTTGTTTTAATCAATCACAGCTTGTGAACAACCAGCCGACACGTGTTTCATCGCAACTCGCGAATCTTCAGGGCTCCAATGGTTGTGTTTGGACCAAGTGGTCGCTCTTCCGGTGATACTTCCGACCCGGAAGGGCCCAAGACCAGCAGTTATCACTTACGATGCGACTTAAAATAGCTTGCAAGCGTGGTGCGCTTGATGTTGGTCGCCCGGGAAAAGTATTTTTATAACAGTCAAACGTATCAGTTTGATCAGTATCTATGTTTATGTAAAATAGGGATTGAGTAGAGTTGGCTCAATGGCTAAGTCTGGACTCGATGTCTGTCCGACGTCTTGTCTTCTTCGTGATCTCCCGGGTCTCAGTGTTCGGAGTGCCTACTGGCAGTGCGCCCTTTCTCTGACACAAAAAACCATTTTTTCTTCCGATCCCACCAGTAGCTCCAGACAATTGATGTGAAGGCTTAGTTCGTCTTGTGACCAACGGCCGCCCGTCCTCACATTCCCGCAACGGGCTCCCCAGCCCCAAAGACTCGCATCCGATTCCAGCACCACATCCGGAGTCGAGCCGAACAGGGCCTTCCCGTTCCAAGCCTCCATGTGGTTGAGCCACCACAGCATCTCCGACCTCGCGTCTGATGACAGAGGAATAAGATCGGAATAGCGAAGACCCTTCTGCAAATGCCTGATCTTGAGACGTTGCAGGGCCCGATAATGCAAGGGACCTGGAAAGATCGCCTGAATGGATGAGGCCAACAGTCTGACAATCCGAGCGATCGTTCGTAAGGATACACTCTGTGTGGACAACAGTAACTTCAACTCCCTCTTGATAGATCTGACTTTCTGGGAGGGCAAGAGCAGTTGGCAATAGACTGAGATGACTAGGAAACCCAGGAACTCGATCGACTGAGTGGGATGTAAATGAGATTTTTGAGGATTCACTAGAAATCCTAGAGACTGCAACAGGTCGACCGTCCATGTCAAATGGGACTGTAGTTGCACAGGACACTGAGCCATCAACAAAATGTCGTCCAGATACACGATCAGACGCACCCCGCGCGCCCTCAATGATTCCATGACTGGTCTCAGGAGCTTCGTGAAGCACCACGGAGCTGACGAGAGACCTAACGGGAGAACCGTGTACTCGAACCACTCCCCTGACCATTGGAACTGAAGAAAGCGGCGATGAGGCGGAAAGATGGGGATGGACAAGTAAGCGTCCTTCAAATCCAGGCGAACCATCCAGTCGCCCTTGCGAAGGAGATCCCTGAGAAGATGGATGCCCTCCATCTTGAAGTGGCGATAGACCACTCCGTTGAACTCCTTGAGATTGAGCACTAGGCGAGAACCTCCCCCCTTCTTCTCCACCAGAAACACATTGCTGACGAACCCCTGAGGATGCAGGGAAGTCCGCACAATGGCCCCTTTGAGCAGAAGAGACGCGATTTCCGTGGATATCACGTCTCAATCTAGTTGGGAAAAAACAAGGGGAGAAGGGACGTGACTTTGAAGGGGAGGATGGTAAAATTCGATGCGATACCCTTGAATCGTCTGCAATATCCAAGCATTGTTTGAGATTGTGCGCCAATTTTGCAGAAAAAATTGCACCCTGCCCCCAGAACAACACTGTCGTTCGGAATCAAGCTCACCTGTAGAGGAGAAATCCTGGCGTCCTCCTTGGTTTCCACCATAGCCTCCTTTGTTGACTTGTCCACGACCTTTGCGGGAGGGATAGAAATTAGATTTTGAACCTGAATAGGATGACTGTCGGTGTCCTCCTCCCTGCTGGGACTGTTGGCCACGCTGCTGGCCAGAACCACGGCCGAACGAACGTCCCCTGGAACGTCCGGCCCTGCCAAAAACCGGGCGGAACGCCCTGCGTAAAGAAGACTGCGCCTTGTCAAGGCCGCTAAAGGTGGCCACAAACTTGATCAACTCTTTTAGGAAAGGTTGACCAAACAGGAGACCCTGTGCAAGGGGCCCCGATTCTGACGTAGCAAGTGCAGACAGCCTGGGGTCCATCTTCAACAAGATGGAACGCCAACGCTCGGTGGATAGAGCACAGTTCGCGTTCCCTAGTTGACAAATAGCCCGTTGGGCCCAACCAATAAGTTCATCGGGGTCGATGCCAGATGCAGACCCCTGAGCCTGATAACCTAAGTCTAAAATTTTGGTCAGGGGGCCAAGAAGATCCAGTAACTTATCCTGACACAGGCCCCAAGAGCGGTCAATGCCCTTTTTGGGATCCTTGGTGAATTTCTTGACGTAGGTCAGAATAGTGGGATCCACCTCCGGGGTGTCAGCCAATTTATCCGCTAACTCCGGGCGAGGGCACTCGGAGCGGAGACGAGAGCGCACTTCCTGATCAAAGGGCTCACGGATGTGTGCCTGGATATATTCCGCTACCTCAGGTGCAGGGAGCCAAGACTTCGAATTCGGGTGAACTATATCAGTTGGCTCAAAGCTCAGGACTGGCGGATGGGAAGAGGCGTCAACAAAATGTTCTTTTCTAGATTTTTTAGCAGGGGGAGGACCAGAGGGACCTGAGGAAGAGGAGGAGGAGGTGTCATCAGTGTCCAGAGGAGGTGGACAAGACTGTTTGGAAACAGTGGAGGCAGACAAAGACTTTGCCAATTTAACAAAGTCAGATCTATGCGGGATTTTAGGCGACTTAGAGGAGTGCTTGCCAAAAGAGGACGGTATCCAGCCTTGTTGCTGAGCATAGTCGGTCAAATGACATTTCAACGGTCCAATAGCGCGGACCAGCGCAGTATTGACCGAATGCTGGACCCCTTGGTCAAGGGCGTCGACCAAATCATATTCAAAAGATTCCTCAGGCTCTTCATCATAATAATACTCCTCAGAATCATCATAACCAGCCATGGTTGAATAAATGACAGCACAATTGAGGAAAAAAATGCCCACTAAACAATAAAGCAAAGGTCAAATTGTAAATACAAGTGACCCTGTCAGGGGGAGTGACAGCCCCAAGCAAGCCAAAAAGGCAGAGCAACAACTCAACCTAAATAGCAGTAAATTTAAAGAGTAGAGGGACAGGCTTGCAATAGTCAGCCACTCAAGGCAACGCCTCTATGAATTATACAGCCCAAAACTCTATATTAAGGTAAAGGGCGTCATGAGGGACTCTCCGGCAGGCAGTGGGCTGAGGCTGTGAAGAAAACGCCGCCTTTCAGCGTGTCCGGACTCAGTGAGGAACACGGAGCGTCAACAAAGCCAACGCGCATGCGCGGTGGCTCGCCTGCAATACCCGGAAGAGGAGCAACGCGCGACGATAGCGCACGAGCCTCCGAGTCCCGGTCCCACTCCACAAAGGAAAACACGGGCACAAAGCGCCCGATGTGAAAAGAGAGGCGACCCGCGCTCTCTACAGCACAAAGACAACCGGAAACCGGGACAATTAAAAGGGAAAGAAACACCGAAAGCAACGCGGCAAAGCAATACGGCAAAGCGTCGGTAGATGGCAAATAAGCAGCAGATAAGCGGCGTTACAATGCAAGTAATCAAAATACACAATAACATGCAAATAGCACAAGAAGCATAGAAATGGACTTAACTGGCTGCGAAGCAGCAAAGAAAGAGGAAGTATTGCCCTCTATGGTTGTTTATATAGGATGTAGTCTCTATGGTTGCCTAAGTGTTCATGGGATTTGTAGTCTACTTTTTCTTTACTGTGTTCCTATTGGCTGCTGTTTGTAGTAAAGAAATCGAGAAAGCATAATCTGAGCATCCTGTCCTGCCATAAAATTGAAGAATGTGCTTGGAAGCAGCGGTGACCGCTACGTGGCTTTTAATAACAAATCAAAAGAGGCCGAGCGCAAGGTGCAGGTGCGCCCGCTGATGACGATGGTCCTGGAGATGGTGAGGTACAACAGGGGCTCGTGCTACACCACAGAGATGTTCGAGCACGCGTGAAAGGCCATCGAGAGGCGGGAAATCAGGGAGCAGATGGAGAGAGAAGGGCGATGGCTGGAGAAGCAAGCCGTCTGTGGCGAGAATGAGCGGGAGTTGACATCAAGCGTGCAGGAGGCCTGCACGCAGGAGAGGGGACGCACGATGAGAGTGCTACAGGATGTGAATGAAACAATGAGAGAGATATTTAAACATATCGAGATATATATGAGAACACTACATGGAAATTACTATGCAGTGATTGAGTCCTTGCTTGACACCGCTTCCAGTTCCAGTTTCTTTGTGAGCTCCCCCTCCCCCGGTGTGCGAGAGTCCTCTTTCGGATGTGAACCCAAACTAAACACAGACTTTTGATTCAAAATAGGCCCCACCCCCTTTTAATAAGAGTAATCTACCATTAATACAGTGACAATATTAAATTAAATTCAAAATATTAAGTACAAATACTAATTACAAATACGTTAAAACCTAAGAAGACATAAATAAAATCAGGACGCCTTACCCCGCTTCTTACAAAAAATGGAGCTGACCACGATAATATGAAGAGCCTCCCTTCCTGAGCCAAGATCCTAGAAAATGTATGTTGTCTCAACTTAAACAGCACAGTGCAAACTTTGAACTCCTAGTCAACTTCCAGTTGGGTTTCAGGGCCAGCTGCAGTGCGGAAACTGAGGATATAAAGAACAAGCCTCCCTCCAGTCCAGAGAAAGGGGGATCTTGTCTACCTTTCTCCTTGACCTTTGCTCTGCCTTTGAAACAGCCAAACACAAGACTCTTCTCAACACCCCCTGGGCAATCTTGGGGATTGATGCCACAGTCCTGACCAGTTTTGGTTTTATATCTAAACTGCTGGCAGCAAATGAACATAGAAATATTCCCTATCCATCCCTGCTTCAGTGAGCCCAGCTGTTCCTTTATGCATCCTATACAAACTGTGCATTAGTATGACTGTGACCTCAATTCATCAACATCTGCACACTAATTCACAGATGTATATTGACCCGAAGCTAATGTCAAAGCATCATGTTTATTTTCTGTAATTCTGTTTATATTTCTGCTGCACATGGACAAGCTAGTTATGGAGTTCTTAGTTTCTAAATAACTCACAGCAGTGCCTTCATTCATAAGGGTTCACTGTTCTTTATCTACCTTTATGTAGCTTGATTGTACTAACACTTCTGAATGGAATTAGGTCAGGCAGGATGAATCAATATTCATGTAGTAGGTAAGGTTTTCAACATTTTATAAAAATCTGTTAATTGATTGGTTGAAAATGTAATTCTTTGCTCACACCATAGTGACTTTGAAATCATAATTATAATCTATAGAGAACATGTTTATCTAGACAATTGCATTTGGGGGGGTGAGACAGAACACTTTTGAGAATTTTTCTTTGCTATTAGGGATGCTGCCGATTTCTTGCTGATTTTGCAGGACGTTTGGGAATTGTAATTTCTCTGATAGTGTCACTAGTTTTGCTGTTGTTGTGCCAATTGTCATCTATGTAACCCAGAACTTCTGCACTATATTATTCTGTATTGTACTTTTGAATTTTTTGAATAAACCTTCATAACTTTTCCTAATTTCCACTCTAGATCCCACTTTTGAGTCTGTCTTTTCTTCATTTTACTGTATTATTTTGAAATGCTATATTTAGTCTTGTCTCTGGGACACAGTGCCTCATGAATAGTGTATTACATCATCCCAATCCACCCAACTGCAGGGCGCACCATGAAGTAGTAACATTTAGGGGTACAGCACCTCCAAAAAGCACCCTATTCCAACTCCTACTACCAAAAAAGGTCATGTCTCTCATCCCATTATATGACTTCTAAAATTTCAGACAGGTACTTGCAATCTCTAGGCTTGACTACAGCAGGGAGATTGTAGTTGACACATCAAAGCTCACCTCATACCTACAAATGCTCCACTCATTGCAGCTGCGAGATAAGTCTTGGGTGCCATAAGCAATGACATTACTCCCCCACTGATCACTCTCAAGTAGACCTGTTGCCTCATCAATGTGGCTTGTATCACTCGCAAAGAAAAGAGGTGTGGCGCAGCGGCCAGGGTACCTGACTGTGGACCACAGGGTTTGCGGTTCGATCCCCGGCTCCGGTCATAGGTCAGCCCAGCACCATGTGACTCTGGGCAATAGGTCGCTTAATCTTCCCGACGGCCTCCAGTGCTGGGACACCTCTGCGGAGGTAGCTGTGCACTTTACAAATGCTGGCATTTACAAAGCATTTGGCTTTAGGAAAGCACACTGTACTGAAACAGCGCTGATCTCAGTGTCAAAGAGGGTAGGGCCATCTTGGATCGAGATGACAAGGCTGCGTTGGTCCTCCTGGACCTATCCTCAGCTTTTGACACGTAAGCCATACAATCCTGAAACAATGACTGAGGGAGATAGGCATCCAAGGATCTGCTCAGAAGCCTCTATGCTTCTTCCTAGATGACAGGGAGCAAGCAGCGAACTAAGGAGATTTTTAGCTCAAAGCCTTTCAGGCTGCCCTGCGATGCTCTGCAGGGTCCGTCCCTGAGCCTCACCCTCTTTAACATACATGTGGCCCCATTCAGGAGCCTTATAAAGTCAATTGGCCTTGTTACTATATCCCATGTCGATGACACTGAAATTGTGGTTCCCATAAATAAAGATGTTGAGAAGGTGGCCACTTGTTTTAGGAACTGCCTGCTAGCAATTTTCAGCGGGATGTCCCCCTCCCCCTCAAAAACAAAATGAATTCTGAAAAAATTGAGGTTCTTCTCTTTGGAAAGGATACTTCAATTTGGAACAGCTCATGGTGGCCACCAGTGCTTGGCCCACTTCCTACTCCGATGGCCAAAGCAAGGAATCTTGGAATTATTTATGATTCATAGCTTTCCTGAAAGGACCAAACCAGCTGCCTGGCCTCTTCCTACTTACACACTTTAATGGTGTTGACGAAAGAGCTTCCACTTCTGCCGTCAGACTTGCAGAGGTTGTGGTCACCTCTCTGGTGCATTCAAAGTTAGACTACTGCTATGCTCTTTATGAGGTAGCTCGACAGAATGTTTTGAATAGACTCCAGATGCTGCAGAATGCAGCAATCCAGGTGCTAAAAAGATTTTAAAAATTGAACCTGTGTCAAAAGCCTGACACAATCTACACTGGCTGCCCATCCAAA
The DNA here is from genome assembly GCF_964263255.1 of Lissotriton vulgaris. Taxonomy (NCBI): domain Eukaryota; kingdom Metazoa; phylum Chordata; class Amphibia; order Caudata; family Salamandridae; genus Lissotriton; species Lissotriton vulgaris. The sequence continues at coordinate 2,102,297,000 of NC_141691.1, read as the reverse complement.
AAAAGAATTGCATTTAAAGCACTCTGCGTAGCACGTAAATCACTCTTTCTAGTGGGCTCTTCCCTGCTCAGAGACAAACTTAGATGGTACATCCCAAACAGATTTTTGTATTCAGTGTCAGAAAATAAAATGTGGGTTCCAAATATTTACAAAGCTTCTTGGGGGGGTAGAAGTTTTTCTTATGCAACCACTCACCTCTGAAACCAAATGCCTGATCATTTAAGGTTACATTTCCAACCATTTGGCTTTTAGAAATATTCTTAAAACCTTGTTGTTTACCTCTGCTTGTTAATCTTTTCACACACTTGTTTCAGTTCTTTTCATTCCATGTAGCGCCTAGACACCTTTTCAGCAGATTTCATGCTCTATAAATTTAAAAGAAAATCAGATCGAATCTGGAGACCCATAAATACATGTCCCACAAAATTACCCATTCCAAGGGCAGCTGCTCTCCGCACAGATGAGACAGCTCAGCACTTCGTGGGCCAACTTGGTTAAAGAAAGAGAGATATTATGTTCCTGCACTGCTATTGCTCCAAAGATCCACAACTCTTTACCTCTGGCGTGGAGATTCACACAATTGTACTGAATAAGTGCTAATGCTCCAAAGACCTTCAACTTTTTCCAACTCTAGATTCTCCACCTGCATCTTTCAAGCCGAGAGTTAAATCCCTCTGAATGGAAGATATGTAACAAATTGCCGTGTTATTGGACTGTATACCTCTGATGGAGCAAGGATTCGCACGTTAAGCGACTTGCTTGTATCATGAACCTCAAATAATGTTAATAAAAATAACCAACATGTTCGTGTTACTAATATTGCACATTTTTACACTACACAGGGTGTCCGAGGGACGCTTGCCTATGTGTCTACTAACCGTAATACGCTTGCATATTGCCGCTGCTACGCGGGAATTTAGACTGCGCAGGCATTAGTCATAACCATGTGACGTGACGTATTCAATGTCTTGAAGGGAAATAATTGCGCATGTGCAATACAGCTAAAATGGCTGCTTTGTGTTCTCACATGCTTTAAGCTTGCATTGCCGCTTTCGCAAAGCTATCTGTTCTGCATAACCAATAATGCTATAGTTATTATAAAGTAAGGAGTGTAGTATAGAACTCCATGGTATACAGTGTAATAATTTATTTCTATGTTCTAAATTGTTTTCGCTTGCTTTTCATGTATTGTATCCTTTGGGCCTGGGAGGTGCTTACTACTCCAGTCCCTACTGCGCAGGTCTCAATGGCAGAGGGAAGAAAACCATGCAGCAGTGGAACCCAGCCAGCTGGCAGCCACCGCTAAGATGCTCCTGGGAACCTGAACTTCAACCTAGCTGAACGAAGTTGAACTGTACTAAGCTTGCTACAATTGTATATGAATATTGTATTCACCATTGTTAGTTGAAAAGCATATGTCATGGGAAGATAGAAAATAAGGGGTGGGTACAGAGATTGAATATTAAGCATGAGAAAGTCTAAAATTTAGGTGGTGTGATGACTTAACCTCCTCCTTTGTCCAATCTAAATTGGGGATCCTTACACTTGCAACATTGGGGGGTGGTACATTGACCCAAAAAAAAGTATAACTAGCGTAGGTTTAGCTAGAGAAATTGTCCGACTTGTCCGAATAGCTGACCTGTCACTGACCCAACGCACTCTATAGGTGACTGAACTCAGAGAGCTGCGAAGCACTCTGTTGCAAGGTTTGAGAAACCCATTCGGGGTTTTGCAGACATTGAAAGTGCTGGCGAAGCACTTTGCTGGGAGGTTCCAGAAATCCATTCTGGGTTATTGGCAGATTCCTTGCAGCGAGGGAGTAGCGCAGGCGTTGCAACCGAAGCTGCGGGTGTTGGTCGTACCCTTTGGTGAACCCGGTCCTGATCCAAATTCTGGGGTTATCCTGTCCAGTCTGTCTATGAGCTGTACCTGTTTGCCTACTGGCACCTAAGTCCTTGAGGGTTCCTTCCCGTCTTTTCCATCTGACCCGGGGCCAGGGTTGGTCTTCACTCTATCCTAGGTAAATATGAAGTCTCTGTGGGTGATTGCTTATCTATATTTGTATTTACTAATTCTCGAATATTGTAAAGTATAATTGCATATGTTCCTTTTCTTGCCCTCTCCCTTGCTAAATGAGACTTCCATGTATTTCAATTGATTATTTGAGTGTTCCACTTTTCTACCTACCTTTACAGAAAAAGCTTCTTTGCACTTCACAGTTGAAGAAGTTGAGAAGGGGATTCGTGGCTTAACCAGTACTAAGGCCCCGGGCCCAGACGGCCTTCCTCCAGATCTATTTAAATCAAATATCTCACTCTGGGCCCCAATCCTTACTGCGGTTGTCAATGCTGGAGTCGCAACCAGGAGCCCAAAGTCCTGGGGGGCCTCAACCATAGTACCCGTCTACAAGAAGGGTGACAGAAACAATGCAGCATGTTACAGGCCCATCTCCCTGATAAACTCAGTTGTCAAGGTAGTGGGAGGAATAATTTTAAATAGGCTGACCATGTGGGCTAAAATCAACAATGTAATGTCCCCCGTTCAATATGGGTTCAGACCAGGGCACTCAACAATAACTCAATGCCTGAACCTATACTTAATCAGTGGCAAGTATACTATGGCCAGAAAAGGAACTGTGTATATGGCCTTTATGGACTTATCATCGGCCTTTGATTGTGTCTATAGAGGCAGGCTCTGGGACGTCCTGCTCAAAATGGGGGTTGAGAAGAATTTGATTAATTTTTTAGCCTACCTCCATAGCAACACTCGAGCAAATGTCCGCTATACAAAAGACTTGAAAGTTACCAGAGATTTTAAGATAAATCGGGGAATAGGCAGGGCTGTATTTTAGCGCCATTTCTTTTTAATCTATATAGTAATGGTCTTGAGGAGCGTCTTTTAAACACAAATACTGACTATCCATACATAGGGAGAAAGGGCGTACCTGTTCTGCTCTACGCAGACGACGCCGTCCTTATCTCCAGAACTGCACTGGGCCTTCAAATATTACTTGATTCTTTTTTTTCATTTATGAAATCACGGGGCCTAAGCATCAACAACACAAAATCATTTGACATGAAGATAGGTTCTGGCTCAAAAAAGTCTTATCCCTTCTTCGTTAATGGGGAAAAAATACCGATAACAAAGACTTTCTCATACCTTGGCGTATTGTTTGGCCATAAACTCACTTGGGGACCTGCGGTAAGGAAAAAAAAGGGAGAAACAGCAAGGACAAATGCTGCAATAACAGACTTTGCACGTAAAATGGGAAATACGCCAGCGGTTGCTCTGATGAAACTGTATCAAGCTAAAAGCACCGCTGTGGCCTGTTACGGGAGTGAAATTTGGGGCTTTGTTCCTGTGGGTGACCTCGTAACAACTGAAAACAATTTCCTAAAACAAATGCTAAGTATACCTAAAGGTAAAAGTGCCTTCAAGGGAATTTATTTTAGTATGTATTTTGTAATTTGTGATAGCTTTAAAAGGATGAATTCATAATCCTTAATGTGAACAAATCGAGTGCTATTAGACTCTAATGCAATATGAACTCAATTTTAACAGGACACAACATATAAACAAAACACGAGGTGTATTAGAAAAATAGATTTTTATCAAAAGGAATTTTGAAGGATACACTTCATATACAGATAAGTAAACAAACAAAGAATAGGTCTGTGGGTACACACAGAAATAAATCAATACGTGACTCAACAGAACCTAAAAGACATCTATCCCCAGTCACATTGAATAAAACAAGATAGGTATAAGATGTAGGGTCGACGTTTCGGTTTCCTAAGAGTTATTTGTAGAAACCATCTTCAGGACTGCTGTCAATTGAAATCTGTACAGAGATATTGTAATCTGAAATAAAAATATTTACAATTACAAATCTACATTAACTATATCTATTCCTTACACCTCAGTGACATAACAAGAAACATATAAAGATCACTAGAGAATTTAAGAAATACTGACATGATAATGTACACAAAACATAAAAAACATTGTGAACCTAGAATTCATCTGTAGAAGGTCATTTGAATAGTAAAATATATACACATTACTTGGTGTAAACAGATTTTTGTTCAAAAACACAAAAGGTTTTTTACGCACTAGAACATTAGGACATGCGACCAGTTCAATAATCCTGTAGCACTAATGCCAAAATTCAAAAAGAATATAGCTATGACAGTCTTATATTGTCATGATCCTGTAATTTGTTGAAATCTATAGTCACCTGAGTGTAACAGCAAGAGAACTCTTGTCAATTCTCATTTAAAATCTGAGCATGATAATTTAGTAGCAAAGACATGGATAAACAAGCAAACATGTTTTGGATAAACAGTTCCTTTGGAAATCGTGCGGATGTTATATGAAACCAAGGGAATTAATTTTAATAAAGTATTACCTCATTTCCTCGCACTACCAAAATATAATGCCTTTAGATGGGCCAAGCTACAATGTCAAAGTTGAGCCACTCCTAAATATATATAACTGTGTTGTTATAACCCAATTCATTATTCCAAATTTTAAAGGGAAAAGGCTGGTGGTGGTTTACCTATTCGACGTTTTCAGCACCCTCTTAGCATATAGAGCAGGTAGTGGACTTTGCTGTGCTAATGGTGGCGTTTCGAGGTATGCAATCGCCCGATGGGCTGAAACATAAATGATCAGAGATATTGGACCTATCTGTTATTAAGTATGGTCCGCTTATGTGATATGGCTAATATAACGAGGGAATCACATACCTGTAAGTCATCAAAACAGTGAATTAAATCACAACTCCAAGTTAGAAGATAAATCTTTCCATACGTGGGTGGTCAATTTCAGAGCAGATAATACGACAACCATACGGTGGTAATCTAAGGAAGAGTAAAAAGTATCAAGGCGTCAATATCTAAGTATTCCCAAAAGATAGTGCCAGTGTCTTAATTTGTAGTTGTGAGCTTACCTATTTAAAGTAGCAAGCAATGATTGTATTATATCAACCTTTGAGACCAGTATAAATGCCGAGCCGAGTCAGAAATTATCTTGCCGCATGCAGAAAATTAATTTCAAAGCGGAGATTCACCAAGTCATGGAGCGAGAAACTAGGAGGGAATAGAAATTATATCAGGGCATCAGAGGCACAGAAACCGAGTAAAGTGCCAAGTGCAATATTATCTGCACAGGGATTCATCGTTATGAACTTACCTAGTAACAAGCAGAATGCCGCGCGACGTGCAGTTGATTCGGGACAAGTGTCCACTGCCTCACGTTCCACAATATTAGGACAGAGTTTGGAGATGGAAACTGGACTATGCTATTGGCGGCCATATTGGACTAGTCAAGACAGTTCATAGTATGATCTAGAAACAGGACTGTGTTTTAGGTATGATCTAGAAACAGGACTGTGTTTTAGGCGGCCATGTTGAGCTAGTTGAAAAAGTTCTAGGTATGATCTAGAAACAGGACTGCGTTTGGCAGCCATATTTAGCTAGTCAAAATATCGATCAGAAAGGGTAAATGTGAATGTGGCTTATTTTAATGAGCCAGCAACACATATATACATATTCTAGTTAAATGGAGGCATGAGGAGAGCCTCACAACTGAATTCCAACGATACAGAAGGGGGGATATATAATTTGGTATTTACCCATAGAACATCCGCCATTTAACAAATTTATTATTCAACTTATCGTGTTTCACATGAGTGTTTGACGAACATCATAAATATTGAAAAACAATAAGGGACAATGTCAAAACCTCATACAAGTTTCTTAATATGTATTGAGACAATCAATCCTACATATATTGATTATAGAAAGCTCTTGGTTAATAGGACATGGGGTAATCATTGAGATGTAGGTATGCTTAATAGATGGTAACCTATTCATGGCAGGCATGCCAAAGAATGCCATTCAGTTGCAGAATTGAGACCCCTTTTCACAGTATCGGCAAGGCAAATTAGTTTGCCTTCTCGTAGTGTGAGGATCCTATCAATGTTGTTTTGTCTCTTGTTTGGTTTTATGACTTGTGAATTGAATATCATTGATTTTACAAGTTTTCACTGTCGTAGTGGTGGCACATGCTGCGCAGTTATTACATTTGAAGTGACCAACTATTGGACTTAGTTGTCTCATGTTATCCACAGTGTTTTCAGAAAGAGTGTTATCATGGGCATGTATTAATCTGTCCTGCAAGTTAGTACCACGTTTGAATGCAAAGAGTGGTTTCTGCGTGAATTCCGGAAATGAATGAAGTAAATTCCATTGCCTTGATACAATTTTCTTAATTGCGTTTGAGTGTGTACCAAAGGTAGATACACATACAATATTAGTCTTATTCGATCGATCTTTGACAGTTAGTAGGGTGTCTCGGTCATAGTACCAGGCCCTTTTCATTGCTTTCCTCAGTAGTCTACTAGGGTAACCACGTAAGTGTAGTTTGTCTTTCAGTTTGTTAGCTTAATTAAAATAGTCATCTTTGAATGTACAATTTCGCCTAAGACAAAGAAATTGTCCAAATGGTAGTCCATCTTTCAATGCTCGAAGGTGATGACTGGTATATTTTAAAAGTGTGTTCCTCGCAGTTTTTTTAGTAAACAAAGTGGTATAGAGTTGGTTATTTGTGTCAACTTTAATGTTTATGCCAAGGAACATCAATTCTATGGTGTTATATTCAAGGGTGAACTGATGATTGGTGTTTCTGGAGTTTAACCATAGGTGGAAATCATTCAGTTGATTGACAGTGCCCTCCCAGACTAAAAAAAAACGTCATCGATATAACGTAGCCATTTCAAGATATTTGAGGAAAATGGATTAGAAGAATGACAGATGTGTTCATCCTCAAACCTTGCCACATGTGTATATGTATGTATATGTATATGTATATGTATATGTATGTATATGTATATGTTTATGTATATGTATATGTATATGTATATGTATATAATGTACATAAATATTCGCTATATCTGGGGCAAAAACAGCACCCATGGCGACTCCTTTCTGTTGTTGGTAAAAGGAGTTCTGATATAGGAAGAAATTCTCACATAGAGGCAGTCTTGTACACTCCAAGATGAAAGCAGTAGGGACAGAGTGCGGTCTTGGTCTAGATTCTAACAGTATGTTAAGTATATCCAATACTTCAATTTGAGGGATGTTTGTATACAGGCTTTCTATGTCCATAGAAACCAGTATGTTAGTTGTTGGATCAAATTGAAATTTTTCAACCTCATTTATTACTGCTGTAGTATCTCTGATGTAAGTAGAGCGTTCAACAGCGAATGGTCTGATGAAGACATCTGCATACTGTGCCAGGGGTTTTAAGATCGAATTACATCCCGACACAATCGGGCGACCTGGTGGATTATTTAAATCTTTATGCACTTTCGGGAGCATATAGATCACAGGTACTGTGGGTGTTTTATTGATTAAGAAGGAAGCCTCTTTCTCGTTCAGCCAGCCACCCTCTAGACCTGTTTTGCTTAAAGTTATGATTTCTGTAGCCAGTCTTTTAGTTGGATTACAGCTTTTTGTAATGAGTGGTCACAGATAATTGTCTCATCATTTCTTCATTGTATTTAGATTTTTGCCATAGCACTATGCCACCGCCTTTGTCAGCTGGTTTAAGTGTGGCATCTGGTAGCTTCTGGAGGTTTTGTAAGGCTAATTGTTGTTCTTTAGGTAGGTTGGGTTTGAATTTACATGGATTTTTAAAGAGATTTTCTATCTCTAAAAGAGTTGTGTTCTCAAAGGTAATTATGTCTTTATTGACCATTGCATTAGGAGGGTAAAAAGTGGATGGATTTCTCAGTCCGGTAAAGCCTAATTTGGGATCAGAGAAATTGTTAGCAAAGAAGTTTTTTAATCTAATTGTTCGAAAAAAGCGATATAGTTCCAGTTTTGTTTGAAACAGATAATTTTTGTAAGTTGGTACAAAGCTGAGGCCATTAGAAAGGACTGCCATCTCTTGTTCAGAGAGTTTATATGTAGAGAGGTTGAAGATAGGTATAGTTAAATCTTCATTTACCATTCGTAGTACCGGTTCCGGGTTTGGCGGAACCCCGGTGTGTACTGTTTCCGGTACCATCCCCTCTTCGGTTGTTGGGGCTTCCCTGGTGGTCTGGAGCCCCGTTGGTCCTGGCCTAAAAAAGATTGATTGGATGTGGATGGTTGTTGATCGTTTTGGCGATAGTTGGAATTGAATGATCTCTCACTACCAGAGTCAGAACCAGTTTCAGAGAAGGCCACACGTTTAGATGGTTGGTTGTTTGGACCTTGTGATATATAAAAGTCTTTCCTCAAATAAGGATAGGTATTCTCCTTATTATATCTTTTAATATCGATTTGAAGTTTCGCAGTTTTTTTATGTGCGTTAAACTCCTCAAACTCTTTTATTGTTTGTTGAATTTTGTCGAGTAGGAGTTTGCTATTGGTGATGGTGCTGTCACCAGAGATCTTTTTTTCTAAGGATTCAATTTCCTTTGTCAGAGTTTGAATTTGATGAAGTGCTGTTTCTATGCTCACCACCATCCAATACATGCCCATGATAACACTCTTTCTGAAAACACTGTGGATAACATGAGACAACTAAGTCCAATAGTTGGTCACTTCAAATGTAATAACTGCGCAGCATGTGCCACCACTAGGACAGTGAAAACTTGTAAAATCAATGATATTCAATTCACAAACAAAAATTTGTCCAACTGCAATACCACAAATGTGGTTTACTGCATTCAATGCCCCTGCCAGTTACACTACTTAGGCAAAACTATTCAACCAATAAAAAAACGCATACTACAACATCAATCACGGATACGTTGTAGGAAAGAATCTGCTCCTTTGGTTGAGCATTTTTTGCAGTCAGGCCATAAAGAAACAGATATGATATGGTGGGTCCTTGAAGTCATAAAACCAAACAAGAGACAGAACAACATTGATAGGATCCTCACAGTACGAGAAGGCAAACTAATTTGCCTTACCGATACTGTGAAAAGCGGTCTCAATTCTGCAACTGAATGGCATTCTTTGGCATGCCTGCCATGAATAGGTTACCATCTATTAAGCATACCTACATCTCAATGATTACCCCATGTCCTATTAACCAAGAGCTTTCTATAATCAATATATGTAGGATTGATTGTCTCAATACATATTAAGAAACTTGTATGAGGTTTTGACATTGTCCCTTATTGTTTTTCAATATTTATGATGTTCGTCAAACACTCATATGAAACACGATAAGTTCTATAATAAATTTGTTAAATGGCGGATGTTCTATGAGTAAATACCAAATTATATATCTCCCCTTCTGTATCGTTGGAATTCAGTTGTGAGGCTCTCCTCATGCATCCATTTAACTAGAATATGTATATATGTGTTGCTGGCTCATTAAAATAAGCCGCATTCACATTTACCCTTTCTGATAGATATTTTGACTAGCTAAATATGGCTGCCAAACGCAGTCCTGTTTCTAGATCATACCTAGAACTTTTTCAACTAGCTCAACATGACCGCCTAAAACACAGTCCTGTTTCTAGATCATACCTAAAACACAGTCCTGTTTCTAGATCATACTATGAACTGTCTTGACTAGTCCAATATGGCCGCCAATAGCATAGTCCTGTTTCCATCTCCAAATGCTGTCCTTATATTGTGGAACGTGAGGCAGTGGACACTTGTCCCGAATCAACTGCACGTCGCGCGGCATTCTGCTTGTTACTAGGTAAGTTCATAACGATGAATCCCTGTGCAGATAATATTGCACTTGGCACTTTACTCGGTTTCTGTGCCTCTGATGCCCTGATATAATTTCTATTCCCTCCTAGTTTCTCGCTCCATGACTTGGTGAATCTCCGCTTTGAAATTAATTTTCTGCATGCGGCAAGATAATTTCTGACTCGGCTCGGCATTTATACTGGTCTCATAGGTTGATATAATACAATCATTGCTTGCTACTTTAAATAGGTAAGCTCACAACTACAAATTAAGACACTGGCAATATCTTTTGGGAATACTTAGATATTGACGCCTTGATACTTTTTACTATTCCTTAGATTACCACCGTATGGTTGTGGTATTATCTGCTCTGAAATTGACCACCCACATATGGAAAGATTTATCTTCTAACTTGGAGTTGTGCTTTAATTCACTGTTTTGATGACTTACAGGTATGTGATTCCCTCGTTATATTAGCCATATCACATTATCGGACCATACTTAATAACAGATAAGTCCAATATCTCTGATCATTTATGTTTCAGCCCATCGGGCGATTGCATACCTCGAAACGCCACCATTAGCACAGCAAAGTGCACTACCTGCTCTATATGCTAAGAGGGTGCTGAAAACGTCGAATAGGTAAACCACCACCAGCCTTTTCCCTTTAAAATTTGGAATAATGAATTGGGTTATAACAACCAAGTTATATATATTTAAGAGTGGCTCAACTTTGACTTTGTAGCTTGGCCCACCTAAAGGCATTACATTTTGGTAGTGCAAGGAAATGAGTTAATACTTTATCAACATTAATTCCCTTGGTTTCATATAATATCCGTACGATTTCCAAAGGAACTGTTTATCCAAAACATGTTTGCTTGTTTATCCATGTCTTTGCTACTAAATTATCATGCTCAGATTTTAAATGAGAATTGCCAAGAGTTCTCTTGCTGTTACATTCAGGTGACTATAGATTTCGACAAATTACAGGATCATGACAATATAAGACTGTCATAGCTATATTCTTTTTGAATTTTGGCATTAGTGCTACAGGATTATTGAACTGGTCGCATGTCCTAATGTTCTAGTGCGTAAAAAACCTTTTGTGTTTTTGAACAAAAATCTGTTTACACCAAGTAATGTGTATATATTTTACTATTCAAATGACCTTCTACAGATGAATTCTAGGTTCACAATGTTTTTTATGTTTTGTGTACATTATCATGTCAGTATTTCTTAAATGTCTCTAGTGTTCTTTATATGTTTCTTGTTATGTCACCGAGGTGTAAGGAATAGATATAGTTAATGTAGATTTGTAATTGTAAATATTTTTATTTCAGATTACAATTTCTCTGTACAGATTTCAATTGACAGCAGTCCTGAAGATGGTTTCTACAAATAACTCTTAGGAAACCGAAACGTCGACCCTACATCTTATCCCTATCTTGTTTTATTCAATGTGACTGGGGATAGATGTCTTTTAGGTTCTGTTGAGTCACGTATTGATTTATTTCTGTGTGTACCCACAGACCTATTCTTTGTTTGTTTACTTATCTGTATATGAAGTGTATCCTTCAAAATTCCTTTTGATAAAAATCTATTTTTCTAATACACCTCGTGTTTTGTTTATATGTTGTGTCCTGTTAAAATTGAGTTCATATTGCATTAGAGTCTAATAGCACTCAATTTGTTCACATTAAGGATTATGAATTCATCCTTTTAAAGCTATCACAAATTACAAAATACATACTAAAATAAATTCCCTTGAAGGCACTTTTACCTTTTCAGTTTAATTACCCAAGCCCTCAAGGGTTTATTTGGGTCGCTCACTTTTTGTTAATCAAGTCTACCTAAAGGCACAGCTAATTTCTCCATTCACCAAGAACTAGGTATGCCCTACCTAGGAGATAAAATAGCTGTCAACCCTTTGCTGTGTTGGTTAAACTGCTGGACGAATGATGATATACCATTTACCCAAAACATCCTTCTCGAAGCACTCAATTGGGAAGGGAAATACAAGATACCTTGGTTAAAATTTATCAGAAACTGTCTTCATGAATTGGGTCGGCTGGAACTTTTCATAGCACCACAGCACGTATCCAAACAAGCTGTAACTTATGTGAAGGATACCTTTATGTTGAATCGGCAGCTAGCTAGGGAAGAGTCAGAGCTTAAAAAAGGTAGCGTGAGGAAGCATGTCTTAACAAAATCTTGCGTGCAAATTGAACCCTATCTATCCTGGCCCATTTCCAGATACGAACGTTTTCTGATGTCTAGATTTCGCTTTGATTTGTATCATTTGTTGCTAGCTGTGCCTAGTGGGGCCCACAGGGGACAAGTGTTGCCAGCTTGCGGCTGCGACAGTAAGTCTCCGCAAGACCTGGCTCACTTTTTATTCATATGCTCCTATTACACGATACCACGAAAACTGTTCTTAAAACCCCTTTTTAAACAATTGAACTTAGTACAAATAAGGCCTGCATTACTTTATCTTCAAATGCTACACTGTGAAAGTACCTTGTTTTTATGTAATTTTCTAAAAACAGCCTTGAAATTCAGAAAAAGCATGGAAGGTTAATTGTTCAACGAATAATGCCTCCCCCAGTAATATGTTTTTTAGATAAACAGCATATTTAGAATCTGTATCTTTTCTTGTGACTTCTCGCTCTTGATAAACTGTCTTTTTAACACTGTTTTGAATGTATATGTTTTTTTATTGTACTTTTATGACTGTACTGTTACAGTCGAATAAAGGAATTTTGAATTTGAATTTGAATACCTACCTTTAGCCAAATGCTAAATCGTTTCTAGTTTAATATCTGTTCCTTATCTTACCCTCCCTCTAGGCGATAAGCCGAATTTAATAGTATGTTCCAAATCTTACCGACCCTATAGTATTGAGCTATACTGAATCTCGAATTTGAGTTTTCTTTAATTGCTATAAAGTCTTCGAGGGTAGTATGTTCCTTTTCTTTACCCTCCTCTAGTCAAAATTTTTATCTGAATATAGCATGTTCCCTGTTCTTACTTTCCTTTTATTCAAATATCTTAAATGCTTAGCATAATCTATCTCTTGGACAGTTATACTTTACTCATGATTTACTCATGATTTTGATTATAGATAGTCTTATAGCATTTAATTGCCTGCTCATGACATATGATGACGATGATTAGATAAAGTTTTGAACCTACACAGAGTCTGTGGTTATTTAATATATTTACAAATGTCATAAATTGTTCATATCTATCTAATTTCTTGATCTAACTCCCTGATTGTAAGGAAGCACATCACTCGGACCATGGTAGGTCAAAGGTGCTTTATTCTGTCCAGCCACAGCGACTCCCCGGCAGCCACTGCCGAGCACAGAATTAACACAAGTGTTCCACGCAGGGAACATTCTCATGTAGAATCCCATGACAGGCTAGAGCAATCCCAACACACCTCCCTTCCTACATAAAGAAAACCAAAGAGAAAGAAAAGGAAAAGAAAAGGAAGACCCAAAGGACAGACAAAGACAGAAGCAAAAAGAGAAGAAAGACAAAAGGAAAAGAAAACAAAACACATCATTTCCACCCGGTAATTCCAGCATAGTTTTACCCCATCATATAATCCTGGAATTTCGCAGGAACAGATCTGACTCTGGAGGAAGTTTCCCTCTGTGGGTAAGAGACGGAAACAGGAGAACGCACAACACCATCCATCTTAGGAGAAGCAGGGGAAACACCAACCCCTAACCGCTTGCTGAAACTCTCAACCATGGAACCAGGTACAACAGAAACCATACACTTGTTCCAAACCCTTCCATCCTCCAACACTACAACACAATCCTTCACCTTCTTGGGAGAAGAAAACCGCAACTCCCCCTTACGAAAAAATCCGGGTTTCTTTATCCTCACCCAGTCACCAACCTTCACCTTAGAAGGAGACAAAACATCTGATCTAGTATCATACTTTTTCTGAACCGAAGCCCTAACATCAGCAACGCCAGCTAAACATCCAGCATCCACAACTTTCCTTGACATCCACTCTTTGTTCAACTTGGTACCAGCAACCCTACCACGCAACAAAGTGAAAGGAGCAACACCAGTCGAAACATACGGAGTGGTCCTCACAGCCCATAACATCTCACTAACCGCTTGGTGCCAATGCAAACCATTCACTAAGGCCAGTTGAAGGTGCTCCTTGACAACACGGTTGAAACACTCAACCAAACCATTGCTACGGGGACGATAGAGCGATGTGCAAATATGTTTAATACCCACCTCCTTGAAAAATGAAGTCATCTCAGCAGAAACCAACTGCGTACCATTATCAGAAACTATCTCCTCAGGAAAACCCTCCCTGGAGAAAATGTCACGTAAAAATGAAATCACCACAGAAGAACTGATAGAATCAACAAACCTAACCTCAGGCCACTTGGTCATGCAGTCAACCAACACTAAAATAAATTTGGGAGTTGAGCCAACGAGACCATAGGGTCCAGCAATGTCCAAAGCAAGCTTGGACCAAGGAACATTCTTGCACTCACAGCACTAGCGAACAAAATGCTCAACATCCTTGTCCACACACGGCCACCAAAAATCCTGCCTCACTCTACGTTTCATGGAACGAATACCTGGATGACCTTTATGAGCCAGACAAAGAATTTTACTACGGATCGAAAGAGGAACAACCAACAAACCACCTCTTCTCAATATTCCATCTACAAGGGATAATTCATCCTTTACCCTCATGTAAGGAACAACTGCAGAAAGACAATCTTTTTCTCATGGCCAAGGCTTGCAGAGAAGGTCAATAGCAACCTGCATATCGGCATCTGAAGCAATCCCCTCTAACCACTCACACTCAGAAAGAACACACCCAACAGAGTCACACAAAGAACCAACCGCACAAACCACCTCCAAATTGTCACATGCAAAACTGTCATCACAATTGGAAAGAGGTAGCCTGGATAAACAATCGGCCACCAAATTCTTCGCCCCAGCCACATACTGAAGCTGATACTGGAACTCTTGCAACCTGAACTGCCATTTGGAGATCCGTGGGGTTGATCTGCCAACCCCCCTAGTCATGAACAAATCAACTAAAGGCTTGTGGTCAGTCCTCAAGATAAATCTGATGCCCCCAGAGAAAATTCTTGAAATGCAATACCTCCCACCACATTGCTAAAGCCTCCTTTTTGATGGTAGAATAAGTTCCCTCAGCACCCCTCAAAGTTCTGGAGGCAAAAGCAATGGTTTCTTCACGTCCATCACTCCTTCTCTGCATGAGAACATCCCCCAACCCCTCATTACTGGCATCGGTGGAAAGAATGTATAAGTTATTGATGTTAAACAATTTCAGTGGGCGAGCACCAATAATTTCTTGCTTGATGACATTAAAGTTCCTACTGCAGTCATCATCCCAAACAAACTTAGCATTCTTTTTGAGTAGGCTACGCATAGCAGCAGTTTTGGAAGAGAAGTTTTCAACAAGCTTGGAGTAATACTCCACCAGACCAAGATATGAACGTAACGGATCCTTGTTCGTAGGAACGGGAGCATTTTGAATAGCATCAATAATCTTGACCTTGGGTTCTACACCATTGTGGGAAATATGATGACCAAGATAGTCCACCCCATCCTGAAGGAATTTGCATTTGTCCTCCCTCAAAGTTACCCCACTAGACCTTAAGATGCCCAAAACTAGTTTAACACGCTCATCATGCTCAAGTTTGGTCTTGCCAACACTAGGAATGTTCTTGAACAGATTGTTCATCAGCCTCTGAAAAACAGCCGAGGCTGAAGCTAGACCAAACGGCATGCGGATGTAACAATAAGCTCCCTCCGGAGTTACAAAAGAGGTAAGATGCTTAGAATTTGGGCACAGCTCAATCTGGTGATATGCTGATGAAATATCGAGGGAAGTGAAAAATGTAGCACCTTCGAGAGTAGCTAACATCTCGTTGATATTTGGAAGTGGTTGCCGGTCAATCCAAATGTTTGCATTAAGATCGCGCAGGTCAGCACACTTCCTCAAACATTTGTCGGATTTTCTCGCCAAAACTATGGGAGCGAGCCACTCAGAACCCTCAATTGGCTCTATCACTCCGGCAGCACACAAACGCTCTAATTCCTTTCTCAACTCTGCCCGTAAGCTTAGAGGCACTTTGCACACCTTGTGGGCAACAGGCTTGGCATTTTCTTTTAAAATTATACGGTGCTGAAAACCCTTGAGCTTGCCTAACTCCCCACTGAATACTTCAGGAAACATAAGCGCCCACTTGGTGTTAGATACTTGAGACACAGTCAGTGCCCTTGGTGATGCAGAAGCTGAAGAGTAAAACTCACACAATTCGCTGCGGGATATCACCATGTCTGGATGGTTGGGATCCAAAATGATGTTCAAGTCACCTTGCTCGTCCCACCCCAACACATTGGTACCATCCTTGACTATTAATACAACACCAGTTTGGCAGAACACTTTCCCAAAACCTCTACCCTTTTCCCATTATAAGCAAAAATGTTAATGCTGGAAGATGCCAAAACTACACTAGACAGTTTACTAAAGTCAGCAAAATTCAGCAAAGTGAACGGAGAACCAGAATCTGCTAGAAACTTGCAGACAACCCCATTCACAGCTATCAAACATGAAGGAGACTTCCTTTTCCAGAGACAAGACAAAGCAGATAGTTCAACAACTCCGGCCTCATGCGAAGAAGAAGACAGCATCAACAATTCATAGCATTCCTCATCAGATTCCCCTGAAATATTCTTTACAGAGTGAATGGGCTTATTCGCAGAAGCAGCTTTGCACATACAGGAATAGTGACCTTTGTTCCCACACTTGTAGCAGGTTTGATTGAGAGCAAAGCAAAATTTAGCAGAACCCAGATGTGACCTACTTCCACAACGAAAACACATTAATTCATTTTGCACAAACTTGTTACTGGAAGAAACATTAGCTGGAACAGGACGAGTAACATTAGGCAAGGCACTAGCCTTAGGTTTGGAAGGAGGTCTGGAATTCAAAGGTTTAACCTCCACCGAAGAAGAGGACATGGATGGAGAGGAAGAACTCATCTCTCGAACACAAAACTGAGAATGCTCAATACTTTTGGCCAGAGTGAGAGCAGTCACCAAGTCAGGATCACCAGAAGCAAGCAGCTTCTTTTGAATTTTCTTATTGGAAGTCCTTTCAATAAGTTGGTCTCGTATGATCTCATCCCTAAATTCCCTATACTTACAGTTAATGGCCAGTATGCGAAGCGCAGCTACAAAATCGTCAATAGATTCACCAGGTGTTTGAGCCCGTTGAAGAAACTTATGACGTTCAAGCACTACATTCCTTTTGGAAGAGAACCTTTTATCAAGGGTTTTTACTAACGAGGCATATTCATCAATTAGAAGTGAATCACCAGCATCACCACCGCTAACTGTAGTGCTGACCACCTCTAGAGTCAAAGTTTTTAAAATGTTTCTGCCTTCAGTGCCAAGATTATAAATGAGCAGAGCTTGTTTCTTTTTACCGGTAAAAGTGTCACCATCAATAGCCTCTAAATACGCTTCAAAAGTGTCCTTCCATTGATCCCATGGTACAGGCGGTGTGCCAGCAGTTTGCAAGAAAGGAGGAGGGGCCAAAATACGATCCATTGCGTGGGTGAGTTGCTGCCCCAAGAATAAACGTACAGAAATATATCCCCAGTAAAACTACACATTTTTACAATCAAACTGTGAACACTGCAAAATAAAGTCGTGGATTTAAAAACTTGTACACCTCAACGATGATGGAGAAAAAAACTCAGCACGTGAAATCAAAAACTGTGTGCAAATAATTAAAGACAACGTTGTGTAAATTGAAATAATTGCGTGCTTCAAACAAAATTGTGCGCATCAAATGAAGACATTACTGTATAGGCAAAACGCAATGAATAAGGCAAGACATGCTGTGCGCATCAGCGATGAAGGTGATGAAGCGCTAAACAGCTGTGCGCATTGGATCCGTTAAAGCGTTGCCAAGACTATTTGCTAGGTTACCACAAAGCACTTAAAATGGCCGCACGCAACGTGGGATGTCACGTTGACGGTATCAGGCAAGTCAGGCAGGGTCCACGTAGCAACGCTAGAGCAGAACAACGTCTCGATCGCGTAAGGAGAATGAAACAAAAAGTACCTTTGTAACGCTGATGGGAATATCCGGCAGTCGGCAGGCATGGAGGACACAACAGGAGACAGGAATCACTTCGGAGCGGGACTCAGGAAACTGGAAACCATTCCCAGCAAAACATCAAGTAGACAGAAGCCCGAAAATGCCAGGAAGACCAGACTGCCACACAAGAAATCGTGTTCAACACTGGGGAGGCTGGAAGCTGGAGCCAATCGTCGCCACTGAAAGGAAGCACATCACTCGGACCATGGTAGGTTAAAGGTGTTTCATTCCATCCAGCCACAGCGACTCCCCGGCAGCAACTGCCGAGCACAGAATTAACACAAGTGTTCCACGCAGGGAACATTCTCATGTAGAATGCCATGACAGGCCAAAGCAATCCCAACACTGATCCTAGGGGATTAGGGGCTAGATGTAGGTAGAATAGATTACCCGATTTTTAATTACCGAATTTTACCGATTCGGTAATTAAAAATCGGTAAATCTAAGGGGTGGGTATGTAGGTATTCCAGATGTGCTGGAATACCGAATCGGAAGAATTCGGTATTTACCGATTCGGTAAATACCGAATCGGTAATGCCCATTCATTCCTATGGGCTTTGAAGCCCATAGGAATGAATGGGCATTACCGATTCGGTATTTACCGAATCGGTAAATACCGAATTTCACAAGGGTGCAGGGGGTGTCACTTTGACACCCTCTGGCACCTCAAAAATAGGCATGTGCGCAATGTGGCACACAGACAAGCCCTAAGGCCATGTCTGTCTGTCACATGGCTAGGTGTGCATGCACACATGTGCATGCACACCTGAATTCGGTATTTTAACACCCAATTGGATTGGGTGGTAAAGTACCGAATTTGTAGGGCCTTTGGGACTCAGAAGAGTCCCACCTACATCTGGGAATTACCGAATCGGTAAAAATACCGATTCGGTATTTTACAGATTCTGTAAATTTACCGATTCGGTAAATTTACAGAATCCGTAAAATCTGGCCCCCTAAATCTCAAGATGCCAAATACCGGTCGGAAACGGACGAATTCGGCCGTTTCCGACCGGTATTTGCCACCTACATCAGGCCCTAGGTTTCTAGTATCTACATTGCTAGGTTATAGATATAGGAATCAGTAGTAAACAGTGAATCTCAAGATATACTGATAGTAGAGCGTGAGTTACCCAAAGTAATGTTAAGGTTGTAAATGTAAATGTAAATGTATGTAAATGTATAGGCATTTATATAGCGCACTACTTACCCGTAGGGTCCCAAGGCGCTTCGACCACTGCGAAACCCTTCCTGGCTTCCCTGAGAGATGGTCCCTTAATGGTTATCTCCAGGGTGAGACCAGGCATCCCCGGCGGTCTGGTGGGGCCGTTAGTGAAGATGAGGCAAGCTAATGCCCAGAGTTGCCGAGTGTGATCGCTGATCAGAGTGGGCACCGAGGCGAGAGAATTATTCAGTCCGCTGACCCTGGTCCAGAAACCTGCCGCGCCGGGAATCGAACCCTGGTGAGTATTAGTAAAAATATCCTAGCCGGGGGCCCTGCGCGCTCTATCAGTATTACTTTTTTGGTAAGCAGAGGAAGGGTTAGGGATTAGTTAAGGTTAGGTAGATGGTTAGTTAGTAGGTTAAGTTTGCATTATTGATCGATCAAATATTTTACTATTGAAATGTTTATTTGATGCTGCTACATTGATGTGAATATATTAACAAACTTGTTCATACTTGTTATATGTTTTGTCTGGAATCCCCGGGGGCAGAATAGCGAGTGGTAGAATAGAAGCCACCTCGCGTTGAGGTCACTTACGTCGAGGAAAATTAGCGCATGGTTGGGCAGAACTGGAAGCACTAATTAGGGTTTTCTGTATGAATTGTTGAATAAGTGATAGCAACAAGTTCGTTGGTAAAACTTCTATTGTGATATAACCTAGTAAGGGTCACACGGAAGGAGTAGCAGTTCTGTCGGAGCTTGTTTGATAGCAAAAGGGTTCGCTGGTAAAATTTTAGACTTAGTATATATCCCAGAGTGGATGAGTCAAGCGAGTAGCAGGTTCTCTAATGCTTGTATGAAGGATAGGCAGAAGGGATCTATCCGTAGAATATGAAAAGTAGACAGAAGAAGTTTACTTCCAGTAAAACAAATCTTTCCTTTCTAGACACTCGAGTACAGTGGCAAATGTTTTTACGTTGTAAATTAAATAAAGCACTTGCACTTTAAGAAAGAAATTGAGTTTCCGTTACCTTGTGAAGGAGGGAGTCAGTTGCCGAGCTGCGCTGACGTCACTCTGGTCCGCGCTGGTATTGGTCGAGACAGCAGGTCTGTAGCGGAGATAGCATTGTAAAGGAGGGGTGAGCGCAGGAGCGTGAGAACGTGTCTCACGGTAAAGCCGCGCACCCATTGGTGGAAGGTATTTGCAACCACAGTGTTGATTGGTTGTCGAAAAATAAAAGACACGCTAGCATTGGAAGAATTTAGTAAACAGGGCTTCACAGGGCAAAGGCCCGGTCTATCTTAAAACCTGCCTACGTCCTTATCATAATGCCAGGTCATTGCGCTCAAACTCCCAGTTTCTCCTAATCACCCCTAGGTTTAAGAGAACTCGGAAAGGAGGGAAAACCTTTGAAGTCTGCGCTTCTCAACAATGTAATAAGCTTCCTCTGTCCCTCGGAGACTGTCCATCTGATTCTCTATTCCGAAAGGCTCTTAAAACTCATCTTTTTGATCTGTAATCTATCTTATTTCTGCCCACTGCTTCCAAATTCTTTAGCGCCGGGATGCCCTGTTGGGGCAGCTGCGCGCTTTACAAAAGACACAAATAAAATAGGAAATAAATAAACAGAGGTATGTATTTTCGCACGATTTGAGTTTTTGCGAAGTATATGTGGTTTCCGAGATATTAAGAAACTCAACCTGATCCGAGATACTCAGGGTTAGTTAAGGAACAGATGTTAAAAGGCAGACCTTAAAATATGTATGGAAGCAAGAGAAAAATGACTTTTGTAGACAAAGTTAAGAATTATTTCAAGAAAGACAAGCCCATTAAGACTAGAGAAGGAGTTATTATTCCACGACCAAATACTCCCACTTCAATTATGTTGTTTGATAGAGGCTACCATACTTGTGTATGGCTGGAAAATTGGGTTTAATATACAAAGATGACGGAATTTTAGCATTCCCTCTAAACGGTACCTTTAATGGGAGAATTCTGTTCAACTTGAGGAACCGAATGAATGACTTACATCCCAGACCTAGATTGACTCAATATGAGGCTTTAGAAGAATGGGAGATTGAGGCCTTTGAGCCAGATAGACCCAGAATTGCCAAAGGGATAAGTAAATGGTATCCGAAAATGCACCAAGAAGCAAAAGAGAAAAAAATGAAACAGTGGAGACAGAATATGATAGTAGAAGGACTTCACCCAGTGCTAACCGTAGAGGAGCCTATGGGAGGAAAAAGGACTGAGAAAATCAGACATTTAATGACTACTGGTGATTCTGATGATGAATACATGGAGGATTTATTAATGAAAAATCCACCACCATATAGCGAAGAAACAAGAGTAGTACATCCGAAAAATACGTTCTTTAAGCCTCCCTGTAATGAGGGATCAAGTACATCTGATCTGACTGTTCCATTCTATAGACCTTCCTGTAATGAAGGGTCAAGCACCTCAAATCCGATTGCTCCGTTCTTTAATCCACCTTTGGTTCCACAAGTGATTCACAAGACCTCCCTTGAGAGAGTATTACAAGAAAGAGAAAAGGAAGCTATAAATAAACAGAGAAGCTAATTAATTCAGAAAATATCCCAGTTAAATACAAGTCCTGAGGCTTTGACAATTCCAGTAACCATTGGCCCAGTTGTTCCATTGTATGGAGACAAGCAAGCTAGTCCAAAAGCTCCAGTTATAACGACATCAGTAGTGTAGCCAAGGAAAGAAAGCCTGATAGTAGATTATCAGGCAAGCGAATGTGAATCAGTGATTTCCTTGATGGATTTACTAATACGAGAGCCTGAAAGAGGTTCCATGAGAAAACATACACCAGTACCCGCAAGGGAAGTATAGATAGAGACTTCATCAGGTACAAGAATTGCCACTGTAGTGACTTCAGAAGAAATAGATAGATGGACCCGAGAAATAGAGAGACCAAAAATACAGCCCAAGCCATTAGGCATATTTAAATTAAGAATTGAAATAGAAGAATTGATGAATGGGAATGTGGGAGTGGAAAGATTGAATACCCTCAGTGAAGACGAATTGCAGTTTGTCTGTAAAACCATTACTAGAAATACAAGGGTGTGTTACGAAAAATTTATGGATATGGCAACTAGCATGGGAATTGACATTGGCAAATCTAAAGTGTTGCAGAAACCCTATTGAGTAGAATTTTCTGACAAAGATGTAGAAAACATGAATGTGTCAGGGAAAAAGGTCCAGATTAGAGAATTGATGAATTTGATGCAAAAATGGGGTGATCTAGAGAAATGGAGAGCAAGATGAGCAAAGAAAAAGGAAGAGGTGCAGTCAAGGCAATTGGCTTCAGAATTTGTCCTAAAAGAAGCAGACAAGGTAGAAAAAGTATGTCCCATGCGAGAAGTACCAGGTGGAGGATATGTACATGTGCCATGGTACATGTGCCATTGTCCAGACAAGATATTGTATCATTTACAAATGACTTCCCAAAATTGAGAGAAAAACCTGTAGAGTGGTACAGACAGGTCGAGAGTTTTGTAAAAGTCTCGAAATGCCTCCTGGAAGATCTAGATGGGTTTTTTGACATTGTAGTTCCCGTAGATCTGTGGACAGAATGTAAAATTGCTCTTGATGTAATGTTGTACCTGAAAGGCAAGGTGCCTGCAAAGGAGACAGACTGGACCCGAATAGATAGAACTATTCAGAATCACGATGAGACTGTGCACTCATATTATGAGCGTCTGTTACAAGTGTTCAAAACGTACAGTGGGCTAGATAATATTGAAATGAAGGATATGACTCATTTCGTTTATCGATTTGTGTTAGGGTTGAAATTTCACAGTGGAGTCAAGCTAGCCGGGCTGATGAGAGGTGTAACCTCGAAATCGGTCCGGTCCTCGGATGCTTGATTCCGTTCTGGGAAGGACATGGCTTTTGTAGCTCGCACTGGACTGTTCCCATGGGGCACAGGGTCAGAGCTGATTTGCATATCGCCATTGTCTAACCCAGGGTGGTGTGGAGTGCATAAAAACGATGGATTTGGGCCCAGATCTTTTGACTGGGGTGAATGTGTGACATTGATCCACATTCGGTCCATCACCTGTTTTGTTTGCAATACCGCCATAAGTGCGCTGGGGATGCTCAGACGTGGGTCCCAGGCACTCCACACCACTGGAGTCAAGCTAGCCGGGCTGATGAGAGGTGTTACCTCGAAACCGGTCCGGTCCTCGGATGCTTGATTCCGTTCTGGGAAGGACATGGTTTTTGTAGTTCGGACTGGACTGTTCCCCAGGGGCACAGGGTCAGAGCTGATTTGCATATATCGCCATTGTCTAACCCAGGGTGGTGTGGAGTGCAAAAAAACGATGGATTTGGACCCAGATCTTTTGACTGGGGTGAATATGTGACATTGATCCACATTCGGTCCATCACCTGTTTTGTTTGCAATACCGCCATAAGTGCGCTGGGGATGCTCAGACGTGGGTCCCAGGCACTCCACACCACTGGAGTCAAGCTAGCCGGGCTGATGAGAGGTGTTACCTCGAAACCGGTCCGGTCCTCGGATGCTTGATTCCGTTCTGGGAAGGACATGGCATTTGTAGTTCGGACTGGACTGTTCCCATGGGGCACAGGGTCAGAGCTGATTTGCATATCGCCATTGTCTAACCCAGGGTGGTGTGGAGTGCAAAAAAACGATGGATTTGGGCCCAGATCTTTTGACTGGGGTGAATGTGTGACATTGATCCACATTCGGTCCATCACCTGTTTTGTTTGCAATACCGCCATAAGTGCGCTGGGGATGCTCAGACGTGGGTCCCAGGCACTCCACACCACTGGAGTCAAGCTAGCCGGGCTGATGAGAGGTGTTACCTCGAAACCGGTCCGGTCCTCGGATGCTTGATTCCGTTCTGGGAAGGACATGGCTTTTGTAGTTCGGACTGGACTGTTCCCATGGGGCACAGGGTCAGAGCTGATTTGCATATCGCCATTGTCTAACCCAGGGTGGTGTGGAGTGCAAAAAAACGATGGATTTGGGCCCAGATCTTTTGACTGGGGTGAATGTGTGACATTGATCCTCATTCGGTCCATCACCTGTTTTGTTTGCAATACCGCCATTAGTGCGCTGGGGATGCTCAGACGTGGGTCCCAGGCACTCCACACCACTGGAGTCAAGCTAGCCGGGCTGATGAGAGGTGTTACCTCGAAACCGGTCCGGTCCTCGGATGCTTGATTCCGTTCTGGGAAGGACATGGCTTTTGTAGTTCGGACTGGGCTGTTCCCATGGGGCACAGGCTCAGAGCTGATTTGCATATCGCCATTGTCTAACCCAGGGTGGTGTGGAGTGCAAAAAAACGATGGATTTGGGCCCAGATCTTTTGACTGGGGTGAATGTGTGACATTGATCCTCATTCGGTCCATCACCTGTTTTGTATGCAATACCGCCATAAGTGCGCTGGGGATGCTCAGACGTGGGTCCCAGGCACTCCACACCACTGGAGTCAAGCTAGCCGGGCTGATGAGAGGTGTTACCTCGAAACCGGTCCGGTCCTCAGATGCTTCATTCTGTTCTGGGAAGGACATGGCTTTTGTAGTTCGGACTGGACTGTTCCCATGGGGCACAGGGTCAGAGCTGATTTGCATATCGCCATTGTCTAACCCAGGGTGGTGTGCAAAAAAACGATGGATTTGGGCCCAGATCTTTTGACTGGGGTGAATGTGTGACATTGATCCACATTCGGTCCATCACCTGTTTTGTTTGCACATTTAACAATGGCAATTGCTGCTGTACCTTGTAACGCTTCTAACAATAGTCGCACAAACTCCCCATTTCGAATAGGCGAACCTGAAGAAGTCATGTAACCTCTCTGAGACCACAATTGCCCAAAGTCATGAACTACACCGAAACCATATTGGCTATCTGTGTAAATGGTGACTCGAATTTTGCTACCTGCTAAACAGGCACGTGTCAATGCAATGATTTCGGCTACCTGAGCGGAGTGTACTCCTTCCAGGCAAGCGGCTTCCACAACTCCAGTAATGGTGCAAACAGCATAAGCTGCTCTCAACTGACCAGTATCGTCTCTTACACATGAGCCATCAACAAAGAATATTTCATCAGGGTCAGTCAACGGCTCATCCACAATATCTGGTCTTGGCTTGGTGCATAGTTCAGTCACATCAAGGCAATCGTGATCTTCACATTCTTCGTCTTCTATATCATTAGGATGTGGCATTAAAGTGTCAGGATTCAAAACAGAGCACCTCTTAAGGGTCACGATCTCCGCAGCAAGAATAACTTGCTCGTAGCGCGTGAGCCTATTATTGGTCAAGTGCTGTGTCTTGGTCCTGGTCATTAACAGTTCTACAGAATGAGGTACATACACCACTAATTGATGTCCCATCACAATGCTATCACACCTTTCAATGCTGACACCCGTTGCAGAAACGGATTTGAGACACCCGGGCAACGCTGCGGCTACTGGGTCTAAAGTAGCCAAAAAATATGCAACTGGTCTACGGGCATTTCCATGAATTTGTGCTAGGACTGACAAAGCACAACCTTCTCTTTCGCAACAGTAAAGTGAAAATGATTTTTCATAATTAGGCATTCCCAAAGCTGGAGCACGGCACAAGTCCTCTCTCAGCTGTAGGAACGACATCAAACAGTCCTTGTCCCATGGTACCGGATCACTCACCTCCTTGTGCGTCAGTTTTTGTAAGGGTTTTGCTTTCAGGGAAAAGTTAGCTATCCACTGTCGGCAATAACCAACCATTCCTAGGAACATCCTGACCTCTCTTTGTGTCGTAGGCGAATTCATCTTCATGATCGCCTCTATCCTGTCTGGTGACACCTTCCGCTTTCCTTTTTCAATTCGGTGACCCAAGTACTGTCTTCTGTCAGACAGTACTGCAATTTGCTCGGAGACACCTTATGCCCATTTTCAGCTAAATGGTTCAGCAAGGCGATGGTGTCTATCTTACAAGCTTCTTCTGTTCCTGACGCAACAAGTAGGTCGTCTATGTACTGAACTAGAACCGAGTTCTGTGGTAGTACTAGACTTTCAAGATTTTTCTTCAGTAGCTGGTTGAAAATCGATGGGTTTTCTGTATACCCCTGTGGGATACGACACCATGTTAGGACAAGATTTTCCAGTTTAAATGCAAAAAGAAACTGGCTCTCCTCATCTAATGGAATTGAAAAGAAAGCCTGGCAAAGATCTATCACTGTGAACCACTCAGCTTGGAATGGTATCTGAAACAATATCACTGATGGATTCGGTAGCACTGGACAACATGAAACAACTATGTTATTAACCCTTCGGAGATCCTGTACTATTCTAAATTTCCCGCTAGGTTTCTGCAAACCCATAATCGGGGAGTTGCATGGACTACCCACGATTTCCTTCAGTATTTCCTGCTTAATCATGGAGTCGATCACAGGTTTTATTCCTGCAATTGTCTCCGGGGTCAATTTATATTGAGGCGTTCTTGGATATTCAACATTTGGTTTTATCATGATTTTCACTGGTTCTACTCCTTTAATCAGTCCTATCTCTTCTCAAGTGAAATTCCATACCTCAGATGACACAGTATCTCTTAAGTCCCAAGGGAGCTCTTCCACCGTCAGGGTAGGATACAGTTCTACGCATACCCTTGAATTTGTAACTTTAAAGGTGGCATCATCGTCGTTAGTCTGTACCCCTACTCCCTGAGGCGTGCAGTATATTATGCAATTTAGTTTGCACAATAAGTCTCTTCCTAACAGACACACAGGGCTAGAATCACATACTACAAACTGATGTTCATCGCTGTAGCTTCCTATTCTCACTAGCACTGGTTCCGTCAAAGGGTTAATCATTCTCCTATTTACGACTCCTACCACTTGAATTGTTTCCCCCGACAATGGCAGATCCGGAACCACGGCTGATCTCAAAGTTGATCGAGTAGCTCCGGTATCTACTAAGAATGTTGTAGGACACCCCGCCACCTCAGCCTCAACAAACTGTCCTCTTTGGTCTACCTCTAGAACTGCCCCGAGGGTACAGTCCTCCTCTCTACTCACACGCCTTCCAGTCAGTGGATCAACGTAGTAACACTCTTCTCGTCCTACTAAAAGAGGCATTTGTCTATAGGTCTTGCCCCCTGTCGTAATCTTTGGTGGTTGCGAGAACTGAGCTCGAGGAGCCGAAGTCCCCCCTTTGGCCACCTTACCCTTTGGTACTGTCACCCCTTGGACTGGAACGGTCTATTTTAGGTCTAGGATTTTCCTCGTTGTCCCTATTCTGACTATTTGATCTCCTTCCCATCGTCCCTGTTCCCTGTTGCTGCTGTCCACCCTTTCCAGCCGACTGCATCTGAACCATCATCAACTTCTCCTTAAGTTTCTTTGCTTTGGAATCTATTTCATCACTGCAATACCTTGCGTATCTCAAAATTTCATCCAATGGTTTGTTTTGCCAGCAAATTAAGTGTTGCTGAATCATCAAACAAATATCAGGTCTCAACCCCAAACCGAACTTCGATACAAACTGTCCTATGTATTTGGGATCCATTACATGTAATCCACTGTATTGTTTAAACGTTTTCAGCAATCGCTCATAAAATTCATGGACTGTCTCCTTGGGTTCCTGTCTAGTTCGGTCTACTTTCATACAATCTATATGCTGCGGTGGCACCTTCTCTTTCAGCCATGTCATCACCTTTTCATATTTTATCATTACTCTTTCTGACAGACCATTAGTACGAGCATCTCTTTTTGGTTCTGCTGTGGGCCATTCGACACTAACTTTGCATGCCGTCCACAAGTCTCCTGG
The DNA here is from genome assembly GCF_964263255.1 of Lissotriton vulgaris. Taxonomy (NCBI): domain Eukaryota; kingdom Metazoa; phylum Chordata; class Amphibia; order Caudata; family Salamandridae; genus Lissotriton; species Lissotriton vulgaris. The sequence continues at coordinate 2,102,269,147 of NC_141691.1, read as the reverse complement.
GACCACAATATCGAATAAAGTGTTCAAATCAATCCACAGTACTTTTGAAATCTTGACAAACCTCTCTACCTGTTTGTACCATTCTACAGGATTCTCTCTTAACTCCGGAAATGAATTGGTAAACGCAGCCAAATCTCCCCTACTCCAGGGCACATGTACATAACTCCCATTCGCTATTTCTCGCAAAGGGAATGCCTCCATCCGCAGTGGCCCTCCCCCCGGGGACATCACAATCGCGCTCCGCCTGACAGTCCCTTTCTTGGACCACCTTTCTTCCCATTTATCCAGATCTCTCCATGCTCTTATTCCTGTGATCAGTTCCCTTATGTGTGTTTTTAATCCAGTTGTCCTCCTCTCATCCAGGTCCTGATCTGAATAATGCAACCTATGGTTACCCTGTAATACCTTTGTTCTCGACAAGTCTACCATATACTTGTCTGCCAGTTCAGTCAATTTCTCGTGAGTTGCTCTTGCCTTTCGAGTAATATCCTTTGCTATAAACAGCAGCTCATCTTGCTCGTACATGTCAATCCTTTCTAAAGGCAACGCACCATCTATTATCTCATCCAGGTCAGATTTTAAACTGGTCACATCAAGCCTTTTTGCCTTTATCACAGCTTTCAGTGTGCTGTCTCTAGAGAGCCCATTTACGTCTCTCCCATCACAGCTCTGAGTCCTACGTCTGGGCTCAGGCGTGTTATGGGGAGTCCTCCCATGCTCCCATCTCTCCAGGTCCCATGCAGTTCTATCCTCTCTTGGTGTATGGTGAAACACTTCTCTACTCCCCATAGTCCCACATTTCCCATTCTGCCTGGTTTCTCTAGGTGCATGGTAAGACACTCCATTATTCCCCATGCTTTCGCAATTCCCCTGCTGTCCATGATCGCTCGACGCATGGCAAGACCCTTCCCGGCTCCCCATGTTCCCGCGATCCCGCTCCTGCCCATGATCGCTTGACGCATGGTGAGACACCTCGTGGCTCCCCATGTTCCCGTGATTCCAATGCTGTATGTTATCGCCAGGTGCATGGAGGGTGCACTTAAAGCTATCCCTGTACTCTTGCGTCCTTCGGTCTCCCTCACTGTGAATGAGACGAGACGCCCCTCCACACTCTGTACTTCTACCTTCTCGCTCCTGCCTACTTCCACCGTGGATATGACGGGTAGCTCCTTTACTCTCCTGACTCTTACTGTCCCACTCCTGACCACTTTCGCTAGCCCCGCAGTGAGACAATGTCCCATTGCCTCGACTTCCCCATTCAGCATCCGCTCTTGACCTGTTACTCTGTGTTTCTGTGGCAGCATCCCATTCCCTCAAGTCAGCCCTCAACTCCTTAAAGGATTTCGGCCGTGGTACTCTCAGATCCATCGGTCCTCTCTGACCCCCCTGTTCTGTTATGGGATCCACTGCTGAATCCAATGGGGTGCTCCATTTTATCGGTCCTGGCAATTGCCTCCAGGCATTTGTCATGTTGTTCCTTCTTTCCATTTCAGCTCTTTCTCTGTCTAGCCGTACCTGTTCCTCCTCTCGCACTTTCTCTGGGTTATAAACCGACACTATAGGACCTATGGTAACGGGTACTTGAAGAGCATCTGGCAATCCATGAGACTCAACACACTCCGTTGCTGGCACCTTCTGCACCACAAACCTTCCGACTACCCTCTGTACAGGACTAGGTTGAGGTGTTTCCTCACCTTTGGTAGGTACCCAATCTGTTATAGGGAGTGGTCTATTCTCCTCTATGCCAAACCTATCTTCCCTTGGGAGCTCGATACCTTCCATCTCCCTATTGTACGGAGGCGGTCTATCTATCAACAACCTACTTATTAGGCCATCCTCCGACTCGCTCTCATCATCCTCCTCTGGGGTTCTCTTTTCTCCTGTAACCTCTCTCACTGGGTACAACTTATCCACTTCAATAGTCTGTACCCTCCTTTTTTTGGTTTCCGCATCCCATTTGGCATCTTGTACTGCTCTTACTGATCGTCTCACCCTTTCTTGATGCCTGTTCTGATTCCTGTCGTGCACCGCCCTAATCCACGCATTAAGGGCCTCAAACTGTGTTAGTCTAGGCAAAGGTCTCAATGAAGACATAACAGCTTTTAGCTGGTGCAACACTTCTAATCTAAACGTTTCGTATTTCGGAAAAGTCAGTTCCTCGTTCCCTTCTGTAATCTTACTCCAAGTACCAAGCCGCAGTATAGTATGCAACCCAACATTCGTAGCCATATAACGAGCTGGTGTACCCTCTGGCGGGGCCTCTTCCCCGTAATAAGATTCTCTTCTTTTTCTCTTAAAGATCACTCTCAAGCTTTTAAAACACGTTCAAAATCTACAATTTTTCCCTATTTCCCTGTGTTTGTTTACTTCCTGATGACAATCCACCAATCCCAGCGCGGCTCTCGCTAACCGGCCTATCCCAGCGCGGCTTCACACCAACCGGCCTATCACAGCGCGGTTCACGTCAACCGGCCTATCACAGCGCGGCTCTCTCTGACGTCTCTCGTCTCCCCTTCGCAGCAGTTCCCCTCCTCTCTCAGCTCATTCCCGGTCATGCATGCGTCCCATTCATACCCTGAAAAATGATTACTTCCGACCAAGCGATCACTTTCCTTGACTTTACGCCCACAGTCTAACTGTAATTGTCACCTTAACTGACGAAATGTCTTTCCGTGAACGTCCAGACAATCGCCTTGACTGATAGGTTACTTACACACAGTAACTTCCGACCTGCGTCCGTTACCCATACACTCACTCTTGCGTTCCCCCTATCACGGTCCTGCGGGCGATCAATTGTACCTCATGACCCCCTTTACAATGGTCGACAATTACTCTGGATGTTCGATACACCCGAACCACTTAAGCTCTTCTCTGAACTTAAGATTTTCACCAGGTTGTGCGCGCTCACAACCCTCCCTCGATCACACTACAGGCATTCAACTCCGCATGACATTACAATACAGATACAACACAAAACACCGCAATCTAACAACGCATGACCCTTATTATACTCACTCTCATCCGACTCTGCTGCTTTTCTCTCGCACCGTCAGCACCTTCTTCGGCAGGCAATTCTTCTGCTGCTCATCTCTTGATCTCTAGGGGCCTCGGGGTGATCTTAACCTAGTCTAGATCACCTTCCTCTAGAAGGTAACCATCCTTATCTGCTACCAACTGTTACGGCGCGATTTTTGATCTCTTATCCGATCACTATAGATCTAGATCCCAACTCAGGTCGACTGAACCTTTGTTACCTGTCATAGAGTAAAAAGCAATCTACTACTAGGTTAATCAGTTTAAGACTTTGCACAACTCTGAAGAACCACTTACTACGAATAAGTTTTAAAAGTTTTATTATAAAGCCAAAGATAACTGGAGATACAAACATCTCAATATAAGGTTCAAAAGATACACTGGCATTAGTACAAACATGAATTCTCTAAATTCTCTTAGGCGACAGAAGAATATCACCAAAACTAATTCAAAGATCATCAAGGTTGCAAGAATAGACACAAGTTGTAACTTGTGCGACATTTACAAAAGGGAAGGAAAATCCAAATTAGACTGTCCCTACATTAGACTAAGTGACATCCCTACTTAGCAAAATCTTAACCTAAAAAGGTGTCAGCCATGGTGACTTCCATAGAAGATCACTCACTTTCCCTTAGTCTTTGTTGTAAATCTGTGCATCGCAGTTATGCGCTATCTGCCTACCCATCCGCTCTCTTAGGTCCCTCAGGCAATCTGCTCTACCTCCACCCAGGGGTGCTGTCCCTAATACAAAATCACAATTACAGTAGAAATGCCCCTCAGAGACGCCCCTCACGTACCCCCTCACGTGGTGTCGGTTCTGGCTTTTTCCATGCTGATACTCATCTGGGCTCATTGTTAGCGTTGACCTTGCTTCTCAGGCTCTTCTCCGGCAAGACGGTACCCCCCAGGAAATTCCTGAACCCTCCTCCAGGCCTGTGCCTGTCTCCCAGAACAGAGCTCTATTCATCACTCACTTGATTGGAACCCCCTCGCACCTGTAAACAGACACCAATGAAGTGGGCCCCAAATTCCGGCCTCCAGCTTATCTCCTAAGTCGTAAACCTTCGAGCATGGTCCACGATTTATGCTTAACACGACCTGATCCTAATTAGCACATGCAGATCAAAAGAAACGACCTTATCTCTTCAGGCCTACTAGAATTACATGAAACGGGCCTATGCACACTATGAACCTTTATTTCTCAGCCTAAACAGTATTCTAACTTTTTTTACACACAACTGGTTACAGGGAACACTTCTATAAAACGTATATTTTCAGTTCTATGATCAATAATACTTTGAATTATGACAACAATAATCCATATCATGTGAAATTGTAAAGGCACGTATTCTTTCTCAGTGAACTGCCATGAGGCCTACACATTTCTACGTTTAGCAGCATTACATTCTCCTCTGCAACAGCCACATAACATGGAATTTAATATCATTCTAACATCTCTAAACACTCCTACATTAGCTTTTCATACTGATATATGCACTCTGTATTAATTAAACACTCTTATATGTATGCAATTTATAAATTCGACACTCTTATATGTTCCTTTAACTAGATTGGTGCAACGTGCTTGTAAATATGGTGCACCTCTACATTTTACTTGATTTGCGCTCTCTCAAAGCTACCTACTTCAGTAGCTGAGGGTGTGACCTACCATCACTTGCCACTAACATATGGAATTTCCTGTAGTATTTTAGCTTGTCTATTCTATAAGAGAGAACCTTTACAGTATTATTACTCTAATTCAGATGTGATATTTTCTTAACTTCCTATATGTGGAAATCTAAATCCTGTACATACTAAGAGTGATGTAACACGTTATACGGGAGAATATTTTCTAAACATAGGTACAATAGATTTAGGTGAAGCACATAGAGATAACTTAACATGTTCCTTACACGAACAAGAGAAAATGTTTCTAAATATGGCAGAGAAAAGAAGAGAAAGTTTCCAAAGAAAAGCGAATGATAAAAGGCAGAAAACTCCTAAGTGGGCTGAAAATATAGGGAGCACCTCAAATGGTGGAGCTAATGCTGCTTTGTTACTGGATTTCAAAAAGAAGGGGAAACTTTGTCTTCACAGAGAGAGGACTAGGTATTATAATAATATTTTCATTGGTTCCAGTCAATGCGAACGCAATTATAAGGTAATTGGAGGTTGGTGTTTCAAAAATGGGTCAGAACCTGTGTTTCCCGGAATTTATTATATATGTGGAAACAGGGCTTATTTCAAATTGCCAGATCACTGGTATGGAAGCTGTTATTTTGGAATTGTTTTCCCAAAAATATACCATGTGAATGAAGTCACTGGAAGCAATGAAAACACTAATGGATTAATACGTAGTAAAAGAGAAAGTATTGGAGAAATAATAGGTGATATATTTAGTGCATTGATACCTACAGTGAGAGTGGCTCTGAATACACACAGAATATGCAAATCAACTGACACTGCTGGAGGTTTTCTGATGGTCAATACCAAATTGGTTGCGATCAGATCTATGGTTTCACAAAATCGACTTGCTCTTGACACCTTATGGAGGCGGAGACTGTAGAATGCTGAAAGCGCAACATTGTTGCACGTACATTTCAGACAAAAGTGTTGAAATTAAGAAATATGTGAAAAACATCACTAATTTGGAAAAAGAGCTCAAACCACTGGAGGTTGATAGTGCCTGGAAGAGACTAACTGATGGTCTCTCCTTTGTAGATAGTTGGTTTTCTAACCTAGGTAAAAGTCTTGTGAGTAAAATACTGATGCCAATAGCGGGAATAGGTTTATTAGTGTTCACTATAATAATTTGTTGCAAATGCCAAAAACACAAAAAGAAATATACTGTCAATAGGAGAGGAATGAAACGGAATGTTGATGAACTCGAATTAGAAGAGTTGAATGATCAGATTTATAAAAGAGTGAAAAATTCTTATCCAAATAAAGGTGCTGAGAAAAAGCTGAATAAGAAAGTTTGAAGAGATTGAAATGGGTGAAATGTGTAAAGTTGGCGTCTGGTTCCATTAATAGTGATGATAGTAAATATCATCAAAGAGGGGATTGATGGAGCAAGGATTCGCACGTGTAGCGACTTGCTTGTATCATGAACCTCAAATAATGTTAATAAAAATAACCAACATGTTCGTGTTACTAATATTGCACATTTTTACACTACACAGGGTGTCCGAGGGACGCTTGTCTATGTGTCTACTAACCGTTATATGCTTGCATATTAAATGGCCACTGCTACCCTAGCAGGGGGGGGGGGCAAGCAGTTTGCCAGGGTTTTGGTTCCCAGTCCTGCCCTGATTAGCACTGCAACGTATTACATTGTGATTGTTGTAAACTGCGGGTTGCTTAAATTGACATTTTGTATTCCTCATTGCTAACAATCACTGCAAACATGAAATGTTTTGGAGCATTCAGAGATGTAGTGAGAGGCAATATGAAAGTTTCTGCTTGTGAATGTCGAAGAAGCGCCTCCGGAAGGCATGCTAGGAGAATACATGGCCATCAAAGCGGCTTTCGACACATGCATTTGGCTTAATCAAAGGAGGAAGATCACTGAGACAGAAGGTTGCTGTAATTTCTCTGAAATCTTACCTTTAAGTTGAATATATTGAAAATCTGAAACAAGTGTTATATGATATGAATCCCGCACGTAGACCAGCACAGTATGAGGCTTTACATTCTTGGGAGCGTTCTCAACATGCTAAGAATGAAGAAAAGTATCTGAATGAGGCTAAAAGGACAGTTAATAATTGGATGAATGCTACATTGATGTTGGGCAGCAGGTGTGGAGGAGAGACACAATTGAGGGAGATCAGTTATTCCCAGTACTGAAAAAGCAAAAGCCCAAGAATACAAGACTACAGGGAGAAAAGGATACTGATGCACAGAAGAAGTCAAGAACTGATATAATTCTAGTGTTTACTTTTTGGAGGATTTCCTGTGCTCCCAGCCATCCCCCTATATTATTCTTCAGCCCACAGATGGTGGTCTCTCAGACAGTGGTAGTGGTACAACTGCACTTGTGACCCTGCTGCCACAGGGATGGGCGATCCACTCCAATTACCCCAGCTGGTTTGACTGTCCCAACTCAGATGACTGCTATTGTGACAATTCTTGTGACTATTGCTTCTGTCATGCCAATTATAAAGGCTCAGGCTGTGACCGTTCCCACTGTTCCCACTTCAGTATCCCCAATCCCCGTTATCTCAAGTGCTGAAGCAGGATTTGCTCTTACGGCAACTGTTCCCCCAAACCAAAGCTCACAACAATGTCTATAGAATCCTAATCCATTTACAAGAGCGGTGGTTTCAGAGCCAAGTTTAGTTTTTATAAACTCAGGGCACTACTAGGTTCTCTGATTTAGGACCACGGTGCTGAAGGAAGGGAATACCTCAGGTAAGTGGAGAACTGAGGAGGTAGATGATAGCAAATTAGAGTGAAGCTGCTTAAGTGGCAGTCTTTAATGTTTCAGGTTATATATTGGGCTGGTTCCCACTATATCTGTTAAGTGGAGGGTGAAATGGTGGTTTGAATGAGTGGTAGCTCCTTGTTTTAAGTTGGTGATTCATTCAGTGTAGCGGTTTTGCACTGAGTGTATGGTAACTTCTTCCAGCACAAGTGACATTCATCTGTGTGATATAATTGGTGATCTATTCAGCTAAGTTTCTTAAGTGGGTGATTCATTTGGTGGCACCCAGAACATGCTACTTAGTAAACTCTCAGGAATAGTGGGAATCAAGAACACCCTTTCTCTCTAACACTCATACCAGTCCACAGCGTGAGTAATCAGAAACACTATATAGTTTAAAATGTTTATTTTAACTAACATGCTCTAAGATGCAGTACTCTCACAAATACTTACAAAAAGATGCATAAGAATAATACAATCAGCATAGTTACAATTCCATAAAGCACAAAAGGGGAAATCATATTATAATGTCAGTGGAAACAGGATTACAGCGCCCTTACTTCCCTCCCCGTGTTCGGAGCTAGTTTTAAGTAATTATAGAAGAAGACCTCTAGGCTTTGTTGGGGGACACCATACCACCAAGATCAGATTAAATGAATCACATCCCAGGACAAGCACAGCTCATCGAGGTTGGAAAGGTTGTCTCCTGGTGCCCCCTCATGCATGCAATGCAATGTTTGAAGCACCCAAGTTTGAGTTTTAGCAGCTGCATTTTCTGTTATGTCTATGTGCGTGGGACTGATCAACATGAATTATCAGCATACATTGTTATTCAACCATGAACATGCAGTGCAGACTGAGGGCACAAAGCGTGCCTAGATATGTGAAAAACAGACAGTTCTCAGGTGAAAGAGCGCAAGCAGTTTATTTACGAGAACAGAGCCTGTAGTGTTGTGTGCAAAAGCAGAAAATGACGTCTGAGCATGATGTGAGCGCAACTTCTTTGTGGGACATTAGTGCTCTTATTCTGCTCAATTTATTGAACTCTGCTTTCAAGGTTGGAATGGAAGGCCAAATTGAGATGTTGAGCCTCCCGTGTGGGGGCGGAAAAAGTTAATTTTTACAATAAACTACACGTTGTGAGACAGTTACAATGTAAGGGATGCCAGCTAGCAAGCCGCAGCGAGCTTCATTATTCAAAAGCAAATAGCTACCGTTCGCAAGCAATGTGAATGTAGGTGTGACAGCTGGCACTGGATTGCCCTTTAAAATACAAGCCAAATTTGGTGCTTTTAAATTACAAGTGCCATGCAACTGTATATTCTTACACACGAGAAAGTGATCAGGTGAGGAATCACTCGATTCTCCAGTCAAGTACACTTCTTTGCCATCCCGTAGGCATCTGTATGTGAAAGGCAAAGACCATACTTCATGGAGATAAGAACTACCCAGGGGTTGATTCCATCCTAGGGCATAATGTTTCATACATGAACTAAATTTAAACAGGAAAAATTGTAAAGTTATTAACCCATGGATGAGCCAGACAGCAGAATTAGTTTCAGTTACTGAAATGGATAAAGGTTCTAACTTTTTAATGTGTAACAGACTGTATGTTGCATCCTTCATGGACATGAACTGTTGTTTATCTGTTAGGTTAAAAGGCAAAAATAAGGATGACGTGTTCATATAGTCCCAAGGAACCTTACCTATCTTAAGTGTTTGTAAAGTCCAAGCAAACTGCATGATTGAACGCAATTGATTTTGACCATGGTACAAAACAGATACTTCTTCATGAACAATATCCACAACAGATGAAACAATATTGTCTAATGTGTAAATGCGGGAGGAAAGCATGTTAATGCTATTATCAATGACTGCAAGTACCTTTTCAATATTAGCTTGGTCTATTGCCCTTAGAAGGGAAGCTGCTTCAATTTGGGACAGCTTCCAAACTTCATTGTAAATATCATACAGAAATCTTTTAGATCTTGCACCTGCGGGCCCTTTATTAAAATCTGTTAAATTAACATCTTCTGTTAATAAAGACAAAGGATGTTTAACTGATGTTAGGGTAAAATGTTTCAACCAATTTTGACATCATTTTCCTACTAAATAGGTTGTAACCAAATGAGAGTTTGAAAAACGTGGATCAGGGCCATCCTGTATGTAACCAGGAGCCTTGCCCAGAAAACGGTGTTGGCAGGAATCAGAATTTGTTTGCCAAACCAACCAACCCAGGGCGTCTACGGTAGAAACATTAAAAGAAGCATTTGCAATTAATGACTGCAATCCTTCAAGTGTCATATCTGTATCATTGTTCTAAGTCTCATAAGCATACAGACCAGTAATCAGAGACACCATATAGTTTAAAATGTTCATTTTAACTAACGTGCTCTAAGATGTAGTACTCTCGCCAATACTACAAAAAGATACATAAGAATAATACAATCAGCATGGTTACACTTCCATAAAGCACAAAAGGCGAAATCATATTAAAATGCCAGTGGAGACAGGTTTACAGCGCCATTACCACCCTCCCCGTGCTCGGAGCTAGTTTAATTAATTATAGTAGAAGACCTCTAGGCTTTGACGGGGACCCCATACCTCCAAGATCAGATGAAATGAATCACATCCCAGGACATGCACAGCTCCTCGAGGCTGGTAAGGTTGTCTCCAAGTGCCCCCTCATGCATGCAATACAATGTTAAAAGCACCCGAGTTTCAGTTTGAGGAGCTGCATTTTCTGCTATGTTTATGTGTGTGGGACTGATCAACATGAATTAACAGCATACATTGTTATTCGACCTTGAACATGCTATGCAGACTGAGGGCACTGAGTGTGCCTAGATATGTGAAAAACAGACAGTTCTCAGGTGAAAGAGCGCAAGCAGTTTATTTAGGAGAACAGAGCCCTGTATTGTTGTTTGCAAAAGCGGCAAAATGGCGTCTGAGCATATACCTCACTTATGCTAACATAGCAATGTCTACAGTTAACCCCTTATCCTCATTACAATTGGTTCCGGGCCTAGTTACATAAGCCTACTTGTTAGACCTGGAATATTTGGCGTGGTTTACCCCTATCTTTTTGCCTCTACCTCCTGTATTTTTTATGCTGTGCTGGATTTCGTTTTTGCTGGTTTAGATGCTTTGGGCACTTTGCCACTGCTGTTCAGTGTCAAAGTGCAAGTGCTCTCTGTGTAAATTGGTATTATGATTGATTATCCATGATTGCAATATTTGTGTCACCAAGAAGTCCCTAGTAAAGTTCAATGAGTGTGCCAGCGATAGTGATAACAAATTCTACTAGTGGTCCTGCAGCACTGATTGGGCCACCCACATGAGTAGCCCTAAAATGGTGTCTCAGGCCTGCCACCGCAGTGCCTGTGTGCAGTCTGTGAACTGCCATGTCCTCCTGGTCAGTATCCCCACTGGCCAGGCCTAACCCTCCCCTTTCTGTACACATTGGTCACCCCTATTGAAAGCCCAAGGTACCCCCTTGAGCAGGGGGCAGTGTATGTGAAAGGTAGAGCATGTACTTGTGCAGCTGACACGCTCTGGTAGTGAATTACAGCCATTTTCGTTTTTCACTATTGCAAGGCTATCTTGCCCCATAGGCTATCATGGGGAATGCTGGCTACAGTGGCTATTAGCACATCTTCCCATAGGAGCAAGATAGTGTATAAAAGTTTGGTATCCCTGAACTCAGAATTTAATGACACAACTTTTAGGAAAGGTTGTTTTTAAATCCTGTGTTTGAGAACAGCACTTTTAGAAAAGTTGCTGTCCTCTTGTCTGACCTTTCTGAGTGCCTTGGCCTCTTTGTGAATTGACTGTCTGGTTTGTGAGTGACAGGGGCTGGGTCGTTCCCAGAGTCTGAGTGGGCCATCCCAGGGCTGAATAGCTCCATCTGCATATAGAGGAGTGGGAGGGGATAGCACCTGGGCCTGACTAGGGCTGTGCCTGCCTTCCACAATGCTGGCTCCACCTCCTGCTGGGTGACTGACAACCCTGCCCCTCTCCCTGAAAGGAAAGGAGAGGCCAGGAAAACAAAGTGCTCAAGGAACACCCAGAAATGGTTAAGAACCCTCCTGCACAAAGGGATCAAAGACTTTTAGGGGTATAAGAACAGGACCCCTGACTACAGAAAATGAGATCATCCTTGAATCAAGAAGGAACCTCTGCCAAGGAGAAAGCTGAAACTGAAGAAGAAAGATTGTCCAGCTGGTGCTCTGCTAGACTGACCTACTGTTGCTTTGCTGCCAAGGAGAGGGAAAGGACTTTGCTTTGTGCTGTGTCCCCTTGCTTGAAGGAATCTCCAAGGGCCTGAGAAGAGCTGGCTCCCTGTTAAGATGTCCCAGGAACAAAATGATTTCACCTACAGCATCCCTGAACTCTGCTGAGAGAGTTCTGTCCTTCCTAGAGTGCTTGGGCTAGTTGTGGTGCCTCTGGAAGTTTTACCTGTGTTGGGAAGCTGGAAACCAAGCTTTTAAAGACTTTCTGCAAGTTTTGTCACATCGCTCGCTTGCGGAGCGCACCATGACAGTGCGAGGAAATTCCTGCTGCTACGAAGGCTGAGACCGTCGCAGCGCCTGTTGCCGCTGCCAGAGCCGTCGCATCGTTCATTTGAAGGATGCACCAGACTGGTTGGGGACTATTACCATTGCTGCGAGTGTTGTCGCAGAGCCTGCCGTCGCTGGGTGAGACCGTTGCACCGCTTGCTTGCGGACCACATCACGTCGCTGCGAGTGTCGTCACAGAAGCCATCGCATCGAGGAGCGGCGAGAGGAAGATCACCGCTGGTCACCCCAGAGATCATCGCAACTCCAAAGATCCTCGCATCGTGCCTTTGTGAGAGTAAACTTCCTACGGAACCTACGCACTGGAATCCATACAAGTCCGCCTTCCTCCCCATACAGAACGGATTTGTTGCAACACACCCGCTGCTGCAGCGGGGTTGTCGCATCGCCTCCCCAGGGTCTCAGGAGCAATGCATCACTTGTTTTCCCCTGCACCAGCCTCTGCTTTGGAACATTTGTCGCTTTTAAAAGGTACTGTTGGCAAAACTTGGCGCAACTGTGAACTTTTCACGCAACTGTGGATTATTTTATTGCAACCTTAATAACTCTTTTGCAACCATATTCTTGAACTGTGTATGTTCGATTTTTGTCGTTTTGGTCTTGTGCAGTTTAGATTAAATACCTTTAGTTTTCTTAACTGTTGTGTGGTCAGTTTGTGGTGTTTTCACTGTTTTACTGTGAGTGTAGGTACAAATACTTTGCACATTGCCTTTGGATAAGTCTGACTGCTTGTGCCAAGCTACCAAGGGGGTGAGCAGAGGTTATTTAAAGAGTGTTTCCTCCTTACCCTGACTAGAAGCAAGGGTCCCTATTTGGGCAGTGGTACCTACCTCTGCCAACTAGAGACCCCCAGTTCTAACACTGCTCATAGACTCTTTGGATGTAAGTAGCATACTTTCTATTTTGGGCATTGGTCTCTTCTCTTTACTTTTCATACTAACTAAGGTGTTCCTTGTAAATAACTTTTTTTCTCAAATATCTGTTTTTGTTCTGCTGATGCCGTTTGAATTGTGGGGGTAGAAATACTGTTGGCACTTCTGGCACTTAGGAAGGGATTAAAAAGTGCAATTTTCCATTTATGGACTACTTTAACCCTTTCCGTGCTGCGCACGTTCAGCGGACATCGCGTGCACTACCTCAGTAGTACTGCGCATGTCCGCTGAACATCACGGCCCGCCCGCGCAATAGAACGTTCCGCACCAGCGCGGAACGTTCAGCACAGCGGAGGGGTTAAAAGCTCATTGTCCCAATGTCTTTGTTTGTTTCCCTGAAAAACATCATACATTGTCTAAAGTATCTTTGTTGTGTAATAAGTTGACTGTGGATGGATGAAGGATAGATGTATGGATGTAAGGATGAAAGGGTGGACAGATGAAGGATGAATGGATGGATGAAAGGGTGGATGAATGGATGAAAGGGTGGATGAATGGATGAAAGGGTGGATGAATGGAAGGATGGAAGGGTGGATGGATGTATGGATGGATAAAAGGTTGCATGGATGAATGATGGATGTGTGAAAAGGTGGGGGGATGATGGATGGAGGGATGGAAGGGTGGACAGATAAAGGATGGATGGATGCAAGGATGAAAGGGTGGATGGAATGAAGGATGGATGTATGTATGGATAAAAGGTTGCATGGATGAATGATGCATGGATGGATGTGTGAAATGGTGGGGGAATGAATATGGGTGGATGGATGGATGAAAGGGTGGATGGATGAAGGATGGATGGATAAAAGGTTGCATAGATGAATGATGCATGGATGGATGTGTGAAATGGTGGGGGGATGAATGATGGGTGGATGGATGGATGAAAGGGTGGGTGGGTGGATGGATGAAAGGGTGGATGGATGATGGATAGATGTATGGATGGGAGGATGAAAGGGTGGGTGGATGTATGGATGGATAAAAGGTTGCATGGATGAATGATGGATGGATGTGTGAAAAGGTGGGTTAATGAATGATGGGTGGATGGATGGAAGGGTGGATGGGTAAACGATGGATGTATGGATGGAAGGATGAAAGGGTGGATGGATGAAGGATGGATGTATGGATGTAAGGATGAAAGGGTGGATGGGTGAAGGGTGGATGGGTGAAGGATAGATGGATGAAGGATAGATGTATGGATGGAAGGATGAAAGGGTGGACGGATGAAGGATGGATGGATGGATGAAAGGGTGGAATGATGAAAAGGTGGACGGATAAAGGATGGATAAAAGGTTGCGTGGATGAATGATGCATGGATGGATGTGTGAAAAGGTGGGGGGATGAATGATGGGTGGATGGATGGATGAAAGGGTGGGTGGATGGATGTATGGATGAAAGGGTGGATGGATGAAGGATGGATGTATGGATGGGAGGATGAAAGGGTGGATGGATGTATGGATGGATAAAAGGTTGCATGGATGGATGTGTGAAAAGGTGGGTGGATGAATTATGGGTGGATGATGGAAGGGTAAAGGATGGATGTATGGATGGAAAGATGAAAGGGTGGATGGATGGATGGATGGATGGATGGATGGAAGGATGAAAGGATGGATGGATATGTGAAAGTGTGGGTGGATGAATTATGGATGTGATGAGGTCTAACAGGTGCATTTATGGTTGTCAAAAGATGATGATGAGGAGTACCAGTTTCTAGAAACTTTTGTCGGAAGCGGGTCCTTACCCCTAAAAAGGTTTTACAAGGGGGTCTCGGCATCAAAAAGTTTGAAGACCTCTGGTCTACATCAAGTCTATCTATCTGAATATGGGTAGAAACATACTGTCCTTAGAGGCTAGAATAAGCTCTCAAAACACGTGGATTCTTGTGTGCATACTTTCACTATGTGATTGTTTGAATGATAGTCTTGAACCCCTGCATGTTGAGAAGGGAACAGGAATACCTTATTAACTATGCTGACACTCAAGTACAATATTGAGTATAGTCACACTAATAGAGCAACATAATGATGTACACAGTGAAGTTATCTAATCACCGGCTACAATTGCAAAGTAAGTAACTCGGATACAAAGCAAGTGACTTCTGCTAACTTCTATCTGCTAACAGTGGAGAAGTGTGGCTCACTGGTTAGAGCAGGCAGACCCTGAAGCATAGGTCAGACCCAGGACCAGGGTTCAATTCCCGACGCGGCACGGTCTTGAGCTCAAATGTCCACTGACTCGATAATTCTCGCTTCGGTGCCTGACCAAATCATGGGTTCACACTCTGCAACTCTGGGCATTAAACTTGCTTAATCTCCACAATGGCCCCCCGCGGCGGGATGCCTGGCTTTCACCTTGGGGTTGCCTGTTAGGGGCTATCTCACAGGGAAAAGCCAGGACAGGTTCCCAAGGCAAGCGCCGAGATGCTTCCGGGTGATTCGAGCGCTATATAAGAACATACAAAAAAAAAAACTTGATGTTTAAATCTTTAATATAGGGACGAACAAACAAACCAGCTATGTATATTTCCATCTGTGTGCGACCCCAGTTACACCATAGTTCGGTCACGCAAAAGCATGTCCTGAAATTCAATTGACCCATATATATCAAATTAATACTTCATCGTGGTCACCGAGTGAACCATATCTGCAATGTACCGTCCTGCATTTAGCCTTACAGGATATAGATATAACCTATATGGCGGCACATCAGATCAACCTACACGTGAATTAAGCAAAGTCTTGGTTATCTCCGAAATTATACTGAATTACCTCAATCACTATGCTTGTAACATGCTTTTCAAGTCTCATGGTGGAGCACACTGGGAATACGATTAATAATTATCGTATAATGATAGAATGAAACCATCATATAAGTAGCACACCAGATTAACTTTGTGACCATAGCTTAGTCATACCCTCAATTTGACACTACTTAACTTATGTATTCTTCACTCACCGATAAGACTACGCCCAACGCCCATCTGCCTCCGACTGAGTTTCCAACATAAAAAGTGATGGTAAATGCAGGAAAATATGCTAAAGCCAGTAGAAATGGAGGAAATGTAAGTGGCACGCACAGGAACCAATGAGAAGCCAGGAAGTAAGTACCTTTTAAGTTTATATTAAGAACAATAGGTTTCTGAAGCACAGAGCAAACAATGTGCAAGTAAAAGTCTCTCTTCTTGTTTGGTGCTGCCCTATCTAGATTATTTGTGTGTTTCACAGAGTTAATCCAATCTCTTACCTTCGGGGTAACATTTTGTTTTCAGTTTTTATAAATTTCCCTCCGGGTAAGTAAAATTAAATACAACAATTAATTTATTTTTATCAACGGATAAAGATTCATGCTGTAACGGAACAGAAAAAAAAGACCAAGACTGGGCTTACAAGACGTTCCAATCCGAGTATTGTAGAAATACTTTTACTTACATCTGCCCAAAAATGTTCTAAAATCGGGCAAAGCAGGAACATGTGAATATCATCTATCTTTTCGTGGGTGCATTTAGGGCATTCAGAGTAGCACCCTTTCCAAATTGAGAAAGCCTTAAAGGTGTCCAATGTAGCCCATAGAGGCAAAAAAATGTGGGTTCTCTTTATATTGGCAGACTGTAACGTGGAATACAAGATGTTACAAGATACTTGCCATAAGTCTTCTAATTGGATCCGAGGTAAGCTCTTTTCCCACAACTCCGTTGGCAG
Organism: Lissotriton vulgaris; assembly: GCF_964263255.1. Taxonomy (NCBI): domain Eukaryota; kingdom Metazoa; phylum Chordata; class Amphibia; order Caudata; family Salamandridae; genus Lissotriton; species Lissotriton vulgaris. The sequence continues at coordinate 2,102,252,490 of NC_141691.1, read as the reverse complement.
TCTGAAGTCACCCTCTGAAAGATAGATCAGAAGCCAGTATAGGTTTGCCACCTCTTTTTCTCTTGGATTTTTCCTCCTCAAAGCGGGTTCCAACTCATTTGAAGAGCCAACGTCAGCACCAGTTGCTTGATGCCAACTTTTCAATTGAAGATATTTGAATCTGGATCACCTGCTATACGTAATCTCTGACCACTTCTCCCAAGAAAGTAGAGTAACATCTTCTACTAGCTGTTTCCAACACAGTATAGGGTCTGTTCCGGGACATCTTTCAGATATTGTACAATATTTCCCTCCTAAGCTTAGCTCTTAGCCTGTTCACATTCCAAGACAGGGCCCTCAACTGGGCTCTTTGGTCACTTATCAGTTGTGTCATGTTCTTTCTACAGACAGGGTGCCATAAACAATACTAAGGCGAACTAGACATATTTTTTCCCACTGCTCCCCACCCAGTGATCCCCAACCTCATGCCTCCCAGAAACCACAGTGACACCCACCCCAGAGAACCCTCCTTTCCCTCATCCGTGGCCCAAAACTAGGCCTAGGGGGCCCCACTGGAGTCAGAAGAATACATGTCCCATTACGTCTTTTTGCTACGTTTGCCCAGTTGCGTTTGTTACATAGCCTAAAGATATCTAAAATAATAATAGCAGATCTCAGACAAAAAGGGAAAGTGAGACCATTTTTCTGCCCTGAATCTTCTAGCTTATCCCCCCCTCTGCATATCGGCCATGAGATCTTGTTCTGTGAAGTCACCTCAGGACACCCCCACGCCGCACGGCCCACCAGCTGTAGTCGCGTTTCTGCCCAACGCCTCAGGTCCGTCCCTGACCTCGGTGCCCACTCGCTGCTGCTCATTCTTCCTCCCGCTGTTGCCCTCCTCTGTGCCTTTCATTTGAATTTAGTTTTAGATTTCACTGTAGTGTTGTATTTCGTTTTGTATTTCACTGTAGTTTTGTATTTCGTTTTGTATTTCACTGTAGTGCTTCTTTTTTGTCAGTAGGCTTTGCGATTTTGCCGTTATTGTTCCCCTGGTGTGACCCCCCTCCGCTCCCCGCTCCCCGCTTCCCGCCGCTGCTCCTTTGCGGCCCGCCCCCTTTTCTTTTTGTGTCCCCATTGGCTGCCCCGCTCCCGCCTCCTAGCTGCTCCTCCCTCCCACTTCGCCTTAAATGGAGCCCGTGCGTACGCGCAGCGGTCACGTGCAGCGGGTGCGCTGATTGTGCGCCGAAGGCGCGCCAAAGGCAAGCCCATCTACGCCCGTACGCGCCTGGACCGCGCCCAGCGCCAGGACCCCTGGTCCACGTCGAAGCCAGCGCACCAGAAGAACTTACGACACCGCCATCCTCAACGTACTCAACGCCGGCCGAAACACCGCCTGCTACAAAGCCACCCCGAGGCGCACTCACGAACCCTTCACCTGGCAAGCCTGCCAATTCACCTGCCTCAGGACCGGCCCGGTACACGCCAAGCGTCAGCAACAACCACCTCAAGTGCATCCTGCTCAACACCCGCTCCGTCCACAGGCACGCCGTGGAACTCTGGAACCTCCTCGACACAACATCACCAGACGTCGCCTTCCTCACGGAAACCTGGATGAACGCCTCCTCAGCCCCCGACATCGCCATAGCCATCCCGGAGGGCTACAAGATCACCTGGAGGGACCGCGTCACCCAAACCGGAGGAGGCATCACCATCATCCACAGAAACACCATCCACATCACGACCAACTCCGACGACACCCTCACCGCCGCCGAACACCTTCACTTCCAGATCCACACAGACCCTAAGACCACCCTAAAAGGCACCCTCATCTACAGACCCCCGGGACCGCGCACACAATTGAGCGAAGCCATCGCAGACTTTGTCAGCCCACACACCCTCACCTCCACAGACTACATCCTCCTAGGGGACCTCAACTTCCACCTGGAGAACAACAAGGACTGCAACACCGCCCACCTGCTGGACAACCTCGCCAACCTCTGACTCAAGCAACTGGTGAACACCCTAACCCACTACGCCGGCCACAAGCTCGACCCCGTCTTCTCCTCCAGCAAGCACATCTCCTTCAGCCATGCCACCGAACTACACTGGACAGACCACAGCTGCGTCCACTTCAACTTCAGGAGAACCACGACCCACCACCACCCGCAACAGGTTCCCCGCAGAAGCTGGAGCAAGATCACCGCCGACCAGCTCACCACCTCCCTCAGCCACCAACATGACGGATCCCGTCGAAGCAGTCCGCAACCTCACACAGTGGCTCCCTGACTGCGCCGATGAACTCGCACCACTGAAGAACCCTCCCAGCAGACCCAGCAGCAGGAAAGCCTTGTGGTTTACCAACGACCTCAAAAACTCCAAGAAAACCTGCTGCACCATCGAGAAAGCCTGGCGCCATGACCAAACAGCAGATCACATGACCGCCCTCCAGAACGCCACCCGCAAACACCACCAGCTGATCCGCACCACCAAGAAGACAGCATTCAAAGAACGAGTGGACAACAACACCCACAACAGCAAGGAACTTTTCAGCATCGTTAAAGAGCTCTCCAACCCCAGCGCCTGCAACACCGACATCACCCCCTCGCAAGACCTCTGCGACTCTCTCGCCTCGTTCTTCCACCGCAAGATCGCCGACATACACAACAGCTTCGGCGGGCTGACCACGCACCCAACCACCGAACCAGCGCCCCCCGGCACCACCCTCTGCACCTGGACCCCTGTCAGCACCGAAGACACCACCCGCATGATGAACACCATCCACTCCGGCTCCCCAACCGACCCCTGCCCACACCACATCTTCAACAAAGCCGACTCCATCATCGCACCCCAGCTCAAGCACATCATCAACAGCTCCTTCGCATCCACCACCTTCCCGGAGAGTTGGAAACATGCCGAGCTAAGCGCCCTCCTGAAGAAATCCACCGCGGACCCCACGGACCTCAAGAACTTCCGCCCCATCTCACTCCTCCCCTTTCCAGCCAAAGTCATTGAGAAGACCGTCAACAGACAACTCTCCGCCTTCCTCAAGACCAACGGATCCCTCGACCCCTCACAGTCCGGCTTCCGAGCAAACCACAGCACCGAGACCGCCCTCATCGCATCCACCGACGACATCAGGTCCCTGTTTGAGAACGGGGAAACGGCTGCCCTCATACTCCTGGACCTCTCAGCAGCCTTCAACACCGTATGCCACTGCACCCTGATACAACGCCTCAGCAACACCGGAATCCAAGGAGCGGCACTGGAGTGGATCACCTTTTTCCTCGCCGGAAGAACCCAGAGAGTCCGCCTCCCCCCGTTCCGATCCGTGGACACCGAAGTCATCTGCGGCGTTCCGCAAGGATCCTCACTCAGCCCCACCCTCTTAAACATCTACATGAGCCCTCTTGCAGCCATCGCCCACCAACACAACCTCAACATCATCTCCTACGCTGACGACACCCAGCTGATCCTCTCCCTCACAAACGACCTCGCCACCGCCAAAGCCAACCTCCAGGAAGGAATGAGAGACGTCGCAGAATGGATGAAGATCAGCCGCCTGAAACTGAACTCAGACAAGACGGAAGTCCTCATCCTCGGACCATCTCCCTCCGCCTGGGACGACTCCTGGTGGCCCCCTGCCTGGGCAGCGCACCCAAACCAACAGACCACGCACGCAACATGGGCTTCATCCTGGACTCCTCCCTCACGATGACCAAGCAAGTGAACGCCGTCTCATCACCCTGTTTCAACACCCTGTCATGCTCCGAAAGATCTTCCGATGGATCCCCACCGAAACCAGGAAGACGGTCACACAGGCCCTCGTCACCAGCCGTCTTGACTATGGGAACACCCTCTACGCTGGAACCACAGCCAAACTCCAGAAAAGACTCCAGCGCATTCAGAACGACTCAGCTCGACTCATCCTGGACATCCCTCGCTGCAGCCACATCTCTGCCCACCTGAAAGACCTTCACTGGCTCCCCGTCAACAAGAGGATCACATTCAGACTCCTCACCCACGCACACAAGGCTCTCCACAACATGGGCCCGAAGTACCTCAACAGCCGCCTCACATTCTACACACCCGCCCGCCAGCTCCGATCCGCCAGCCTCGCCCTCGCCTCCGTCCCACGAGTTTGTGAAACCACCGTCGGAGGAAGATCCTTCTCCTACCTGGCAGCCAAGACATGGAACTCCCTCCCCACTCACCTATGGCTGACCCAGGCCCACCTCTCCTTCAGGAAACAACTCAAGACCTGGCTGTTCGAAGAAGTAGCGACCCCCCCCTACCCCCCCAGCGCCTTGAGACCCTCACAGGTGAGTAGCGCGCAAAACAAATTTTGGTGATTGATTGGTTGATTGAACTGGGGTTTCCTTCTTTGATCAAACTGATCATAATCTCCTTAGGGATATTCCCCTCTGCCCCCTCGGGGATCTTTAACAAACAGAGATTGTTTTGTCTTTGAGAGTTTTCAAGGGCTTTGAGCTTTTCTTGAATGTCCACTCCCTTTTTCTTTGACAGGGCAATTTCTCTCTTATTCCTTTCAGTTTGGAAGGTTAACACATTCACTGTTGATTCTAGTGCTGATGTTCCAGCTGCCAGGATATCCAGTTTCTTTTCGATATTCTCACATGCTGACCTGATCTCGGCCTGATTTGTTCCCGAGATCTGCTAGAATGTAAATGTTCTATTCTCACTGCTCGTGCATTGTTCTATGCTAAGTTAGTATTCACTGCACAATTTTGTGTTTGGCCGCCATTTTGAATCATGATCAAAACTAATCCTTGCCTTTCTAAAGAAACTGTTTCTCATGCTGTTTGTTTCTCCAAGGTAGAGCCTTGCTTGCTAATGAATGCACTGTTCTTATTAGCGCATACCTTTCCCACTAGATAGAGGTCTTCTCCCACCAGCCTAGCAGCGGGTACTGATAGAATAACCTTCTGATTGATATAGTGTGTGCCCAGCTGCAGAATGAAAATGTATCCTTCTTTACCTCTTTGTTTTAGCTGCATCTAACTGGAAAATTCCATTTTGGCTGTGCCTTAATTTGTTCTGAATTGTACATAATGTATCTCTATGCTTGCTACTGCCAGTCTCTCAGGACATCTGGTGAAAAGGGTGGGCGCACACAAGAACTACTCAGGAGACATGTTAAATAAGTACTGCACCTGTAAACGTTGGTGGTGCCATGTTATACGGTTACCACTTAAAAAGGTAGGACTGCATATTAGGATGAAAAAGCTTCAGAATGTAGGGACTGAGTCTCTATACACCGTCAGAGACTGTAGGCCCAAATCCTCGCTAGCTCACACTCCCTTTCCCGAACCCCTAATTTTTCCTGGGTAACAGTCGATTAAGGCAACCTCAGACATTATACTCTGATCCCCAAGGGAATCATGGAAACAGATCTTACCCTTTCATAGTTTACTCGTGCATGCCCAGGGTAAACACAAGAAAGATACAAATTTAGATTCTCAATACATTCATTGAACAATCATAGTCTTGTATTGAAAGAATGAGATGTGATTATTATGCAGATAAAAAAAAGCAAAGTAACCAGCATTTCTAACAAGTTAAAAAGAATAAACAGTCCAATCATTACAATTGCCTTTATATATATTCCTAACTATCACTAAGCCTACCCTCAGAGCATAGAGGATAAACCCTGTGCCAGATCTCAAAGCTTCTTCTGAGTCACCATAATTGGACAACCGGACCAAGGAATAGGCCTGAAGTGGAGTTGGCAATCCATATTTGCAGATTGGAAGATCAGCGTCAGGAAAGCTGCATGTTGAACACAGGATTGTTTCATAGCAGTCATGGTCGGAGTGCGCTTCTGACCGGTAAAGGCCAGGACATAACTTATGTAATGAAACCCTCACTGTATTAGAGACACAGCTCTGAAGTAATAATGTGTCTAGATGTTAGAAGCTGTCTCCAAACGGGCAAAAGAGAGGTAGGATAGCTTGTTCTATGGTCCTAACCTTGAACAGAGTTACAGACTACACAGCGACAAAGGCTTTCTCAAAAGAAACAATATGTACGGCGTCTTGTCAGAAGAATTTCATGCATGCAAATAATACTGCTAAAACAATGGCAGCCTGAAATGTGTCAAATTTAAAACTACAATGAAGCACCAAAGTGGGCTCAAGAAGGCCTCACAGCAGACGCAGTTCTACAGCTCTGCTAAAATGTACTTTCTGTATCTACGGTCTCTGTTGTTAGATTCAAGTTGCTTTACCTGACTGCCTATGTGATGTCTGCCATGTCCTGCTGCCCAGTGACCAGGTATCGTCAATGTGCACCAGAGGAGATCCACTGTGCACGCCTGGTCCATAGGGCTGTATCAAGTACTACACATCACCAACACAACAGTGAAGTGGTTGTGATTGCTGATGTGGGCTCATTTCTCAAGTGAAGTGTGTAACACCCTAACCAGATGACTGCTCACCAGCGATCTCCTCTGGACCCGTACTTGGCCTCCAGGTCTGCGTCCCTGATGGAGCTACCCCTGCCTCTGCATCTCTCTTTTAGCCAGACTGGACAGCCTGAGGAGAGTCATCACTCCATCCTGCTCTCCTGTAGCTGTGAAGCAATATATCCCCTCCCTTCATTGTTAACCCTTTCATCCAAGGTGATTGGATGGTCACCTATTACTGGATCCCTCATGGTCTGGCCTATCCTCTTTGTCTCCGCAGCAGTCACCAGCTGATTCTGAGGCCAGCATATGTTGTTTATTCTCTTCCACGGTATTGGCCATCCATGAAATCCAAACTAATGCCTGAGTTTCAAAGGAGGTTGAAAATGCCACCACTGGCGCATTCAGTCTAGTGGCTAAACAGCTGTAATCTCAATGAACTATCAGACTGCCCTAGATGGTGTCTCTGCTGCCAAAAGGGTCGTTTTCCATCATGGGGTCAGAATGTTGTACATGCATGACTAACAACTCATTCAGCATCCATGAACAAATAGATCACATGAAGTGCAGTGTCCGGGAACTGCACCAGATTAAAAGTACCTTTGAAATGAACAGTAGGACCAACTGGCGTTGGATAGCTGGGGTTTGGAATTTGAGGAATGGAGATTTTGAAATAATAATCGTTGTCATTCTGCCCCTAATAACTAGGCGAGTCATGTATGTTCATGTATGGTGATGCACCACGCCGCCGTGCTGCGCTGCACTGCCGGCAAGGGAGAGGGCAGGACTGCGCCGTCATGAACATTATGCAGCACATTCTTGATCCCTGCCTGTGCTGGCGCACAGACTCTTGCCTGGTGCCAAGGCGGGCACCCTTGCCCCACGGTGCGCGGGTACCTGCACTATAGGCAGGATCGTGTTTGTGCAGGAAGGGAGATCCTCCTGCACAAGAACCTTCCTCTGAGGGTGTTTCCTCTTCCTGTGTGTGCTGCAGGATGCAGCACAGGGAGAAGGAGGAAAAACAAGGCAGAATCAGCATATTTCCAGTTGTGCTAAATATGGTTGTTGCAGGGTGCAAGGGCAGCACTGAACCATGAGTAGGAAGCCCCCAGATATTATCTGGTCCAATCATGGGTCTGCAGCATTCGCCGCGTCAACTGACAGAAAGGCTGTGGCCCCACTTATTCCCAAAGAGTGTAAATATGGAGAAATATAAAAGTGGAGATTTAAAATATGGAGAATTAAAACTCGAATTATGTTGAATTTCATGCTGATCAGACTAAACATCCATGGCTAGATGTGAGTGTATGTCCCATGATAGTGACAAAGGAGGAAATTGTGAGATTACGTTACACATGCTTAAGTACCACCCAGTCCTTAGTATAATGGAATATTAACCGTCAATTTAAAGACCTCCATTGTTGTACTCTGCTCTCTTAGCATTGCTGCTCAAGGAGGCAAAGCTTTGTTTCAAGGTTACCATAACCTAGCAGATGTATGACCATTTTGCATGCGCAAAGACAGCATGGAGAATGGGAAAACCCTATTTTGCGAGTCGCAATTTTGCAACTCGCAAAATAGGGTTTTGCGACTGGCTATTAGGAAGGGGAGTTCCCTTCCAAATAGCGAGCGCTACCCCATGTACAAATGTTTTGTGACAAAAATTGCAGTCGCAAAACTCTTGCAAATTACCACCCTCTTCAAGAGGGTGGTAATGGGATCAGAAAAGAGAAGGTGTCCCAGGAGACTCCTTCCCCTTTGCAAACACAGGGAAAAATTAAACGAAAATGTTTAATTTTCTGAAAACTGGCTGCATTTAAAAAAAAAAGTTGCTTTATTTAAATGCAGTCTCAGACATGGTGGTCTGCTGAGCCCAGCAGGCCACCATACCTGGGAGGGCTGGCATTCCCAATGGGCTCACAAGTCGCAAGAGGCTCATTATTATTAATGAGCCTCGCAATTTGCGACCCCATTGGGAATCACTAACAGTATGTTACACACTATTGTACATTGGAAATAGCGCCTTGAAAATTGCGAGTCGCAAAAGACTCGCAATTTGCGAGGCACTGTTTCCACAGTCGTACATCTGGCCCTTAGTGGTCAGTTTTCTATCTTACTCAATCAGGTGTATATAGTATTTTCATATTCTTCCAGGAGAAGTGATGAGGCCCTGCTTGCTAGATGCTATCTAGAGTTTCATACAGCAGCACCACATGTTCCTGCCGCGTTATAGAAAATATACAGGGTCATCTTTTCGTCTCCATGATTGCAATTATTGGATTATCTGCTGTTTCATGTCTTTGTAGAGTAAATAGCTCAAATACTTTCTTGCGCTTGTGCAGCTTTTAATCGTTTTCACAATTGTAAACATGTTATTATTTTATTGATGTCATTCAGGGACATTGCTGTCTGCAAGTATACATTATGGATACATTCAGCATTGTAGCTAGCTGGATATACATTAGCGTTCAAAGGATTTCAAATCGCTTTTCGGCTACATTCAAATGACAGGCGTGTCTCCTTGCATGCCACCAGAAAGATGTTTGCCCTGGTATCTGCAATGTGAGGTTTGTGATTGCTTTCAGGTATCACAAATACTTTCATACTTATGATGTTGCACCCAGCTCCAATCACTGCTTTTCTGACTAATTCCTCATCCAGTTTCAAAATGGCGAAGGTCTGACGCCCAACTTTGTAGAATGTACCACCGAGGGCCCCTACAATCAGTAAATGCCCCCCAGTTCTCAACAGCGAGGCGATGTTTCCCATTGCTGCGCCGTAGGCCTCGTAGTCTTTGCAGGCATGTTCCAAACACAGGGATGTGATCACGCAGTCGGCTGGGGGCAGCACAGTGGGATCCAGTGGATTTCTCTGTGTAACATCGCATTTTAGGACACGGCGGACTTTTTTCCCGCACCTTCGCCTCTTTCTCAAGCCACTTTTCCCTAGCAAAAAGAAACACAGGCAACATATTATTTAAAGAAGTGTGTATCCCCAAATAAGGGTGCTATAAGTTTATGCGAGACAGTTAGGATGTTGTGAATTGGATGACTCGTGTTGACCTTTTTCGTCATCTTCTTATTAATTAGGATTTTAATGCACGGAAGCACGATAGAAGGATAGATAAGATTGTATTGTTTCAAATGATTAAAAACCACCACAAAATTGAAAAACACAGTCAAGACATTGCAGTACATAGCATAACACTTCAATGAATATAGCACTGGAAGAACTCGAGATTGAGGAAGTATGGAAAAGCACGTTGGAAAGGGCGTCCTTCAATAAAGTCTGCAACAACAGGGCAAAATCATTATCCTTAGTAGAAGACAAAAGTAGACTAGCAAAACGCCGTCATGCTTTGGTTATAATAAATTCCGACACAAGCTTAAAACCACAGCCCTATCTTGCAGCCCATTTCCGACTGTCACTCAAAAGAAAGTTCATGGCATATAGATTTGGTGATTTTTGCTCGAAGGACTTAGCCCCCTCCTGGAAAAGTAACCATCAAAAAAAGGCATGTCGTTTATGTGGGTACCATATAGAAACTTTAACCACTTACTGTGTGTCTGCGAAATAGTAAAAGCGGAAAGAAGGAACTTGCTAAAAACACCCTTCATTGATTTAAACATTCGCACTTGCAGACATGCGGTGACAAGTTGGATGGGCACCACATCGAACATGTTAATATGTCGGGGGATAAAATTCATGATAATAGTTGAAAATTTACTTATGAAAGCCGGAAACGACTAAAGGTCCGGCATCAGATAAGACATTTTTAACGGTATTTGTAAATATTTTAACTGAGCGGAAAATGTTTCTCTTTTAACCTTTGTATGAAATGAAATGTGTTTTACATACTTTATGGTTATGACAAACCAAATAAAGTTAATTTTGACTGACTGACTGACTAAATATAGCACTACGCGACTCTGTTTGGAACCAGTTTCCCTAAAGTGCAAAGTGCAATACTAATCACATGTAAAACAGATTTATCAAGAGTAAAAACCAACTCTAAAAACGATAAAAGACATATACTGTCCCCCAAAGCAACTATAATATCTAATAAGCCAGTTGTGCGACAAACAAATCCCTACAGCAACCTCATTGCAATTTTATCACAACACCAAGGTGTATCTCCTACAAATATTAAAATAGAAATACCAATGCCCTGCTACAAAGTACTCCATTTTGACTAAGGACCATTGAGCACATTTAGGACTGGAAACGGCCCCTTTAGCTCTGAGAAATCCCCAACAGTATATACTCAGCAGGAATACTTAATTCATTAGCACTGTTCCATAAACACTTGAATTTCAAAACTACTGTCTGCACGTTTTGGTATTACTCACAAACGGAAGCCAATATTCAATCCCTAATCAAATAAATAAATATAGGAGAAGTGATAAAAAACAAATCACCCCTGTGAAATGGCAAGGATATAAAAAGTAATTGTTAATGCTGACAATTAAGAGCTCGGTGGCACTAAAGTCAATAATTGTTGTAATTCTTTAAAGAATTTCACACATCTGGCGGATAACTGCAGGCTCACACTACTCAGACATGCGGAGATAGCCGTGTTACATTGCAATTAAGCAAAGTTTACGAAACAAGGTTTCAGCCAGAAACATCTAACATTTTTCGAAATTTGGAAAGACTAAGGCTGTATTTATGAGCCATTTCGTCACTTTTACGCCGCCGGTGTGTCACTTTTTGTGACGCACCAGCGGTGTAAAAAATTATCCATGTTGCGTTATATTGACAAAGTGACGCATCTAGGTAGATGAGTCACTTTGTAAACCCCTGTGAAACATTATACCTGCACCAGGTATGATGTTTGCATGGGGGGGTGTTCTGACACAAGAAAGGGTCGTAGGAGTGGTGCTGTATAATCTATAAGATTTCACTGCGCCACTTCTAGGACACAAATGCGGCAATATCTTACACCTGCCTCATGGCAGGCGTAAGACTGACGCAGGCACATTTAACATGGGACTTGCCCATGTGTAATGACCCATTATCCACAGGTACCTCAGTCCTCATCCCATTCATTGACAATGTGGAGATAACCATTTCCCAGACAGAAAAAAGACCAGAGGGAGGCTGGGACCCTAAAACTGCCCTTCCCGCCATTAGTACATAAGCAGCACTTACCCAGCATCCCGCCAGTTCTTTTTTTCTGTCTGTCGACAGAATGGAATTGGATGTGCTGATTCTGCTCCTGCTGGGCAGGGGTGGCGGTTCTTCTCTCCTCCCCCCACCTGGCTACCTGGCTGTGTGGGCGTGGGGTGTTTCCTGGTCTGCCTCCTGGCCTGCGGGACTTGCCCTGGCTACCGAGCCCTTTGCGGCTGGTGCGTGGCCTCCTGGTTGCTTCCGGGTCACATGAGCGTCTTCCTTTGGCCTGGCCGGGCGAGAGACGCAACCTGCTTGCTGGTTTCCTGGCATTCCCGGCTCTGATGGGACCGCCAGTTTGGATCCTTTGGGCGGGCTGATGGGAGGGGCGCGTGTTCTTCCTACGCTCCCTGTTTTGAATACTTTGTGCCCGCCTTCGTGTCCCTTCCTCTGATTGGGGGGGGGGCGGCGCTGGGAGGCGGTAGGTGGACTTGTGCTGTAACCAAGTTACTCATGCTGTTGCCATTAATGCGGCTGACACGAGCTGGTGCATTTCGTGTGGTGCTCATGTATGGTTTCACTGTGGTGACCATCCCCGTGCACTGATTACGTGATTGGTGTTTGGAGTTTTTCACATTTACCATGTTGTGCACACTAGTAACAGTAAGGGTGGTATTCGCTTCACATCACATTCCCATTTGTTGCGTTTGTGTGACTTTCACGCACTCTTTCCTCCTCAGTGTGTGCTCCGTGCTGAGTTGTGCCCTTGGAGCTCGGGGGCCTCGATTCTGTACTCGGCTTCTCCGCTTGGCTTCCTACGTCCTCCTGCCCTTCATACCTTGCTGCGCCTGCTCTAGTCTGGACTCTAGTATGGTGCTGTGTTTGTCTGTGGTGCTACTGGTGCTCCTGTGTGAATTGTGCATATGTTTGTGTTGTGCCAGTCCTTGTGCTGCAGTCCGTCACATGGTTCCTGTGCAGCATGCTCTGCTTTAGTGGTTGTGGGACGTCAGGCCTGGTTCATGCCTGGATGGGTGGTTGCCTGGCATTACCGGGTGCTGTTGGCTTCCATTGCCCTAGTTTTTGGCTCCTGGCTGGTGTTTTTGACCGGCTGGTTCTCTGTGCCTCTGGTCATTTCCTTCGTGTTTGCCTGGCTCCGGCCCAGTCATCTTCCGGGGCTGTTCCTCCTCCTTTTACTGTGGCCTGGGTGCCGCGGGTGTTGCGCCCTGCTGGGTGCTGCCTTGGGGCTGGCCACCATGGCTCGGTTTGTCTCCTCTGGCCCTGCAGCCAGTGGTTGCTGGTTGACTGACCTCTGTTGCTGCCCTCTTAGCTGTCCTGGTTCCTGCTGCCGACCGATGGTGGGATTGCACTGCCACTGCTTGTTCCTTCTCTGCCGCTCTCCATGCCAACATGCCTGCTCCTGCTCCTGCTCTCTTCTGGTCTTGGTAGTTTAGCATGGGTTGCTTCCTGGTTGTGTGGCCGCCTGGGGTTGCCAGGTGGTGTCAACCTTTGAGTTGGGTGTGGGTTGCCTGCGGTGGTGTGGGGATTGTTGCCCTTTCGCCCCCTCATCAGGTGCCATCCGTTTTTTGCGTGTTTGTCTTCTCGTCTGTTGTTCTGCGCTGCTTGCACATTGGCCTGTGGTCTTGCTGCCCTGTGGGTTACTGCTCTCTGGGTTTGCTGGGGCTCCTTTCTTCTGGAGTGGTTTTATCATGCTTGCTGTGGTTTGCATATTTCTAGTCTAGTACCCTGCTCCTGGGTCCCTCAGCTTCGGCCCTCTGGTACGTGCTCTGGTGATCCCGGGCCGGATCTTCGCTTGCAGGAGTCCTGTTGTCTTGGTCTGGGGTTTGTCACACTATTGGTCCCGGTGGGTCTGTGGCTCTGTGCCTGCTGGGCCTGCCTTGGCATGGTCAGTCTCCTCTTTGGGGGGGGCTGGCATTCCTTTTTTGTCCCCTCCTGATGCGCTGGCTTCTGTGTGCTCCTGTTCTTGAAAGCCCTATGGGGGTGCCAGGGTTTGTGCCCAAGGGCCCCCTGTGGGTGAGATGCTCTTTTCTTCCACCCTGGCTTTGGATGCTGGTGGCCTGGGGTGTTTGTCCTCTGTCTTTGGGCTGTTTCATGCAGTCTGGCTGGCTGCCGCTGTGCCAGACGCTTGTCTTTTCTGGGATGGGGGCTGATGTCTCTGCAGTTGCACGGTTCCTGGCTTCTGGCAGATCCTTGGCTTGGCCCTTGTTTTCCCCTTCTGTTGCACTCCGCTTGCTTCTTGGGGTTGCTCTGATTTATCTTCCTGGCATTTTGGGCTCTCCGCTGTTCTCATGCTTGCATTTGTTGACTGGGACTTGTTTCGATGGCCTCTGCCTTCTCTTTGGGTTGGGCTTTGCCTGTCTCCTGGTTCCTCTGATGGTGCAGCTTGGTCTGTGGTTGCCCCTGCTGTGGCCCCTTTCTGCTGGGTGCTTCTGCCTGGTACATGTGCCCTCCTGTTTTGCGGTTGGTTTTCAGTTCCTATAGTTTTCGGGCCCGTTTCCTCTGTGTGCTCTTCCTTTTGGTGGTTGGGCAGTGCACCTGGGGTCTACTTCTGGCTTTCCTTTGTGTGCCTTTGTGCCCCGGGCCTCCTTGCCGCCTGTTTGTTGGCTGTAGTTAGACTTTTCTTTCCCTAGGTGGCTGCACCCGGGGTGTGAGCCCCATCATGCCTGGGCATTTTGGCTGGTGGTGCACCTTGGGCTGGTAGGGGTTTGGGGGCCTTGTGCGTCCATGTGGCAGTTTGCCTGAGTTTGCTCCCTTTTCTGGGAGTCCCTAGGGGTCTGGGATCCCTGTCCCTACTGTTTAGGCCGGGCTGTTCGCGGGTGCTTTGTCCTGGTCCTTGGCACCTTGTTTTTCTGATCCTCTGTTCTTCTCCCTGTTGGGGGTCCGTCTGGGGTTCTAGTGTGGTTGCTTGGCCTTCTGCCTTTTTCCCCCTCAGTCCTTTCCTCCCTGGGAGCCTTCTTTTGGCCCAGCATCCTTACCCTGGGCGTTCTCGGGGGTCCTGGCCTGACACGTCAGTGTTTCGGCTGTGCCCTTGTGTGCCCTCATGGGCCTCGTCCTGCCTGCTGTTCTTCACGGGTTTGGTTAATTGGGCTGGTGTTCGGCTCCGGTTTCTTCTATTGCCCCGGCTCTTCTCCTTGGTTTGGCCCTTCTTGTGGCTGGCGGTGTTTCCGCTCTGTTTGCCCCTGGGTTGCGTCTGATCTCGTTCAGGCTTGTGGGGGCCTGGTATTCCGTGGTCCCTTCTGACTCCCTCTGGCTCTTCTAGGTGCATTGCCTTTGCCTCGTCCTCTGGCTCAAATAGTTGGTGCTGGGTTCGTGTCATTCCCTTTCCTTCAGGATTATCATGTCCAGGGTTGCCTCCTGTTCCTCCTGCTCTGACGGCTGGGGGCTGGTTCGGCTTGGCCTCCGGCTGTGCCTCCTGGGTTTTGGCTGGCTGTGCTGTGGCATCCGTGCGGCCTCTGGGGTGTATTTCCTGGATTCCTCGGTCTCTTCCTGGTGGTTGGTGTCCTGGCTCACTTCTGTCTTCCCTGCTGGCTACCCCGGGATCTGCTCCAGGTGTCGGGTGCCTTTCGGTGTAGCCCCCTCCCATGTTGGGGTGGGGTTGGGTGGTGTTGTCTTGCCCGCTCCGGGGGGGTGTTCTCCTGGTGGCTGGTTGTCCAGAGTCTTGTGCTGCTTGTGCCTCTGGCTTCTTTGCTTCCTCCGGGTTCTGCTTTGGCTGTTGCCTCTGCAACCTACCTGCCCTTTGCTTCGGCTTGTGCATGAGAGTTGGCCCTGTCCCCGTCCTGCCTCTTCGGTTCCCTTTGTTTGGTTTGTGGTTTTTGCTGGCCTCTTTGTTGTTTGGTCCGCTCTCTGTTGTTTTTGGGGTTGGCCTCCTTTGCCCCTGCTGGTCTGGGGTTTTGTGTCCAGTCCTGGTGCGGTTTGCTCCCTTCTTCCTTGTGTGGCGTTGGCCTCCTGGGGTTTCTGCTGCTTCTGGGTTCTCAATGTGGCTCCTTCCTTGTTGGCTGGGTGCTTGTGCCTGTGCCCGGTTGCCCAGCCTTGGCTTCTTTCTTTGGCCTTCTCTGGGGTGGCCAGGGTTTGCTCTGTGTCTGTATAGTTGCTGGGGCCGGTGTTCCTTCCTGGGGGCTCTGGGGTGGTCGGCCTTGTCTGTGGCTTCCTTTGGCTCTGCCCTTTTGGGGATTTGGGCCTGGTTGCTCTGTGTCCGGTTTCTCTGGTTTGCTGCCTCATTGTTGTGGCTCTGGCCTTCTTTCTTGGTTGTTTCCGGTCCTCCTTTGTGTCCCTGCTGTCCTGTTCTGGGTTGCTGGCCGGTTGCTTCCTGCGGGTCCCTCTTTCTATGCTCCCTTGGGTCTCTGCGTTTGAGGTTGTTTCCTGGGTATGTTTGAGGATTTGGAAGGCCAGGTTTTCTGCTTTGGTATTCTCCACTTAGGAACCTGGGGATAATGCTTTACTACTTACCGGTAATCTTCATTAATCCCGGGCCGATTGTCCTTGTTCCATTCATACGCCCCTTCCTCACTCCCGGGTGGCCAGCATTCCTGTGTGTGCTTGGTTGTACAGGCGGAATGCTGGGTAGGTACTGCTTATGTACTCCTGGTGGGAGGGGAAGTATCAGGGTCCTAGTATTCCTCTGGTCTTTTTTCTGTGGGAGAGATGGTTATCTCCACCTTGTCAATGAATGGGACGAGGACAACGGGACCCGGAGTAATGAAGATTACCGGAAAGTAATAGAGAATTGTTGGAGTTGTGTCACTTTTATGACACACTCCAGCAATGCATCATTTTTGCACCTATAGATACGTCAGAAATACTGACATATCTGTGACTCCTTGCAACATGATGCATCATACTGTAAATATGATACATCATTGGTGTCGCAAAGAGGGCACAATGAAAAGTGACTCATCGCTGTTTTCTCGCAGCGATGTGTCACCAGGGGCGTAACACAGGCCCACGCAGCCCCTATGGTTCCTCTATCTCCAAGGGGCCCCCTCGGCACTGCACTGTGGCTGGAGAGCTCCTGATTGAGCATGGAGGGGGTCCCTCTAAGTACCGTGCAGGGAGGCCCCTCACTTTTTGTTATGCCAGTGTGTGTCACTTTTCATAAATGAGGCCCTATCTTTCTTAAACTTACATAAGCGGCACTGCTGCTCCGAAGACCCTGTGAATCTTCAACATTTTTAAGCCTTTAGAGAAATTAGGCTACATCTCAGTCTCAACAGCTCTTTCTTGACTGCCAATTTAATGTGTGTGGCTAAATACACGGCGCTCCCTGGCTCTTCATACAATGAGTCACATAAACTAGCATGAGCTTTTCGAGACAGTTCTTGAATGTCCATGACCCTCAATTCTATCCTCTCTTTTTTTAATAGCAGTTTTAACAGAGTGCTTTGGGGTAAAGTTAAGGCCTGTGATGTTGGGTACCCCCAGGGCTTCCCTTGCATCCCTCAATTAGGATTCCCATGTTAGTGCTTTATCATGGATGCCTCGCCTTATCATGACCCTGGACCCACCTTGCTAAGCTTACCATAATATTCAAAGAATCAAGCCTTTAGTTTTAATGTTTGTTTAAAAAGACCAAATTGTAGCTGTAGCTGTAAAGATGGAGTGGCAGATGGGAGATTAAAAAGACATCTGTAACACCTTAATTGTGTTTTATCCAACCAGAGATATGAATTTTAAAAATCAATGTGCTGTACCTAAGTGTAGGCATGAATGTGGCATTAATTACTTTACAGGTGCCTGTTAAGTCAGGTCCGCGCATCTTAGAGGGCAGTTTTTCAAAACTTATTTTCATTGACAAAGCAGAGACTTTTAGGTGTCCTAGATGTGTGACGGCTTATTTTTTCCAGTGTTAAGTAGTCGTTTAGGATGGATTTTAGGCCTTGTGTGCTCCATTAGCACATGTGCAATAAGTAATTATGTGTTTGCTTCTTAGAGAGTTGAGCATCAAAGGCTATTTGTCGACAGTCAACAGACTCGTTAATTCGCTGCTCGGTCCATTGAGATTGTGATGCCTTCTACTGATGATCGCGGTTATGCCGACCCCTTTGAAGCACCAAGTACAGAATCAGGCTGCTGTGTGGCCTTATTTTTTGTGAGGAGCCAAAGATATTTTGTTTTAGTTTTTTGCTGGTTTACTTATATTTATTCCCCAATCTGGCAAAATCTTTATTTCTACTTGCCTGATGATCTCTTTGTTTCTAAATAATACTTTTGTTACATACTGTGGACTCTCTTTAAGCCAAGGGACAAACATAATATAGATCAGATCTTTCGAGTTAAGTGCCCCTAGTTCGGGTAAGGATGGCAATAATTTAAGTAAGTTGCTCTATTTAAAATATCTTCATGCCCACGAGAAAAATAGTGAGGTTAGAATATTAGGATTTCCTCCACATTCCTGGACTCTTATTGGTCACTATTATTAGGGGAAACTGACAGAATTCTCGGCCAGAATTTACTACTCCATGGTTTGTATGCGGAGCAAACATGAATGGATGTGGCAGGGCAAGACTGTGCAGCAGGGGGGGGGGCATTTCTGAACTCATTAGTCCTCCTGGGGCTTCAGGGAACTCAACCCCTTTAGACAAATCATGCAAATCTATTTTGTACTTTTCAGAAAATCCTGACTTTTGCTGACTGGTACCCCACTATCTGATTGAGGATGTCGGAGGCTATAAAGGAGGATAACTGTGGAGCATTGTTTCTTTACACTTCAGGAGGTGCAATGACCTCCATCTGTGCCACAGTGGTCTTTGTTCCTTTGTTACTATTAAAGGGAAAGAACCCCTGCCAATGCAGATGTATTATCTTCCAACTGCAGGCCTTGGTAAGAAAGTGGCGAGGTGGTCATTGGTTCAGATCTTATTGTATTTTCGTTTATTTTTCTGCCTTTTAAATCCCCTGGAATGGATCTAACATCTCTTACTGACTTACTTGTTAGAGTTTGGAGGGCAAAAGGCTCAACCAATTCCAAAGGAAGTGAGAGTTTACTGACTAGAGCCTTTTCCATATCCTGAAGAAGGTCTTCTGGGGGAATGGCAAATTTCCCTTTTGAGTTTCAAACAGTTCGGTTCAATTTTACTTTTTGTTTTTGTTTGTGCTTCCTGTTTAATTTCTTCATGAGTTTTCTATTCTGTTTTTTAAAGTTTGTTTGAAGAATTAGCAGCTTATGAGGCATTACCCATGTTAGGATCAGAATTAAAGGCTGCAGTGCCTTTATGTCCTGGAATAAAATCAAAGGAAAAACTAGGGATACTCTTGTCCAAACTCACATCCACTTTCAGCTTCTCAGGGTTCAGTTCTAAGACCTGATCATTTGCTGTGAAGTTGAGATGCTACATCACTATGCATTTCCTAAAGTGGGTCTCATATTATTATTGTTATTGCTTAATGTGTAGCTTAACTTTTATTCTGTGAGAAGATCTGATACAATTTCCAGGAGGGCTGAGATTTTTTTTAAAAGCAAGGAGAAGTAACACTTCTCCAATGGCCTGTCAACCTGTTGCTGGGCATTTATTGAAAGTGAATTTAAATTATCCAATTTGGACTCAATTTTCTTCACATTTTTTCCTATCTTTATTGTAGTGAAATCTAAGAATCCGATTTTTCAGCAGTCAACATTGACACATTCCTCATAGTTGTTTACATAATGTCTATAACAGACCACAAGTTCTGTATCTGTAAATCTGTGTCTGGTATGTCCTTAGTGGGCTTTTCATCATTCACTGGTATTCCCGATTTGTAAATTCCATCTTTCTGAAGCAGTGACTCCTTATCGCTCTTCAATGTTTCCAGATACGAAGTAGAGCTAGGTTCCATATAAGACCTTCTGGTCACTGACTCATAAGGTTGTTCATCTTTTGCTTTAATCAATTCAAGCTTATTATAGTCACTGCAACTATTACTATTCAGCACGTCAAATGGATCTGTTGCATTTAGCAGTTCTCCATCCTTTACATAGAGTTTCTCTGTTTTGTCCAGCTTCGTGGGGCAGCTTCTCTGCCCATTCAATGTCAGGATGGGCTTAATTGTGTTATCACTTATGTTTTTTCCAAGGGATCATTAAAAGGTTCCAAACGCTCACCCACGCCTAGGGGTGCAGAGTTGTAAGGAGGGTTTAGATTTATAATTCCTTGGGGCAGCTCTGACTTGGTACTCTGGACTATCTGGGCCCTGGTACTCGAGTCACCTGTTGGAACATGCCCGGTAAAGGCTGCATTAATTATAAGCTCTAGCAACTAGGGCCAGGACGGGATTGATGAGTGACTTTCCAAGGCCAGGCCCATGCTTATTGTGTTTGGCAAAAATCTAAGGTGTATTTCTTGTAGAGCAGAGTTGCATTGTCGGTCACTTCTGACTTCTGCATTGACCTCCACCTCCCTCACAGCTTAAGCAAATTCTTTTGGAATTCGGTCTCCATGTGTAGGCCTAACCAAACATCCCTCCATTTGTTCCAAATTGGGGTGTTGCTGTGTGAATAATTAACCTTTGCCTTCCACCACAATTGATGTGTTGTCGTTGGGCTTCAACAATTTTGGACAAGAAGAGTTGTTCTCTAAGTCTGCTAGTGTCCAATTCTATGGTTTATAATATTTCTTATTCCCCCAAGGGGGGGTGTCTCCATAGCTTTACTCTTTACACTGTTTCCACCCCTTGTTTATGAGTAGGGTGCTTGCCAGATTAAAGTTTTTGTGGGGCTTGATCTACCCCCTGATTGTATGACTAGCTTTGTTTTGCATGGTCTCTTGATTAATGAACTCCTCATGCGCATTTCCAAACCCGGGTTCCTCTATGAGTTGGAGGACCAGAGTAGGTGGGCCCTTTTTGGAAAAAAAGCCTTGGCGCCTCCTGGTGCCTCTGCTATCAGCCTTTCAGAGCTGTGGATCATGGACGTTAGTCGTGGGTCGTAAGGCACTCCTTCCCTGCAGTAGAAGCCATGTGGTCAGTTGCTTTCGTCATCTGAGGCCACAATTATGAACTGACTTGATGAATTTGCAAGCACTTAAGAAATGTTGAACTCTTTTAACTTGGTTTGGAAATCAGTCCTGATGTACATTAGCATTTCTTCTCATCCAGTAAAGCTTGATCTGTATAGATGGTTTGATTCTTCCAGCTTAAGATCACAAAGGAATTATGAGAGGCTCCCAAAAAGATCTCACTTTCAGGAGAAGGTGCAAGATCGTAGAGCTGATTATTAGATGGCTCTAAAATTCAGGAAAGCACAAATGATGGAGGATGCTTGCAGGCTGCTAGCACCCTAGATGGAGAGCAATGAAAGCACTGTGGTTTAAGGACATTCCTGCTCAATCCTTACTGGGAATAATTGGGCACATATATGAGTGGATAATTTGTATTCTGTCGCTGAGCTAAAATCAGACGTGATCAATGAGGCCATAGATTCTTCTCAAACATGTCTACCTTTGGAGATCCCTA
The DNA here is from genome assembly GCF_964263255.1 of Lissotriton vulgaris. NCBI lineage: Eukaryota > Metazoa > Chordata > Amphibia > Caudata > Salamandridae > Lissotriton > Lissotriton vulgaris. Next base: position 2,102,231,540 of record NC_141691.1, on the reverse strand, counting down.
AGGTTAACCTAACTATTAATAACAGCTAAAAAGAATAAACAGCAGGTTCTGATGGGGCTCCAATTGATATTTATAAATACAATTTCAGTCAATGGACTCCAGTAATGACAAATGTTCTAACGGCTGTTATGGCTTGATCTAATCCCTATTTTTAGGTTTTGTTTCAAAATCGTTTGCAATGAACTGTCTTAAAAGAGGGTTACAGCCTGTCCACTGCCCAGCCATTACTTCTGGGTCACTCTCATTTTCTTACTTTTCACTGGTCAGCAGCAGCTTCTCATGCCATCAAGTTGCACTTACTCTATTTTTTCCTCAGCGTTGGTTGTTGCCTGTACCTTGGACTAAGTACCCTTTCCAGGTGATGGTCAGTTCCTGACAGCCAGTGTCCTTCCAATAGCAGCATGTTTCTGTGGTACTATTGAAAAATATCATCCTCAAACTTTATAGGCGTGTATCTATTCTATCTTTCCACTGCTGGTGATTGTGCTTCCTACCACCTCCCGCTGTTGTTTGCCACTGTCCCATGTATTTGTTTATCAACCCTCCCACTGTCCATTCTTTTTTAATTTCATTTATGCAATTCAAGATAGAGCATTTTACTTGAGCACCAGTTGCACTATAAATGGAGAGATTCAGTGATTTGCCAAGAGTCACAGGATGTTAAGCCTCCAGATCAGACTCAAAACCAGTTCCCCAGGTTCATTATCACCCACTCTAGCCCTTATGCCACATCTTCTCCATTCTCTGTATCGGCTCTAAACTAATACACATTATTTTCACCATATAAGATGGTTGACACTCCTTTGGAATGAACAATTAAAAAAAGCAATCCATTATGTGTTCAGAAGCAGCACCTTGTCTTCTTTTAGCACCAGCACTCAATTACACTGCATGTGTTTTGATACTGGGGTGCTTCAACCAAAAAAAGAAGTATTTGCTATTCAATAGGTCTCTCAGTTGTGAGAGTTAGAGCTAATGACATTGTAAATGACAATGTATTTTACCCATGTGTTTGGAGTGGAGTGGAGTGAAGGTATGTGTTATTGGGTGGAGTTATGTCGGTTGGATTGGAATTCTTAGTAGTGCAAGTGTGTGTAGTGTGGGGTGGATTTGTGCAGTATAATTATTTGGATACTAATGATGTGATATTGAGTGCACTAGAAAAATGTGAAGTGGGATTGTGCATCATGGAGTGTAATTATGTGGAATGGTATTTTGTGTTGTAGTGTGATATGTAGTGGAGTTTAATTATGCAGTGTGTTTCTGAGTTTTAGGCATGATGTAGAATTTTGTGGTGTGGATTGGATGTATGTGGTGTGTTGTGTACTTGTGTTGTTGAGTTGAATCATGTGTTTTCTTGTCTGGAATGGAAATGTGTACAGTTGAATTATATAGTGTGGAAGTGTGTAGCGTTCAGTGAAATTATGCTGAATGGAATTATGTGGCATGATGTGGAGTCTATGTGTTAGGATTGTGTTACAAAGTTTAACTACAAGTGTCTGAGAAGTGCTGTGGAGAGGTAACAGGGTTTGAAATGTACACATTTGCCGCCACAGCCATAGTACCTGAGCTACAACGCAACATCAGTGTAGCCTTTGAAGCAGGCACATTCCCCGACAACTGGAAATGCACAGAAGTCGCACCCTTTCTCAAGAAGCCCTCAGCAGATCTGACGGACCTCAAAAACTACTGACCCATCTCTCTCCTCCCTTTCACGGCCAAAGTCACAGAGAAGATCGTCAACACCCAACTAACGAACTTCATCAAAGAGAACTTCATTATTGACTCCTCCCAATCCCGATTCCGAGGCAACCACAGCACTGAGACTGCCCTACTCACTGCCACAGATGACATCCTCACCCTCCTCTACAGAGGCCACACTGTGGCCCTGATCCTGCTTGACCTCTCTGCAGTTTTCGACACTGTCTCCCACTGAACTCTCACTACCAGACTCCACAACGCTGGCATACTTGGAGCATCCCTCAACTGGCTACTCTCCTTCCTCACCGGCAGAACCTAAAGTATCAGACTAACATCCTTTCTCTTCAAACCCACAGAGATCAACTGTGGAGTGCCCCAGGGATCCTCGCTCAGCTCCACTCTCTTCAAAATCTATATGCCCCCCCCCCTTGCTGCCATCGTCAGACAGCATGGACTCAGAATAGTATCCTATGTCAATGACACCAAGCTCCACCTCTCCCTTACCAAGGACCCCCACACCACTAGACTCAGCTTCCAGGAAGGAATGAATGACATTGGATCCTGGAAGAGCAGCAGCTGCCTGAAGCTTAACTCGGGGCAGACAGAAGTCCTTGCCCTTGGACCCTCCCCCTCTACATGGGACAGCATTTGGTAGCCCACCGCCCTCGGCAGCTCCCCTGCGGACCACAGCCGTAACCTCGCCATCATACTTGACTCCTTGATATTTGATATTTGATATTTATTGGCTTTTGTAAAGCGCTGCTTTCGCTCCGGAGGGAGCATCTTGGCGCTGAGCACACAGCAGATCCACTATGGGTAGCATGGATCAAATGGCTGCGAGAACTGAGGAGTCGGATTGAGAGTAAATCCAAGTCTTCAGGGATTTCCTGAAAAGGCTTTCTGAGGGGGCATGCCTAAGATTGGGGGGGAGGCGATTCCATGCCTTGGCAGCAAGAAATGAAAAGGTCTTTCCGCCCTTGGTTTTTCATTTTATTCGAGGTTCAGAGATGAAATTAGCGCCTGATGACCTCAAGCAGCGGGTTGGAATATAACGCTGAAAGCGCTTGATCAGGTAAGATGGGCCCGTACCCTTGTTGGCTTTAAAGACAGTGACTAGGAGCTTGAACAAGATTCTCTTATGGAGGGGCAGCCAATGGAGTGCGTTAAGGGCTGCAGAGGCCGAAGACCTGCGGGGGAGTTTCAGGACGAGCCTAGCCGCTGCGTGTTGAACACTTTGTAAGTTTTTTAAGAGAGGACTTCTTAATGCCTGCTAGGAGGCCGTTACAATAATCCAGCCGGGAAAGGATGAGCGCAACCGCGACTGATTTCCTGGCTGAAATGGGCAAAAAATTAAAGAATTTCTTTAATTGCCTGATTAGGCTGAAACAGCGCCCTGCGGTGATACGCACATGCTCATCGAAGCTGAGGGAAGCATCGAATTGAACTCCCAGATTGCGGGCTGAAACAACCGCGCTTGGTGGTGCTTCGGAGTTATGAGGCCACCACTCTTTAGGGGAAAAGAGTGTACCTTTACCGAGGGGTATTATTTCGGTTTTGGCGCTGTTGCATTTCAGATGATTCAGGTTGAGCCAGGAAAAGACTTCTGACAGGCAATTTTGAAATCTGATGGCAGCATCAGGGAGTCTTTTGTCGATAGTGACGACGAGCTGAGTGTCGTCGGCGTAGGATGTCACAAGAATTCCATGTGACTCAATCAACGTAAGGAGGGGGGCCATGTATACATTAAAAAAGAGAGGGCTCAGGATGGAACCCTGAGGCACACCTGAGATGATGGAACGTTCGCCAGAAAGATAAGGGCCTAAGGAAACCGTTTGAGAGCGGTTGGACAGAAATTAAATTATCCAAGCAAGCGTGGAGCCCGAGACACCAATCTCACGCATTCTATTGATAAGAATAGCATGTGAGATGGTGTCGAAGGCCGCGGTTAAGTCGAGCAGGATGAGGACAGCCTGCCTGCCCTCATCCTGCAAGAACTTGATGGTGTCAGATAACTCAATCAGAGCGGTTTCTGTAGAATGGCCAGGGCGGAAGCCAGATTGCTGTGGGTGCAGGATGCGTTTATTTTCTACAAATTATTTTAGTTCCTCATGGACTAATTGCTCGGTGATTTTGCCTAGCGCTGGGAGAAGGGAAATTGGGCGCATATTAGACAAATCAGTGGGGGATTTATTTTGCTTTTTCCTAAGGGGCTTGACTATGGCCTTCTTCCAGTCAGTGGGAACAATACCGGAGTAGAGAGATTGGTTCACAATAGCATTGATCAAAGGGTTGACGGCCTCGATGAGGTGGTGTAGGATGACTGGGGGGCAAGAGTCCGTGGGGGCACCTGATTTACAAGCCAAAATAGCTTTTTGCGTTTGCTGTAGGGAAACTGTTGTGAATTGGCTTAGTAGGGGAGTAGTTGTATCGGGTTCTTGGGTTGGAGTGGGTGGGGAGGGGAAGTCCTTATGGATATTATTAATTTTCTCCTCAAAGAAATCAGCGATTTGGTCGCAGAGAGTTTGTGAGGGGGGAATTTCAAGTGCCAGAGCTTTGGGATGAGTGAAGGATTTTACGATGTTGAAAATCGTTTGTTGTTTCTGTTTAGCTGAGTCTATTGCTAGAGTGAAGAATGCCGTTTTTGCTTTTTTTATATCGGAAAGATATTGTTTTCTCTGAAAGGATGTATAAGGATCTGGCAGTAGGGTCATAGGTTTTTCTCCATTTTCTCTCCATAAGCCTACACTTAAGGTGGCAGTCAGTGAGGGCTGGAGTATACCAGGGGGCATTGGGCTTCTTTTTACCTCGAACTGGTTTTTGAGTGGCAGATATTGAATTGGCGGAGACCATTCTGTCAATCCACTGATGAAAGTTTATGGAGTCTAGTGATGCATCACCCATAATGGGAGGGGGGGGGACAGCCGGTTGGGGGTTGAGTTTGATGCACTCAGCTACCTTTTTCCAATTGACGGGAAAGGGGGTGTGAGAGTGTTTCGTGGGGGGAGGGAGCAGGGTTTTGGTTTTGATGGAAAAAGGAATGAGACAGTGATCTGTCCATATTTGTGGTAGGGGGGGGGAAACATCTAAGGAGGCCAGGTTTGTGCAAATGCCATCCAGGGTGTGCCCGGCACAATGAGTGGGAAGGGAGACTAATTGGGAGAGACCAAAAATCTCGAGGGAGTGGCGGAAATTGAGAGTGTGTGGGTCAGTACAAGATTCCAAATGAAGATTGAAATCCCCTAGGAGGGTGAAGGAGGGGTAGTGGGTAAGGAGGGCTGCCAGAGTTTCATCTAGGGAGTCCAAGAATGAAGTGGCATTTCCAGGGGAGCGATGGACAAGTCCTCCGGAGAAAGCGGAGGAAGAGCTAATTTGGATAACAAACCCCAGGGACTCACAATCCTTAAAGGCGGCCAGGTCGAATGTATGGCACTTGAATGATTTCTTTACAATGATGGCCAGCCCGCCTCCCCGACCAATGGGTCTGTCCTGCCTGAAGATGGTGAAATCAGGAGGAAGGGCGGTTGCAAGATCAGGGTTAGAAGCATCATGCAACCAGGATTCTGTGATGAATAGGGCATCAAGATCGGCTGATACAATAAGGTCATGGATGTCTTGTCCGTGACATGCTAAGGATCTGGCGTTAATGAGGCCACAATTGAAAGAGGTTGTCTTAAGGCGAGTAGGAGAGGGAAGGGGAGGAATAGGGCTGACGGGACAAGAGGATGACCAACCACATGAATGACAGATAAAAGGGCCCCTGAGGTGGTCTGAAAAGGAGTAAACATGACAAGAAGGACTAGGTAAGGTAGGACGCATAGAAAGCAATGCAGAAGAGTCGTACCTGAGGACTAGGAGTGTGGGAGCAGCATGGCCCGCGCTCGGCGCGATCCTGGCGCGGACGGGCGCAGACGGGCTTGGCTTAGGCGCGGCTTCGGCGCGCGACCGGCGCGCCCGCTGCGCCAGCCCGCTGCGCCGTCTGGCCTGTCTACACATGATATAGGGAGAAAAGGGGGTGGGAGTATGGCGCGACTTCTTCACCATGACTAGATAGATCAAAGCCGTCACTTCCATCTGCTTCCACACCCTCTGCATCCTTCACTAGACCTTCAAATGGATCCCCAAAATCGAGAAAGACCATCACCCATGCACTCATAACCAGCAGACAGGACTATGGAAATGCCCTCTACGCCAGAATCAACAAACCCCTGCTCCAGAGGCTACAGACACCTCAGCCAGACCCGTCCTCAGCATCCCTCGACATGAACACATCACCCAACACCTGCAAGACCTCCAATGGTTCCCCATCAGGAAGAGAGTAGCCTTCAAGTTGCTCACCACGCCTATAAATCCCACCACAACACAGGACCCCAATATCTCAATGAAAGAATCTCCTCCCACATACCCAAGAGAAACCTCCGATCTGCCTTCCTCACCCTCGCTGAAACCCTGCGCATCTGCAGACCCAGAACTAGGGGAAGAACCTTCTCCTACATCACGGCAAAGACCTGAAATGAGATCCCTATCAACATAAGACGCGCCCCCACCCTGCACACCTTCAGGAAGAGCCCCAAGACGTGGCTTTTCATCTTACCTTGAGGTGCACCCCCCAGCGCCTTGAGACCCTCACGGATGAGTAGCACGCTTCACAATTCCCTGATTGTTTGACTATGTTGATGCTATGCTCTTTTATATTTTAAGGTTCTAATTGAGCAAATGTTCAAAGTTTGCCTTGTCATAATGACATTTGCATCAATAAGACTACCTGTTTGAAGCATGGATGACAATTAGGGGTCGCCAGAGATCGCAACTACGACCCCAAGGTAACGCATAGTGCTCTGTTTGCGACCCCTGGCTCCAGTTTACCTTTATAAGGATTCTGGTAAATTTACTGGCTTCCTTAAAAAATATATGCATTACGCCTACTTGCATAAATATGTAAATGTAAATGTGTAAATGTATAGGCATTTATATAGCGAACTACTTACCCGTAGGGTCCCAAGGCGCTTCGACCGCTGCGAAACCCTTCCTGGCTTCCCTGAGAGATGGTCCCTTAATGGGTATCTCCAGGGTGAGACCAGGCATCCCCGGCGGTCTGGTGGGGCCGTTAGTGAAGATGAGGCAAGCTAATGCCCAGAGTTGCCGAGTGCGATCGCTGATCAGAGTGGGCACCGGGGCGAGAGAATTATCGAGTCCGCTGACCCTGGTCCAGAAACCTGCCGCGCCGGGAATCGAACCCTGGTCCCGGGCCGTCCTCTGCTCTCGGGTCTGCCGCCTCTAACCAGTGAGCCACACTACTCCAATATAAAAGCTGATGGGATTGGCCAGTGATTAGGACGGCAGCAGCCTTACCTGCACGAATACCGGTGTTTCCTGGAGTGCCCTTGAATAATTTGCTTACTTCTGTGCAAGTGCCTGCCTGGGCGTAGTGGACGTCGGACCGATTTATTAACATGTGCAGTTTTAATACTGCTGACAAGAAAGTGGTGTAGAATGTGCAGTTGGGCCTGATGGGGGCAGGTCACTGATGTCCGGCCAGCTGTACTGTCCCAGAGCAAGCCATAGGTATTAGGAAGGGAACTGTATATGGATTAAATTAGAGTTGAAATGCATATATCCGTCATTTTGAAGAAGCAGCCCCTTTTTCCGAAGCGCATACCTGCTCTGCTTGTAATCATACTACACACAGTCTGTGAAGTCTAGGAGTGAAAGTAAGGAAGATGTTGTACTGTATGACATCCCTTTATATAGTCCCTGCTTTCTGTTAGTAGGACTCTAGGTGGAACAGCTTCCAGATGCTTCCCTATGAGGCCCCACTTTCATATACTTAAACATTACAGGCAAGAGCACTGCTTGATTTCTCAGCAGTGACTATGACAACCTTTAAGTTAATTAATGTTAGAGATGTAGTTCCTGTTCATTTTTCCCATTTTACTTCACCTTGCATTCCCAAGTGTATCTGCTTTTTCTGTTTCTGTAGTTTTTTTTATTCAACATAAGCCATTTTCTATAGTGCCCAGAGAAGAAGATGAAGGATATATGAGTTTGTTACAGTGCCTGTCAGTGGGGGGTCTAAGGCTTTTGAGACTACATGCACATCCAATCCTTGGCCTCGCTGCAGGTTGCAAAGAGCAATGGTCATAAATGCACCAACTGTAAATGTGGGAATGTGTATGAAGAAAGCAAACAGCTGTATAAATACAGACACAGCCCAAGGGAAAGAAAAAGCAGAGTGACTAAGTGGGTTGGGTGCATGAAGGATGGTGAAGTGGAAGAGATGAAAGTAGGTACCTACAGAAGGAGAGAGTGAAATTATGGTGCAGAAGAGGACACATATGATGTGTGAATTATGTAGCTGAAGGATTTCGAGAAGACGTGAGGAGAAAAAAGTTGCAAGTGTCTTACAGAGAGAGAGATACTGCAGAGCATATTTTCCACGGGGAAAACAGGAATCACTGAGACATTCTGGCTGAATTTCAAAATGTGAAACCAGATAACCTCAGGTCAATAACAGCTTCCCTGCTTGTCTGAATTTATGATTCCAGGCAATTATTTTACTTCTTCTTTTTAGGTCTATTATTGCCGATTTAGCTTCGGAAGCGGGGTGGAAGCTCCACCTATGCTTCCGATTGGAACGCATAAAAAGTCTATGCTTTTAATTGGAGGTGAGGGACGTTTGTTACCTCCCTGTCTCCTTTTTGCCGTGCCTGCCCTGACAGGGGATGTGCAGTTCTTCTTGAGGGCGTCTCTTTTCATCACGGCGATTAGCACAGCACGCACATGGGATGCTTTCACTTTCTATGCAGCGGGCATCCTTTTGATCATGGCGTTTCCCTCGTCCTGGTGTCTGTCTGCTCTCTTTATCCCGATCTCGTCTCGCACCTTTTATTCTTTGACAACAACGGACCGAGCCGGTGTCAGAGTCAAGTAGACAGTAGAGTGTACAACAAGTAAGTAGACCACCCACTTTGCGTGACAGTCCGCTGTGTAAGTAAGTAAGTAATCTTTATTGCTTGATTAATTAAAATCTTAGCAGTCCATACAGCTATAAAAACACATATGTTGCACAATTTCATATCTCCTTAAAACAGGGTTAGTATGTTCTAAAATCAAAAGTTGGGCTGATTAAAAATGCATACGATAAAATTGTGATAAAACTTCATTGTTCGGGTGAAGTCTGTGAGTGAGTCCCGAGCTTAGGGCAACGCCGGTGTCCATAGATCTAATGGTCAGTTGTTAGATCGTGATCCACTAGTCTTAGTGTCAGTGCGTGGTGGGGGTCATGGCCAATCACCAGACAAAGGGGCCTGGGCGTGGGAGATTATGCTCAGGTTGCTGCGTGTTGTTTTGTTTGTCAGACTTTCATGAAGCGGACGAAACTGCAAGTTAGCCTGACGTTGGCTTTGTTGAAGCACGCCTTCACTGCCTGTCTGCAAGACAGGATCTGCATTTAATTTATGTGCGGTTTTAACAGCTCTCTCCTCTCCCGATCTAGAGACTTGCATATACACAGAAGATGTAAAATATCTTCTTTGGTTTCGCCACATAATCTGCAGAGGGTGGTTGGAAATGTACGTTTCCAAGGGGGCATGTGGGATTTGGCAGGCAAAATCCACATCCTCAATGCTAGGAAGCTTTCCTTTAGTGATCCAGAGAAGCTGGTACCGAGGTACGATTAAGGGGAGCATTTTGAGTAACTTTGAATCACGAACCAGCTGTGGGCCCTCCTATTTAAGCAGTTTTGATACTTTTTGATAGAGACGAGCTTTGTCGACTTGTTAACCAGATCTTTGACATTGTTAAATGGAAGTCAAGACTCTTAGATGTTCTCCAGTGCTATCACGCTAATCCCTGATTGAAGGTAATCCTTAGAGGGGCAGTTGTTTTTCCTTGATATTTCCTTCCGTAGGAATGAGGTCAGCGAACCTGCCGCAGCACTCTTTATTTTATACCACCTTTTTACATACGTGCCCTTCCTGCTTATTGTCTGGTTTGGTAATCCAAATTCGAGCCTTAGTTGCGCTGGAGAGGTATATTTTGGAAGCTTGAATATTATTCTTTGCGCTTTGGCGACTATTTTGTCCAGAGTTGTTTTGTCCATCCCTCGCATGGCCTCACTGCCGTAAGTTATCGTTGGTAACAGCTTTGCTTAAAGCACTTCGAGCAGCGGGAGCAGGTTTGGACCAGTAATTTTATTTTAAAGATTTTTTTAATTGATTGCTAGGAGGGTCCCTTGCCTTTGAATTGCCTCTTTTTGTTCGTCGTACGGCCCATTTTTGTCAAAGATTACTCCTAGGTATTTATACTCTTTGACCACTTCGAGTTCACTCTCGCCCAGCTGCCATTTTAATCGTTTTTTAGCGCCTCCTTGGTTTAGCACCATTATTTTCGACTTTTCTATGTTAATTTCTAACCTGTTGTTTGTAGCAAAGTTGCTGGTGGTAATAAGCAAGTGTTGTAAGCCGACTGGCTGATTACTATCAGATCATCAGCGTATAGTAAATTTGAGAGTGTAGTGTAGTTCCTATATTCCCAATAGGCTCTGCGCATTGGAATAACATAAACAGCAGTGTAGACGTAGGACTGAGGTCATCTAGGTCTCTCCTGACTATGTTAGACTTAATTAGGTTTTTGCCAGCTAGCTCAGAGGTCACTAGAAACTTTCTCGAATGTTCAGGAAAGGGTTAACCGTCCTGATTTAGACAAGAAGGGATTCGTTTCTGACAACCGCATAAACATGACAACTTTGCTCCCTCAGAATAAAGAGTGTATCTCTAAAGTCGTGTGAAAACAATAGGCAGCTATTTCACTCAGTCAATCATGCATGCTTAATTTCACCAGAATGCAGAGAAATAGAGAGATGGGCGTTTTCAATAAAAGATGTTATTTTATTGAGCAGTCTTCTTTCTCATGCAAGAGAAATGAATTGCCACAATTGCAATACTTAATATAAAGTAAAGTGCGTACAGTAAAAGTAGCATTATGAAATAATACTGTAAAAGCATTGATATGGTTTCTTAGCCATATGATACTTTAAAATGGATAAAATATATACATACATAAAAACATTGACTAACAAACTCAACTGGTGCTTCTAAGAAACGCCTACCCCGGTGTACCTGACCTAAGCCTAATACGTGGGAAGGAGTAAGTAAGTTGCAGTTTTAAGTTAAGTTAGGTTTTTGCCAAGAATCGGAATCAAGAATTCTCTCTAAGGTTTTAATCAGCTCCGTACCTTGGTTATAGAATGAAGGAGGTCCTGTATCTCGCTTCTCAGGACTCGATCTCCCAGCAACCCGAGAGGGTGACTTGTGAACACCGGAGCTGGATTTCCTCGGCTAGAGAAAAAGACAGCGTCTATCTCAGTGTGTCAAAGGGAGGGGCGTTTTCCGTTGGCTCTAGCAACAGCTGGGCTCCCGGGCAAGTAGAACGTCGCTCTGCTCCCCACCACCGTGTGTTTGCTTAAGGCAACGTTGGTATATTTATACCTGAAAGGTGCCGGGTTAGACGTAAGGTTGGACATAAGACGTCACTAAGAACTAACAGTTCTTTCTGGACTCCAGGAGTTCTTGTGCAAATCAAAACAAAAGCAGGGGGAATTTCCGGGCTGCTGGAGGCTTGGTTTGTTTAAAGAACTCGTTGTGCTTTCTAGGAGTCTATGGGAGTAGCCTTGCCGTGTTTTGGACTGCATGGGCTATTACTAAATATGGATATGATTCCTATGCCTTTATAAGGATATTATTTGTTATAACCACATAAGGGCATGAATCGGGAATATTGGATTAGGGTCCTAGATAGAAATACAACAAGAGAGGGAGGCCGCCCAGTTTTGGTGCGTGATGGTTGCAGTTATCTAGGTCGGTTGAGAGGTCAGCCACAAAAAGGTTAAATAGTGTTGGAGCGAGAATACAGCCCTGCTTTAAATCTCTGGCCATTGGGATCGGCCTGGACACGATCGTACCACTCCCCAGTTTGAACCCATGTCTCAGTGTGTAATAGGATGAGTTGATTCAGGGGAGCGGAAGGTATTTCCCATTGAGCTAGCTTTGACCATAGTTTTCCTCTGTCGATGCTGTCAAAGGCAGCTTTATAGTCAATGAAGCAAACAAATAGTGGTTTTCTTGCTGCTTTTGTGGAATCTGCTAGGAGCAAGAGAGCCAGAATGTTTGTGGTGGTTCCCAGGTTTTCCTGGAACCCTGTTTGATTGATTGGGATTAATGATTTTTCCATGGCCCATTCCTGGAGTTTGGCCAGTATAAGGCCGACGTAATACTTGGCCTCAATGTCAATAAGATCAATAAGCCTGTAGTTTTTTGGGTCGCACTTGCAGCATTTTTTATAAATAGGAGAAATAATGGAGCCTTTCCATGATTCTGGGATTGTTCCTGTATTGGCGATGTTGTCGAAGAGCGGTAGTAATGCGTTGGACCAATATTTTTAGTCTTGTTTGTATAACATTGGTGGCAAGCCGTTGGGCCCAGGCGCACCCTCCCGATGACTTTGCTGGATTCTGCTCTCAATCATTTTTGGAGTGAAACTGAGTGGTAAGCTGTTCCTGTGGAGAGGGGGCGGAGGTAGTGCAACTTGATGCTCGGCTGTTTTTTGCAGATTGCTATGAGGGTCTACATTAAAGTAAGTTTGCAAATGTTTTGTCCAAAGTCCTCTGTTATGTGTGAGTTAATCTTAATGGATTCTCAATGCGCTTGACCGTTTGCCAGAATCTTGCACTGTTATTCATTTTGGCGTCGTACAAAAGTTTGGCCCAAAGTGATTCTGAGTTGTCCTTTCTTGCGCACCAAATAATTTTCTTTTTCCTAGTCCGAAGCTTTCTTAATGCGTCTACTGTACCAACATTCGGCCTGTTTTGGCGGAGGGAGCGAATTGCTCTGTTTATATCTCCCCTTAGTTGTCTTAATTCGGCATGCTGACTTGGTGAGAGATGGATGTGCTGGCTTCTTTCCGCCCTGTTGCTTTGTTTTTGCTGGTATTCTTTTTGTGTTTGTTGTGTGGCTGCCGGTGGAGCGGGTTGGCCTAGAGTTTTGGAAAAAGTTTCCCAGGCGTGGACGGTGTTTCCTTGGGAGGATTTACTTTCCCCCACAGTGTTTTTGCTGCGACTAATAGCTTTTCTGGGTCGCATATTTTGCATCAAATTCTCTTGTGTTGGTATCTCGTCGTTGGATGGGGGGTCTGGATTTGCGTATGTTAAGGCGGTACCCTGGATGCCGAGAGTGAGCTCTTGTGGTTGGTGATCGCTGTGGTCGGACACCCCGTTCCTGAAATCTTTTGTTAATCCAAAAAGTGGGAGAGCAAGGAAGGTGTAGTCGATTGCAGTATTTACTGAGTTTCTGTGGAAGGTTGGGGCTTAGGGTCTGTCCCCTAGCGTGCGATTGTGTAGCGCTACCAGCGATAGACTTTCCAGTCCTCTCTGCAGGTACTTCGAGGTTTTCGTCGGTTTGTCCCACTTGTAGTTCTCCTGTGAGAGGATCCTCAATGCTCGGTGTTTGGCGTCTTCTGTGTTGCCTTCATCTAGCCCTCGACAAGGAGCATGTTAAAGTCTCCTGTTATAATGCAGCACGAACCTTCTTCCTCCATTATTAGCTCTGTAAGTTCGAGTATCAGCTGCCTTGCACTGTTCCTCTTGCTCTGAGGGTCAATGTAGATATTTGCCAACGTTAAGTACTGCAGATTACTTTGGCCCTGCATTTCAAATTGGATTGCCATTATTTCAAGGGATGGAGTGTTTTTGCTCATGAGTTCTTTTCCTGCGGTTATGGCTTCGTTTGCAGTGACCTTAGTTTAATTTTCGGACTACAGGAAGGTGGTAGGTCTTGTAGCCTTGGAGGTGAAGGGGGTCCTCCAGCCAAGTTTCCTGTAGGATTACTAAGTCAAATTTTTGAAAATATGACAGTAGTGAGGGGTCATTAATTTTAGTCTCGAGGCCATTGAAGTTCCATGAGCAGAGTTTTGAGTTCCCTTCCTTGTTTCCCTGTTCGAAGTTGGGTCATGGAGTGTCTGTTCTTAAATGTATAGTTTTAGATGTCCAAGACCAGTCGGTTGGGTGTATGGTTTCCTTCTAGCCTCCGTCGACCCCCTGTTGGGGGGCTAAGTGCGTCTGGACCTGCTACCGAGGTACTGCGGGCTCCCTTGAGGACTGACTTGATTTGATCGCGCCGACTCGGGCTGCCGGGTGGCCCCTTGTTGGGAGAAAGGTGATGTTGGAGCAGCAGGACCGGGTAGCCGACTTGTCGGTGCTGATACACTCGGATCCCCCAAGCTTCTAGTTGTAGTTTTTTGCTGAGAATTCTCTCTGCTAGCTCTGGTGTTGCCGATTTGGTCTTGGTTGCATCTTGGTCCGAGAGATGTTTGAAGGTTTCAAATTCTACTGACAGCAGAGCTTGGGTTCTGATCCCGGCCAGACTCCTGATTGTGTTTAGAATTTGAAGAATGTTGCCACGATTTAGGGTGTCCCTTCTTCCTTTTGACTTGTACTCTGGGATGAACAGGATTATTTGTGACGTCGCTTGCTGACATTTATTCGCTGGGTTTCTCCTGCCTGGGCGCTTGCGGCCTTGCTTTTCGCTGGAGAGTTTCGCTTGTATTTTGTCTGCTTTATTGCTCTTGCCGGGGGTTCGCTCTTTGTGGTTAGATTGTTCGCCGGTATTGGGTAGTGGGGTAGCGATTGTTTCAATTTTCGCTTCTATGTTAGGTGTTACAGCCGAGGGTTGGTGTTGGTTGATGTCACATACCACAGGGTGTCTGCCTGTTGTGGGGTCCTCGCTTTCCTGTAAGCTGGGCTTATGGCTGCAGATCACTTTTTCCTGATGAATTATTGGGTGTTGATTGTAGTGCTTAGAGTGGTCCTCTACTGCTTCTGCTGGGCTTCTTGGAATCTGGGTGTTGGTTAAGAGCTGGTCCGACTATTGGGATTTTGGTGTGCCAGATTCTTTGAGCTCCTGCCGAAGGCCATTCTAGGGGTTTGGTGCGATTAGGAAATACCATTTTATAGGTGAGTTCTTATGCCTCCCTTTCCTCCTTTGTTTCCTTCGCTGCTTGGAGGATTGTCCTTTGTTCTGCTCAGCCTTGCCTTCTTTGGTTGATTCTTCGTGTTGTTTTTGGGCTGCAGGTGGTCACTGCCATTAGTTCTGAGTTCATGCCCTCCACACGCCCTGCAGATTTAGAAAGAGACCAGTTTGGTGCTTCAGGAGGACTTTTGGTTACGGTTTCCGGGCCTTGGCCGGCCTCTTGGGGGATTTGGGTCATCGGGTAAGTTGCTTCTTCTTTTGTTCTTTTAGCTGGTCCTTTGCTGAGACTAAGTGAGTTACAAGTGATGGATGGGGTGAGGTCTTGGATGGCCGATTCTTGCGGCTCCTTATGTTCCTACTTCTTGGGGCCGATTGGGCAGTCGGTTGCTGGTCCATTAATGCTGGAATTTGCACTGTCTCTGTCAGATCTGGAGCTTGGGCCTATATTTTTCAAATTGGTGAGGAGGTCACTCATCACTGTCGGTAGTGTTGCGATTTTTTCCACTATTAGGTGGCAGGTACAGCTAGGTGGGAGTACGGCTGCGTCGCGTTGGGCTCTTTCCATAAAGTTGTTCATATCTGAGAGTTTACTGTCGATACTGGTGATGTGTAGTGCCAGACAAGTTGAGAAGGGTGAGCTGGATGTCCATTTTGTCTGAATGGTATTCCAGGGCTTTGGTGGAGAGTTGCATGGTGTTTAAGAGGGAGGTCCATATTCCTGCTTCGCTTGGCTGGGTATTGACGTCGGCCTTTTCGGGAGCGATTCCCGATCCTTGGGGGGCCGTTTCTTTCTTGTCCTAAGATGTGTATTTGTTGACCAAGTTTTCCCATTCTTCCTTTGTAAGGGATGAGATGTGGATACCACCTAGAGTTGTATCGTCTGGTTCGCCCTCCATATTGGCCGTTGTTTGGAGTGGCTTGGGTAAGGGTGCTTCAAAATAGGGTTCCGCCAGAGTGCGTTTCCGGAGCTTGTAATTTGTGCTGTTTTTGATGGGTGAGTCGTCCACTGTCGTCTGCATGGCTGCGATTACCTTCTTATTGTCTTTACATTCCTGATTGGGATTGTAATTATTGAGCTTGTGGTTATGATCGGTGAGGTTGGTGGGGTAGGTTTTCAGATGTTGTAGGTGAGATTTCTCTCTGGGTAATTTTGTGTCAATTTTATCTACAGATAGAGAATTTGTGAGGCCTGTAAAATGGAATACCTTTGGCACTGGGCTATAAAATGCGGGTAGTACTGTAACTGGAGGGAGGCTTAATGACTGGCCAGCCAGTACGTTGATTTCAGGCTCTAGGGGGATCTTAGATGGTTCTGTTGATAATTCCATTTCTTCTTCTTGGAGAGGTAGGGAGGTTGGTAAAAGCGTGGTTTCGAAATGGGATGGGGTCTGCTCCGGTGCACCCCCTGTTGCTTTTTCAGAGTTGATTAGGGGGCTATGGTTGCTGCCGATGGTCCGGTTTCTACTTTTAGAGCCCCTGTTTTTGGATTGTTCGGCATATTTGTGGGGCTGTATCTTCTCTCCCCTGATTTTATTGAATGAATAGGCAAACCAGGATCTGGAGAGGCTGGTAGAACTCAGACGTTTTCTGGTACGTTTTCTGGGTGATGGGGGTTTAATGGAGAACGGAGATTCAGTTGGTTGTTGGAGTTAAGGTGGAGTAATGCTCCTGCGTCTTTGATAAAGCAAAATTTAGAGTAAATTTTAGGTTGGAATTGGTTTTTCCCCTGGGGCACAGATTGCTTCTGGGTAGTTTTTGTTCCTACCTCTCTTGGGTCTAGATCGATGTCTACTAGCAGAATTCCTGGTTTTCCTGGTGTTGCAAGGGCCTTACGAGCGGCCTTTTCCCTTCTAGTCGGGGTGATTGGAGTTTGGGAATCGCTGTTGGTCGGCTCGTTTGGTACCTTGGGGTTCTTACTTTTCTTTTTCCTGGTATTGTTGGTGGTGGTGGATGTTATGGGTCGCCTCTCCTTGCCAGATCTCATTGTCGGCTTGTTACCTTCTATGGTGGGTTAGGCTGGTTTGATCGGCGTATTTCGGGTGTTTCGTCCTTTGCCGCTTTTTTCCTGATGGTTTCCTAATCGTTGAGGATGTGTTGCAATGCTGGGTCTGTTTGGCTCCTAGTTGGCAGTCGGTTGGCAGCTTGACAGCGATGCTAATGACGGCGCCGTCGGTTTGAGTTGGTTATTGGAGGTTGGTGTAGGGTCTTACTTACAATTGGCGCTGCTTTAGTTGATTTTGCTTGGCTTTGGAGGAATGCCTTTTTTTTCCTTTTTGCGTTGTGGAGTCTTTTGTTAGCATTTGTGGCTACCTTTTGGAGCAGCGGGGACTAGGTTTGATTTTTGTTGATTTGGTTGGAGTTACGTTTTGAGGATTTGCGTGTTTCAGCGTTGAAGCAATGGGGCAATGAAGCAGTGTGGATTGTGTTTAGTTGACGGACACCCCCTCGGATTGATCATGCAGGTCTGTTGGTCGAGCCTTGCCAGGCCTTGCTGTTTCCCTTCGGGACCTCGGTTCGAGTCCTGCACAGTTTACCAGATAGCTGGGGGTTGTTCGAGTTGGCCGAAGTTGGAGCCAGGGGCCACGAGCCGAGGACCGGTAAGCCGAGAAGCAGGAGTACCGGCTGCTCGCCACTCTCCTGTCTGGAGATGCAGGGCGCTCACATGCACGTCTTGCTGCCTGCTTTCCAACTGGATTCAGCCACTTGGATTTGGCCCCCGGGGGCGCGCCTCCTCGTAGCATGCCGCTCCTCTGGAGCCTGGACAGCCCAGATGGCCCGCCGGACAGCCCGCAGACCACAGGGCAGACCGCAGGGCAGTGGTGGCAGCGGGAGCGATGGGGGCGGGGCGGCAGCTGCGGTGGTGCGTGACTCTTCCACTTCCACTAACCAACAGTGCTTAGCAAGGGGAGCAGAAACTGGCTGTGACCTGCGATGAATGGGGGCAGAGCAGCTTTTGATGAGGTACCGAAACAGAAGGAGCCGGATGGTAGTGCAGAGACACAGATCAGAGGGCAGGAGTGATGCGAGAGGTAGACCTGCTGAGTGAACCTATCCCTGTGTCACGTAAAGTCCGGCTGTCGGCGGTACGGCGGTGCGGTGGTTCAGGCGGGGTGGGGTGGGACTGTGGGCCGGTGTGTGGGCCGTGAAGCTGCGCTCTCTTGCCTCTCGCCGCCCATGGGCCGTGAAGCTGTGCTCTCTTGCCTCTCGCCGCCCGTGGGCTGTGAAGCTGCGCTCTCTTGCCTCTCGCCGCCCGTGGGCTGTGAAGCTGCGCTCTCTTGCCTCTCGCCGCCCGTGGGCCGTGAAGCTGTGCTCTCTTGCCTCTCGCCGCCCATGGGCCGTGAAGCTGTGCTCTCTTGCCTCTCGCCGCCCGTGGGCCGTGAAGCTGTGCTCTCTTGCCTCTCGCCGCCCGTGGGCTGTGAAGCTGCGCTCTCTTGCCTCTCGCCGCCCGTGGGCTGTGAAGCTGTGCTCTCTTGCCTCTCGCCGCCCATGGGCCGTGAAGCTGTGCTCTCTTGCCTCTCGCCGCCCATGGGCCGTGAAGCTGTGCTCTCTTGCCTCTCGCCGCCCGTGGGCCGTGAAGCTGTGCTCTCTTGCCTCTCGCCGCCCGTGGGCTGTGAAGCTGCGCTCTCTTGCCTCTCGCCGCCCGTGGGCCGGGAAGCTGCGCTCTCTTGCCTCTCGCCGCCCATGGGCCGTAAAGCTGCACTCTCTGGCCTCTCACCGCCCGCCCGCCTCCGCCTCTTCTCGCTGCCCACCCCCGCCGGCCGTGTACCTGGTTTATCAGCTTCGGGTTCCACTGCTGATGCCGCCACTCCGATTAGGCTCGGGTTCAGACTTGGGCTCCTCACGCTCCCCTAGGTTCCTTGCGGCTCTCAGAGCTTTGCTACACTACACTTCACCAGTTCGCCGCTTGCTGCTTGCCTTCGCTGCAGCTCGATTGCTCGGTGACAGTCCGTTGTGAGTCACAGACGTGTTAAATTTTGCAGGGCTGCCTACAGTTGGAGTGAGTGGGTGCAGTGCTCTCGAGAACTGACCATTGTTTGTCAGTGTTGTAACTCACGGTCGTGGATTTACAATGCCAATAACTCTAACCTTTGTAAATGTGAGACATATTGAATTGCAAATGCTTGTTCTTTATTATAACATGCCCACACTTTTAAATACTTGAGTTCAGGATGTGCGCTATACAAGCACCTCTTGTATTTGTTTTATTAGACTACACTGGAGGGCAAGCCAATAATGTTTCTGAAAGCTATCACTTTTAATAAGTGTCTGTCTATGCAGGTATAAAATCTGATTTAATAAGGTGAAACAATTACGCATGTTGAAGAAATACACTTTTGTTGTAAAATTTTAAAGAGATCAGTGCATATTCCTCCTTTATGTCTATTGCATAATATACATGCCAAATGGTTTCGCGGCTCGGCTTGTGCACAGCCTCGGAGTCAAGCCAGACTGATGGCCTGACTCTTGCTCTGCTCACCCTACTAATGTGCCTGCTCCCTCATCCTCTATTTGCGAGTTGGGCTGAGTACATGGGGCCATCAGTCACTTGTTTAAATGATTTAGAAATGGAGAGGATTAGAAACATGAAGACCTGTTCACATGCACTGATTCAAAACCTAAACTCTAGCATAAAGGCTTCTTGTAGCAGAGACGTGAGAGCACCTGGTCATAAGGCTGTGTCACTTTCTTTGAGGTCTTAGGGCCCAAAAGTAACATTTTGTCACTTCCTGTGATGTGATTGGGTCAAAGGTCTGAAGATGTCATATCCTGGGATGTCATTGGATGGGGTTGAAGGGCATCAAATATGTCTTCCGCTACCCTAGGCAGTTTGGTTAATTGACAACCATGGTTTTAAGTCACTCCGGGGAACAGCACCACCTTCGTAATCATTAACTTCAAACCATGGATGCCCATAATTTTTTGTCTGTTAGCTCTAACAAAAAATATAACGCTTTTATTTTTTCAGTGGTGTGATGATCTCAGGATGACAAAGAAATACTGCAAAACATCTGTGCAAGTTTACTCTTTGCTCTCCACCTTCAACACTATTAAACCCTTTATTTTATACTAATACACAAAAAAGAATTCTGCTAACACATTCTGAAGACTGTTGATCTTTGGTTTCCTTCCAAAGTCTGAGTATCTGAGGAAGGAGCTGTTGCTCTGCCCTTGTTTTGGGGCAGCCCACACTTTATCATTTTTCTTGTCCATTTTATATGGTTCTTAGAAACCAGTTATTATTTTCTTTATTGTGAACACTTAACTTTAATCAAGGTGGACCTGCTCTGTCTGCTTTGCTATTATCCACAGCATTGATTCTTTAACAGAAGTCAGTTTCATACAGAATTCCATTAGAATTTAGAGATGCATGGATGTATTTTAGATTGTTTTATGAATGATGTATTATTATGAAATCTTTTACGACCTTTGGCCGAAATATAGAACTTCAAGACTGAGATGCATGTCAGTTTATGAGGGAAAGATGGGAGTGAGAATGTCAGTTTGTGCATTTATTTTTTGACTGACTCCTCAAACCATCATACAACTTAGTAGTTTATTAGAATGTTTATGCATAGTATGTATTTTTTGATCTTGTCATATGTTTGATATATGGCTATTTGTTTTCATAGTTTTAACTATGTTAGCTTTCAAAAGCATAATAAAGAATTCTGACTGACTGAATGGTCTTACCTATCTTTACCTCCACCCAGCTCTGAATTCTAAAAAATATTTACCACCCTTTGTAGTGTAGTTCTATATCCCTAATAGGCTCTCAGCATTGGAATAATATACACTATAGTTTTGACATAGGACTGAGGTCAGTATGTCTCTATTGAGTACATTCAACGTAATTACTTGTGTGTGCCAGCTAACTCAGATGTCACTAGAAACTTCTCGAATAAACAAGAAGGGATTAGTTTCTGACAACCGCATAAACATGACAACTTTGTTTCCCTTAGATTCAAAACAATCCCTGAATCGTGGAAACAACAGATAACATTTTCACTCAGTAAATCGTGCATGATTCGTTTCTACAGAGTTACACAGAAGTAGATAGACGGGCATTTGAATAAAAGGGGCGTATAGAACAGTCTTATTTCTCGTGCAAGAGATATGAACTTCCACAATCGTAAGACAGAATGCAAAGTATAATACGTACAGCGTTAGCAGTAAGATAAGATAATACTGCAATAGCATGGTTTGCTATGACAGATATTCCTAAAAATACATTCATAAATAACACAGGCTAAAATGTGAATACTCATCTGATGCATCCAAAAACAATTGAGGAAGTACAGAGGTGGTGGTGATAGAATCACCCTCCAAACAGGTATGCAAAAACAAAGAGATTCTATCAATGTGAAGAGAGAAAAAATGTTTTTTATATATATTTTTTCAACTATGCAGTGAAAAGGTAGTGAGAGAGACTCCCTTTGCAAATGGCAAATGGAGAGCACTATGTGTTTTTAAAATACCCCTCACACACTAAGAATCCCGTAGTGTCATGCTTCATCATGGGGGTATCCCCGTCCCTCTACGGGGCGGGGCGTGCTGCGACCTATGAGCTACGCGGGAGCACTTGATTCTTGATAGTAGGCTATGTGTGATGTAAGGATAGTGAAGAAGTGGTAAGTGATAGGGGTGTAGGGACCTAAATAAGTGAGTGCAAATAGATTAGTTAAAAAATCCCTGGCTAGTAGAAAAAATTAATTTAATGGATTCCCTAGCTGGGAACAATAAAAAGGGGTTCGTGGAGTGGAACAGAATGTGTTAACCACCTGGTAGACATGACATGTTTCGTAAGCAGTCCCCTACTGCTTACTCCTCAGGACCTCTAATGATCCCTACTGAAAAATACTCAATTCTAAATAAGAATGATATGCCTACAGTCCTAAAACCTAATAGCAAAAATCAGCTAATAGGTTCTGCTTCTGGGCTTGAATGGGCCCTTTTTAAGCAAAAAATGGGGTGACCTGTTGTGGTCCCTGTAAAAGAAAAAGGGAGAGAAAATACAGTTTTGTAAATGCACAAAAGAAGTTAACACATGGTTCTCATATTACGCTAGTTGCGTGGGGCACATTGTGGCATTGTATTCATATATAGGTATAGTTGTAATGACTAGTAGGACAGCCCGTCATAAAGGGAATGGTGATATATTTTTCTCCTGCCCCTGATATGATAGGTATATTAACCTTCCAAAGTCTTACACTCGCATTGCGTAAGTTCCCCACACATCACACACACACATTCTGCAGCAATCCCACACGAGGAGAGTAGGTGAAAAAGCCGCTTAGAAAGATTCCAAATTAAAAACAAACAAGACTCGATACTCTAAGGAGAAGGCAAAATGTTTGTTTCTCGGAAAAAGTGATCTACACTTATGTTCCAGATAGAGCCTCACAAGTTGCTCAGTGGAGAGCGTAGCCCAAAGATAGCGTATCACCAGATTGTTTCAAGGCGTGATCTACATTTATATCACAGATACATGCATATGACTTATATTGTACACATACAGTTCTTTTACAAGTTGTGTGCCCCATGAGACTGCATTCTGGGGATCAATATCTTGCGGTCTACTGAAATTAGACAAATGTGGTAGAGACTCACGAGGTGCTCAGGTAGAGAGCATAGCCCAAAGTTAGCGTCTGACCAGATTTTTAAGACCCTTGGTCGGGGTCTTACTTACGTGGCCGCTTGTGATATTATAACGTTAATCCTATCCCTCGGCAGCTCCGTGGCATCTCGGGTTGCTGACCAGACCCACTATTTATGTTAAAACCGGAAGCTTTGTTGTGTCATCCTGGACGCTGCCGGAAGACTAGAATGCTCAATGAAAAAATGGCTGCTCGTTGTGGCACGATCGTGAGAAAAAAACCCTATCTGAGTCTTTTTTTGTATTTCACGGTAGTGTGGGGAGAAAAAAATACCAAAATATTTCTACAAAAGAAACTATCTTGAATAGTAAATTAGCGATTCATGATTTCATTCAGAATGCTAATTAGCTTTGTAACGTTGTAGATGAGCTGGCAGACTGATAAAAATGTAAAAGATGGCCGCTCGCTGTGGCTGTGTCGAAGGAAAACCAGATATGTCGAGTCTTTCTTCTTTTGAAGTTCCAGATAATTTGTAGCTTATTCAATTGCTGCTAGTTTGCAAAAATGTTTTATTATTTATTAGCAAGGGTTTGAAACATTACAAAAAAGGGCCGCTCAATGTGGCTGTGTAGATGGAAAGATAATTTCTCGAGTCTTACTTCTTTATAATTTCGGAGTATTTAAAGGTGTTAATCTATTATCACAAATGATTCTCAAACGTCTGTGTAGCAGGCGTGTGGACACTGATGATGAAAAAATAATAGTGGAGAAGCCGGGATTGGCTGGAAAATGGTATATATATCGCAGGCTGGTACCTTTGAGAAATACCATGTCTGGTCATGTCAATAATGCTAGCATGTTTTTTGTAAAAGCGCTGCGTTAAGGTTGTGTAGGGGCGTAGGTGCATAAAAATGTCAAATGCTGCCTCCTATCTGCCCATAAAGTTAGTATCTTATCCCCGTTCAGGCGAAAAGTTGAGGTTGTGTAGGGGCTGTGGATGGAATATAGGTGCATACAAAATATCAGATGGTACCTCATGTCTACCCATCAGTCCTGCTCACCTGAATGGTGGGACGTAGGCTTCAGAGAAACTAGTCAAATCTGTCCCCATGGTATTTCATCGTTCAGACCGGTATTATTTGTGTCCAAGCGGAACACCCACCTTTATTCTTTTTCCAGGAGGTGTTCTTCCCTTGTCACATGTTCAATGATGGTCCAGGAGATGTTTTCCAGTTTATGATGTTTTTCCAGACAGTGGGTGGTTAGTTTGGTACTGCGACATTTGATGGTGCTTTTATGCTCCCCAATCCTGGTTTTTATCGCCTAAACTATTCTATTTGCACTCACTTATTTAGGTCCCTACACCCCTATCACTTACCACTTCTTCACTATCCTTACATCACACATAGCCTACTATCAAGAATTAAGTGCTCCCGCGTAGCTCGTAGGTCGCAGCATACCCTGCCCCATAGAGGGACGGGAAGACCCCCATGATGAAGCATGACACTAAGGGATTCGTAGTGTGTGAGGGGTATTTTAAAAACACATAGTGCTTTCCATTTGCCATTTGCAAAGGGAGTCTCTCTCACTACCTTTTCACTGCATAGTTGAAAACGTATATATAAAAAAAATGTCTCTCTTCACATTGATAGAATCTCTTTGTTTTTGCATACTCATCTGATGCTTCAAGCTAGTTCACCCCAGAGTACCTAACCTAAATGTAGTAGGAGGTAAGAAGTAGGTTCTGTTTGTCTATAGTCTAGTTGGGCTACAGTTTAGATTGGTGTTGCCAAGATTTGCCAAAAGTTCTTCTAGGTTCTAGTCCGCTCCATACCATAGAATGAGTGAGGTTGGAATCTCTTTCTGAGTCTAGATCTCTAACACCCCGCAAGGGGAGTCAGAAACACTGGAGCTGGATTCTCTGCAAGGAGGATGACAGCGTCTGGTCAGTGCGTCAGGCGGGGACTTGAATTCCTTCCGAACTTGCCGTGGCAAGCTGTGTCGTGCAAGTAGGCAGCCGAACCATGGTTTGCCATGGTAAGTGAAGGTATATTTATGCCTTGAAGGTGTTTGGGAATGCCATTATTGACGTAAAAGTTGGGCAGAAGAACGTCATGATGAACCCCTAAGGATTAGATGTTCATGCATAATAAATGAGTTCTTGGAGAAATCAATATCCAATAAAGAGGAAGTCCTATAGACTTAAGAGTCTGGTTTTCCAAGAACTCGTTGTGACATAGATGAACGGATGGAGGTGGCTATGCCTGTATTTAGTTAGCATGGATAATGCCTAAAAAAGGTACGATTTCTATGCCTAAATATGGGCAATACGAATTGTGCCTATATAAGGTCATTAATCAGGAAACCTATATACAGTATCTAAATTGACACACACCACCTTTACCTCTTCCTGCCTGCACATGAACCCTTAAAACGTCTTACCTCCCTTTTCCTCTACCTACCCATGAACCCTAAAAAAAACCTTACCTTCCTTTCGTTTCTACCAACCCCTGAACCCTGACAACCCTTGCCCCCTTTACCTCCACCCATTCCTGTTCCCTTAATACTCAATACTTTACCCTTAACCCTTTTTAGTGAAATAAACATTATGCCATTTAAATTAAGAATACTTATCTGCATTGTAAAGTCTTCTGTTGTAAAATGCACTGTAAAGACTTAGCGGCCTATTACGACTGCAGACTTTTCCTTTCTTTTCTTTTGCCGTTCCCACAACGGTACCCTGAAAACAGGCACTGCAATGAGAAAGCAAAAGAAGTTCCAGAATGGCATAGACTGTGAAGTCCATGCCGCCCTTGGACTTGAGGTGCATGTTGCACCCCACTGAATGCATCCCCTGGAGGTCCCCCTTTGTTTCTCCTCCGCCAGCCTTCTCAAGGCATTGAGCCCACCATGAAATGGCTGCAGGAGGGGAAACTCATAATATGTTGAAAGGAATCCAAAGGCATTCCACCACATGCTACCAATTAGTATCTTCTCATCCATGTAAATTCTGACAGTATCTATCCTCCATTTATTTTTGAGGCCTCACATTGCTAGAGGAGAATCTGCATTTGTGTCTGAAGATGAGCTTTGGGTAGTGTGACCACTTGTTTATTGTCTGCAGTTGTGTGCAGCTGTACTTCTGCTAATTCCATTCTGCAGTGTAGACTTTTTTTTTTAGATTGGCACCAGTGAAGCCTTGCCAATGTTTGTCTGCAATGGATATAACGTTTTCTTGAAAGGATTTGTCAAAATGTACTTTGGATTTGGCAAAGTAGGCCCAAGGTTTTTAAAACAAAAGGATGCCTTCTGCAAACTTCAGCATTCATGGCTGGATCATGGTCTTGGAATTCTTGTGGTGCACAAACAAACTTGATATCACTATGTCTAATCTTGAACTGACTCTTTGACAGGGATTAAAGTGTCAGCATCTCTTAGTTTTTGTCAAACTTTACTGATAGCTCTTCAATGGCCTGGGGGGATTCAGAAGAAGCGCAAAGGTGTTTTTTCCAAGGTGTTGTCTATAAGTGCAGGGACGTGGTAGAATTCACAGATACCCAAATGCGATAAAGTAACATAAAATTCAACAAAATTGGAAGTATTTCCAATGTCAGTGGTTGGCTTGAAATCCATATATACCTCAGCCTTGTGGAATAATTTTGGACAATGTTGCGCGCTAGGCATCACTAACAGTGGTATTAGTGGTTTTAATGGTTGAAGGAACAATGAGATCAGCAGTAGTAGCATTCTAAAACAAGTACGGGTAGAAGTAGCAATAATATAAATACTAGTACTGGTATCATCACTAGAAGCAATAGTTGCAAAAAGTTTCCTGGTAGCTGTTGGAAATTGCCCTTTTGCAGGGTCACACAAACATTTGGCCTTCCTCCAATTTTTCTGATCTAATTTTTTGGTTTTAGGACTGTCCACTTTTTCATTGCTAACCAGGGCTAAAATGATTGTGTTCTCTATTTATTTATTTATTTATTTATGTATTTATTTATTTTAAATACATTATTTTTTAAATAAATAAATAAAAAAATAAAAAAATGATTTTATTACTACATTATAATAAAGAAAACATCCAAATGAGAAGGTGAATATTGCATCGTTAAGAAAGAATATGTATCCATAGTTACATAATAACAAGTCATGTCTATAAACTGTATTTAACAGAAGATTATTGTATAAAAATATAACAGGAATCAAGCCTTTGTTTTTAATGACTGCCTGGGGCCCAGCATTAAAGTAGTCTTTGGGACCCCAAGGACAGCATTTTAAACCTCACACAAAGCACACTCACAGCACTCTCACAAATCACACTGAACCCGCTCCGCAGTAATCTGGTGTTGAAGCACACCTGAGGCACACTCGGTGCCTCGGGTGGGGCCCGATGATGAAGCATGCCACCAACCATGTTGGTGGGTGAGGGCCTTCATAAAAACCGAATGGTTTCCCATACAGACACATAAACCCTTTACACATAGCTAGTTCTTGTTGATTGAAATCAATTACTCAGGGGAAACGAACTAGCCACTCTAGTTCCTCTGTCTCTCCTTGATTATAACACAGGAATCAAATAATATCATAATTCATATAAAGGGATTGGGGGAGGTAAGTTGCGGGGAAGGAAAGTAGACATATAAAAACTTGCCGCAAGGCTGATAAATTGAGGATGAAACTTTGCAGTAAAGAGAGCTGTGGTCCATGTTTACCTATTTATGTGGGAGGTAGCAGTTGCATGAGAGTTGTATGGGACGTCATGTGGCTCGGGCCAATTGTGGGTAGGAAAGATTTGGGGTGCAGCGGGGTAGTGTGGTGTTCAGGAGTTGGGAGGGGAGAGGATGTGGTGGAATCTTGTTGCAGAGTACGAAGGTAGGTATGGTATATGTGACAGATGCCTTTGGGGCGGGAAGTGTGGGGCTGTAATGAAGAGTAAATCTCAGTTTGTATGTTGCATTATGCCATACTGCAGAGCCATGCCTCCTTTGTGGGGCCAAGACGCCCCTGTGTACTGCAATTTCTCTCTAGGCCAGTAACAGTGCAATAGCTGTGAACCTACAATAGCAGTCCGGGATGTCAGAGACGATGCCCAGCAGGGCCAGCTTGGGGGATGGTGTGAGCATTATGTGCTCTCTATTTAAAACATTGTAACATTGGTTTAAGCACAACTGGTATATTTGATCTACTTGTAAGTCCCTAGTAAATTGGTACTAAATATAGCAAGGGCCTGTAAATTAAATGCTGCTCATTGCCCTGCAAGAAAGGGCAGGTGTGACTGCCTAGTTATCTGCATGTTAATGGGTCATCCTGAACAGGATGGGAGAAAGGAGCTGACACCCTGCACCTGTAAGGACTATGGGCTAGATGTCGGTAATTTAGATTTACCAATTCGAAAATACCGAATTTTACTGATTCGGTATTTTCACATCAGCAAATGTTATGTGGGTAATTAATCGGTAAAAAATTCTGAATCATTAAGATTCGGTATTTACCGAATCGGTAATTACTGATTCGGTATTTGCCATTCATTCCTATGGGCCTGGAGCCCATAGGAATGAATGTCAATTACCGATTCGGTAAATACCGATTTCGTCAAATTGGGAAAAAGTCAATGGTGGCATGGTGTCACTTTGACACCCTTTTGCACCCCTGATCATTGCTTGTGTGCACATTTGGCACACATACATGCCCTAAGGGCAGGTATGTTTGTCAAATGGCACAGGTGTAAATGTACATATTTACATTTTCATAGGAATTCGTTATTTACCACCAACTAATAGTTGATGGTAAATAACGAATCCTTTAAGCCCAGAAGCACTGTTTGAAGTGTTTCCTACATTTCATTTACCGATTCGGGAAATACCGAATCGGTAAATGATGATTCGGTAAATACCGAATCGGTAAATACTGATTTGTTATTTACCGACTCGGTAAATATGCCCCCTACATAGGAAAAGTCTATTACCAGCCGGTAACGGACGATTTTGGCCGTTACCGACCAGTAATAGCCTTCCTACATCTGGCCCTATGTCCTTTCCTACAGATTCGGTGTGTGCTGTGGAGAGAAAGAGATGGAGAGATACCGGTGAGTGGGTTTGCTATGGAGGGATCAGTGCTGTTACAGTAGGATAAAAAAAGTGTGTCTATAGGAGTGTCTCTAAATGGGGCATGGTATATTATAGACATGGCTTAAAGCGTAAACTACATTTCTGTGATTTCCATAGTGTGCCACCAAACAGTATTTTGAATCCTCTCTGCTCCTTGTGTTATTGCATGCGAATACACAACACAGCAACAGATATAGACCTAAAACCAGCCTGAACTATTGGCAGTGTCAATAGTTGCCTCTGGGTTCTGCAGAAAGGTAAACATTTGGATGCCCGTGTATTCTGAAACCTGTTTGACCCACTGACAGACACTGTGAGAAACTTGCAGTGCCTTCAGCTTAACTTCAGAGCTTTTATTTGTTCAGGCTATACAGAATATACAGGTTATGCAAGGTTGCACAGCTCAGTCATTGCACAGAGGTTTGTTTCTGCAGTTCGCAGCTTTTAACCACTGTTGCACTATTTTTTAATATTTGCCATTCTGTGTTGCTGAATTTGTGCCTCCTTTGTTTACATTTAAGAGGGGTCTAGGAGGTTCGTTTGGGGTAACCCTTCAGTTTTGGGGCATTGTACTTTCATCCTATTGCTGCGGAGGGTCATCCCACTTTTCCCTGATCTCTGCCCGTTCCGCCACGGCAGCATGCCGATTGAGCAGAGGGCGTGTTCTCAGGGTCAGCTGGGCCGGCGTGCACTTGTGGCGATTCCGGGTTGTGCCTTTATTTAAATCCATGCTCTGGCGAGCGTGCAGCTGATGCATGCAGTGGGAGCGCTGCTGGCTCACCAAAGACAAGCCTGTCTGCGCCCATCCATGCCTGGCCGTCGCCAGACGCCAGAAATGCCGCCGGTTTCCACAGTGGTATGGTCACCTACTCTGTGGCAGATCTTGTCGTTATTCAGAGGGGTGTACGCCCCTGCAGTCATCCTCCATGTACCACTCTGGAGGGGCCTTTTTGCTTTTTGCATTGTGGGTTTAACTCCGGGGTGTCCTCTGCTCCTGCCCCCCCCCCCCCAGGTCCTATCCTTAGCACTAGCCCCAAAATAAAACTGCTTAGTTTAAACTGCTGCTCCCTAGTCAAACATCATGCTGACTTGATACTGGATGAAGCCCCAGATTCCCTTTTTTAACTGAGACATGGCTGTCTGATTATGATGTGATTGAACCGCGTTTGGCGCTTCCCCCGGGTTTTAGTATCAAAAGCTCAACAGAGGGTGTAGAGGGGGTGGCATTGCATTCATTTGTAAATCCTCCTATTCTTGCTCCTTTGTGGGGGAGTCCCAGGCTAGGTCCGAAGCTGCGCACTTTGGGTTCTCTTTTAATGCTAACTATACCTTGTCGGGCCGGATCAGCAGGTTTCAGTATCTTTGGGAATTTGAATTAGCATCTGTATAATCCTCAGGATGCTGACATGGGTAACTTTCTGGCTGATCTTGAAGCTTGCCAGCTACTCCAACTAGTGCAAGGGCCTACACACTCTGCTGGCCACTTGTTGGATCCAGTCTTTACTAATCTTGCTCTCTTGATTGTTCACTCCCCCTCCCTGATGTGCTGGTCGGATCACTTCCTCATAACGATGTCACTTTCTGGGGTTGTGCCTATGAGCATGGTGCGTCAGAAGTGCATACTTACGCGCCCTTGGCATAAACTTAATATCGTGCATTTTCAAGAGCTTCTTTCTTTATCTGTACCCAGTCTTCCAGTAGACTCTGACTGTTATGATAAATCATTGTCCAACTAGATTTTTGGTGCTCTTGACTCCCTTATTCCAGTAAAATGGTATAATAATCCCAGTACCAAGTCTATTCCTTGGTACAATGCTAAGCTCACCTCCATGCGCAAAGAGTGTAAGAGGTTGAAGAGAGCATGGAGAAGGAACTATGACCCTAACTTAAAGAAGCCCTATAACATAGCAATTAATTAAGTCATAGGTCTATCCAGTCAGAACGGGCCACTTACTATGCGGAGGAGATTAAGAGTAGTGCAAATCCATCTAAAAGTATCTTTGTGATACTGAAAGAGCTAAAATCATCTACAGCCCTGACTGCTACTCTCATATCATCCGACGAGCAATGCAGTGTTCATGCCTCTTTCTTTGTGAAGAAGGTGGAAAAGATCTATAAATCCTTCCCTCAGGTCGTGTCAGGTTCTGTCCCCGTGGCTCGGCCCCCTACTACTTACTCTTTGACTTCTTTCCCTGCTATCTCCTAGGAGATGTTGTCTGTGTTATGTAGTAAAGTTAAGTCTGGTTCCCTGTCCGATTATCTTAAGCCGGCCTATGCAATGAAAATTTTACCTGTGCACATTCCTCCTTTGAGCCATGTGATTAACATATCTCTCTCTACGGTTGTGGTACCGAGCACTTGGAAACATGCTAGGGTGGTTCCTCTGCTAAAAAAACCTAACATGGATGCGGCCAAACCAGAGAGTTTCCACCCCATCTCCCTCCTGCCATGGGTCTCTAATTCTCTGAGGCCTACGTTAATACCATCTTGATGGAGTATCAGGATAAAAATGACATACTAGAACTCTCTCAGAATGGTTTTCGATTTGGTCACAGCACGGAATTCGCCCTCCTTGCTGTCACCGAACATCTGAGATGGGCCTTGGATGAAGGCCGTACTTCGGCACTGATTCTGCTCGATCTCAATGCAGTGCTTGACATGGTTTCCCACCAGATCCTATTGAGGCACCTGGTGGAGGTGGGAATAGTGGGTTCTGCCCTGGATTGTTTTGCCTCCTTTCTTCCCAGGAGGACCTTCCAGGTTGCCGCCTCTCCCTTTGTTTCCAGAGTGTATGCCACAAAGCAGGGGTTACCTGTCAGAACCAACTCTTCTCCTCAGAGCTGGCCAGGAACACAGGAGCAGAACGACGCTTGTTCCCAACTCCCCCTCAGAACTCCCCAGCCACACACATTTATAAATGCGTAGCCAAAAGAGCCCCAATGGGGAAAGGGGAATTGGACAGAGAAGAGAATGCACACAAGTTGTCTTTTTTTTCTTCTTTTGCTTTTTTCTTATCTGCTCTACTGGTTGTGTGGTTGCTCAAAGACAAAGGGTACATATAATTTTCTCTCTATCCTAAAACTAACTGCTATATCTTTTCTGCTCTTCTTATTTCCACTACCTACCCAGGAGCTGTGTGCCTTTGCTTCTCTTCCAGTGGCTTTCGTTCTTCTACTCTGTGTTTTAACTCACTGTAAGAAATAATCGATTTATTATATGTTCTTTCTTGTAAACCCTCTCTCCTTCTCTCCTTATGTTTCTTTGCTCACCTACAGAATAGAGAACTGCCGCTAATAAATATTTCCTAATCTTCTTGCTTCTTTGTTCAATCTTTTCTTCTCTCCAGTTAACCTCACTGAAGTATTAAGTTGAATCTATTTTTCTTTTTTACCGCACTTGCTAAGAGAAAATGCACACAGTACTCTGCACTAATGTCTAGCCAATGTGCCTTTCTCTATCACTGATTCTAGGTTGGGTTCAGGAACTAAACTCTCTAACTCAGGAAGTTCTCTCGTACTGAAATATGTCTGCTGCAACTAACAAATGAGCTATATTGCACTCGATAATAAACTGTTCAAAACAATGCTTAAGACTCGTAAATGTCTTTTTCACCAAAAGAAAACGAACTAGAACTCTGGTAACAACTAGAACATTCTTCCTTGAATTTTCTATTTTTCTTGCGAACTCGTATTCTGCTCTAGAGACTCGCGACGCATAGCTTCTTCCCTAACTACGCGACGCGAACAGAAACACCTCTCACTGCCTCAGCTACTCCGGTGAAGTGCGCAGTTCTCAACGCACTTCACCTGGAACACGCCGATTATCCCAGGAGACTAGAGCGCTGATTTAATCCTGCTGAGGGGCAAACGGCCGCCATGTTGCACCTTCCCTCAAAGGGGTTGAAACCTCTTCCTTACGATCAACCACCAGTGCCTTCTCAGTCACCCTGGTGCCCCCTGGCATATCAGCTGCCTTACCAAGGTCTTCATCTTGACGGTTTTGATGAAATGTTTCTACACAGCTGAAATCTAGTCCAACATCATGCTGATAATTGTAATGCACGGATGGATTGCTCAGTGACAAAATGAGATCCAATATATATGTAGATGTAGATGCTGCTGCTCCTTTCATCATCTGCAGAACTAGTTACACTGTCCTGGTAATTAGCTGCCACCTTGGAAAGACCTGAGGAATAACAGAAGAGGACTGTACCTGCTGTCTGTGACTTGAAAGGAGTCCTGAAATACTGGAACTGCTACTTCTTGTAGCAAGCAAAAATACGTAGCTACAGGGAGCCAACACGTTGCAAGATGCTTTTTTCTATGTGTACCCAGTTGACCAGTGACAACTAGACCTGAATGGTGTTGTGTGCTTCAGCCTGCCACTGGTAAGCTTCAAATTTCGCCTAGGCCCTGGCCAAGGAGAGTTGGCAGTTTTAAAACTGCATACTCAGGTTGCATGGCTGGCAAGGAGGCAAGCTTTGCAGTGCCACTTCAGTGGTTGCAGAAAATGTGCTGCAGCCCACTGACTCCATTTAACTTACAGGTCCTGGTACACTTCTGACATATGCTGGAAACTTACAGGTATGTAAATATATGTCAATTTTGACATGTTTATGGTGTCAGAACACATGCAGTAGGACCTGGTCAGCAGTACCCCCGTGCACAGAGTTAACAAATCAGCAGCATTTGTGCAAACAAATTGGGGGGTGATCAAATAAAAAGAGCCATTTTTCTTTAGATGCCCGTTTAATCTTTAAGCATCATGGACATTGGGCACTAGGTTAAGAACAGCTGTTACAAAGCATTTTGCTTACCTTCCTTTTTTAAGCCTGTTTGTCTCATGCCTTTCTCTACCTTTTGTCTTTTTCATCCTATCTTTTTCTAAGTAGTAACATGCTTTCTTTTTAAGGACTTCATGCTGCCTTACTACTGTTTCACAGTGCTTCAATTAACAGGTGTCTCTATGTCCCAATTTAATGTTAGCAAATACACAAACATTGCAAGGATAGAAGGCTGAATTGGCTTTGCAAGGGATTCTAGTTTGTACCCTGCAGAACACTGCATATCTCATTGGGTGTTCAATTCAAAAACTCATCATACCAGCTTTTTTCTCTTTCCCGTAAATATATCTCATTATTTCCCCTAAGCCCTTTTTCTCCCTTAACTGATTCTCATCTGCTTGGTTCTTCTAGCTCCTTTACCTGCTCTCATTACATATGGCCATTCCTGCATTGTTTGTCAGTCATTTTCATATGTTTTTCTATTTTCCTTTTCTCACTCTAGGTCTTCACTCGTTGTCCTCCCTCCTTTTCTTTTCGTTAGACTTTTTTCTTCCTATCTTTCTTCTTACGCATTTCACTCCAGTCCTACTTAGGTCTTGCTGAGCCAGCGCATGTGCAGCTCTGCGACACATTTAGTAAGCAGCTTTTGAAAGTGCCATCACAGGCTTTTGGTGCTTGCGTGCAGCCGCCATGCGATCGCGATCACTTTCGCAGCCGCACGGCTGTGTCACTTTCACGGCCGCGTGGCCAATGCTTGTTTTTGTTGGTTTCTGTTTTTTTTATTGTACAACCCTCTTTTGCTTTGTAGCAAGGTTAGTTAGCATTCTATAAATCCCACACTTATATACAAACATTCCATTAAATGTAAAATGTAAATGTGTGTATACTTGTAAAGCACACTGCCGCCCCATCTCGGGGCATCCTTGCGCTGTATACCGCTGTGGAACCCATCCTGGCTTTCCCTGTGAGATGACCCCTCCAAGGCACCCCCAAGGTGAAGCCAGGCATCCCAGCGCACCTGGGGCCGTTGTGGAGATTAAGCAAGCTATTGCCCAGAGTTGCAGAGTGGGACCCATGATTAGAGTAGACACCGAGGCGAGAATTATCGAGTCCGTGGACATTGAGTCTAAGACGCAGCCACGTCGGGAATTGAACCCTGGTCCCGGGCCTGACCTCTGCTTCAGGGTCTGCCGCTTCTAACCAGTGAGCCTCACTTCTCCACTCTGTCCATTAAGAGACAGTGTGGACTGGGAAATAAAAGTCCTTTGCTTTTAGGCAGGTGGTCAAGCAGCCTTGGCCTTTTCTTCAAACAAATTCGAATGTCAATGGGATGTGTTGCTTTCAAAGGACGTAGCAGATGTGTTATTGAATGACAGTCTTGGCAGAAGAAGAGGACTGTCGGTATGGAATGTGACCCTAGGCCCCAGATTTAATAAGGCTTTCTGCATAGGCAACGCATAGGTGTCAACTCACTTTGATTTTTAGAAACAGAAATTGCCATTACTAGAACAGTACTCATGCATGACAACTGGTATGCATAACATCACAAAAGTTTAATATTTATGTGAACTGACTGTTGTGTAGATCACATATATGCCTATTCGTAATCCCTAATTCTGCTATATATAACAAAATAACAGTAATACCTAAGACAGCACCTTCATTTTCTATGGAAATAGACTCACCTGATACAAATGTCTCGTGATATTGCTGCAGTCTAAAATTTATAATTTCATCTCGCCCTGATCCAAGGCTGCAGAAATGTCTCAAGTAGACTTTGGGATCAAAGCATGTCTCATAAACCTGGTTTTTAGTAAAGGCACTCATCTTGTTATGCCAGGGTCCTTTCAGGTCTCTGCTTCAGCTGACTCATTATTGGAAGACCAACCACGAAAACCTCTACTGTGGCGGGATAATCGCAAAATAATGTTTGACTGGCAACTCACCCAATAAAACGCACGTACTGATAGGTAAGTATTTATGTTTATTGTACGTTTGATACCAACATTAACAAACAAACATACACATTAAAAGCATTCAGCATGCTTAAATAAATAGTCCACTAAGAACAAGTTGGTCTGAGCTCAGCATTGATTAACCAAACCATTGATGGAGCAAAACAACATGATTTGTAGCATATGTTCTTTCTAAAAGACAGAGTGCACGATAGTAAATAACAGCATGTACGATACAAGGCAGGCTTGAGGCCTAAAACGAAAGGACAAGTTTCGTAGCATATTTGATTACAAGCTTCTGAGGACCGGTTTCTGGCATTGCAGCCGTCTTCAGCCCGGTATGCTCAGACATGAGTCCCTTGCTCACTTTGCCACTTTGCCACTGGATTCAAGCAAGCCAGGCTGAAGACGGCTGGAATGCCAGAAACCGGTCCTCGGAAAATTGTTTCCGGTCCAGGCGAAGGCATGGCTTGGCAGTTCGGGTTGGACTGTTCCCATGAGGCACAGGGTCAGACTGATTTGCATATAGCCATGTCTGAACTGGGGTGGCATAGTGGGCTAAAGAACGGTGATGGATTAAACCCAGATCTTTTGACTGGGTGTGAGCGTTTGATTGGCTGAGATGCTCCATCCATTACCACCCCCTTTTGTACCGCTTTTGGCCGCCATAAGTGTGGCAGGGTATGCTCAGACGTGAGTCCCTTGCTCACTTTGCCACTGGATTCAAGCAAGCCGTGCTGAAGACGGCTGGAATGCCAGAAAGCGGTCCTCGGAAGCTTGTTTCCGGTCCAGGGAAGGCATGGCCTGGCAGTTCGGGCTGGACTGTTCCCATGAGGCACAGGGTCAGACTGATTTGCTTATAGCCATGTCTGAACTGGGGCAGCACAGTGGGCTAAAGAACGGTGATGGATTAAACCCAGATCTTTTGACTGGGTGTGAGTGTATGATTGGTTCAGATGCTCCGTCCATTACCACCCCCTTTTGTACCACTTCCACACTAGCTACATTAAAGCCGCACACATCATCGCGCAGCATTCAATCTCACGAGTTTGCACATACCAAACTCAACCTTGCACTCTCCACGCATCAGGAATTACCATGGACACACATATTCCCCATGCATTATTACGGGAGGGCAGGCCACTCTCACACACGCACTCAGAGAGCACACGCACTTTACTCTGCGCCACAGTGCTAAAGTGAGCAAAGACCAGTAATCAATATAATGAGGTAACCTTACAACGCAAAAAGTTCAGGGGTGAACCTGCCAGAAGGGCCAAGTCCAACATCCTTGTACTATTTCCCTTTCTCACCCTTCCCAGGTACCAATGTCTAAAGGTGTTACTGTGATTTCTTGCAAACTTTATGTCATAATAATTATATTCTTACGTTTAAAATTTATGGTCACTGTATTGTGGCCGCTGACTCAGAAAAACTTGCATAGATGAAGTGTTTAAAACTTTTCCTGAGTCTGTGGTTATTTCAGGAAAGGTAAATTATTAAAATTGCTACCTATTATGCTCACTCCCTTTTCAATCCCTAGGAATCATAGCATAGGTGACAAAGGATTGTTAAGTCATGGTGTACAGGTATAAGTCCTAAAAGATTGAAATCCTGATAGGCAGTAAGTAGAAGCATGAATAGCGGTTCAAAGGTGTGTTTGTTTTATGGTCCCAGGTGAGTGTGATCAACTGTGCTGGTAATCCTGCACACCATCAGTATTTCTTTTGAATATGAGCTATGGTTCGGGTTTAGTTAAAGATAGGTAGTTATTTGTTTATTGATTATTGAAATTTTATTGATTACTGTTTTTTATTATTGATTTTATGTATTAACCAAAAACCATTTGTATTGTTATTAGTTTGCTGGAAACCCCCATGGATATTGAATAGTAGGTGGTAAGAGTGATGCGCAAATTTGGTTTTATCCCCGTGTCATATGCGGATGACACGCAGCTCCGCTTTCCCTTTCAAAATCTCACCGCTGAAATAAGAAACTCCTTCTCTGCTGGCATGAAAGCCGTCGCACAGTGGATGTCTACCAACTATCTACAGTGCAATGTCAACAAGACGGAAGTAATGCTATTTGGAGACACCAAATTACTGTGGACCCCAAATTGGTGGCCATCCGATCTTGGTACTGTCCCAGAGCCCAAACAGGTCGTCAAAAACCTAGGGATCCGTCTTGACCACGAACTTTCACTCAAGCAGCATAGTAACTTTGTAGCTGGCTCATGCTTTCACACCATTAGCATGATGCAGGCCCTCATCCTGAGTCGAATTGACTATTGTAACAGATTACTTCTGTCCACCAATGAAGGAGTGCTGGACAGACTCCAGGTAGTCCAAAACACGGCAGCCCGCCTTGTCCTAAATGCCCCTCCTAGAACAGCATCAAAACCTCTCCTCAACAAATTACATTGGCTGAGTATTCGACAAAGGGCAAAATTTAAAATATGCTGCATTATTCACAAATGCTTAAATGGACATGGCCCGACCTACCTGGAACAGAAATTCACTCCCTACATCCCCTCCAGATCACTAAGATCTAGTAAAAGTCTTCTGCTGGTAGTACCTCGTGTCAAAAAAAACAGGCACGGAAGGAAAGCACTATCTGTTGCAGGACCTACACTGTGGAACAGACTTCCGCTGACCCTCAAACTCTGCACTGATCACCTGAAATTTAGAAAACAACTGAAAACTCTGCTTTTTACAAATGAGATCTAGTTCCATTCATTGTACACCTTCTTCTGTTGGAAACTTATCCGGTACCAAAGCGCAGAGATACTCCAGTTGGAGTCGATTCCAGCGCTATACAAACTCACAAATAAATAAATAAATAAGTGAAAGCCACATTGCAGTGAGGGTACTTGCCTTGATTAAGTATGTGTGGGAAGTTAGGTAAAACTTGAAGCACTAGTTAGGGAATATTTTATTGCATAAAAGTGAGAGTGATTGATAGCAAGGTAGTTTGCTAGTAAAACTTTTGTCTTACATCACCTAGAAAGGGTAAGTCTGAAGGAGTAACAGGTTCTTTTTGCTTGAAAGAAGAGTAAGCGGAATGTTGTTTTACCCGTAGTGCATGAAGAGTAGACAGAAGACGTTTTACATGTTGTGAACAAAATTGTCTTTTCTTTTGAATTTAGTCAATCAGGCACAGTAGCAAATGTTTTTATATTGTTTATTAATGACGTGTGTTTAAATGCAAAAAAATTGAGTTGTTGTATTACCTTGCAAAGGAGGGAGTCAGTCGCGGGTGCTGCACTGACGTCAAAGAGAGCCGCGCTGGGATTGGTAGAAACAGTGGGTGTGTAGTGTTGAGGAAATTGTAAAGTAGTGTGGTTCTGTGATTCTGAGGGTCTGTAGTTCAGTAGTTTGAGGGCCTATGGGTCGGTGGTCCGAACTCGTTCAATAAAGGTCGTCGGAACTAGACGATTTCGGTATCAGTAAACCGCAAATGATGACTGCGGTGCATACAAGTGTTTTCGTCATAATCGATCAATGAGAACACTACGTATTCAGGGATTTCCTTTGAACCCTCGGGTTCCATTTTGTGTGCGGCAGACATTTTGTGTGGTTGCCCTCACATAGGCCAATGACTATGGCCAAGCAAGTGCACTTCAGCTGACTTCTGAATGACCCGGCCGAACTGACTCCCTTTCCCGAAGCTGATCTCGCCGAGCCAGTTCCTTTTTCTGCAGCTGGTCAGATAGAGATCAAAGAGCAGGACATGCCGAAGTTTACAGCACACTGCATTCACTTTTCTATCTCCATTCCAATCTATTTCTGCTCCTTTCTTTACGACATAATCACTGATTTGGGTTGAGGTTTTTATGATGGGTTTGTCCGGCCTAATCGAACAGGAAAAGTTCAAATGTGCTTGGTCATCTCTGGGGGCTGGACAACGGAAAGTGGGATTGTCGTCATGCAATATGTTTGAAAATGTCATTTACACATTGGTCAGTTTGTCCTGGAATGTTTGCCTGAAGCGCAATTTATGGCATAAAAGACCATGCTTCGCTCAATGACGGTGTGCAGTCTCTAGCAAACCACCCATGTGTGCTTCGTAGACCTCTGTTCCTGGTTGCAACCAATAAACTTGGTCTTTGACATCATCGAGAAGTATCCTGTGTCTCTATTTGCCAAGGCAGGGGAACTCAAAGGCATCGGGCGTTATCCCTGAGGCCGCTGGGATTTAAAAGCAGAGTCCTTCAGTTGGCGCCCAAAGTGGGGCGACTTCAGCGGTACCGGTCCAAGCCCGATGATCGCGAGGAGCTTCGTGTGAAAATTCTGGAGGAAGACCAACCACATCATCGACCCCTGTATGTCGTCGTGGTCCGAAAGTCTTTGCTGCAAGGTTTCCCGCTTTCCGACGGCTACGAAGGACTGCTGCCCTGACTGTCGCCCTGTCTTGGAGCCTTAGACGATTTGTAGAGCGAGACGATAGACGGGTCTTCTGGTGACGCCATCGACATTTCAGTTAAGTATGAGTGGAGCGTCTCCCAGTCCTTAGTTTATTTTGGTATCCCTTCGTGGATCGCTTTGATTTGGTACCTGCAGGCCCCAAAGCCGAGGGACTTGTGTATTCACGAGACTATCGTATTTAAGATTTCCCTTGAAGTTTGAAGCTAGACTAGTGAGCGAATATGCCTGGTCTTAGCAGACTTGGAAAGATGTTTTGTTGTGGTTCTACTAGGGATTCCCGATTGGAGGACTCGTGTCCGGTTCCTCCGATTGGAACTCCGACCTATGAACTGTATGTCAAACATGGAGTGGGCCCCATCACGTATAATGACATATGGGTAAAGTATACAAAGAAAGACGGTGTCCTACAGTGGCCCCGTTACGGTCGTTTTGAAACTGAAATTTTAGATAATCTCGAAGTTCAACTGTTCAAAAAGAAAGACCGGCCGGCAATGTTTGACTCTTTTTGCATATGGGGAAACCTTTCTGCACAGCGCCTGTTGGGACGCGCTCACCTTTGCCTGCTGACTGCGAGGAGGACTTTTAGCCAGCAACTCGCCGCACCCGCTCCGCGGGTGCCGCTTCGTGGACAAGTGAGGAGGAGCGGGAGGTTAACACCATCTGAGGGCTGCAGGGCTGCGAGCGTTTCAGGGACTCCAAATCCCAGGAGTCCCTGAGTGACCGTTGACCACTCCCGGTCCGCTCTCCCTGCCGGCCCGCCCACCGCCCACCTGAGGGTTGTTAAAGCCCCACCAGTGGATTGACTCTTGGGAAACCTTTCTGCACAGCGCCTGTTGGGACGCGCTCACCTTTGCTTGCTGACTGCGAGGAGGACTTTTAGCCAGCAACTCGCCGCACCCGCTCCGCGGGTGCCGCTTCGTGGACAAGTGAGGAGGAGCGGGAGGTTAACACCATCTGAGGGCTGCAGGGCTGCGAGCGTTTCAGGGACTCCAAATCCCAGGAGTCCCTGAGTGACCGTTGACCACTCCCGGTCCGCTCTCCCTGCCGGCCCGCCCACCGCCCACCTGAGGGTTGTTAAAGCCCCACCAGTGGATTGACTCTTGGGAAACCTTTCTGCACAGCGCCTGTTGGGACGCGCTCACCTTTGCCTGCTGACTGCGAGGAGGACTTTTAGCCAGCAACTCGCCGCACCCGCTCCGCGGGTGCCGCTTCGTGGACAAGTGAGGAGGAGCGGGAGGTTAACACCATCTGAGGGCTGCAGGGCTGCGAGCGTTTCAGGGACTCCAAATCCCAGGAGTCCCTGAGTGACCGTTGACCACTCCCGGTCCGCTCTCCCTGCCGGCCCGCCCACCGCCCACCTGAGGGTTGTTAAAGCCCCACCAGTGGATTGACTCTTGGGAAACCTTTCTGCACAGCGCCTGTTGGGACGCGCTCACCTTTGCCTGCTGACTGCGAGGAGGACTTTTAGCCAGCAACTCGCCGCACCCGCTCCGCGGGTGCCGCTTCGTGGACAAGTGAGGAGGAGCGGGAGGTTAACACCATCTGAGGGCTGCAGGGCTGCGAGCGTTTCAGGGACTCCAAATCCCAGGAGTCCCTGAGTGACCGTTGACCACTCCCGGTCCGCTCTCCCTGCCGGCCCGCCCACCGCCCACCTGAGGGTTGTTAAAGCCCCACCAGTGGATTGACTCTTGGGAAACCTTTCTGCACAGCGCCTGTTGGGACGCGCTCACCTTTGCCTGCTGACTGCGAGGAGGACTTTTAGCCAGCAACTCGCCGCACCCGCTCCGCGGGTGCCGCTTCGTGGACAAGTGAGGAGGAGCGGGAGGTTAACACCATCTGAGGGCTGCAGGGCTGCGAGCGTTTCAGGGACTCCAAATCCCAGGAGTCCCTGAGTGACCGTTGACCACTCCCGGTCCGCTCTCCCTGCCGGCCCGCCCACCGCCCACCTGAGGGTTGTTAAAGCCCCACCAGTGGATTGACTCTTGGGAAACCTTTCTGCACAGCGCCTGTTGGGACGCGCTCACCTTTGCCTGCTGACTGCGAGGAGGACTTTTAGCCAGCAACTCGCCGCACCCGCTCCGCGGGTGCCGCTTCGTGGACAAGTGAGGAGGAGCGGGAGGTTAACACCATCTGAGGGCTGCAGGGCTGCGAGCGTTTCAGGGACTCCAAATCCCAGGAGTCCCTGAGTGACCGTTGACCACTCCCGGTCCGCTCTCCCTGCCGGCCCGCCCACCGCCCTCAGCCCCTGCTATATCTGGGGCCACTCCTCCCGCAGCGCGGGACGCAGCACGGAGCAAAGACCGGGCTAAGAGCGGGCCGTTTGAGGCCGTTCGAGGTCTGAGCGGTCTGGTCTGGGCCCCCTCTCTTACACTTTTGCCTCGCATTCTGTGTTTGCCTATCTTTGTTGCCCAGGTTGCTAGCCACAGTAAGTCCACATGTGTACCCGCGTTACACGCAACAGGGCGGCCAAGGGAGGGTTGGCCCACAACGGGCCTATGGACGACTTTATTACGCGGACAACCAAGGCGATAGACCATGAAATTGACAAACTCCAAACTAGAGTGTCCCTTGACCTGGAAGCGGCCAGGAAGCTGTCACTCGAATTTGCCTCCCATAAGAAATCCTCTCTTGGACACATAGCTACTGCTATTTCCCCTAATCGCATTTGCATGCGGGAGGGTGCTATAGCGGTGGTCGATGTCCACGATATGCCTGTTCTGCCCACTCCCTCTCCACTTCTAGGTCTACCTGCTCCGCCTGATGGCCCGCTTACTGTTGAGGATAGTCCTCTTGTTCCTTCCATTTCTTCCCCACAATCACTTGATATATCTCTGGCCTCCACCTCATATGGCGGTCTCGACAACATTCCGGTGAATTCCAATAAGAGAAAACGTTCTCTTAGTCCAACTTCCCCCCGGAAAAAACTGCCAATGCAGGGTTCCAACCTGCTCACCAGTGATAACACAATAGCTGATGTCAGTCCGGCTATGCCCTTCCTCTCTCCATTGGTTCCTTGTGGTGAAAATATCGTGGGGCAAGTCACTTTAGATCCTGGAGGCACTCCACAACCTGAGAGATCAGACACGGGTTGGACAAATCAAGAAGGGAGGGAGAGGGAATTTATAGGAGTGGTTTGGGAGTCTCTAAAAAATCTCCTATCTCCCCTGGATTTAAGGCTTTCTCGTATAGAGAACAATCTCCTTGAGATGGAGAAAAGTATTATCGCCTTGGCCACTCTTGGCCTGAGAGGCCTTGAACGCCAGGGTTTGATTGATAGTAATATGGTTACACAGGTCCCTACCCCACCCCCTACAGCCATACCTGGTTTGCCCCCTAATCCCACTCTGCCTTGTCCTACCCACCCTATTCCTAAACCCCGCACCAGGAGTCTCATTACTGCAAACTTGCCCCCCGAGGCCAGGGCTAACACCTTAAATGCTCCAGCAACACAATCTCATATTGGCAATACACTAGCTGCATCGAGAGCCCAGAACTCAACTAGCACTAGTTCCCGCCCTGCCCAGGCCCCCCGGAACAACACTACACCAGCCACACCGAGAGTTCAGAACCCAGCTAGCTCTAGTTCCCGTCCCGTCCAGGCCCCCCGGAATAAACCCCCTACTCATTCTGCTAGGGGTCCTCATACCAGGAGCAACTTTCGAGGAGGTTACATCGACCTTCCTCCTGAAGCAAATGATTATATGGTGGTTTTGACGGGTGTCCCGGAATTGGTGAATGGCCAATACGAAGACCAGCATTCCCTACGCAATAAAGTTATGCACTGGCTTAACACTTATAGACCTATCCCCAATGGTAGGAGGAGTAGAGTCTTAACGACACGAAGAGTTCCATGGGTGGGCACCACGAGGAAATCGACCCCCGGTGACTGTATAGTCGTAACTTTTGATGACGTGTATACGGCCAGACACATCTGGTCTCCTGGGAACCAAGATTGGGGTTCCTCTATTGCCCCGAGGCCTTTGTCATTCTTCTATCCCCCCCATGCTGTATGTTCGCAGGGGGGTTTTTGGCCCACAGTCCCCCAACAGCCTAGTTGGGGATTCCTTCCCACTCCGTCTAACCCAAACAGCGGTTGGCCTGGAAATGTAACCTCAGATAGGTTTGGCAGCCTGGAGGATGTCGATTGACTCCTAACGCCCCCAGCAACAACACTACCAAGTAATCCCAATGGTCTTGTATTGGAGACGGTGAGTTCATCCTTGGCGGCTACCGTGGGTGTGATCAGTACTTCCCCTCCTACCCAGTCCCCAATCCAGGCCCCCTATACACAGGATTTGGTGCACCTTTCCTCAGCTGTATGTCCTCCCAATACTCCCCTAGCCTTAAATCTGATTGCCCCTGATGTCTCGTCACCTACAGCTTCTCTCCAATCCTCCAGGGTCGATGTTATCCATGTCATCTCTCCAGTTTCTGAGCCACAGTCTGGTAAGACCTTGACAGGTGTTCCCCAGCTTAAAATCTTAAGCTGGAATGTGGCAGGGCTTGCTCGGAATTTTGATAAACCCGATTGGATTTCCTTTATGGAGCCTTTTGAGATCTGCCTTTTACAAGAAACTTGGTGCCTGGAGCCCGTGCACAGGGTCGGCTTTACCACCTACTCTGTGCCG
This sequence comes from Lissotriton vulgaris, assembly GCF_964263255.1. NCBI lineage: Eukaryota > Metazoa > Chordata > Amphibia > Caudata > Salamandridae > Lissotriton > Lissotriton vulgaris. The sequence continues at coordinate 2,102,187,325 of NC_141691.1, read as the reverse complement.
GCCACCAGGTCCAAAGGCAGTAAAGGTCGTCCTTCTGGTGGCCTTCTCATCTGGGTTAGTGTATCGCTGGGGCTCACAGTAAAACAAATAAATTCACCATCCCCAGATCTTTTGAGACTCACCATTCAATGCCCGGGGGGCAAGACCCTAGAGCTTTTCAACCTGTACTTAAGGGGGGCCAGGGCAGGGAACTCGAGCCCTTTGTCTTTAACTGGAGTTGAAGAGGAGCTAACTGGCTGCAACATTGACTCCTTCATTATTCTGGCCGGGGATTTCAATTGTTGTTTCGAGCCTCTGGCCAGTGATGACATTTTGGACACATGGGAGGACGATGCCAAGAGAGGCATTCCCTTGCTTGCTCTCGACCCCATCAGGAAATGGACACAGAATGCTATTGATATTAACGCACTTTGCCTGGAATATGCCCTCAGAGCCACTAATGGCCGTTGCAAGTCAGATACTGGGGGTGCACACACATTTAACAGGATTGGACACACCTCCAGAATCGACTACGTGCTGCTAAACTATAACCTGTGGGAATATGTCCTTGATATGGTTGTCCAACAATCCACGGATAGTGACCACAACCCTTTGATCCTCTCGCTTGCTCTCCCGTGGGATCTAGGGGCCACAGTATCATCCCGGCCAACTTGGAAATCATCCCACGAAGTTGTTCCATCTAACTGCGGGAGGCGACTGAAGTGGGCTAAGGTTGCTTCTGATGTCACAAGAATGGCCCAAGTTCAGTCCATAATGATGGAAGCCAAATGTATCGCAGGCACGCTGGACTCTGACTCTCCTATCCTCGTGCCATTTGTGGAGACTATTGTATCTCTTAGCAATCTTTTTCTGGTTCCTGTGGGGAGGGGGGGGTCTAAGTGGAGAAACGAGACTAGGGGTAGAGATCAATGGTACACCCACGCTTGCCGCCAAGCAAAAAGTGAACTAATCGTGGCGGTTAGTGCCAAAGACCCGGCTTTGATTTCACTAGCTAGGAAAAACTACAAGAAGACTCAAGCTGCGGCAAAGGTCACTCACGAAACTAACTTCTGGAGCGATTTAATGGAGGCTGGCTCTAGAAAGGACTCAAGGGCTTTCTGGGCTTTGATTAGAGGTAGGGACAGGCCTGTTGACTCCCTGCTTACATGTAATATCACAGGGGAGGTTTGGTTGGCCCACTTTTCCAAACTCTACTCTAACTCCCTGGGGGTATTGGGCCCAAGTAGGATTACTAGTCATATAGTGTCAGCTGATAGCTCTCATCCTGGCCCCACTTTTTCATCTAGGGAGGTGGAGTTAGCAATCAGGTGCATCGTCCCCAACAAGGCGGCAGGCCCAGATGGAGTCCCCGGTGACTTGCTTCGTAGCAATGTCGAGGTTTGGAGCCTATACATTGCTAAACTCCTGAACGAGGCAATGGTGGGTGGCGGTTTCCCGGATTCTTGGAGGGGTGCGGAAGTCGTCCCCATTTTCAAAAAGGGCTGCAGGGACGATCCGGCCAACTACCGACCCATAAGTCTGCTTGATTCTACCCAGAAGGCAGCAGGGAAGGTAGTTTTGGGTAGGATCTTGCAGTGGGCCGAGGAAATGAAGGTTCTGTCTGACTTTCAGGCCGGCTTCAGATCTGGAACCGGCACGATTGAGCAGACATTCCGTTTCCTAATGCTTTATTGGAAAGTGGTCAAACTGGGCAAGGGCAGTCTGTATCTCGCTTTCATCGATTTACGGACTGCCTTTGACCTTGTTCCACGCAACCAACTGTGGACTGTACTTGAGGGCATGGGCATGCCCGCGTATTTGTTAGCCTTAACTATCAAATTCCACGAAAGCAACTTTGCCCAAATTAGATGGGGTCAGCAGGGCCAAAAAACATCCCGGATTCCTGTTCACAGGGGCGTCCGGCAGGGGTGTGTGCTAGCTCCCACTCTGTTTTCTCTATATCTAAACGGAGTGGTAGAGCACCTTCTCCAACTACCAGCAGATGCTCCCTCCCTGGCGGGCAGGAAGATACCAACGCTCCTGTTCGCAGACGACACCCTGCTGATTTCGAAATCCCCGAAGGGCCTCCAAACTCTGTTAACGAGGTTCCAGGGCTTCTGCGACACAAGGGGCTTGGCTATTAACATCAGCAAAACCAAGTTCCTTGTGCTGAATCCCCCCAGGAAGACAGTCTACCCGCCATCTATAGACGCAGTACCTTTAGAAAGGGTCAGGGAATTCGATTATTTAGGAATCAGACTTTGTGATACCATGTCTTGGAAGGCGCATCACCAAAAATCCATCTTGACATATAGGAGGGTCACGGGCGCTCTCCTAAAAGAGCATCGCGCCTCACCCCTTAAACCCATCGGGGTGATACTCGACATTTACAAAGCAAAGGCTGTGAGTGCGGCATTATACGGGGCTGAATTGTGGGGTACCCAGAAACCTGATACCCTATTCCATCTGGAGAATAAGTTCCACAAAGATCTAATGCGGCTCCCCCATAGCTCTCCCACTCTACCCCTTCTACTCGATACAGGAACACGATCCATAGCTGATCAGGCCAAGCTACGTCCCCTCCTTCTGTGGGCCCGCATATGGAATGTCCCTGAACTATCAAGCTATGCTGATGCACTAAGTGAACTTCTTTCAACCCCGGGCTGGCATAAGATCGGTTGGCTCCTTGGTGTAAAGCGCCTCCTTTGTGACTTAGGCCTGGATGATGCTTGGGCCAGTAGATCTTCGCCACCCAAACAGCTGCTAAAGAAAATATTCTGGTTGTGGGTGGATAACGAGAGAGTGACCCAACCGAATCTGTGTAGAGCAGCTAAGGAGTTTTTGGCTACCAAATCCCGTCCCTTCAGAGAACCCTACCTTGATGTGATCTTGAATCCATCAGATAGGGCGTTGTATTTCAAATTTAGGGCCGGGGTTCTGCCCTTAGGCACAAGAACAGCAAAATGGAAACCACCATGGCAAACTGTAGAAACTTGCCCTTTCTGTACAACTAGGGCTGAGTCTATCCCCCACCTGCTGTTCGAATGCCCAGCCTACGCTGCTCCCCGTCGCAGATGGTTGAAACCGCTCTGCGCGAGGCTGGGTACTCGGTCACATTTGGAGGCCTTACAGCTATTAAGATCAGACCCTCACCCACTGCTTGCTTGTGGCCTGGCAAAATTTCTGGGGTGGGCTTGGAGGATAAGAACCGCGAGGAGGAAGATCCTCCAGTAAGGATGCCAACACACATTCCAGTGGCCTGGTTGCTTTTTGTATGTGTCCCTTCACCATTATTCCTATCAGAAATTGATAATTTTATACTTGCACAAATGTTTTTAGAAAGGATGTTATCTACTAGGTTGTATATTTTTAGCACCCTTCTTGAAATTTTGTCAGTTTTGATGTATAACTGTTTTTATCTCACATTGATTTTTACTGTAATGCTTTTATGAAATGAAATATTTCGAAATAAAGCTATACAACAACAACAACAACAGCATATGGCGCAAAGAAGCCAAACAGAAAGAAATGAAGTTAGCGAAGAAAAATAAACGAGAACGAGGTTTCGTCAATGGTGCAAGCTGCTATAGCATATAGGGATAATGAGGAAGAGCAAAAAAGCGAACAAATGCTTAGGATTAGGAAGTTGGTGGTAGATAAGTGCTACCCAGTTTTGCCGCGTAAAGAACAGGAAGCAAAGGAAGATCTTGAGAAAGATCCTTCAATGTCGCATCTCTTGAGTTTGCCACCCCCTTATGCACAAAATGCTACGGCGCCACCGCCACCGCCACCAGCTGTGGTTGCACAACACCCAGTTGTTGTGCCACCTGTGATTCCTCCACAGCCAGCTCCTCTTCCGTTGGCTACTATTCCTTTGGCGCAGCCTCCTCAGGGGCCGCCACCTTTGTCTCCTTCTTTGTCTGCTACTCCTACGCCTATCTATAATACTCCTTCTGTTTCGACTTTGGATTCTTCCGCTATTGTTCCATCTTCTCTTATTCTTTCACCTTCTCCTTCTGCTAGACAACAAATGACTACTGCAGTTTCCTGTTTCCTTTCTCCTTTGTTGGGACAATTAGGTATGTCTCCTGCTACTGAGCGTAGACAATCACGTAGTCAGTTGCCTGATGCACGTACGGTTTTGGGTCACCTGGCGCGGAGATGGGTTACGTGCGCTACACTGTATGATCTTGAGAGTGTTCTGGATGTTTTCCTTCAATGGGAAGCACCAAAACAGCGGTACGTCTTTGAGATCATGTGTGTGTTCCTCCATGACCAATGGGTTGAGGACGTAGGTAAGGCTCCTAATGAGTTGTGTCGAATACGTTCCGAATTTGCGAAAGGGACCATTGTGGGTCCTCATGACGTTGGGAGAGCAGTTGCGACCATATTGTCATTTCGTAATGACACTCCTTCGGAGCGACTGTTTGAGCCTGATTCGTCGGCTAGGAGAACAGCACGCCAATATCCGATGCGTGAGGTTCCTCCAGTTTGGAGACCTGCTGATCCAAATGCTAATCCAGCTGTTGATGCACATTTTCAGGGTGTTCCTTGGAAGTGCTGAAGTTTTAGCAATTAAGCAGTCTTTGCCTGATCCGCGCAAAAATCCGGCGGGATTTTATAAAGAGCTCACTCAGACTGTGGGTTTGTGTATCATGAATCTAGCAGACATAGATATGTTGTTTGGGAATGTTGTTCCACAGCCTATTTGGAGTAAGATTCGTCATGCTGATCACGCGGACGAATTAGGTGATACTTGGGTTAATCTCAGAAATGACGATAATGGACAAATAGGTGGCGCTAAGCCTGATGATTTGATTACTGAACTCCCTGGTAAGATTATTACTTATATGAAAACTCTAATGCCTGAATTGCGTGTCAATTGGGACAAGTTGTCTGCGTGTAAGCAGAAGAAAGATGAAACGGTGTCCGACTTTTTCACAAGGTTTGAAGAGACTTTTGTAGATCATAGTGGTCAGGATATGGCTACTGAGGGTGGTCAGAGATTGTTCGTCGACAAATTTGTGCATAATTTGCTTCCCGAGTTGTGTACTAAGTTGAAGGATTCTGAAAGTGCTTGGGCTGTTTCCACGTCAGCACAAATTTTGACTACTGCCCAGTACTATGAAAATAGGCACAAAGATGAGGTAGAAAAAGCGGATAAGAAGACTAAGGAATTAAAAACTAAAGTTCTTCTACGGCAAGCTTACCCGCCCCGTACTAATAATCAACGCGATTATCAGCAGAATCAGCAATATTCGAGAAACTCGCGAACAAACGAGTCTTCTCAACAACGTTTTCCGTATGGGCCCAATCAGTGTGCGTATTGCAAAGAAGAGGGCCATTTTAAGAGTAGTTGTCCGGTTTTATTACAGCGCACAAATGGGTTTGGTGCGAGAGGTCGAGGTGCTCAATAAGCGCCTAGAGGTAGAGGTCGCGGACAGAATGTGCGTTCTTTGCCCGCACAGAACTCAATGAATAGTTTTGATCAGCAACAGGGTTCCTCTGGTAGGACCGCTCAGTACTATACGGACGATTACTATGTTGAAGATGAGGAAATGAATGGTAATGATTGCTAGGACAGCCATGGACAAAGAGAGGGAGTTGTTTCAGTTCCAGTAGATCAGAGTGGACCTTATGTTGAAGTGATCGCATCAGGTGTGTCAGAGCCTTTTCTGTTAGATACTGGTGCTACGAAGAGTTCTATCATACACTCTAAACTCCCTGGCGCACCTTTGTCTGGCTTAACAAATGTTTCAGTAGGGTTTTCTGGTGCCCCGGTCTCGAATCCGATTTCTAGTCCTTTGTCTATTTCTGTTGGACCTTGTGAATTTGAAGCACCCCTCATTTTGACTACAGGTTGTGGTGAGAATTTGTTGGGATTGGATTTGCTGAAGAGATTGTATGCAACGCTATATTGTTCTCCTTCGGGAGTACAACTTACATTGGGTAAGAGAGTGATCTCTCTGATGTACTTGTCTAAAGACAGACTTCCACCTGAATTGTCCTCTCTCCCTGATTCTTTGTGGGCTACTGGTCCTAACGATATAGGTCTCCTAAAGATTCCGCCATATGTTGTGACATTGAAGGCGAATGTTAAGTTACCGCGCATTCCACAGTATCGGATTTCCAGTGATGGTGAGCGAGCACTTTTAGCAATCTTCTATGATCTAATTGAAAAGGGTGTGATTGAGGAAACGAGAGGGAATGTGTGCAACAGTCCGGTTTTGCCTGTTCTGAAAAGAACTGATTCTTCACAACCGCCTGTATATAGGTTTGTGATCGACCTTCGCGAAGTGAATAAGATTGTCGTTCCTCAGTTTCCTGTTGTGCCTGATATCACAGCTTTGTTGACTTTGATCCCGGCTACAGCTACATGGTTTTCGGTGATTGACTTGAAGAATGCTTTCTTCAGCATCCCGATTGCCGTGGAGAGTAGAGATATCTTTGGTTTCTCTTTAGGAGGACGAAGTTTCCGCTTTAAGCGCGCTCCTCAAGGCTATTGTGAGTGTCCATTGATTTATAGCCAAGCTTTGAAAACACAACTTGATTTGTTGGTTTTGCCTGATGGTGCTGCCCTTATTTAATATGTTGACGACTTACTAGTTGCCGCCGACAATGAAGAGATTTGTAGGGAAGCCACTTTGTCGTTGTTACGCCATTTGTCTGATTGTCATCATAAAGTCTCTCTCTCCAAGTTGCAATATTGTCGACAAGAGGTAACATACTTAGGTCACCTCTTATCAAAGGAGGGAAGGAAACTGACCCCAGAAAGAATTCAAACGATTGTGAAAATGAATGTTCCTACTTCACAGAGAGAAGTATGTGCGTTCTTGGGCATTACATCATACTGTAGACAGTGGATTCCGAACTTTTCTTTGTTAGCGAAGCCTTTGATTGCTCTTACTGTTAAAGATACTCCAAATCCTATTCCTTGGACTGACGAATGTCAGAAGAGTTTTTCGGAATTACTCAATGCGTTGTGTTCGGCTCCTGTGTTGGGTACTCCCGACTACAGTAAGCCTTTCACATTGTATGTCCATGAGAGAGAGGGATGTGCTTTGTCAGTTTTGACTCAACAATTTGGCGATAAGCAACGTCCATGTGCATATTTTTCGTCAACTTTAGATCCGGTAGCTAGAGCGTTGCCGAGTTGTTTAAGAGCTACAGCGGCAGCGGCTGTTTCAATCCGACAGTCTGCTGGTTTGGTAATGGACAATACGTTAATCGTAATGGTTCCACATGCAGTGGATACCTTGTTGAACCGTACCAAGACGCAGCACTTAACTAGTGCTCGGTTGTCGGGTTACGAGTTGACTTTGTTAGCGAGTCATGTGCACATTAAAAGATGCAACACGTTGAATCCAGCCACGTTGTTGCCGATTTCAGTCGAGACAGAGAATGTTGAAGAACAACATGATTGTTTCCTTAGAACTGAGGAAGAAATGAAAGGGAGGATAGACTTTAGGGATACTCCTCTTCCAGAATGTGATGGTACTTTGTGGGTTGATGGTTCGTGTTTCAAGTTGCCGAATGGCGATACAACTGCGGCATATGCTGTTACGACTTTGAATATGATTTTTGAAGCTGCACGTATCCCACACAATTCAGCGCAAGCAGCGGAGTTGGTTGCATTAACGAGAGCGTGTGTGTTGGCGAAAGGAAAATGAGTGAATGTGTACACTGACAGCCAGTATGCATTTGGTGTGGCTCATAGTTTTGGACATTTGTGGCGTGAACGTGGGTTTTTGACTTCACATGGAACAAAGATCCAGCATGGACAGTTGGTAAATGAACTTCTCGAATCACTTACTTTGCCATTGCAAGTAGCGATTGTGAAATGCAGTGCCCATAAGAAAGTTACAGATGATGTTGGTCGCGGGATTGCATTTGCGGATGAAGTTGCGAAAGAAACTGCGAGGAATGTGGTGAGCCGAATGTATTTTGCAGGTCCGGTGAGATGGGTTCCAGAGAAAAGTATGTGTGAAGATACGATTGAGAGTGAAATCCATCCAAGCAGAAGCTACAGAAAATGAGTTGACTGAATGGAGAGAAAGCAAGGGTAGATTGGATTCAAATGGTTGTTGGATTGATTTGTCAGAGCATCAGAGATGGTTATTGCCTGATGCGTATGTGCTTCCAGTTGTTACAATGGCTCATGGGATGGCACATATTAGTGTGAAAGGGATTTGCAAGTTGTTGGCTCCGGTTTGGCAGAATACAGGAATTCCCAAATGTGCAGAGAATTTGGTGAAAAATTGTATGGTGTGCCTGATGTACAATCCTGGTAAGGGAACTCCAACACCAGCTGGTCATTTTGCTCCTCCTATGTATCCGTTCGAGGCTTTGCAGCTAGATTTCATCCACATGGAGAGGTGCAATAACCTGAAATATGTTTTGGTGGTTGTTTGCTCCTTCTCTAGATGGGTGGAAGCTTACCCTTTAAAGGACAATACTGCCTTGTCCACAGCGAAAGCCCTAATCAAGGAGTTTTTCCCGAGATTTGGATTGCCGAGAATTATCTGGAGTGATAATGGGAGCGAATTTGTGGGTCAAGTGATGAAGAAAGTATGTGAGGGATTAGGAATTCGGCAAAAGTTCCACCCTGGAAATCACCCCCAATCAGCTGGTTTAGTTGAGTGCTATAATGGCACTTTAAAATTGAAATTAGCCAAAATCCAAGCGAGCTCCGGTTTGCAATGGCCAGATGCTTTGCATTTAGCACTTTTGTCCACCAGAATGACTGTGCATTCGCGAATGGGTAGAAGCCCGTATGAGGTTGTGTTCGGTCGCCCAGCGAATATTTGGGGTGTACCAAGACCAACAAAGTTCAGTGACCTCGAGTATCCTGTGTTACTTGATTACTTGCACGAACTGACGGCTAAACTGCGTGTTTTACACCAACAGGTGCATGAAAGTTTACCACAAGCTTCTGAAGATCCAGGCCATACTATTGAACCTGGTGACTGGATCTTCATCAAGAATTTTCAGCGGAGCAAGAACGAGCATCCCCGCTGGATAGGACCCTACCTTGTCCTCCTGTCTACACGTTCTGCAGTTCGAGTGCAAGGCAAGAAAAACTGGATCCACGGCGTACACTGCAAACGGGCTCCACTGCCCTTACCGTACGACCGGTGTGTCCAGGAAGGACTTCCAGACTCTGAAGCAGGAACTGTACCGCGATTTTTGCCATTCAGCGATGCCCGTCTGATTGGTACAAACTCTGAGAAGGAAAGTGACGATCTCTTGCAAGAAGCTGTGCCTCCTTCGAACCGATTGAACACTATCGAGCCTGACTTCCTTTTCCAAGAATAGACATTGCTTGGGAGAGACCGCTATAATTTGCGGCCAAGAGTAAAGGACTAATAAAAAAATTAAGTTTTTATGATTTTTCTGTTTACAGGTTAACTCTCCGCCGAGGATCTACTCATTTTTGTTTTTCGTACCGCCATCCGGGTTCAGCTGTAGGGTCGCGGTTGCCGAAGTCTTTGGAGTGCAAGCCGGAGACACTAGGTCGAAGGTTCTGGTTGGCCTAAGGGAGTTGCCCTGGGCTGACAGAGGCATTCCTTAGCATAGAACACCCTACCACAGTTAGTGAGGATGGATTTCTTCGAGTTGGAGAGACCTGTAGAGACAATAAACTTTAAGAATAAGCTACACAAACTGATCATCCAGAAAGGATTTTTAATATCGTGCCTATGCATGCTACTGAGTTTAATGTTATTTTTGATTGCCTATGTGACATTCTCTTTCAAAGTGACGTTTATTCCCACTGTGCAACCTACACCTCCACCTACTGTTTCTTCTCATTCTTTTCACCCTTTGCCTGAACATCAAGTAGTAAGACGATTGGAATTTGCCAATAATTCCTTCGTTCAACTTCTGCATCAACACCAACTAGTAGTGAATACAACTAATTGTTGGGTATGCGGCCTTATGCCCCATCCAACGGATAAGGGTATTCCTTACTTGACTTTACCTTTTAGCTACAATGGTTCTTTGTGGGCGTTTCAGACGATGTTCTTATACGCCATCGAACCATATCCCCCAAGTTCTGTGATAAATAACTCGAGCAACAAAGCTTTGCTAATGGGAATCACGAATATGAGCAGAGATATTGACTCGTATAGAACGATTCCGAGAGATGAGTTGCAAGCATACACTAGATGGAATCTGACTGGATATGGAGTTAGTTTGAGCATTAGTCAGCGAGTAAAAAGATCCCCTCCGGTTTGGATAGTGCCCTAACAGGGTCATTACTGTCTGCAAGTTAATGGCAGGAATCCGAGAGCTCAGTTGGGAAAGAGCGTTTGTGCTGAGACATATGTTTTTACGTCTCGGAATTCCCCATTGTTTCTAGCAGCTAAGGGTACCTATTTCAGCTGCTATGACAAAGCCCATACATGGTTGCCCCCTGATTTCTCGGGCACATGTTTTGTTTCTTTCCTGTTGCCTCCCACTTTTACAGCTGCGGCAGACTACCATAAATCGAGAATTGCTAGAGGTGTCTTCGGCAAAGAAGATACCGCAGGGCAAGAGTTGGGAAATTTCTTTAAGGGTTTTCTGCTGTTCTGGGGACCAATGGCAAACAGCAGGAACATTCGCCAGTTGACGAGAGTGGTTGAATCTACCATAGTCGAAACTGCTGGTGCCCTTAGTAACTTGACTGCTGAGCTCCAGTCGGATAGACTTATGACACTTCAGAATAGAGTTGCATTAGATGTCATACTTGCAGACCGAGGTGGGGTTTGTAAACTGATCCAATCAAGCTGCTGTGTTTTCATCCCAGACAACGCTCCGACAGTCTTCCAGGCCATTTCCAAGCTGTATAAAATCTCTGATTCCATACATACAGATAAAGGAGATTGGTCATTGATGGGATGGTTATGGGGATTGATATCCTCTTGGGGATGGAAAATTCTGATGGTCATTGGAATGGTTCTAGCTATCCTTTTCCTGTCCTGTCTCTGTGTACAGTGTGCTCCTGTTATATGTGGCCTTTGTGCTACTATGTGTGCAAAAAGACCTGTCCAGAAAGAGGTACTAAGTACTAGGATGATGCTACAGCAACATCTTGATGATCTGATGAAAATAGACCTAGATTCAGATTAACATGGATTTGGGTTTATTGCCTATGTAAGGGCAAAAGGAGGGTCTGTGGTTCTGTGATTCTGAGGGTCTGTAGTTCCGTAGTTTGAGGGCCTATGGGTTGGTGTTCCGAACCCGTTCAATAAAGGCCGTCGGAACTAGACGATTTCGGTATCAGCAAACCGCAAATGATGAATGCGGTGCATACAAGCGTTTTCGTCATAATCGATCAATGAGAACACTACGTATTCAGGGATTTCCTTTGAACCCTCGGGTTCCATTTTGTGTGCGGCAGCCAGTTTGTGTGGTTGCCCTCACATAGGCCGATGACTATGGCCAAGCAAGTCCTTGGGACACGTACACTTTAGCTGACTTCTGAATGACCCGGCCGAACTGACTCCCTTGCCCGAAGCTGACCTCGCCGAGCCAGTTCCTTGTTCTGCAGCTGGTCAGATAGAGATCAAGGAGCAGGACATGCCCAAGTTTACAGCACACTGCATTCACTTTTCTATCTTCATTCCAAACTGTTTCTGCTCCTTTCTTTACGACATAATCACTGATTTGGGTTGAGGTTTTTATGATGGGTTTGTCCGGCCTGATCAAACAGGAAAAGTTAAAATGTGCTTGGTCATCTCTGGGGGCTGGACAACGGAAAGTGGGATTGTCCTCATGCAATATGTTTGAAAATGTCATTTACTCATTGGTCAGTTTGTCCTGGAATGTTTGCCTGAAGCGCAATTTATGGCATAAAAGACCATGCTTTGCTCAATGACGATGTGCAGTCTCTAGCGAACCACCCGTGTGTGCTTCGTAGACCTCTGTTCCTGGTTGCAAGTTAACCAATAAACTTGGTCTTTGACGTCATCAAGAAGTATCCCATGTCTCTGTTTGCCAAGGCAGGGGAACTCGAAGGCATCGGGTGTTATCCCTGACGCCGCTGGGCTTTTAAAGCCCAGTCCTTCAGTAGGGGTGAATACAGAGAGTGAGACTCACGTCACAGGAAAGCCGCACAAGCAATGGTTAAAGCAGATTGTAAGTCAAATTCTAATTGGTCATTGAAAATAAGAGACGCGCTGGTATTGGAGAAATATTTCTGCAAAGTAAACAAATTAATTTAATTTAATTATTTGAAATTTCTTTAAAAATGAGACAGTGGTAATTGTATGTGGCATTTAGATCCAGCACTCGTAAGAAATCGTCCAGATAGAAAATGCTTAGGTTTTGCCAGAGAACAAAGTATTAGAGGAAGACCATATAACATGTACGGAGAAAGGAGAAAAATTTCATTTATGCAGAAAATCCAGAATTACTTTAAAAAAGATAAACTAGTGAAAACGATAGAAGGAATTATTATTCCACCACCGAAAACACCCACTGATACATGATGATAGAAAGAGGCTACCACACTTGTGTATGGTTAGAGAATTGGATGGAGTATACCAAAGAAGATGGCATATTAGCATTTCTAGAACATGTTACATTTAATGGCAAAATATTGCACAATTTGCGAACTCTCATGAATGAATTAGACCCTAGACCAAGATTAACGCAATATGAAGCCTTAGAAGAGTGGGAGACAGAGCTTTTGAGCGAGATAGCTCTCGAAGTGACAGAAATCTTAGCAGACTTTATCCCAGATTTTCAAAAGAACATCAAGATAAGCAAATGAAACAATTGAGACAGTCTATGCTAGTGGAAGGATTATATCCTGTCTTTACCACAGCAGAACCGATTGGAAGTAAGATCTCAGAGAAAACAAAGCGCTTAATGACTAGTGGTGGTGATTCCGGTGATGATTATTTAGAGGATTTATTAATGAAAAATCTGCCACCTTATCAAGAAGAAACCGATAGAGTTATCCCTAGTGCTCCGTTTCTACAACCTCCCTTCGTTCCGCAGATTATACCTGAAACCTCATTGGAAAAGTTACTACAAGAAATCGAGAAAGAAGCATTAAATAAACAGCGTAGAGAATTAATTCAGAAAATCACTCAAGTAAATACCAGTCCTGAAGCTCTGTTAATACCAGGAACTATAGGTGCCGTAGTTCCTTTATATGGAGATAAGTAATCCAGTCTAAAAGCTCCCATTCTGACTACACCCATTGTACAGGCAGCCTAGGAAAGAAAACCTAATAGTTGATGACCAAGCAACTGAATGAGAGTCAGTAATTTCCTTAATGGATTTACCTATACGAGAACTAGTGAGTGACTCGATCAGGAAAATGACTCCCCGATGCTCAAAAGAAGTACAAATTGAGACATCCTCAGGAACGAGAAGAGCAACTGTAGTGAGCCCTGATATATTAGAAAGAAGGACTCGAGACATAGAAAAGCCAAAATCACAACCAAAGGTATTGGACATATTCAAATTAAGAGTAGAATTAGAAGAGATGGTAGCTGGAAATGTAGGATTGGAAAGGTTAAAATCTCTTGATGAAGAAGAATTGTTGTTTATATGCAGAAGTATTACTCGAAATACATAATTATACCATGAGAAACTAATGAATTTGGCTTCTGAAATGGGAATTGCCATTGGCAAATCAAAGGTATTACATAAACCATTTAGAGCTGAATTTTCTGACAAAGATTTAGAAAACATGAATGTGTCAGGCGGAAAATTGGAGATAGAAGAATTATTATTGTTGCAAAAATGGGGAGACTTAGACAAATGGAAAGCCAGATGGACAAAGAAAAAGGAAGAAGCAGAGGCAAATAAAAGTACATCTGAGTATTTACTGAAGGAAACAGAAAAGGTTGAAAGGTTGTGTTCAATGAGAAAAGTGCCAAGAGGAGGTTATGTACATGTCCCTTGGTCCCGACAGGATATATGATCATTTACTAATGACTTCCCAAAACTTAGAGAAAAACCTGTAGAATGGTACCGACAAGTTGAAAGGTTTGTGAAAGTTTCGAAGGTACTGTTAAAAGATTTTAGATGGTTTATTTGACATAGTTGTTCCAGCTGACTTATGGACCGAGTGTAAAATTACAGTAGATTGTCCAAATGATGAATATCCTAGAGATCCAAAGACAGGAGCCTCGTCAGAAGAGGTGATAAAAAAGTATAATCAAGAAATAACCTATTTAAAGGAAAAGATACCCCCAAAAGAAACAGATTGGACAAAAATAGGCAGAACCACCCAAAATAAGGATGTCTCTGTACATGCATATTATGAACGCCTATTGCAGGTATTTAAACAGTACAGTGGTTTAGAAAACATTGATAATAAGGACATGACACACTTTATATATCGTTTTGTGTCCGGACTAAAACCAGAAATCTCCCAAACAATTAAAGAACATAAACTATGTTGGCTAAGGTCTACCCTAGATTCTCCCAGGGAGGGTGTCAAAGTATAATGATCAACAGGAGTGAGCTACAATGATATTTGAATTAATGAAATAATTGACTATGATAAATCCAACAACTTGCCACTGTTGAATTTATCATAAATAGTACTGAAAAGATGTTATAGATCTTTCTTTTCAGTGAATTTATAATCCAGCCTTCTAGCAGCCTCTCCTGATTGGACAGTCTGTAACAGGCTTAGTAATTTAGGGCCAGATGTAGGTAGGCTTTCATCCGTCAGTAACGGCCGAAATCGGCCGTTACCGACCGGTATAAGTCTTTTCCTATGTAGGAGGCTATTTTACCGATTCGGTAAATAACGAATCGGTATTTACCGATTTGGTATTTACCGAATCATCATTTTAATTAGATGTAGGAAGAACTATAAACAGTGCTTCTGGGCTTTAAGAATTTGTTATTTACCACCAACTATTAGTTGGTGGTAAATAAGGAATTCCTATGTAAATGCATAAATGTGCATTTACACCTGTGCCATGTGACAGACATACATGCCCATAGGGCATGTATGTATGCCACATGTGCACATCAGCACTAATCAGGGGTGCAACAGGGTGTCAAAGTGACACCCTGCCACCCTTGACCTTTTCCCAATTTTACTGAATCGGTAATTACAGATTCGGTATTTGACATTCATTCCTATGGCCCCGAATCGGTAAAATTCTGTATTTTAGAATCGGTAAAACCTATTTACCTACATCTAGCCCTTGGTATTTAACAGGTTGGGTATTTTTATTTTATGAATGCTTTTTCTTGACTAGGTCTGTGTCCATGGCTTCCACTAATGCCTCAGTGGGGGCCCCCGAATTCCAGTAAAGATTCAGTGGGGTCCCTGTGTTCCAATGAGGATTAAGTAGGGGTCATAGAAGTAAACCGGTTAAGAACCACTGCTTTACGCTGTAAGCAGAAAACAACAAATGGGGGAGTCCATTTCCCTGGAAGACTTGGTGTTTACCTAGTAGCATCTCACAATGGAGTGCTGCTGGTCCTTCTTGAGAACGTTCCAATCAGATGGAAGAAAGTCTTCTGCATAGGAGACATCAATTTAGGTCCAATATTAATAAATCTCTGCTGAAGTTTCCGGAGCCACTTCCAGCGGTGTAGCATCATCCCAATGCTGTGTTAATTATTATTCCCCCACTACACAGGTCCTTGAATAGTGTTTGAGGTCTTAACTCAGACTGTGATGGGACTCAGGCCTTCAGGATTTTTGCTTTTTTTTAGGTGCCCTACATTTTCTGAATGTCAAAATACATATTAGTTTTCGAGGACCGACTTATAACTGGAAGAAATATTGAATGGATTGTCTCATAAAAAATTATGTGTACCAAGCCCTTTGCATATCCCAAAGAGTTCATGAAGTGAGTCTTGACCATCCACTTCTCTACCTTTAAAGAGTGAAGTGTTCAAAGACATTACATTGGTAAACTAATTGGGATGTAATCAGAATTTCCTCTTTACCCCTAGAGAGTAAAGTGTGGAATGAGAGTAACTTGGTTATACATATGGAATGTACTTGTCCTCCCTCTGTATATATGTATCCAAATGGGATGTAATCCACCTACCCTGATAGGTTTATAAAGAGAGTGACTTTCTGGTTGTAGTGTGTGAGTGGGGGGAAGATCTGTTGAATTTGAGACAGTAAGGAATGTGGCTGACATTGATTAAGGGATGTGTAGAAAAGTGTGTTTCTGTGCCAGTACCCCCACATACTTTTTGCCTGGTTTGTGATGCAAATCTGACTGTAGAGTACTAGGTCCCTGCGAACGGTGTTTCCTCTAACAGTGTTATTTCACAAAACTGTACCATTGTTTCCACAATTGGCATACCTCTGGCACACATAACAGGAAGGGCCTCTAAGGGCTGCAGCATGTATTATTCCACCCCAAGAGACCCCTTTCAAACACATGCCCACAGCCACTGCAGCCTGTGTGTTTTGGTGCAACTAAAAGTGAAGAGTCGACCTGGCACACATCCCTGTTTGCCAGTCCTGCAATACTGCCAGAGGCATAGGTTCGTCAACCCTACAGCAGGTCTTACAGCCCTGATGCAGGGTGCACTATACCTCTGGTGAGGGCATAGCTGCATGAGCAGAAATGGCACTATAGTGTCTAAATATTTCTTAGGTATTATAAGTGCATGGTGAAGCCATACTGAGTACATGGGCTGGAAGCTTGTCACTACGAGTTCCATAGCTTCAGGATAGCTACACAGAATTCTCACATAGCATGCACCAGCAGCCTTCCTCTCACACAGCATGCCCAGCAGCCTTCCTCTCACATAGCATGCTAGGAGCCTTCCTCTCACATGGCATGTCCAGCAGCCTTCCTCTCACATAGCATGCCCAAGCATCATTCCTACCACAGAGCATGTCCAGCAGCCTTCCTCTCACATAGCACGCATACAGCACCCTTCTTTTCACATAACATGCCCAGCAGCCTTCCTCTCACAAAGCATGTCCAGCAGCCTTCAACGCACATAGCATGTCCAGCAGCTTCCTCTCATGTAGCATGCCCAGCAGTCTTCCTCTCACTAGTAGAGAAGCGGGGCTAAATGGTTAGAGTGGCAGACCCTGATGCAGTAGTCTGGCCAGACCAGGGTTCAATTCCCACCTCGGCGGGTCTCGGGCTCAATTTAATCAGACCTGATCATTCTCGCCTCGGTGCCTATTCTGATCATGAGCCCCACTCTGAACCTCTGGGCAATAGCTTGCTTAATTTCTACAACGGCCCCAACAATGCTGAGGATGCCTGATTTCACCTTGGGGGTGCCCAGAAGTGGGCTCCTCACAGGGAAAGGCCAGGAAGGGTTCCTCGACGGTATTCATACAAGCGCTGAGATGTCTCCGGGTAGTCGTGCGCTATATATAAGTGCGTAGTTATCCTTACATAGCATGCACCAGCAGCCTTAATCTCACAAAGGATCCACCAGCAGCCTTCCTCTCACATAGTATGCCCCAGTAACCTTCCTCTCATAGCATGCCCAGCAGCCTTCCTCTCACAGAGCATGGACCAACAGCCTTCCTCTTACATTGCATGCATAAGCAGGCTCACTCTCAATGAGTATGCAGCAGCCTTCCTCTCACATAGCATGCATATACAGCAGCCTTCTTTTCACGTAGCATGCCCAGCAGCCTTCCTCTCACATAGTATGCCCAGCAGGTTTTCCCTCACATAGCATGCCCAACAACCTTCCTTTCACATAACATGCCCAGCACCCTTCTTCTCACATAGCATGCACCAGCAGCCTTGCTCTCACTTAGCATGCCCAGTAGTCTTCCTCTCGCATAGCATGCCCAGCAGATGTCCTCTCATATAGCATGGATACAGCAGAGACGATGGAGATTGGGGTGGGGGGGTGGAGGGAGAATCACCAGTAGATATAGGGGACATTCTGCCCAGAGTATCGTCTTGCGTGGGGAACACCATGGGTAGAGTTGCTTCAGTCTGAACCGTAGGAGAGGGGGTGAAATTGAGAGTAGCTGCACAGCACAGGGGACACTCACCTCAGTAGCCCTATGTCCATCCTGCTGCACTCACCTAGCCACCCACACACCCATCCTCTCAGAAACCTATACACAGGGTGGTAGAGCTCCACTACCAGGACCAGCAAAACAAGTCCTCATCCACTGGTCACCTTCCCACAAGTTCAACCTTCACTTATTAACCTTGAACCTCTGAACCTCAGAGCAAACAACATAGCTGAGAGCATCCATAACAAAGTTCTTGAACTCAAAAGCATCCTTAACCTTACAGAATAATCTATCTCGAATATCAAGCTCTCCCAGAACTCAGTTCTTCCCTTCCTGCAACCCTTACCGCCAGCCTTTAGACACCTTCGCCCTCGCAAGCATCCTAACTACCTCTTGGAGGACAACATTTAAGCCCTACGCTTAATCTACAAGTCCTTTGCTGATGCCCATTATAAAGGTTCTGAGCCTAATCCACATGCCATGCAGAAATCGGGAAACGGCGAAAACAACCAGTGGATGGGTGTCGTATCTAAGTACTCTAAGCGCATGTTCATGTTCGCGAAAACCCAGATTCCTGCAGATAGGTTTAATCCACCTGTTACGGGACAGCCCATATGCTGGACAAAAGAAAAATACAAGGCTTACATTTTCTAATGGGTGTTCGTATGCCGGACACTCTGTACTTTTATTTACATCCCATTTGTTGGTCAATCACCTTAGTGGTAAGCTACCCATTCTCAATTGTAAATATAGCTTCCTAGCTTGGGCTGGGTAGATCATATCTAGGAATTCCTCCTTCTTATATTCTGTTTTTATGTCGAGGAATTCACTAGTCATTCTCCCTACTGCCGTACTAACATTCAGGGCCAACAAATTATTAGACCTATACCTTTTTACCAGGTCAGTTCTGGAATTAGCCAGTGAAGCTGACTCAGGAGATTCCCATAACCCAGGGACATCAAGCTGTACACACAGATCCTTGATATGCGATAACCAAGTAATTTACCTTGACCTCCATGCCACCCATACCTCCTGGAACTCTGCACAATACGGTGCGAGCTCTGGGACGGACCAAAATCTTCTCCAATAAGTTAAAGGCCTCAGGGCAACCTCCTCTTCCACGGGGAATAACCCAAGGTCAAATCTTAATGGGACCAATGGGGTACTGACAGGTAGGGCAAACAGCTCTCTCATAAATGTGTGTTTTCGACCCTTACCAAACTTTTTGGCCGACAATGTCCCCATAATTCTGCCCCGTATAGTGCGGCTACTCTGGCTTGTACCCTGTATATTTCAGTAACAGGGGCAGCCGGCTTGAATGGAGATGTTATGTACTTTTTGGATAGCCCACCCACAGTCTGCGTCAGTTTCAGTGAGGATTTCGTCATTTGTGCATCCCACCCCAGATATTCCTCGAGAGTAATTCCTAAATAATCAAAAGTCTTGACTCTCTCAAGAGGTGTGCCGTTTAGGGCAGGGTTAGGTCTTGTTTGCCTTTGGGGATTAAAAATCATGAAATTTTGTTTTAGCCAGATTGATTTCTAATCCACTTAAGGCGCAGAAATCTGATAATCCATCAAGGATGCGTTGGATGCCAGTGGCTGTTCGAGACAGCAGTAGAGTGTTATCCCCAAACATTAGCTCGGGCACTCTTCCTGTGGCTAGTCTTGGGGCATCCGTATCTTTTATGGCTAAAAGGTGTTTAACAAGCCCATTTATGTACAGACAAAAGAGAGTAGGGGTCAGCACACACCCCTGGCGTACCCCCCTTTGCACTGGAAAATGTGCAGACAATTCTCCCGCGTTTCCACATCTAACCTGGGCGTAATTTCCTGTGTGGAGCCTGATCGATACTTCCAGGAGATAAAGCGGCATACCAAGGTCACGGAGAACTCTCCACAGCTTATTCCTGGGGACCAAATCAAACGCGGCCCGTAGGTCCACAAAAATGAGGTAGAGGCTGCCACCCGCCACACTCACTGTTTTCCAGAAAAGTACCTGTAGGCGGAAGATCTGGTCAATAGTGGAAATACCAGATCTGAAGCCCGCTTTCAAATTACTTAAGATCTGATTTTCCCCTTCCCATAGCTGGATCCTATCCAGGAGTATCCTCCCAAAAACCTTTTGTTTGATATCTATCAGGCTAATGGGCCTGTAGTTTGAGGATGCTGGGGACAGCCTTTTCTGAAAATGTGAACTATCTCAGCCCCCCTCCATGTCTCAGGTGGGTCTGTGCCCATTAGTATTGTATTAAACAAAACACAGAAATAAGGGGCCCATATTTTGGGTTCCGACCGAAACAAGTCCCCGGGGATATTATCAAGCCCCGGGGCTTTGTTGGGCAGTAGCTTAGTAATGGCAATCTCTACGTCCAGAGTTGATATCTCCGGAATTCCCCCCCAGTCGATGCTCGTGGAGGAGGCTTATGGACTCCAAATCGGAGTCACCATTACTTGGCTCAGCGTAAAGACCACCAAAGTGTTCTTCCCATACTATTGGGGCTATATTTGGGCTTATAGCGTTCCTCTCAACCCTGCCCTCATTACTAACAATTGCTGAGAAAGATTTGAAGTCTCTCCATTCTAATGCCTCCCTCAAATCTACTCACTGTTCCACCTCCCAGGACTTTCTTTCCCTTTCTATAACTTTTTTATTGCACCCTTAGTGACTTAGTTCGTAATTTGTCTTTTTTTTTTATAGCTTTGACCAGCTCTCCTTTCAATTTGCGGCATTCAGAAGTATACCAAGGGTGAGTCTTAACCACATTTTCCCTAGTAGTCTGAAGTGGGAAAAAATCCTCTAACATTATTGAGGCTAACTGTTTGTGAATTTCAATGGGTCTACTATCCACCCCAGCTACAACCCCCATAGACCCCACCTCTGCCATATCATTAAGGAAGGGCAAGACTTGGCGATAGATTTGGGGCTGCCGTTCAGAAGAACCCATAATAGAGGGCCATTTTACTCTCCTTTTGTTGTTGTGCAGGAGAAGAGCCAACTTCCTGGCTTCAGGGACATTACCAGGGCATTATGGTCGCTGTCCAACCGATGATGGATCTTAAAGTCCTGGACCTTGTTCCACGATCTAGATTCGACTAGAATGTAATCGTTGATCGAAGATTGACCAACTCTATTAAAAGTTACATTACCAGGCCTATCTGATTTTAATCGGCCATTACAAGGTCTTACTGATAGGGACAATATAAGGGACATAATTTGGAGTACCAACGGTGTCCACGCTTTTACTATAGGTATCGATGGTTCCGGTATATTCCAAAATTGGTTTTCTTCCTCAGGGTCCTCCAAACTTAAATTACTGAGGGGTTCAAATTGACAGTTGAAGTTCCCCCAAAAATTATACCAATGTCGGGATCCAGGGTTCTGACAAATCCCCTCAATTGATCAATAACCAAGTACTCCTGACCACTCTGTGATGGCCTGGAATAGATGTTAATTATGGCTAGGTGCTTGTTCCCTGGAAGTATTAACAAGACACATAAGATGTCTGGGGAATTGACTGTGACCTGCTTCGCCAAAACTCCCAGGTGAGTGGCTACCCACATACTAAGCCCTCCTGACGGTCTCCCTCTTTCCCCTTTTGTTGCAGGAACATTAAATGTTGCAAACCCACTCCGCTGGTAATCGTCCAGAGCCCACGTCACCTGCATAAGGCAGATATCGTGTTTGTCCATGAACAGACCCCAGTCATCTGATGTTAGTTTATTTTTCAGGCCTGCAACATTCCAGGAAAGTATGTTGATACTCCTGTTTTCTTCCCTGTGTGTTGGGCTTCTACTTGCACCATAGTCGGGTGATCTGAAAAGACAGTCACTCGGCTCTATCGATCCCTTCCTTTCACCCACGCAGCTGTCTCCCCTTCTCCCTATTACTCTAGCCTTAGTACATCCACTTTCCGTGTCACCCCCTATCCCACTCAGTGAATCACTTCTGGTATGATTTTTTCTGTCCCCTGATGTGCCTTCCTCTGCCACAGTTCCTGACACAAAAAAGGTGCTTCATCTCAGTAAAATTAACTTTTTCTGCCTGCAAATTCTTACATTCAGCTGTGTAGCAGGAGGGCTTCCTTAGTTTCATTAGTCAGTCTACAGATTCCAGGTTGCTAAATTTGTTATGGTGGTAAAACATATTCAGTGGCATTGTGCTATTTAATGGGCCCATCCAGTTAATCCCCTCCCACTTATGCTCAAAGAAGTCCTTGCTGTATGTACCCGGTTAGAAATAAGTCAGTGGCAGGGTTTTAATAGGCGTATCTGGGCTACCTGACTCCAAATTACAGATATACCTAACTGTCCAGCTATTCCTAAAATTGATCACAATGCAATCCCCTTCTATGTTCTTCTCTCTTGCTCCCACCCAATCTAATCGTCTAGCGAATAAGATTTCACTGGTTCCCCCGATCGGCAGAGGTCTATTACGCTTCAACCAGTAAAAACGGTATAGCCCCCTGGCCTGGATTCAATACCTGCTCGGGTCCTTGGCCATAGCTACTACCTCCCGTCACCTCACTACCCCCGTATTGTTTGTGTTAACTGGGGGGCTTAGTGGTACTATCACTGGCTGGGTAGATTGATGTATATCTGCTATGGCACTTTGGGCAGATGGTACCCTCTCTTTGGTTGCATCCACTGAAGTTATGCTCTGAGTACCTAACTGACTTAGGCCTGATGTTCTTGTACCATTATGGGTCGTTTCCAAGAGCCCCCTTTGCCGTTGCTCCCACTTTCAGTATACACAGGGATTCAAGGCAAGACAGTCTTTTCTCGATGGAGTCCAGTCTTTTATGGATCGGGAGACAAGACTCTATAAATATCCGTGCCATTTTTGCCCCAAAGTCCCCTCCTCTTTCTAATGGCGACGTGGCTTCATCGACTTCAATAAGTGACTTCTCCGCTCCAAAATGCTGACCATCTAATTCAGCCACAGAAGGTTCAGTGTCCTTGGTAAAACGTTTTTGCCTTTTAGTGTTCTTATTTACTAGTGCAGCTCCCCCACGCTTTCTTTTGGCTGCTTGCTCCAAGACTTTACTTGTCACCACTGGATTGGTATCCAAGGCCAATCGGGTAGACTGGGCGGATCTTGTGAATCTTGAACTTTGGAGGGGTGTTTCTGGGACAGACTCTGATGTGGCCCTGTTCACTGGTGGGCTATGCAACATCACTACTACCTCTTTCAAGCTGTTAGCCTCCCCCGCCGGTCTAACTGGTACAGTATCAGGTCCTGGTTGTGCAACCGGTAGTAACAGTGGCGGTCGGAGTATAAAATCTGGTACCGGAGATAGGGCTGTAGCTATTTGTCCCAGTGAAGACCGCTTGTCAAGAATTTGGACTATAGATAATCTTTTCTTAGTGAGTTCAATTTCCCTTCGAAGGGCAGACGATGCCCTAATTAGGAACTGATCTATGGTCCCTACAACACTTACTGTAATGGACTTCTGCCCCTTCCCCACTCCATTAGCAGCCATACCCTCGTAACGTCAAAGTGTAAAGATCACAGGGCCAGACTCTGATGTGGCCCTGTTCACTGGTGGGCTATGCATCAACACTACTACCTCTTTCAAGCTGTTAGCCTCCCCCAGTCTAACCGGTACAGTATCAGGTCCTGGTTGTGCAACCGGTAGTAACAGTGGCGCTGGGAGTATAGAATCTGATAATGGAGATAGGGCTGTAGCTATTTGTCCCAGTGAAAACCGCTTGTCAAGAATTTGGTCCATAGATAATCTTTTCTCAGTGAGTTCAATTTACCTTTGTAGGGCAGACAATGCCCTAATTAGGAACTGATCTATGGTCCCTACAACACTTCCTGTAATGGACTTCCGCCCCTTCCCCACTCCATTAGCAGCCACAGAGAAGGGCCCCGTCCCAACCTCAATCAGCCTTGGATGGCCATAGACTGTCCCGCCGTTGTCCCCAGCTTCTCCTGGCACATCCCTCGCGCGATCCCGCAACGCGGGGCTGAGCGCAATTTTAAAGCACCTCGGGCGCAGGAATGACGTGGGCGGCTTTCACCACTAAGGATCCTGGGTATCATAGTCCTCGTCCAGCGGCTGCGGGAGTTGGAAGTGCGGTGGCGGGAAGACAGGAGAGCAGGCAGGACGAACAGCGTCTGAAGGGAAGAACCAGCAAGTAATAACAGCAATGCCCCAAGCAGTTTACGACAACACCCGCTCCACCGGGGCTGAGCGCAATTTAAAGCGCCTCCGGGCGCGGGAATGACGTGGGCGGCTTTCGCCGCTAAGGATCCTGGGTATCGTAGTACTCCTCTCGGTGGCCGCGGGAGTTGGAAGTGCGGCGGCGGGAGGACAGGAGAGCAGGCAGGACCACCAGCGTCTAAATGAAAGAACCAGCAAGTAATAACCGCAATGCCCCCAGCAGTTTGCGACAACACCCGCTCCACCGGGGCTGAGCGCAATTTAAAGCGCCTCCAGGCGACAACATAGCTGAGAGCATCCATAACTCCGTTCTTGAACTGAAAAGCATCCTTAACCTCACAGAATAATCTATCTCGAATATCAAGCTCTCCCAGAACTGTTCTTCCCCCACTACCCAAGCCCTTCCTGCAACCCTTGCCGCTAGCCTTTAGACACCTTCGCCCTCGCAAGCATCTTAAGTACCTCTTGGAGGACAACATTTAAGCCCTTCTTTTAATCTACAAGTCCTCTGCTGATGCCCACAATCCTCCAGACAAGAAAGGTGAAAGCTTAATGTATACAGTTACATTCAACTCTAATAACCATCAACTCTCAGCAAAAGAGGAGTAAACAGCAACAACTTAGCGCAATTATCCTTATCCTCCTTAACTCACAAGACATGCACGACCCTCCTCTCTCCGGCCTCCTAATTACCTTCCTATTGCCAGGCGCCCACAAGACAAGGCCAGCACAACCTGTGAAACTAAAATTCTGGCTCAGGGACACAAAGAGCCTATATCTCGAGAAGCTGGCTGCACATTGCGAGAATGAACCCCCCCACCCCCAATCTCTCAAAGGTCAATGACCTTACAGAACACTACAACTCAACTATGTCTGACATAATTAATGATCTTGCCCCACTAAAGCTAAAAATATCCAGATTTAAAGACAAAAACCCCCGGTTCAAGGGATCCCCCAACAATGAAAGGAGAACCCTCCAGCTAACAGAAAGAACCTGGAGACAGCACCCCTCAGCCTCCCAACTAAAACTTCTAGGACAGACCGTAAATGCTTACAACAGGAACATCCTCAAATCAAAAAAGGAGTTATTTTGATTGGAACTGGAAAATAATAAGAACAGACCTCGTAAGCTCTTTGAAATGATCAAACGGTAATCTAACAAACTGATGAAAACTTCCAAAGAAACCTCAAGATTCCTAATAACCTATAAAGAGCTTCTTTATAGCCAAAATCACCTCCATAGGAAAAGAACGTAATTCCGCCACCAACATCCGGCCTCTTCCTACCGGGTCCCATCTCACCTCTCTTCCCCTCCAGACAACACCGAAGAACAAAGCGCACTAGTCCAACTTCAAGTTATGGACTACAATAATCCACGCTTGCCTACTAGAAGGGTTCATACCTGACTCTGTAAAAGCTGGTCAAGTCGTCCCCATCTTAAAAAAAAACATCTTGAATCCTGCTACTCCAGACCATTTCAGACCGATATCCAATATCCCACTTCTAAAAGCTCTGGAGAAATGTGTGCAACTTCAACTGAGCCAACATATCACCAACTTTAATCTGCTAGACAAATTCCAATCCGGGTTGAGGCCTGGGCACAGCATGGAAACGACTATTCTCCATATTCTGGATGACGCTCTTAAAGCCTTTTACCAGGGCAAAACATGGCTCCTAATTCTACAGGATTTATCCTCATCATTCAACACAGTCAACCACAAGAAACTACTTGAATGCCTCAAATTCAGGATGGGAGTAAGGGGAAATGTTCTCAAAAGGTTTAGATCCTTCCCCTGGACTAGCACCTACAGATTCTTAGTCAACAGTAAACTATCTGCTCCTTCCCCAATAACGATCGGAGTCCCCCAAGGATCAACTCTTTCCCCAACCCTCTTCAAACTCTACCTTGAACCGTTAGCTGAACGACATCATATCGCCAACATCTCCTTCCACATATATGCCGATGATACCCAAATCTATACCAAAATCTCATCTCTAGAGGATATCTACTCTTTGAATGAGGCACACATGTTGACTGTTCAGTGGCTCGCCTGCAACCAGCTCAAACTAAATGCACAAAAAATGGAGTTCCTAATAATCTCCCCCCTAAAGTAACACTGACATCCAGGAATGGACCAAGTCGATCACAGCACTAAACTGCACACCAACCATAGTAGAATCTGTCAAATCTCTCAGAATAATCCTAGACAGCAACCTGAATATGCAAGACCACATCAACTCGATGGCTAAAACTGCCAGATTTTATCCAGATTTTATCTGAGCTACCTGAGGAAACTAAAACCTTTCCTTGATGCCTCAAACCCAAAAATGGACGTCCAGGCAGTAGTTATCTCCAGAATCGAATACAGATGATCAACCCTTTCAGGCCTGCCCAAGATTGCCATGGACTCCCTAAAAGCTTTCCTCAATGCCGCTGCCAGACTCTTAGGAGGCACAAAAAAAATTCAACCACATCTCACTGCATATGAAGGCACTGAACGGGCTTCCTCTTGTATCCAGAAACCAACTCAAACTGGCATATATCACCCACAAAGCACTACACACAAAATCCCCTGCAGAAAAACTCACATTTGTGCTTTCCCTGGGGCCGCACCAAGAATGTGGAGCTTGCTGCCGTCTTTCATCAGAAAAATTCCATCTCTATCAATATTTAATAATGAAGCCAAAACCTTCCTAATGGGCAAATTTCTCCCATAAATCATGCATTGCACACACCGCTCAGTGGCTTTGCTTTTTTTTTGTTGCCGCTAGAGTTTGGACAGACTGGCTGCTATCCATCTTGTACTGACCTTGTACTCCCACAAATGTATGTGCTGGATTTCTCTACATTATGATCTGAACATTGTATGCACCCTGTTATTCTTCAAATGTTTCACTTCCTTCTACTCCTACTTATATTGGGCTTTTATACTATTTCATACTTGTATAGGATGTGTTATCCCTGTGAAGCGATCCTGGTGGTGCCGAGAGTGGCGTGCTCTGCTGTACGGAGCTGCCTGGTGCTTCCTCTGCTTACCGCCCCCCTTTCACGCTGCAGATCAGGATGGCTCCGAAGGGGAGCGGAAAGGGCGCAAACACCAGGGGGGCGGCCACAACAGGAGCAGTTTCATTGTTGGCCTAGGCCTCGGCAGTGGCCGCAAGCCGTTCTGCGGCAGTAGCAGCTCATCTCCGGTTTGTAGACGGGGTAGGCTTACAGAATGGCAGCTGCGCTGTGAGTTATCCTCTGGATAGTGAGCTACAGAAGGCAGATGCAGAGACATCAGCGGCGGCGGTGGCAGCAGCAGTACAAAAGCGGGTAGTCCCTGCTATTTTTAAGAAAAAGGCTACATTATGAGGTAAACCAGAGGAGCTACTTGACAGTCACCCTACAGGACAGGTAGGGGACTCCAGTGGCAACAGTGTAGCAGCAGTAATTATTGAAGATGATAGTGTTTTGAATGTAGCAGGGAATGTAGTAGTGAACACGAATAGCATTGGGAGCATCTCTACTGTAGTGAATTCTGGGGATCCCACAGAAGAAATTCTGAATGATTTAGAGTCAGCTGGATCTGGCGGGAAGTTTTATTCTATGTCCGATGTATCTAATGTCTCAGAGAATGATACTGAGAGCATAGAAGGCGATTGGGCTGATGAAATTGACTCTCAGCATGAGGAAGATGATCCTAGCTCTGGGTTTTCTATGAGCAAAGAGGCAGTGCGAAAAATGCAAGATTCTGGGAATCCCCTCTTCAAGGGGATTCCGATTCCTGTTGGCCAGCCCGTATAGGACCACTCACCGGTATCTCATCCTGAGGGCGAAGGTGGTGGCGCTAGTTCTGGCTCAAAGTTTGATGGAGATGGGATGGTGAAATTACACTTAACACAATATATAGGGTAATAATGTTTCACAGGGAAGAGAAGAAGTCTGAAAGTTTACGTACCCAGGGGGCTGTTCGAAAGTTACAGAATACTGTGCGCCGAATCGCCAAATCATGCACGGAAAGTTCAACAAGGGTTATAGAGGCAGAAGAGAGGATCTCGGTATTGGAAGACCAATTAGTCCAACAGAAGACAATGTTTACAGTGTTACAAAAAACTAGGGAAGACACGGACTAGAAATTAACTGATCTTGAAAATCGAGCCAGACGGAATAATCTGCGCGTTTTGGGGGTTGCGGAAGTTAGGGAGGGGAAGGATGTGAGGCGGTATATTATAAAATTGTTTACTCAGGCCTTCCCTGATCTAAAACACTGGAATTGGGAGACTGAGATTATTAGAGCTCACAGATTTCCATTTGCTCAGAGAGGGGCCGCAGGAGGCTCCAAGGATAAGCCTAGGGCAATATTGATCTGTCTAAATAACTACTTGCTACGCAAAGCTTTATATGATCTTGCGAGGCCGGACAGGAGAAGATCTGCCAAGGGATGTGACTTTTTTGTACGCCCAAACTTTTGTCAGGCTACAGTCCAACAGAGATGGAGATTCAGGCTAAAGGGGGGCAGGCTTTCCTTCTGAACCCTGCAAAGTTAACCCCTTCCACACTCATGACGAGCTGGGCTCGTCATGGTGTAGCCTCCTCGTACACTGATGACGAGCCCAGCTCGTCATGAAATAAAGTAAAACAGCAATTCCCAGCACAGGAGGGGAAAACGCCTAGCAGCCATGTGGTTAAAAGCTATATACAAAGAAAAATCTTATTTTTTTGTATCAGAGATTAAGGCAGAAGAGTTCTTGAAAACAATGTGAAACTAGTATGGGATATAAAGTTATTTGCTTCCATTCGTTAGGCAAGGTGTATTTATATTGGGTATCAGCACCAATCTATCGTTCTTAATATATATAATAATAAAGGGCTTTAAATGATGATATAAAAGTGATTAAATTAAGTCACTTATCGGTAACTATACAACATTTCGCAAAAGGTCATCGAAACTGTGATAAATTATGTAGATACACGGAAAGAACAGTGTGTTAATATTATTGATACTACACCACACTACCTCCCATTGCCTGATATAGAGGGCTTTAAACGGCAATGTGCGGAACAGCGAGGTGTATTGAATAAAATAAGGCTAATAGCCTTATTCATTGAGAACTGTTTGCCTGTGTGTCCACACACCTATTTGGCCAGAGATGTACGGCATATATAAATCACCAGGAGAGTGGGTTAATGTGAGGCAGTGTGGAATAGTACCAATAATATTAACACACTTTCATTTCCGTGTATCTACATAATTTATCACAGTTTCGATGACCTTTTGCGAAATGTTGTATAATTACCGATAAGTGACTTCATTGAATCACTTTTATATCATCATCTAAAGCCCTTTATTATTATGTATATTAAGAACGATAGATTGGTGCTGATACCCAATATAAATACACCTTACAATCGCGTTTATAGGTCCAGCGACACCAAAAAAAATCTAAGGAAATAAGAAGGGTGTTGCTCGACGAGCGCTGTATATCTTCCGGGTAGAGGTAACTATAACTGATAGAAAAGCTCCCACCCCGCCTAATAACATCAGCCCCTTATCACAATCGTAGATAAGCTCCCGCTATGTTTAACAACATTAGTCCCTGATTCAGTACGGTCGAAATGGACAGCTTAAATAACGCTGTATTTGCCGAATCTATGACTGTATGAAGACTGGGTTCTCTCACATGCAAGTTGGTGGGGGGCGAGATCCGAAAATATTAATAGTAGTCTCCCTCTTAAACTTGAGGGCTGGTACCAAAATACAACCAGTTTTACACCAGTTGAATGGCCACTGAAGTCACACTAGTTAACCACCCGTATCTTTTAGGGTATAGTCGACATATAGGTGTGCTGACAGTGTTTGCAGATGTGTAGCATGTGGCTATGAGTGTACTGACCTAATTTTCTTGGTTTGGAAACCTTTTATATTTCTCCAATAGAGCGGTGCTCCATTTACCTGCGCCATAGCCAGTTGGGGTGGAGTTGTGCTCTCCTGCCAAATAGGTAAGCAAGAAGCTAGTATTTGCACGAGATCTAGGTGTTTAATTAATTATGCACCAAGGATGATACAATGAATGTTTTAGAGTCACTCTGTTTGGTAATGAGTTAGTAACATTTGGAAACCGAATGCTTGGGTCTATATAATTGCAGAAACATGTTGACCTCACACAATACAAAGTGGATATTTGTTTAACCTACTTTGACTATCGTACTGATTTTATTGCTTTGGAAACAGAGAAATACTAATTAAACACATTTTTCTCTCTTTTCTTCAATTTTAACTATTTTCACTTTATTTTCACTTTTTTCACATTTCACGCACTGCTATATAGTTACTTCCACTAGCCCAGACATTACCAGCTCACTGGGATACCACTCTATCACTCCTATGGATAAGAGCTACTATGTTTCCTAGTGAGTAGGATCCCAGATGATGAATACTGATGGGTACCTTTCACACATGGAAAGTATCCTGTTAGTTTAGTTTAGTGTCTCTGTCACTTCTTCCTTAGTCAGTTACATTTCTAGTCAATAGAGTGCTCTTGTTGGCCCACAGCTAGTTTCTGTTTGCTATGAATATTGTACTTGGGGTAATAGCTGTGAAGGATCGGTAAAAAAACCCTTGGACCCTCTTTCTCTCTGTTTGTCTATAAACCCCCTATTTTCCCCCACTAAGACACCTTCTTGGGATAGTAGTATAAATCCCATAAAGCCAAAACGTACTGACTACGATGCCTGTCTGTAACCAGCACCTTGTTAGCAAGTTCCAAGGATTGATTTATATTGAGGCTGACCGCCCCTAATGTTTGCTCCCATTTAAGCTGACAGCTATCTAATTCGTCTAAAAGAAAGAGCAACCATTTGCTGATAGTATTGCCCTATCCGGGTCTTCTTCCTCATTTCCTCAATTAACTGAATTTTTTCAAGCTGCGATCCTCTATCAAGGCCATGTTTAGCCAAGAAGCTACGAATTTGCACATATTCAAAAAAGTCTCCCCTATCCAAAGCGTACTTTTCTTTGAGCTCAGAAAAAGCTATCAGTTCCCCTTGATCCGTAAAATCACCTAAACAAGAGATGCCTTTTCTATCCCATTTAAAAATAACCTGATCTCTAAAAATTGAGGGGAGAGTCCCTGCGGCGTTGAACGAAGTATAAAAATTCACTTTCGGAATTTTACATACCTGTCTAATTTGTTCCCAGACTCGATGCGCTGCCCGAAGAATCTTAAACCTTGCTTTCTTACAATACGATGGCTCTAAA
Source organism: Lissotriton vulgaris (assembly GCF_964263255.1). Classification (NCBI taxonomy): domain Eukaryota; kingdom Metazoa; phylum Chordata; class Amphibia; order Caudata; family Salamandridae; genus Lissotriton; species Lissotriton vulgaris. The sequence goes on along the minus strand of NC_141691.1, from coordinate 2,102,156,007 downwards.
ATAGTCACTAACAAGCCATTGGCTTGCTCACCCATAATAAGGTCATATATTGATGGTCTATGAAATGCAGTAATAGGGGCTTTACGGCCCAGAATCAATGGTCCCATAATCTGTAACATAGCTGCCCAAAAATACATTATAAAATGTGGAACTCCCCATCCTTCCCGATTCCTTGGAAGAATCATTTTTTTATGGGCCCTCCTTGTTCTACGATATCCCCACAAAAGTCTTGCACAGACTCTATCTAATTTCAAAAACACTAAACTAGAAAACTCCAATGGGATAGTCCTGAACATATACAAACATTTGGGGAGGACAAGCATTTTTATAACGTTACATCTGCCATGCAGAGAGAGGTGCAAATGATCAAGCCTTTCTAGAACTGTATTAACATTTTCTATAACGGGTAAGATATTCAGGGCTGGAATCTCGTCCACCTTAGAAGTGATTCTGATTCCTAGATATGTAACCTATGTGACAACATATATGCTGGCCGGGGGATCTGGCCTAGAATACAGCACCTGCGTTTTTCCAACATTAAGCTTATAGCCAGAAAAAGAGCCAAACTGTGTAGCTAACATTTTATTTGTTGAGAGACAAGCTGGCAAATCCCCAGATACTACAAGAATATCATCAGCATATGCCAATGCTCTATAATCCACTTCACTCAATCTAATTGGTTTGATATCTTCATGACTGTTAACTTTAGACAGAAATAAATCAATATATAAAGCAAATAAAAGGGGAGAGCACGGACACCCTTGACGTGTACTGCGACTAATGTTACATTTACTGGACAGCAACCCTGAAATCCATATTGACTCCACTGGATTCATATAAAGTGTCTTTACAGCTTGGATGAATGATGGGCAAAATCCTTTACACCTCAGGACCTCCCATAGGTAACCCCAGGAGACCCTGTCAAACGCCTTTTCGGCATCCAACAGGATCACCCTTAGGTCAGAGTCTGTTGCTTTTGCCCAATCCAAAAGAGTTATAACCCTTCTGATATGATCAGCAGTATCACGTCCTGGGATAAAGCTGTGCGGTACAATAGCTACTAAGGGGGAGATAACCATCCCAAGACGCAGTGAGGTTCCGTGACAATTTGAACCCGTGTTTTCAATATTGTCGGAAATACATAATATTGATATCAGCGAACCGCAAATGATCCATTTAGCATATCCTGGTGTTTTCGCTACGCTACGAGCAAGAGCACTCCTTTTATAAACACATTTCTGATCTACCCACGGCATCCATCTTAGATCATGGCAGCCATTTTGTGTTTCTTGCCCTCACATACGCAATAACCTCTGATCACTTCATTTCGATTAAGGACACGTAGCCTTAGCCGGAGATTCACCTCTTTCATGACACGTGCACCCTAAACCAGATCACGCTGTAGCTACATGACTCGACAAAGGCTGCCTCCTCTGCCCGAGGCCAGCCCACCTGAACTGGTTCTCGTGTCCATTGTCCCGATCACGATTAGGTGGCCGAAGCCGGTAGCCTTGCCCATTTACGACCCACAAACATCTCTTATCCCGCTTTTCTATCTTCCACACCTGGCTCCGTTTTTTTCTTTCTGAATCTTTATTAGGGGGAGGTAACGAAATTTACGATGAGGCGGTCCGGCTCTTGAATGCAATATTGACAAGGGATTGTGATGAACTAGTGGGAACCCCTCTTTGTAGATGTTTTGTATCAGATTTTATCAAGGGTTCCTGTGTACGCCAAATATTTATTGTTTGTGACACAAAGGTTTTGGGAATGTACCAACATGTGAAGAATTCGCTTGAAGGCCAAAATGTAGTATATAAGGAGCAACCCTCTTTGTACAATTTGAACAGGCTCCTAGTTACTGCCCATGCGTAGTTTCTGTGACTTCTGTGTCCCTGCAGTAATAAACCTTTGGTCTTTGACGCCACCATCGAGAAGCCCGTGTTTCTGTTCATTTGCGCACCAAGGCAGGTGGAACTCCGGGGTCTTTGGGTGTTGTTCCCTGACACCTCTGGACGGAACCAAAAAGTCCAGAACTCCAGCAGAGCCAGTGTTTTGGAATATATTTTGCTATCAGAATTGATTAGCAATATGGGTCTGTATGAGGAGGGAGACTGTCCAGGCTTCCGTTTTTTTTTACAACAACTATCATGGTTTTCCTCCATAAATCTGGAGCTACCCCTAATTGTGCATTTTGAAACAGAGACATGAGCTCTGGCTTCAAAACATGGTGAAACCTCCAAGCGGAATTCCATCGGGCCCAACTGCTTTACCCCTAGCTAAGGATAAAATCCCCATTTTCACCTCCTCCCATATAACATCAGCTGCCAACAACACATTGTCCTCTAACCAACCTTTTTAATTATTCCCTTAGAACCTCGATTATACCGGATTCTTGGCGTGGAGCGATAATCCACCCAATCTACAAATCAGGTCTCCATTCATCACCAAACAATTACAGACTGATGCTCTCTTGGATATTGAGGCGAAACACTACGCGAGCATTCTCCTGAATGAGCTGAGAGCGTGGGCGGAGGAGAAGAATTTGATACCAATGAACCAAACCGGCTTCATTGCCAAATCCGGAACCATGACTAACTTATTGACATTAGCCATCATTGTTGATAAAGCATGCTTAACATCTGGGGCTGTTTTTTGCTGCTTTGGTGATTTTAAAGCCGCTTTCGACAGGGTTCCCAGGGCAGCCCTATGGGAAAAGCTAAGGAGATGGGGAATCCCTCGAAAACTTCTGGAGGCAATAATTCAGTTACATTCAGGTACATGGGTTCAGGTGAAGTTGGGGTCCGGCACACATCTCTCTTTGAAAATCATGACAACTAGGGGTGTCAAACAGGGCTGTGTGCTGGCCCCACTTCTTTTTAATCTGTTTATTGCTGACTTGACGACAACTTTAGATGAAACCTATAGTCTCCCTCCAAAGATGGGTGGTGTTCCCAAAAGCAACCTGCTTTGCGCTGATGACCTAGTGCTTCTCAGTCTAACACGCGTTGGTTTACAAAGGCTCCTGGTAAAATTATACAATTACACCACTGCAAACCTGTTAGAGGTTAACCTAAAGAAAACTCAAGTGGTTACCTTTGGAAAAAAAAGAAAAGTCGGGGGAGGATGATCATATAACAACATGACCATTGCAGTAGGAAGTGTATACAAATACCTAGGGGTCAATCTCGACTCAAGGGGCAATTTTTCGAAACAGCATAAGGAGATATCTGCTAAAGCTATGACCCTACAGGTGACCCTCTCCAAGCTCTCAAAAAAATTGTCTGGCCCAAGTTTAACTCTTCTACTAGAGGTCATGAGAGCAAAAATAGTCCCGACACTGTCATATGGTAATGAGATTTTCAGGGGTAAACTGAACATGAATTTAAACCAACACGTGACCAAAATTTATAAAAAAGTCCTTTGTTTTCCCAAAAATGCCTCTGCTGCCCAGATTAGGCTAGAATTTGGTTTATTAAACTATGAAGCCTCCAGCATTGGCACATTTCTAAATCTCTGCCACAAATTCAGACAAGCAGACACAGGCTCATTGGAGTCACTAGTTTGGCAAGACATCTCTGTGAAAAACCCAGGGGGCACGTATGGACGCCTCTTTAAGGAGTACATTCAAGAACTCTCTGTGGGTGACCTATGGGATCTCAACCCCAGTATGACAGTATTTAAATCCACCATTAAGAAAAGCGTCCGAATAAGTTCCCTCATCATGGATAAAAATCACTTTGCCAAACGTAGACACGCCTGGGCCATTATGAACTCGTACGGGCGTTTAGCTGCTGCAACCTATCTGTCCTGCACCTACTCCCTGCACCTAAAACTCAGTTTTATGGCTATCAGACTTGGTGACTGGCAATTTTTAAAAGATCTGCCAGGCTGGCGCCGCACGTCAGATGAAATATGGTGCAGAGGGTGCGGCAGGACGGCTGAAACTCTGGAGCACGTGGTTTGTCTTTGCCCAGCACTCATGGCACAGCGCAGACGTAAATTGAAAGTGGAGTGGAATAGGTTGGGAATCCGGTCCTGCAGTCAGGCAATCATTGCGGCCTTATGCCCAGAAAACACGGCTTTAAATATCGGCCTTATACTGTTTATATGCTTTGCATACTGCAACTTTTTGCATGCTCCCCTCATGTTGGGAGCAGCCTAAACCAAGTTGTATCATCTGTAATTTGATTTTATTTACCTTTGCACTATCATGATTTGCTGCTAATGACCTGCTGTTGCTATTTTATCTGATCTCTTTTTTAACATTTGTAATTATTTATTAACGGCGGGTGGGCCTACAAGTTCAACACAGTAAATCACTGTATAACAAACTCTGTATCTTTTAGCCTCTTTTTTTTTTAAAAAAGTCATTTTTAAACGTCACTTGGATTGTTCAATAGGAAACTGCACAATGCAATGTGGGAACCTTTATCCACTTAAAGTTGATCATTGATGTTATTTATGCTCTTACAATGTGTATTGCTGTTGGCACTTCTTTTAAGGACTTTATTTTATATCCAAATAAAGATTATTATTATTACATTGTCCTCCTCTTAAATGTTGATAGTTCCTAAATTCCCCAAAAATTCCTCCACCAGACGTTCTATATTTGTTAATATGTCCTCTGTATATAACTCAGCATAATATCTACTGAGAACTTTCAGAATATTAATTGGTGACTCAACTACCTTATCATTATGATCACATATCTAAAATATTGTATTTATACTTTCCCTTTGCCAGAGTCTTTTTGCTAGTATCTTCCCAGCGTCCTCACCCAATTCATAAGCCTGAGTCCTATAAACAGATAACTTACTAACTGTTTTTTTCTACAAAATGCTTCTGAATTCTCATTTTCATGATCGACATTGACTTTAAAATATCCTCTACATTCCGCTGATGAGAGAGTTCAACCGAGAGCTGAATCTCCAAGAGTCTAAGTTGCGTCATACGATCTCTGATTTCTTTATTAATTTCGCATTGCTTGCCAATCGAATAACTCATTGTAGCGACTCTAACGCCTGCTTTAAATGCGTCCCAGAGAATCAAAGGAGGGGCTGTACCTTGATTTTTCCTTAATAAATCTGAAATCCAGGTACACATATGCTCACAGTATTCCAGATCAAACAAAAAATTACGCTCAAAAGTCCATAGCTTACATTGACGCTGAGCCTTCAACCACAGTACATTACCAGAGGATTATGATCCGGTATGATTCTTAGCATTATATCTATTTTAGAGTTCGCAGCCAGCTCCCTTGAAATAAAAAAGTAATCTAACCGGACATGCTTCCTATGGGGAGCAGAGTAAAATGTATATCCTGGAATACTGGCCCTTTGATTCACCCATACGTCAATCAAGCCTAACTCTCTGATTAGCCCTTTCACAGCCTTAAACCCCCTAGGCTTTTTCCTCATATAGGGGCAATTACTCCCAATATCCATGTTCCCCTCCAGGTGAATAATAAAGTCCCCTCATAGAACAAAGGGAGTCAGCCAATCTGCTAAATCAATTGTGACATGGTTGATATTTTGTCCTTCTTCAATTTTTTCATCATTTGTATCACCTTTTATGGTATTTAACTATTTATATGCGCCTTTAAAACCAATAAATTTGTTGAACTCAAAAATACTTAAATGGTGTAGGACTTCCGGATCATCCAAACTCGGTCCATAACACCGCGCATATTGACACTGGGAGACCATTAATAACCAATTCCGCAATGACCCAACGTCCATAACTATCCTCTTTCACCCGCTTCTTCACTCCCAGGCTGTATCTCATAAATATTGAAACTCCTCTAATATTAGACCCTTGCTTGGTACAACTGAGCAATTCCATTCCCAGCTCCTGTAACACTTTACGATGTTTCCAGGCTATATGTGTTTCCTGTAAGCATAACACATCAGACCGTTGAATCCTCAACATTTAGGCCAACACCCCTCTTTCTTTTATCGTTTAATCCACAGATGTTCCATGTACAAAATAAGAACCGTCCCATTCTTGTTCATTTAGGACATTTTATCTGTTTGTTCCACCCACATCAAGCTATAACATAACAATTCCTCTCCAAAACAAAATATGGTCATAGTCACAACCCCTCTATTCATCCTCACCCAACACCAGTCCACAGTGCCCACCTCAGCTCCCTCTCCACCCTGCCCGCCCAACTTCCCATCCCACCCCGGAACCTCCTCCCAAATGAAGCGTAAGGACCATATCCTCAATGATGGGAAGAGAGTTGTGAAGTGCACCCCCCTGCAGCCCCCCCCCCAGGATTTCCCATAAACCCATTTTGCTCACTGTGGCACATTAAACACACTTTTACCAGTACTAAAGAGTCCCCAGGAAGAAAAAAGACAAGAGATGCAGAAGTACATACTATCTACACATACTATTTTCACATTGTTTTCAAGAACTCTTCTGCCTTAATCTCTGATACAAAAAAATAAGATTTTTCTTTGTATATAGCTTTTAACTTTGCAGGATTCAGAAGGAAAGCCTGCCCCCCTTTAGCCTGAAAGGCTGATATCAATTGACGTAATCTCCATCTCTGTTGGACTGTAGTCTGACAAAAGTCTGGACGTACAAAAAAGTCACATCCCTTGGCAGATCTCCTCCTGTCCGGCCTTGCAAGATCATATAAAGCTTCGGGTAGCAAGTAGTTATTTAGGCAGATCAATATTGCCCTAGCCTTATCCTTGGAGCGTCCTGCGGCCCCTCTCTGAGCAAATGGAAATCTGTGAGCTCTAATAATCTCAGTCTCCCAATTCTAGTTTTTAGATCGGGGAAGGCCTGGGTAAACAATTCTATAATATACCGCCTCACATCCTCCCCCCCCCTACCTTCCGCAACCTCCAAAATGCGCAGATTATTCCGTCTGGCTCGATTTTCAAGATCAGTTAATTTCCAGTCCGTGTCTTCCCTAGTTTTTTGTAACACTGTAACCGTTGTCTTCTGTTGGACTAATTGATCTTCCAATGCCGAGGTCCTCTCTTCTGCCTCTATAACTCTTGTTGAAATTTCCGTGCATGATTTGCGATTCGGCGCACAGTATTCTGCAACTTTCGAACAGCCCCCTGAGTCTGTAAACTTTCAAACTTCGTCTCTTCCCTGTGAGCCATTATTACCTTATATATTGTGTTAAGTGTAACTTCACCATCTCCATCTCCATCAAACTTTGAGCTAGAACTAGCGCCACCACCTTCGCACCCAGGATGAGATACCGGTGAGTGGTCCCATACGGGCTGGCCAAAAGGAATCGGAATCCCCCTGAAGAGGGGATTCCCAGAATCTTGCATTTTTTGCACTGTCTCTTGGCTCATAGAAAACTCAGAGCTAGGATCATCTTCCTCATGCTGAGAGTCAATTTCATCAGCCCAATCGCCTTCTATGCTCTCAGTATCATTCTCTGAGACATCAGATACATTGGACATAGAGAAGAACTTCCCGCCAGATCCGGCTGACTCTAAATCATTCAGAATTTCCTCTGTGGGATCCCCAGAATTCACTACAGTAGAGCTGCTCCCAATGCATTCGTGTTCACTACTACATTCCCTGCTACATTCAAAACACTATCATCTTCAATAATTACTGCTGCTACACTGTTGCCACTGGAGTCCCCTATCTGTCCTGTAGGGTGACTGTCAAGTAGCTCCTCTGGTTTACCTCTTAATGTAGCCTTTTTCTTAAAAATAGCAGGGACTACCCGCTCCTTCACAGGCATGGTTTGCTACATGCCTGCACTGTTTTGTACTGCTGCTGCCACCGCCGCCGCTGATGTCTCTGCATCTGCTTTCTGTAGCTCACTATCCTGAGGATAACTCACAGCGCAGCTGCCATTCTGTAAGCCTACCCCTACCCCGTCCACAGACCAGAGATGAGCTGCTAGTGCCGCAGTACCGCTTGCGGCCACTGCCGATGCCGAGGCCAACGAGGAAACTGCTCCTGTTGTTGCCTCCCCCTGGTCTTTGCGCCCTTTTCGCTCCCATTTGGAGCCATCCTGATCTGCAGCGTGAAAGGGGGCAGTAAGCAGAGGAAGCACCAGGCAGCTCCGTACAGCAGAGCACGCTACTCTCGGCACCACCAGGATCGCTTTACAGGGATAACACATCGTATACAAGTATGAAATAGTAAAAAAAAAACAACATAAGTAGGAGTAGAAGGAAGTGAAAGATTTGAAGAATAACAGGGTGTATACAATGTTCAGATCATAATGTAGAGAAATCCAGCACATACATTTGTGGGAGTACAAGGTCAGTACAAGATGGATAGCAGCCAGTCTGTCCAAACTCTAGCGGCAACAAAAAAAAGCAAAGCCACTGAGCGGTGTGTGCAATGCATGATTTATGGGAGTAATTTGCCCATTAGGAAGGTTTTGGCTTCCTTATTAAATATTGATAGAGATGGAACTTTACTGATGAAAGACGGCAGCAAGCTCCACATTCTTGGTGCGGCCCCAGTGAAAGTACAAATGTACGTTTTTCCTTTCGGAAATGGGGTGGCAGGAGCACAAGGTCTCTGGCAGACCTGGCGTTTCTGGCTCCCTCAGAAACGATAATTTTCTCGGCGAGATATGCAGGGGATTTCGTGTGTAGTGCTTTGTGGGTGATACGTGCCAGTTTGAGTTGGTTTCTGGCTACAAGAGGAAGCCAGTTCAGTGCCTTCATATGCAGTGAGATGTGGTCAAATTTTATTTGCGCCTCCTAAGAGTCTGGCAGCGGCATTGAGGAAAGCTTTAAGGGAGTCCTTGGCGATCTTGGGCAGGCCTGAAAGGGTTGAGCATCTGTATTCGATTCTGGAGATAACTAATGCCTGGACATGCATTTTTGGGTCCGAGGCATCAAGGAAATGTTTTAGTTTCCTCAGGTAGCTCAGATAAAATCTGGATAAAATCTGGCAGTTTTAGCCATCGAGTTGATGTGGTCTTGCATATTCAGGTTGCTGTCTAGGATTATTCTGAGAGATTTGACAGATTCTACTATGGTTGGTGTGCAGTTTAGTGCTGTGATGGACTTGGTGCATTCCTGGATGTCAGTGTTACTTTTAGGGGGGAGATTATAAGGAACTCCATTTTTTGTGCATTTAGTTTGAGCTGGTTGCAGGCGAGCCATTGAACAGTCAACATGTGTGCCTCATTCAAAGAGTAGATATCCTCTAGAGATGAGATTTTGGTATAGATTTGGGTATCATCGGCTTACATGTGGAAGGAAATGTTGGCGATATGATGTCGTTCAGCTAACAGTTCAAGTTAGAGATTGAAGAGGGTTGGGGGAAAGAGTTGATCCTTGGGGGACTCCGATCGTTATTGGGGAAGGAGCAGATAGTTTACTGTTGACTAAGAATCTGTAGGTGCGAGTCCAGGGGAAGGATCTAAACCTTTTGAGAACATTTCCCCTTACTCCCATCCTGAATTTGAGGCATTCAAGTAGTTTCTTGTGGTTGACTGTGTTGAATGATGAGGATAAATCCTGTAGAATTAGGAGCCATTTTTAGGTTTTGCCTAGCCAATGCGTACGAAGTACGCATGGCTAGGAAAAACTTAATGATGTGTGTGTGTGAGGACTGGACCGTCCCTACTCTCTCATTGGCTAGCTCCATAAATGGAGGCTAGCCATTGGGAGACGGGCCTGTCCGTCAATGCCGGACCAGATTCGGGGGCGTTCCCGAGAATTTTTGGCTTTTGGCGACGTCACGCTACGTCAGACAAAAGCCCTCAGGAACGCCCCTGAATCTGGTAAGGCACTAATGGCACCCCGAGCGCTCTGCCGCCTCCTACTACGGTGCAAACGCTGCCTCCCTGATTGCCGCCGCTGCCCGGGGCCGAGAATAATTTTAGGACCTCGCCGGGGCCGCGGAGAGCAAGAACGAAGGAGCTGCCCTCCCATTGGCTGAGGCGGTCGAGCCCCCTCAGTGCCGCCGCGCTAGGAGTGGTTCTCGAGCCGCCGCGTCATCGTTGGAGCCGAGCTGCGATTGGCCGCAGCTTTGCCACCATCGGAGGCTCGGCCTGAGAGAGGCGCATCCATTGGCTACAGCCTCGAAGAAGGACCAACAGCGATCACCTTTACAGAAGAAGCCAGAATATACATGCGAAGAACCGTTTCCTCTTCTGTTTTTTTATTTATTTATATTTTATTTTATATCAATGCCCCAAGGTTTCCCTCCACCGTGGTTAGACGACCTATGGATTACTGTATTGTTCTGGGATGGCAGCGGACACCGCTCCCCCCCACACACAATCATAATACTCCCCTCCCTTCAGACGAATTATGAAATCAGAATGTTGGCCTTGCGCTCCTTCCGACTATTCCCGGATGACGGGGGAGTTCATGAGACGAGTTTAGATAAAATGTCAAAGTTTATCTTAGAGCCTCGTGTCTGGTCTACTGCTGCCCGCCCCGGCCCCCCGTTCTGGCAGCACCCCTTTCTAATGTATATTCCACCAGTTAAAGCAATAAACATTAACTCCTGCAGCCCTTGACAAGAATGTAATCTGCAAACAGATACCATAGCCCGCTCATTTTAAGCGGGGCTTCTAAGCGCTGGAAGTGTTGTTTGATAAGGGCAATTACGTATTTGGAGAAACGAGTTGTGAACAGGAGCACACAGTGTGGTGGACTCGATGAGCTGGGATTCGAAATGTGGTATTGTGCTGAAGGCGTGGCTTTCGTTGGTGCAGCAGGCGCAATGCCACTAGGGAAGATTATTTTATAATTCATACAGTAGCCGAGTTAGGTGGAGGGAGCATTTTCTTACTCTTGCTAAGCCCTTGACACACTGGCCCACTAATCACCTCTAACTGTGTATCTAAAACGTAGCACTATTTATAGCGCCTCTGAGACCACCCTCAATCAGTGATATCTCCCCGGAAGCTGGGTGGATGTTTAAGTGAATTCACTGTATGGTCAGCTCTGCTACAGAACCAGCCGTCTCTAGCGCTACCATCAAGTGTCACGATCCAGGGGCTGGTCTGTTCCACGCTATTTTTTGTCCAACGAGAAGGATGAGTTGAGATAGTATTATCACTGCTACTTATAGCGCTGCGAAGTTGCGCTTGTGTTGGCGGGTGTGTTCCTGCCGTGGCAAGCCTGCATCTGAAGAGTTTCGTTCCCGTGTTTTACGCTGGGCTCCAAAAGGATTTTTAGGATTCTACTAACAAAACAGCAACACCTTGTTGAAAGCGAGGGTGGCCCAGCCAGGGGATGCTAGCAGAAACTCGTCTGCTATTGTCTCCTCAGCAGCACGGAATAAACAGTGAGGTGTTGGGTTGGGCAAGATCTTTCTGCTGTCTTGGTTCTTGAGAAAGATAGATTTTCGGTTTGGTCCTGAGCTTTGATAGATCCTCGCTAGCGGTTATGCATATAAACATGTAAATTATGTTGCACTTTGTGGCAGAAATAGGTGGAAGTGACTGGCGGCAGTGACGCCTGGGGTCGATCTGTGGTGATAGCCCGTGGCAGTAATTCACAGCAGGGAAGTAAACGGCGGGAGCATTTTGTGACAGGTATTTTGACATTAACACGTGACACTGGTCTGTAGGTGCAATCTGTGGCCCTAATCCAAGTCTGGGTCCTGTGTCAATTACTCCTGGCAGTAATCTGTGGCAAGCACCTGTGCCCGCAACCTGTTTCGGTAATATTTATGCCCCTGAAATCTGTATCAGCAACGTGTAACATAAATCTGTAATCCCTGACACTGTTTTGTGGTAGGAATCAACAGTATGAATTCCAGAATGTTGTTTTGTTTGATGACGTCAGATGGAATTTTAAGATCTATTGTCAGGGCCACTGTGCGATTGTGCAGCGATTTTCGCATAATTGTAGATTTGCCACATAATCCATCATCTGCTGCATAGTCTGCAGATTTTAGCAACAACATTTTTTGATTCTACCTCAAACGGATAAAAAGTTGGTAAAAACACAACCAACACGTGGATCTTAAACTGGTAGTAACGCATAAAGTACAATTATTGGCCCCCAGTGTTAACAAGTTTAAAAATGACAATGCAAAGGATGAACGCTTTGATCCTTTAAATTATATACTGCTTGATACCTTTTGTTTTCGTTCTTATGATTATTTTTATAATTCTGTACCTTATTACATTGTTTTGATAAAGCTCTTAAACTAAAAAAAAATGTTTTTAAAAAACGACAATGCAATGTAGTATTACGATCACAAAATGTGCGGCATAAATTGTCTTTTCTTGCCACATAATTTACCCCACCCTCCCGCATAATTTCCACCTCCCCAGCCGCATAATTCCAGTGGCCCTGCCTATTGTTGCGTCGCTCTCTAGATGGCCCCTTTAAGACTCTGGTTCCTTGCCTTTGCCAACCTACCTTCACCCCCCTGTGCCAGTTCTGTTGGAACACCCACCAATCTACGTATATAGATGTGTCTACTTCGATGCCCCCCGCGCCTGGAGGGCACACACGCACTCACTGCCCTCGCACGCCTGTGCACTCTTCTCTCCTGGCAGCATTCCTATACACACTCAATGGGCACCACAGCGGATGCATATGGTGCAGACAGGGCCGGGCTGAAAAGCAGCCCTGGTACAAACGTTCAACCTGCCCCACAAAGTAGCCTGGCGGGTTCTAAAATGGAGGCTGGAGGAGAGGACGGTTGGGTCATTGCGACCCTTCGAGCTCTGAAGGCAGCCCGCTAGCCTGCTGGCCACCCAGAAGATGCCAGAAAGGCCGATTGGCCAGTCTGTCCCGAGTGCAGCCAACTCAGGGGTGCACCCTAAACTACGCTTTTTAATTCATTCCTTACATAACATTCCTGGTATATAGTGTTTGTGTGTGTGGGGGGGGGGCTCTGTGGGTGTTTGTGTGTGTCATTTGCGAGAGATATAGCTAGTGGCATTGGAAATGACAATGCCATTTATTTATGTTAAGAAAAAAACATAAATAAAAATGTGAAGAGCAATGCCAATAGCTCCAACTTTACCAAAGGCAAAACCATTGCATTGTAAATGCTTGTTTGCCTTGGTAAAGGGCTTGAAGAGCATCATCCAGAATATGGAGAATAGTCGTTTCCATGCTGTGCCCAGGCCTGAACTCGGATTAGAATTTGTCTAGCAGATTAAAGTTGGTGATATGTTGGCTTAGTTGAAGTTTCACACATTTCTCCAGAGCTTTTAGAAGTGGTATATTGGATATCGGCCTGAAATGGTCTGGAGTAGCAGGATTCAAGATGTTTTTTTTTAAGATCGGGACGACTTGACCAGCTTTTAGAGAGTCGGGTATGAACCCTTGTAGTAGGCAAGCGTGGATTATTGTAGTCCATAACTTGAAGTTGGACCAGTGCGCTTTGTTCTTGGGTGTTGTCTGGAGGGGAAGAGAGGTGAGATTGGACCCGGTAGGAAGAGGTCGGATGTTGGTGGCGGATTTAAGTTCTTTTTCTATGGAGGTGATTTTGGCTGTAAAGAAGGAGGAGTACTCTTCATAGGTTATTAGGAATCTTGAGGTTTCTTTGGAAGTTTTCATCAGTTTGTTAGATTGCCGTTTGAGCATTTCAAAGAGCTTACGAGGTCTGTTCTTATTATTTTCCAGTTCCGATCAAAATAACTCCTTTTTTGATTTGAGGATGTTCCTGTTGTAAGCATTTATGGTCTGTCTTAGAAGTTTTAGTTGGGAGGCTGAGGGGTGCTGTCTCCAGGTTCTTTCTGTTAGCTGGAGGGTTCTCCTTTCATTGTTTGGGGATCCCTTGAACCAGGGATTTTTGTCTTTAAATCTGGATATTTTTAGCTTTAGTGGGGCAAGATCATTAATTATGTCAGACATAGTTGAGTTGTAGTGTTCTGTAAGGTCATTGACCTTTGAGAGATTAGGGGAGGGGTTTAATTCTCACAATGTGCAGCCAGCTTCTCGAGATATAGGCTCTTTGTGTCCCTGAGCCAGAGTTTTAGTTTCACAGGTTGTGCTGGCCTTGTCTTGTGGACGCCTGGCAATAGGAAGGTAATTAGGAGGCCAGAGAGAGGAGGGTCATGCATTTCTAATGAGTTAGGGAGGATAAGGATGATTGCGTTAAGTTGTTGCTGTTTACTCCTCTTTTTATGGAGAGTTGATGGTTATTAGAGTTGAATGCAACTGTATAAATTAAGCTTTCACCTTTCTTGTCTGGAGGATTGTGGGCATCAGCAGAGGACTTGTAGATTAAGAGGAGGGCTTAAATGTTGTCCTTCAGGAGGTAGTTAAGATGCTTGCGAGGGCGAAGGTGTCTAAAGGCTAGCGGCAAGGGTTGCAGGAAGGGCTTGGGTAGTGGGGGAAGAACAGTTCTGGGAGAGCTTGATATTCGAGATAGATTATTCTGTGAGGTTAAGGATGCTTTTCAGTTTAATTTTTTTAATTTTTTAATTTAAAAAGAACTTGTAGAGCGCACGTACACTGAGTCAGTTTCATGGCGCTGGTGAGGTCCCTAGACGAATGAAATAAGAGAGCTAGTAAAGATAAGAGAGCTAGGTGCCAAAAGCCTGCTGGAATAATAATGTTTTTAGTGACCTCCGAAACTCCATGTAGGAGGAAGAGAGTCTTAAAGATAGGGGGAGGTCATTCCAGAAGGTGGGAGCAAGTACGGCAAACTTCTGCCCCCCTGCCCGCTTCTTTTTGAACCGGGGCATAGTTAGTAAGGCTAGGCTAGAGGAGCGGAGGTCCCTAGAAGGAACATAGGGAGAAATTGCCGAATTGATGAAGGCCGGGGCTGTACCCGCTCTTGCTTGAAAAGTCAAACACCCTAGCTTAAACCTGGCTCGTTGTTTTATCGGGAGCCAATGTAAGCTCTTGAGTAGGGGGGTCGAGTGATGGGACTTAGACAGGCCAAATACCAGGCGGGCAGCCTGGTTTTGTACTAACTGTAGGCGCTGCAAGGCATACGCAGGGGTTCCATTGTAAATGATGTTTCCGAAGTCAATCTTTGACAGGACCATGGCCATCAGGATTAGCTTTAGAGCAGAGGTGGAAAAGAATCTGGCAATTTTCCGGATAACTCGAAGTGTAAAGAAACAAGAAGAGACCACCGAATTAATGTGTGAGTGGAGAGTTAATTGGTTGTTAAGCATGATCCCAAGGGTTTTAACTGAACAAGAAGGGAGAGGAGGGGGTCCAAGTGAGGAGGGCCAGAAGGAAGAGGACCAGGGATTGGCAGCGCCGCCCGTCGCCACAAGTTCAGTTTTATCCGGATTGAGTTTTAACTGGTTGGTGTTCATCCAGTCTCGGATGAATAGCATGACGGACTGGAAACTGCCAACCCCTGAGGGGGAGGAAAGGTCAAAGATGAGTTGGAGATCATCTGCATAGTTATATACAGTGACCTCCATGTTCTGTAAAGCAAAAACCAGCGGGAGGATGTAAAGGTTAAAAAGTAAAGGGGAAAGAGCAGAACCCTGAGGAACACCACAGTTACCAGTACGTGGGGAGGCCGAGAAGGTGCCGAGATGGACTGTCTGATTACGGTCCTTCAGGAAAGACTCGACCCAGGCAAATGCAAGCCCCCCAATCCCCGCCGTCCTGACCCGTGATAACAAGATGTTATGGTCCACGGTGTCAAAGGCGGCGGATAGGTCCAAAAGGACCAGGATCTTGGGGGTGCTGGCGTTAAGAACGTAGTTATGGATTCTCTCAGCTATGTTGTCGCAAACTGCTGGGGGCATTGCTGTTATTACTTGCTGGTTCTTCCCTTCAGACGCTGGTCGTCCTGCCTGCTCTCCTGTCCTCCCGCCGCCGCACTTCCAACTCCCGGGGCCACCAAGAGGAGGACTACGATAGCCAGGATCCTTAGGGACGAAAGCTGCCCACGTCATTCCCGTGCCTGGAGGCGCTTTAAATTGTGCTCAGCCCCGTTGGAGCGGGTGTTGTCGCAAACTGCTTGGGGCATTGCTGTTATTACTTGCTGGTTCTTCCCTTCAGACGCTGTTCGTCCTGCCTGTTCTCCTGTCCTCCCACCGCCGCACTTACAACTCCCGCGGCCGCCGGAGGAGGACTACGATACCCAGGATCCTTAGCAGCGACAGCCGCCCACGTCATTCCCGTGCCCGAGGCGCTTTAAATTGCGCTCAGCCCCCGCGTCGCGGGTTCGCGTGAGGGACATGCCGGGAGAAGACGGGGACAAGGGCGGGATAGTCTACGGCCGTCCAAGGCCGATTGAGGATGGGACGGGCCCTTCTCTGCGACTTTTGCCAAGGATTCCTGTGAAAAGGTCAGTGCGCTGTGATCTTTACGCTTTGACGTTACGAGGGTATGGCTGCTAATGGAGTGGGGAAGGGGTGGAAGTCCATTACAGGAAGTGTTGTAGGAACCATAGATCAGTTCCTAATTACGGCCTCGTCTGCCCTACAAAGGGAAATTGAACTCACTGAGAAAAGATTATCTATGGACCAAATTCTTGACAAGCGGTCTTCACTGGGACAAATAGCTACAGCCCTATCTCCGGTACCAGATTCTATACTCCCACCACCACTGTTACTACCGGTTGCACAACCAGGACCTGATACTGTACCGGTTAGACCGGTGGGGGAGGCTAACAACTTGAAAGAGGTAGTAGTGATGTTGCATAGCCCACCAGTGAACAGGGCCACATCAGAGTCTGTCCCAGAAACACCCCTCCAAAGTTCAAGGTTCACCAGATCCGCCCAGTCTACCCGATTGGCCTTGGAAACCAATCCAGGGGTCACAAGTAAAGTCTTGGAGCAAGCAGCCAAAAGAAAGTGTGGGGGAGCTGCACTAATAAATAAGAACACTAAAAGGCAAAAACGTTTTACCAAGGACACCGAACCTTCTGTGGCTGAGTTAGATGGTCAGCATTTTGGAGCGGAGAAGTCACTTATTGAAGTCGATGAAGCCATTTCGCCATTAGAAAGAGAAGGGGACTTCTGGGCCAAAATGGAACGGATATTTATAGAGTCTTGTCTCCCGATCCATAAAAGACTGAACTCCATCGAGAAGAGACTGTCTTGCCTTTAATCCCTTTGTATACTGAAAGTGGGAGCGACGGCTTGGGGGCCCTTGGAACGACCCGTAATGGTACAAGAACATCAGGCCTAAGTCAGGTAGGTACTCAGAGTATAACTTCAGTGGATACAACCAAAGAGAGGGTACCATCTGCCCAAAGTGCCATAGCAGATATACATCAATCTACCCAGACAGCGATAGTACCAATAAGCCCCCCAGTTAACACCAAGAATACAGGGGGTAGTGGGGTGACAGGAGGTAGTAGCTATGGCCAAGGACCCGAGCAGGTATTGAATCAAGGCCAGGGGGCTATACCGTTGGGTCCTAGCAGGCCCCAGTTGCCCTGCCTAGCCCTGCCGCCGGAGTCAGTTCCCTATGTGGTGGTCCTTTTGGAGGTCCCTTCACTGAGCCCGGGAAAGGTCGAGGATTACAGATATCTCAAAAACAAATGTATTTACTGGTTGAATCATAATAGACCTCTGCCGATCGGGGGAACCAGTGAAATCTTATTCGCTAGACTATTAGATTGGGTGGGAGCAAGAGAGAAGAACATAGAAGGGGACTGTATTGTGATCAATTTTAGGAATAGCTGGACAGTTAGGTATATCTGTAATTTGGAGTCAGGTAGCCCAGATACGCTTATTAAAACCCTTCCACTGACTTATTTCTACCCGGGTACATACAGCAAGGACTGCTTTTAGCATACGTGGGAGGGGATTTACTGGATGGGTGTTGATAACCAGGGAGGTAATCGCATTCCAGGAAATATTAACAGGAATGGCCCATTAAATAGCACAATGCCACTCGATATGTTTTACCACCATAACAGATTTAGCAACCTGGAATCTGTAGACTGACTAATGAAACTAAGGAAGCCCCCCTGCTACACAGCTGAATGTAAGAATTTGCAGGCAGTAAAAGTTAATTTTACTGAGATGAAGTGCCTTTTTTTGTGTCAGGAACTGTGGCAGAGGAAGGCACATCAGGGGACAGAAAAAGTATACCAGAAGTGATTCACTGAGTGGGATAGGAGGTGACACGGAAAGTGGATGTACTAAGGCTAGAGTAATAGAGAGAAGGGGAGACAGCTGCGTGGGTGAAAGGAAGGGATCGATAGAGCCGGGTGACTGTCTTTTCAGATCACCCGACTAAGGTGCAAGTAAAAGCCCAACACACAGGGAAGATAACAGGAGTATCAACATACTTTCCTGGAATGTTTCAGGCCTGAAAAATAAACTAACATTAGATGACTGGGGTCTGTTCATGGACAAACACGATATCTGCCTTATGCAGGAGACGTGGGCCCTGGACGATTAGCAGCGGAGTGGGGTTGCATCATTTATTGTTCCTGAAACAAAAGGGGGAAGAGGGAGAACGTCAGGATGGCTTAGTACGTGGGTAGCCACTCACTTTGGAGTTATGGCGAAGCAGGTCACAGTCAATTTCCCAGACATCTTATGTGTCTTGTTAATACTTCCAGGGAATAAGCACCTAGCCATAATTAACATCTATTCCAGGCCAACACAGGGTGGTCAGGAGTCCTTGGTTATTGATCAATTGAGGGGATTTGTCAGGACCCTGGATCCCGACGTTGGTATAATTTTTGGGGGGACTTCAACTGTCAGTTTGAACCCCTCGGTAATTTAAGTTTGGAGGACCCTGATGAAGAAAACAAATATTGGAATATACCGGAACCATCAATACCTATAGTAAAAGCGTGGACACCGTTGGTACTCCAAATTATGTCCCTTATATTGTCCCTATCAGCAAGGCCTTGTAATGGCCGATTAAAATCAGATAGGCCTGGTAATGGGACTTTTAATAGAGTTGGTCAATCTTCGATCATCGATTACATTCTAGTCGAATCTAGATCGTGGAACAAGGTCCAGGACTTTAAGATCCATCATCGGGTGGACGGCGACCATAATGCCCTGGTAATGTCCCTGAAGCCAGGAAGTTGGCTCTTCTCCTGCACAACAACAGAAGGAGAGTAAAATGGTCCTCTATTATGGGTTCTTCTGAACGGCAGTCCCAAATCTATCGCCAAGTCTTGCCCTTCCTTAGTGATATGGCAGAGGTGTGGTCTATGGGGGTTGTAGCTTGGGTGGATAGTAGACCCATTGAAATTCACAAACAGTTAGCCTCCTGGAAGTATTGATCAGGCTCCACACAGGAAATTACGCCCAGGTTAGATGTGGAAACATGGGAGTATTGTCTGCACTTTTTCCAGTGCAAAGGGGGGTACGCCAGGGGTGTGTGCTGACCCCTACTCTCTTTTGTCTGTACATAAATGGGCTTCTTAAACACTTTTTAGCCCTAAAAGATACGGATGCCCCAAGACTAGCCACAGGAAGATTGCCCGCACTAATGTTTGCGGACGACACTCTACTGCTGTCTCGTACAGTCACTGGCATCCAATGCATCCTTGATGGATTTGCAGATTTCTGCGCCTTAAGTAGATTAGAAATCAATCTGGCTAAAACAAAATTTCATGATTTTTAATCCCCAAAGGCAAACAAGACCTAACCCTGCCCTGAACGGCACACCTCTTGAGAGAGTCAAGACTTTTGATTATTTAGGAATTACTCTCGAGGAATATCTGGGGTGGGATGCACAAATGACGAAATCCTCACTGAAACTGACGCAGACTGTGGGTGGGCTATCCAAAATGTACATAACATCTCCATTCAAGCCGGCTGCCCCTGTTACAGAAATATACAGGGTACAAGCCAGAGCATCCACACTATACGGGGCAGTATTATGGGGACATTGTCGGCCAAAAAGTTTTGTAAGGGTCGAACATACATTTATGAGAGAGCTGTTTGCCCTACCCGTCAGTACCCCATTGGTCCCAGTAAGATTTGACCTTGGGTTATTCCCCGTGGGTTATTCTCCTGAGGCCTTTAACTTATTGAAGAAGATTTTGGTCTGTCCCAGAGCTCGCACCTTATTGTGCAGAGTTCCAGGAGGTATGGGTGGCATTGAGGTCAAGGAAAATTACTTGGTTATCGCATATCAAGGATCTGTGTGTACGGCTTGATGTCCCTGGGTTATGGGAATCTCCTGAGTCAGCTTCACTGGCTAATTCCAGAACTGACCTAGTAAAAAGGTTTAGGTCTAATAATTTGTTGGCCCTGCATGCTAGTATGGCAGTAGGGAGAATAACTAGTGAATTCCTCAACATAAAACAGAATATAAGAAAGAGGAATTCCTAGATATGATCTACCCAGCCCAAGCAAGGAAGTTGTACTTACAATTGAGAATGGGTAGCTTACCACTAAG
The DNA here is from genome assembly GCF_964263255.1 of Lissotriton vulgaris. Classification (NCBI taxonomy): domain Eukaryota; kingdom Metazoa; phylum Chordata; class Amphibia; order Caudata; family Salamandridae; genus Lissotriton; species Lissotriton vulgaris. Next base: position 2,102,135,773 of record NC_141691.1, on the reverse strand, counting down.
TTCATTGACCAACAAATGGGATGTAAATAAAAGGACAGAGTGTCCTGCGTGCGAACACCCATTAGAAAATGTAAGCCATGTATTTTTCTTTTGTCCAGCATATGGGCTGTCCCGTAATAGGTAGACGAAACCTATCTGCAGGAATCTGGGTTTTCGCGAACATGAGCATGCGCTTTGAGTACTTAGATACGACACCCATCCACTCGTTGTTTTCGCCGTTTCCCGATTTCTGCATGGCATGTGCATTAGGCGCAGAACTTTTATAATGTACCAACAATTATGATTTGTACAATTTCATAGAAAAAATGATTCCAAAAGGGGAGAGATTCAATCTGGGTACTGTAATTTATTAGCAGTACCTCAGTAGTAACATAATCAAACGATTTTGTAAATGCCCCAGAGTGGAAAGGGGAAAGAGAGGGGGAGTGCTTGAGGGAGTGTAAAGGAGGAATGAGCACAGTTAAGAAGACAAGTGACCGGTACAACAATTTCCAGTAAAGTCAAATTAATACAGATACATATGCCCGGAAATCAGGGCACACAATGATGACTAACTGAACAGGTTAACTTTCAACGGACACACAGTCAATTTAACACTGTAAAGGGCTTGTGCCGGAAGTTTCAAGAGAAAGCCGTCGACGTTTCGACCCCTGTATGTAGGCTAGGTTCAATCCTTGAGTGGGGTCTTCATCAGGACCAAGACATGGGAGAGTGAGGGGCAAACCTGTCAGATAAATTAATAATTGAATTAATGAGTGTGTTTTTATTAAACTGTTACTACATGGTCAATTGATTTAAACAATGAGGAAAATTACATAAACAACTTAAGGTCAACTAAATTACCATGGAGTCGTGGCCCGACTGGGCTCAGGACGTGGAAATGTGATGGACTGTGCGTAGGTCACATGTCGATCACGGCGTGATTTATTCACAATGCTACAGAGGAGAAAAAACAGCCAGTGAGAGTAGTATATATCACTGTTGATTAAAAACAACCAGATTATTTAGTGAAAACCTATGTCTAATCTGGTGAGTCAAGGTAAGAGGAGTACCTAAACTGTTGACGCTAGTGGATAGACTCCACAGTCATTGGAATTAATGTCTAATGAGTTTAAACTGTTTGTAGAGCAAAATAACGCGGAACAACAGTTCCAGTATTGCAAACTAGGGCTAGCAGGTGTCTCAAAACAACAGAATTGGTATGAGAGTCAAAACATGAATCAAAAGCCATCCCTTTGGTGATACCGATAAGCGAGTGCTTGACATACCTGTATTTGAATGGGAGGCAGTAATACAAATTTCCAGAACGATTGTCCAATTGGTTTCAACGGAGCCACAGAGTCATAAAAAGTCGTGCTACCACAGTTCCACATCCAATGAAGGTTAATCTGGGGGGGGAGCAAGGATTAAGGATTAAGGACATTGCTATGAGTGAAGCTTCGGTGTTTTTTAACAAAAGTGAAAAGGGAAAATAAATTCCCTTATTACGATTGCGGTACTCCTCACTTATTAATCTCAAAGCCAGTCGAGATTAAATTTATCAAGGGGCACCGATACCAAATGTACGGAGTGCATGGATGCTCGACACGGACAGTACCCCATTGGTCCCAGTAAGATTCTCTTGAAACCACGGACGCTGTGGATGTGATCTGGTATGTGGATATACGGCGCAGTTCTGAGATCACTTTAACTCTGGTTTTGATTAGCACCTAAACCCCAATCCGTACTGCTTTTCCTCACTCATCCTCGATCGTGTTTGACCTCATGGCAGCTCAACCCAGGCTGGTTGCAGGCCACTGGCTGCGGATTTAACCAACGCCCTTCTGCAAGCTTTTGGCTGCGGATTTACGATAAAGGTATGTCGAGCATCCACGCACTCCATACCTTTGGTATCCGTGCCCCTTGATAAGTTTGGTATCACCAAAGGGATGGCTTTAGATTCATGTTTTGACTCTCATACCAATTCTGTTGTTTTGAGACACCTGCTAGCCCTAGTTTGCAATACTGGAACTGTTGTTCCGCGTTATTTTGCTCTACAAACAGTTTAAACTCATTAGACATTAATTCCAATGACGGTGGAGTCTATCCACTAGCGTCAACAGTTTAGGTACTCCTCTTACCTTGACTCACCAGATTAGACATAGGTTTTCACTAAATAATCTGGTTGTTTTTAATCAACATTGATATATACTACTCTCACTGGCTGTTTTTTCTCCTCTGTAGCATTGTGAATAAATCACGCTGTGATCGACATGTGACCTACGCACAGTCCATCACATTTCCACGTCCTGAGCCCAGTCGGGCCACGACTCCATGGTAATTTAGTTGACCTTAAGTTGTTTATGTAATTTTCCTCATTGTTTAAATCAATTGACCATGTTGTAACAGTTTAATAAAAACACACTCATTAATTCAATTATTAATTTATCTGACAGGTTTGCCCCTCACTCTCCCTTGTCTTTGTCCTGATGAAGACCCCACTCAAGGATTGAACCTAGCCTACATACAGGGGTCAAAACGTCGACGGCTTTCTCTTGAAACTTCCGGCACAAGCCCTTTACAGCGTTAAATTGACTGTGTGTCCGTTGAAAGTTTACCTGTTCAGTTAGTCATCATTGTGTGCCCTGATTTCCGGGCATATGTATCTGTATTAATTTGACTTTACTGGAAATTGTTGTACCTGTCACTTGTCTTCTTAACTATGCTCATTCCTCCTTTACACTCCCTCAAGCACTCCCCCTCCCTTTCTCCTTTCCACTCTGGGGAATTTACAAAATCGTTTGATTATGTTACTACTGAGGTACTGCTAATAAATTACAGTACCCAGATTGAATCTCTCCCCTTTTGGAATCATTTTTTCTATGAAATTGTACAAATCATAATTGTTGGTTTTTTAACACAACATGTTTTCTCTTGCGGGGATCCCCTACACATGTACTAGATATCGCCCAGGTCCCCGCGACTGCATGGGTTCAACCCCCCTCTTTGTAATGAACTTTTATAATGGGCATCAGCAAAGGACTTGTAGATTAAGCAGAGGGCCTAAATGTTGTCCTCCAAGAGGTAGTTAGGATGCTTGCGAGGGCGAAGGTGTCTAAAGGCTAGCGGCAAGGGTTGCAGGAAGAGCTTGCGTACTGAGGGAAGAACTGAGTTCTGGGATAGCTTGATATTCGAGATAGATTATTCTGTGAGGTTAAGTATGCTTTTCAGTTCAAGAACGGAGTTATGGATGCTCTCAGCTATGTTGCTCTGAGGTTCAGAGATTCAAGGTTAATAAGTGAAGGTTGAACTTGTGGGAAGGTGACCATTGGGTGCGGACTTGTTTTGCTGGTCCTGGTAGTGGAGCTCTACCACCCTGTATATAGGTTTCTGAGAGAAGGGGTGTGTGGGTGGCTAGGTGAGTGTAGCAGGATGGACATAGGGCTACTGAGGTGAGTGTCCCCTGTGCTAATCAGCTACTCTCGATTTCACCCCCTCTCCTAAGGTTCAGACTGAAGCAACTCTACCCATGGTGTTCCCCACGCAAGATGATACTCTGGGCAGAATGTCCCCTATATCTACCGGTGCATCTGCCTCCACCCTCCCACCCCAACCTCCATTGTCTCTGCTGTATCCATGCTATATGAGAGGACATCTGCTGGGCATGCTATGTGAGAGGAAGGCTACTGGGGATGCTATGTGAGAGAAAGGCTTATGTATACATGCTATGTGAGAGGAAGGCTGCTGGGCATGCTGTGTGAGAGGAAGGCTACTGGGCATGCTATGTGAGAGGAAGACTACTGGGCATGATTAGTGAGAGCAAGGCTGCTGGTGCATGCTATGTGAGAAGAAGGGTCCTGGGCATGGTATGTGAAAGGAAGGTTGTTGGGCATGCTATGTGAGGGAAATCCTGCTGGGCATACTATGTGAGAGGAAGGCTGCTGGGCATGCTATGTGAAAAGAAGGCTGCTGTATATGCATGCTATGTGAGAGGAATTCTGCTGCATACTCATTGAGAGTGAGCCTGCTTAAGCATGCTATGTAAGAGGAAGGCTGTTGGCCCATGCTCTGTGAGAGGAAGGCTGCTGGGCATGCTATGAGAGGAAGGTTACTGGGCATACTATGTGAGAGGAAGGCTGCTGGTGGATGCTTAGTGAGATGAAGGCTGCTGGTGCATGCTATGTAAGGATAACTACGCACTTATATAGCGCACGACTTCCTGGAAGCATCTCGGCGCTTGTACGAATACCACCGAGGAACCCTTCCTGGCCTTTCCCTGTGAGGAGCCCGCTTCTGGGAACCCCCAAGGTGAATTCAGGCATCCTCAGCGTTGTTGGGGCCGTTGTAGAAATTAAGCAAGCTATTGCCCAGAGGTGCATAGTGGGGCTCATGATCAGAATATGCAACAAGGCGAGAATGATCAGGTCCGATTAAATTGAGCCCAAGACCGGCTGAGGCGGGAATTGAACCCTGGTCCCGGCCAGACTACTGCATCAGGGTCTGCCACTCTAACCATTGAGACACACTTCTCTACTAGTGAGAGGAAGATTGCAGGGAATGCTACATGAGAGGAAGCTGCTGGACATGCTATGTGCGTTGAAGGCTGCTGGACATGTCTTGTGAGAGGAAGGCTGCTGGGCATGTTATGTGAAAGGAAGGGTGCTGTATGCGTGCTATGTGAGAGGAAGGCTGTTGGACATGCTCTGTGGTAGGAATGATGCTTGGGCATGCTATGTGAGAGGAAGGCTGCTGGACATGCTATGTGAGAGGAAGGCTACTATGAGGGTATAGAGCTACCTCTGATCCTCCGTCATTTTTCAGCAAGAAATATACTACAGTTCCCGGGCATAAGGAAGAAGCGCACTTCGCTTCAAGTCCACGTCCTTTCATCCATATTGGAATTTTTAAGACGGTCTTGGGCCCCACCGGGTCGGAAGTATCACCGGCAGAGTGACCTTTGGCTCAAAACACAGCTACCTAGAGCCCTGAAGATTCGAGTGAGCGATGAAACACGTGTCGGCTGGCTGTTGTTAAGCCTTGAAAATTAAAAAAGGACCAAAGGATCATCCCTTGTCACACTTTTCTTTTCCATTTTTGTGTCAATAATAATTGTTTCTCTGCATGGATTGTATTTCTATTGTTTTTGTGTACTACTACCTACGTGTACAACAATATTGTGTGTGTGCATAGGGTACGTCTATGTAGATTTGCATCACAAGTCAGGCAAAAAGTGTGTGGGGGTACTGGCACAGAAACACACTTTTCAACACATCCCTTAATCAATGTCAGCCACATTCCTTACTATCTCAAATTCAACAGATATTCCCCCCACTCACAAACTACAACCAGAAAGTCACTCTCTTTATAAACCTATCAGGGTAGGTGGATAACATCCCATTTGGATACATATATACAGAGGGAGGACAAGTACATTCCATATGTATAACCAAGTTACTCTCATTCCACACTTTACTCTCTAGGGGTAAAGAGGGAATTCTGATTACATCCCAATTGGATTACCAATGTAATGTCTTTGAACACGTCACTCTTTAAAGGTACCTGTTGCACCCCTGATTAGTGCTGATGTGCACATGTGGCATACATACATGCCCTAAGGGCATGTATGTCTGTCACATGGCACAGGTGTAAATGCACATGTATGCATTTACATAGGAATTCCTTATTTACCACCAACTAATAGTTGGTGGTAAATAACGAATTCTTAAAGCCCAGAAGCACTGTTTATAGTGCTTCCTACATCTATTTAAAATGATGATTCGGTAAATACCGAATCGGTAAATACCGATTCGTTATTTACCGAATCGGTAAAATAGCCTCCTACATAGGAAAAGGCTTATACCGGTCGGTAATGGCCGATTTCGGCCGTTACCGACGGGTGAAAGCCTACCTACACCTGGCCCTAAATTACTAAGTCTGTTACAGACTGTCCAATTAGGAGAGGCTGCTAGAAGGCTGGATTATAAAATCACTGAAAAGAAAGATCTATAACATCTTTTCAGTCCTATTTATGATAAATTCGACAGTGGCAAGTTGTTGGATTTATCATAGTCAATCATTTCATTCCTTCAAATATCATTGTAGCTCACTCCTGTTGATCATTATACTTTATTAAGTATTTCCAAGTTAGCCTTATAGTGCTAAAAGCCTACAATGGGAGAAAACAACATTGGTAGTTTTTCCCTCACAAGGGCATATAAAGCATCTTTTAAAATGCCTCTTCTTGTTTTTGCATGGCACCCTCCCTGGGAGCATCTAGGGTAGACCTTAGCCAACATAGTTTATGTTCTTTAATTGTTTGGGAGATTTCTGGTTTTAGTCCGGACACAAAACGATATATAAAGTGTGTCATGTCCTTAATATCAATGTTTTCTAAACCACTGTACTGTTTAAATACCTGCAATAGGCGTTCATATTATGCATGTACAGAGACATCTTTATTTTGGGTGGTTCTGCCTATTTTTCTCCAATCTGTTTCTTTTGGAGGTATCTTTTCCTTTAAATAGGTTATTTCTTGATTATACTTTTTTATCACCTCTTCTGACGAGGCTCCTGTCTTTGGATCTCTAGGATATTCATAATTTGGCCAATCTACTGTGATTTTACACTCGGTCCATAAGTCAGCTGGAATAACTATGTCAAATATACAATCTAAAATCTTTGAACAGTACCTTCGAAACTTTCACAAACCTTTCAACTTGTCGGTACCATTCTACAGGTTTTTCTCTAAGTTTTGGGAACTCATTAGTAAAATGATCAAATATCCTGTTGGGACAATGGCACAAGTACATAACCTCCTCTTGGCACTTTTCTCATTGGACACAACCTTTCAACCTTTTCTTTTTCCTTCAGTAAATACTCAGATGTACTTTTTAATTGTCTGTGCTTCTTCCTTTTTCTTTGTCCATCTGGCTTTCCATTTGTCTAAGTCTCCCCATTTATGCAACAACAATAATTCTTTTATCTGCAATTTTCAGCCTGACACATTCATGTTTTCTAAATCTTTGTCAGAAAATTCAGCTCTATATGGTTTCTGTAATACCTTTGATTTGCCAATGTCAATTCCCATTTCAGAAGCCAAATTCATTAGTTTCTCATGGTATAATTTTGTACTTCTGCATATAAACAACAATTCTTCTTCATCATGAGAATTTAACCTTTCCAATCCTACATTTCCAGCTACCATCTCTTCTAATTCTACCCTTAATTTGAATATGTTCAATACCTTTGGCTGTGATTTTGGCTTTTCTATGTCTTGAATCCTTCTTTTTAATATATCAGGGCTCACTACAGTTGCACTTCTCGTTCCTGAGGATTTTTCAATTTGTACTTTTGAGCATCGGGGAGTCATTTTCCTGATCGAGTCACTCACTGGTTCTCGTATAGGTAAATCCATTAAGGAAATTACTGAATCTCATTCAGTTGCTTGGTCATCAACTATTAGGTTTTCTTTCCTAGGCTGCCTGTACGATGGGTGTAGTCAGAATGGGAGCTTTAGGACTGGATTGCTTATCTCCATATAAAGGAACTACGGCACCTATAGTTCCTGGTATTGTCAGAGCTTCAGGACTGGTATTTACTTGAGTGATTTTCTGAATTAATTCTCTACGCTGTTCATTTAATGATTCTTTCTCTCTTTCTTGTAGTACCTTTTCCAATGAGGTTTCAGGTATAATCTGCAGAACCAAGGGAGGTTGTAGAAACGGAGCACTAGGGATAACTCTATCGATTTCTACTTGATAAGGTGGCAGATTTTTCATTAATAAATCCTCTAAATAATCATCATCGGAATCACCACCACTAGTCATTAAGTGCTTTGTTTTCTCTGCAGTCTTACTTCCAATCGGTTCTGCTGTGGTAAAGACAGGATAAAATCCTTCCACTAGCATAGACTGTCTCCATTGTTTCATTTGCTTATCTTGATGTTCTTTTGAAAATCTGGGATAAAGTCTGCTAAGATTTCTGTCACTTCGAGAGCTATCTCTCTCAAAAGCCTCTGTCTCCCACTCTTCTAAGGCTTCATATTGCGTTAATCCTGGTCTACGGTCTAATTAATTCATGCGAGTTCGCAAATTGTGCAATATTCTACCATTAAATGTAACATGTTCTGGAAATGCTAATATGCCATCATCTTTGGTATAATCTATCCAATTCTCTAACCATACACAAGTGTGGTAGCCTCTTTCTATCATCATGTATCACGCGGGTGTTTTCGGTGGTGGAATGATGATTCCTTCTCTCGTTTTCACTAGTTTATCTTTTTTGAAGTAATTCTTGATTTTCTGCATAAATTACATTTTTCTCCTTTCTCCGTACATGTTAAATGGTCTTCCTCTAATACTTTGTTCTCTGGCAAAACCTAAGTATTTTCTCTATGGATTATTTCCTATGATTGCTGGATCTAAATGCCACGTACAATTACCACTGTCTCATTTTTAAATAAATGTCAAATAATTAAATTAAAATAATTTGTTTACTTTGAAGAAATATTTCTCCAATACCAGCGTGTCTCTTATTTTCAATGACCAATTAGAATTTGACTTACAATCTGCGTTAACCAATGCTTGTGCGGCTTTCCTGTGACGTGAGTCTCACTCACTGTATTCACCCCTACTTTACAATTTCCTCAACACTACACACCCACTGTTTCTACCAATCCCAGCGCGGCTCTCTTTGACGTCAGTGCAGCACCCACGACTGACTCCCTCCTTTGCAAGGTAATACAACAACTCAGTTCTTTTGCATTTAAATGCACATCATTAATAAACAATATAAAAACATTTGCTACTGTGCCTGATTGACTAAATTCAAAAGAAAAGACAATTTCGTTCACAACATGTAAAACTTCTTCCGTCTACTCTTCATACACTACGGGTAAAACAACATTCCGCTTACTCTTCATTCAAGCAAAAAGAACCTGTTACGCCTTCAGACTTACCCTTTCTAGGTGATATAAGACCAAAGTTTCACTAGCGAACTACCTTGCTATCAATCACTCTCACTTTTATGCAATAAAATAATCCCTAACTAGTGCTTTAAGTTTTATCTAACTTTCCACACATACTTCATCAAGCCAAGTACCCTCACTGCAATGTGGCTTTCACTTACCACCCACTATTCAATATCCCCGGGGATCTCCAGCAAACTATTAACAATACAAACGGTTTTTGGTTAATACATAAAATCAATAATAAAAAATCAATAATCAATAAAAATTCAATAATCAATAAACAAATAACTACCTATCTTTAACTAAACCCGAACCATAGCTCATATTCCAAAGAAATACTGATGGCGTGCAGGATTACCAGCACAGTTAATCACACTCACCTGGGACCATAAAACAATCACAACTTTGAACCGGTAATCCTGCTTCTACTTACTGCCTATCAGAATTTCAATCTTTTAGGACTTATACCTGTACACCATGGCTTACCAATCCTTTGTCACATATGCTATAATTCCTAGGGATTGAAAAGGGAGTGAGCATAATAGGTAGCAATTTTAATAATTTACCTTTCCTGAAATAACCACAGACTCGGGAAAAGTTTTAAACACTTCATCTATGCAAGTTTTTCTGAGTCAGCAGCCACAATACAGTGACCATAAATTTTAAACGTAAGAATATAATTATTATGACATAAAGTTTGCAAGAAATCACAGTAACACTGTAAGACAATGGTACCAGGGAAGGGTGAGAAAAGGAAATAGTACGAGGATGGTGGACTTGGCCCTTCTGCAGGTTCACCCCTGAACTTTTTGCCTTGTAAGGTTACCTCAGTATAGTGATTACTGGTCTTTGCTCACTTTAGCACTGTGAAGCAGTGTAAAGTGCCTGCGCTCTATGAGTGCGTGTGTGAGAGTGGCCTGCCCTCTCGTAGGAATGCATGGGGAATATGTGTGTCCATGGTAATTCCTGATGCGTGGGGAGTGCAAGGTTGAGTTTGGTACGTGCAAACTCGTGAGATTGAATGCTGCGCAATGATGTGTGGGGCTTTAATGTAGCTAGTGTGGAAGTGGTACAAAAGTGGGTGGTAATGGACGGAGCATCTGAACCAATCATACACTCACACCCAGTCAAAAGATCTGGGTTTAATCCATCACTGTTCTTTTGCCCACTCTGCCGCCCCAGTTCAGACATGGCTATATGCAAATCAGTCTGACCCTGTGCCCCATGGGAACAGTCCAGCCCGAACTCTCAAGCCATACCTTCCCTGGACCGGAAACAAGCTTCAGAGGACCGGTTTCTGGCATTCCAGCCGTCTTCAGCCCGGCTTGCTTGAATCCAGTGGCAAAGTGAGCAAGGGACTCACGTCTGAGCATACCCTGCCACACTTATGGCGGCCAAATGCGGTACAAAAGGGGGTGGTAATGGACGGAGCATCTGAGCCAATCAAACACTCACACCCAGTCAAAAGATCTGGGTTTAATCCATCACCGTTCTTTAGCCCACTCTGCCACCCCAGTTCAGACACGGCCATATGCAAATCAGTCTGCCCTGTCCCTCATGGGAACAGTCCAGCCCGAACTGCCAAGCCATGCCTTCCCTGGACTGGAAACAAGCGTCCGAGGACCGGTTTCTGGCATTCCAGCCGTCTTCAGCCCGGCTTGCTTGAATCCAGTGGCAAAGTGAGCAAGGGACTCACGTCTGATCATACCGGGCTGAAGATGGCTGAAATGCCAGAAACCGGTCCTCGGAAGCTTATTTCCGGTCCAGGGAAGGCAAGGGCTGGACTGTTCCCATGAGGAACAGGGTCAGACTGATTTGTATATGGCCATGTCTGAACTGGGGTGGTGTGGAGTGCAAAAAAAACGATGGATTTATGCCCAGATCTCTGTACTGGGGTGAATGTATGACATTGTTCTGCATTATGTCCATCAACTGTGGTTTTTGCATTTGTCACACTGAGTGGGATGGTATGCTCAGACGTGAGTCCCATGCTCTCCACACAATTGGATTCAAGCAAGCTGGGCTGAAGACGGCTGAAATGCCAGAAACCGGTCCTCGGAAGCTTGTTTCCGGTCCAGGGAAGGCATGGCTTGGCAGTAAGGGCTCGATTGTTCCCATGAGGCACAGGGTCAGACTAATTTGCATATGGCCATGTCTGAACTGGGATGATGTGGAGTGCAAAAAAACTATGGATTTAGGCCCAGATCTCTGTTCTGGGGTGAGTGTATGACATTGTTCTGCATTCTGTCCATCAACTGTGGTTTTTGCATTTGTCACACTGAGTGGGATGGTATGCTCAGACGTGAGTACCATGCTCTCCACACCATTGGATTCAAGCAAGCTGGGCTGAAGACGGCTGAAATGCCAGAAACCGGTCCTCGGAAGCTTGTTTCCGGTCCAGGGAAGGCATGGCTTGGCAGTAAGGGCTCGATTGTTCCCATGAGGCACAGGGTCAGACTAATTTGCATATGGCCATGTCTGAACTGGGATGGTGTGCAGTGCAAAAAAACTATGGATTTAGGCCCAGATCTCTTTTCTGGGGTGAGTGTATGACATTGTTCTGCATTCTGTCCATCAACTGTGGTTTTTGCATTTGTCACCCCGAGTGGAATGGGTATGCTCAGACTTGAGTCCCATGCTCTCTATACCACTGGAAATGCCAGAAACCAGTCCTCGGAAGTTTGTTTCCGGTCTAGGGAAGGCATGGCTTGGCAGTAAGGGCTGGACTGTTCCCATGAGGCACAGGGTCAGACTGATTTGCATATGGCCATGTCTGAACTGGGGCGGTGTGGAGTGTAAAAAAACGATGGATTTAGGCCCAGATCTCTGTACTGGGGTGAATGTATGACTTTGTTCTGCATTCTGTCCATCAACTGTGTTTTTTGCTAGTGTGGAAGTGCCACTTCTAGAAGTTGGCCTGCCAGTGCAGTAAATGTGAAATGGCTGTCTGGCTTGTGATTGGCTGGTGTGCCTGGCTCCAGGGGTCAGGATGGGTCTGCCCCGGTGGTGAATGGAGAGATCTGCATGTTGATGTGAGGGAGGGGTGCACCTGGCACCTGAATTGGTCTGAGCTTTCCCTACACAATGCTGGCTCCACCCCCTGTGGTACGACTGATGTCCCTAGCCTGACCAGTGAATGAGAAGAGGGGCTGAGCACAACAGAGTGCTCCAAAACCAGCTGCGTCTGGTTTTTCCCCACCCTGCATAAATAAGAGGCTGTGACCTCATGTTAAATGTTCTTGTGTTCCTACTTGAATCTAGCAGGGACGTGCTGCTGCTGGGGCCCATGGGAAGGCTTGCCTCCCTGGGCCCTGCCCAGCCCCTGGATTGCTGATGGACTTGGATGCTGTAGGACGTTCCTTTTTCTTGGGAGCTGCATGCTCCATCTTTTGGTGTCCAGGACTTTGTGGGACCCTCCTGCCCTCTTCACCTATGGGGGCTGTGTTCCTAGGACCCTCCATGTTGTAGGGGTCGTTTTCTGGGGCCTTTGATGCTTTCTACATCCCCTAGCGCCCGGGAGCGCTGAGCTCCTTTTCCTTGTGGCCCCTTCGTAGGAGGAGCCCACCCTGCTTTATCGTCCAAATCGGATGGAGCCTACCCCTCATTTGCAGTCTCTGGACTTATTTATTTATATTAAGGGTGCCACCCCGTATTTGTTTGCCTTAGCGGGTGCCACCCCGCTTCTATGTTTTATTTGCCTGCTGAGGGTGCCAACCCCTCATTTGCCGAGAAGGTAATCACCACGGCGGCCCTCGTGCCGAACATAGAAAGTCAGGCACCATTGTGCCTGACTTCTGGTTTATAAGGGAAGTCCCGCCGCTGCTGATTGGGGGTAGCTGCCCCAGAGGAAGAATGATCCAGGAGCCTTGCAGGCTCCATTCCTAAGTCCCGGCCCGAGATGGGGGGGCCAGGTAAAGCAGGGCATCTGGTAAGGCTGGGCTCCCTTAGCCAGGGAGAGCCCCGCAGGCCGCCACGCCACCACGAAGAGAAGAAGAGGGAAGGAAAGTTGGCCGAATCATGGCCTACCGATGCCCGGGGCTCCCGTGAGTTAGGGAGAGCCCCGGGGACACCAGCAGAACCGAGCACCAGTGTTGCGGGGCTCGCCTGCGGTTAAGGGAACCCTGACGACAGAGTCCTGCCATCCTGCACCGAGCCCAAGGAGGAGCCGCCCGAGACGGGCGACCCGGTAAGTGTTCTGGGGGCTCCGGGTGTGTGTTGGTGCCTGTGTAGGGCGCAGCATCAGAGGTACCTTTAGGGTGACCCGGGATGGCAGTGGGCTGCCCCAATGCGTTAATAATGATATTTCCCAGAGCCTAGAAGGCTCCAACGATTCGGGGACATTTTCTTAAAGGGCCCAGTATGGTCCTCAGGGGTCAGTGATACCCCAGTTTTGGCATAGTTGTTCTCAAGAGCCCCATGGCTCCCCCAGGGGTACCCTTATGTAAAGCTACATTGTGGGGGCATGAGGAGTTTAGGAGCCAGAGTGCTCCAATGGGCATAGTTGATCCCAGAGCCAGAGGGCTCCAACGATGAGAATGTTTTGTGCCAGAGCCTAGATGGCTCCCCATGTTTTGCGCAGTTCTGTCCTAAGGGCCAGTGAGGGCCCCTGTTGCAGCTTTGAGTTCCCAGCTGACCAGCAAGTAGTGGGCAGCTGCTTCGTTTAGGTTTTCGTCCTAGGGACATGTACTTTGCATCTAGGAGTGAGACGCACTCCTTCATCTCTACTTTGACCTTCCCAAGCTGCGCAGCACTTAGGGCCAGCTGCAGCTTTTTAGGCCCTATTCTTGTCCCTCAGCTGCCCAGCAAGTAGTGGGCAGCTGCTACGTTTAGGTTTTGGCGCAGTGGCGCAACCTGGACCTTGATGGGATGTTTGTGCTAATGTGATTTATATACTAATGCTTTTCGGGTGTTCGGAAATGTACTGTATGTAGTATGTTTTGCGCAAGCTGTGTTCTGATACCTCTAATTGTATTTTGTATGCTTACGAGGTTGTTTTATCTAGTATGGGTTATACTAGTGAGTTCATGGTTCCCTGCGTGATATGTGCCTAAGGTGGTTAGGATTGAGTAGGAGGTACTTAACTTTTTGCCAGTGGTTACTGGTTGTGTGCTACATTTGATATTTGGTGCTATAAGTATTATTTTCTCTAAAAGTGCTAGTTCTCCAAGTGCTTATTCCTGACAGTGGTCCACGTGGCCCTGTCCCGTGTATATAATCCTTTGTAAATATTACCCATGCCAGTTGGCACAATGTACATCCTGTAATTCCTATTCTGATGTGTTTTGATAATACAAAGGCTATTTTTCATATAACCTGGTGTGGAGTTCCTTTTGTAGGGGGCCTTGGATGTTGTTGCTGGTGGGTGAGTGCGCAAATGCTTTCCACATTGCCTCCAGGATAAGCCTTTATGCTCGTGCCAAGCTACCAAGGGGGTGAGCAGGGGTTATCTTGGCGGGTGACTTCCTTGCCCTGGCGTAGAATGGTGGTTTCTGCCTGGCTTTGACGCAAGCATTAGCTAACCAGAAATCGCCATTTCTAACATTGGTGATCAGCGGTGGGAAATGGACTTGTGTTTGCGTAGTACCACAGTGACAACTGGCCTCACTACAAAACTCTGCATTTTAGATAGTCACATGGAAAGGGATTATTGTTTTTGAGTTTGTTCTAAATGTCATTTCTTTGGAAATGTGTTTCTTGTGCACTGTGAGTTAGGTGTCCCTAGCTCGGGAGGGTAGATCATCCCCTAAGTGCAGTGTGAGTTTTCTGGGTTCCCCAGTAAGGGCGGGATCAAGTGATGGCAGAGAAAATGTGTCCAGTGCATGTGTTCCACACCCCGTTCCCAGAGTAATGGTACCTGTGTCAGGTGGTGGTCAGGTTGAGAAATCAGCGGCAGTAGAAACTGTCTTACCAGTCTGGGGGGGGTCTGTGGATGAATGGTGTGTTGCACTGGAAGTGGGTGTGAGTTCTCTGAGATAGGGAGCTTGCTGAATAATTGGATGTGAGTTCTCTGAAATAAGGAGCTTGCTGAATACTTGGGTGTGAGTTCTCTGAGATAGGGAGCTTGCCGTGTCTGGAGAACGTGGAGCATCTGTAACCAGGGTTCCAGTAGATCTGGTCTCTGGCAGTACCGCTCCAGTTGGGAGGGTGCAGAAGTCCAGATGGAGGGGTGCGAGGGGGAGACCCCCAGTGGAAGAACCAGTGGGTCATGGGCCAGCCATAACACCTGTGTCACCAGGGAGTGACCATTGTGATGCCATTTCTGTCCTGCGTGACAGGCAGACTTGCTACACGACACATAAGTTATGTGTCACCCTCAAGGAAGTCCTGGTCCGCCAGGCATCTGACCAAAGGGTACGTCCCTCGTTTGGGGAGCCAGTAGCCGGTGGTTCCGGATCTGGACGTAAGGGCAACTGTCCGCAGTGTCCTGAAGTTACAAGAAGAATCTTCTGCCTGAAGAGAAGGAACTGGGTAAGCTGTATGGAGGAGTACTGTTCCTGACCTTGGAGATTGGCCTGCAGTGGTTGCCTTACTGCTGAAGGAGAAGAGAAAGCCTTAGACTTTATTTTCAACTTGTGAAGTCCTGGTGCACCAGGCATCTGACCAAAGGGTCCATCCCTAGGTTGGGGAGCCAGGTTCCGGTGTTTGCCTGTCCTGGACGGCAGAGCGACTGTAGCCAGTGTCCTGGCCGGTTTGTCTTCTAGGGGGGTGATTCCAGATGGGAGGGTGCAGAACTCTGGAAGGGGGTACAGAGGGAGTCTGACCCCTGTGCATCCAGTGAATTTGGATCCCAGGTAAGGGAGCTGTGAGCTCGCCGTCATGACCATCCTGGTGTCCTGTAGGCACCGCACTGAGCAACGCCTGCCTCGAGCCGCTGAGCCTCTGCCGACCCAGACTCGGCGCTGTCCGCGAGCCATAGCCTGCGCCACAACTGGCAGGGCTCCGGAACGTGCAAAGCCTCGCTACACCATCTTGTGCTGGTCTGACCGCCGTTACTGCTGCTGAGGGAGTAAGGTCCCGAACTGGTGGGAGAGTTGTGTTCTGGAGGGTGCTTCTCCTGGGAGAGTGCGCAACCCCAGAAGTAGAGGTAGGGTGGAGCATTCTTGCCCGTGACCTCTGGTCAGCCTGAGGGTGCGGACCCTAGGTTGATTGATCAGTGGTAGTTTGGAACTACAATGAGAAGGAGGGTGGAGAATGGCTATTGTATAAAGAAAAACCAAAGATGGTGATGGATGGAGCGTTGACAATACAAACACTCACCCCCAGTCAACTGATCTGGGTTTAATCCATCACCGTTCTTTAGCTCACTCTGCCACCCCATTTCAGACATGGCCATATGCAAATCAGTCTGACCCTGTGCCTCATGGGAACAGTCCAGCCCGAACTGCCAAGCCATGTCTTCCCTGGACCGGAATCAAGCTTCCCAGGACCGGTTTTTGGCATTACAGCCGTCTTCAGCCGGGATTGCTTGACTCCAGTGGCAAAGTGAGCAAGGGACTCACGTCTGAGCATACCCTGCCAACTTAGGGCGAACAAAGAAAAACCAAAGTTGGTGGTGGACGGAGGGTTGACAATACAAACACTCACCCCCAGTCAACTGATCTGGGTTTAATCCATCCCCGTTCTTTAGCTCACTCCGCCACCCCAGTTCAGACATGGCCATATGCAAATCAGTCTGACCCTGTGCCTCATGGGAACAGTCCAGCCCGAACTGCCAAGCCATGTCTTCCCTGGACCGGAATCAAGCTTCCCAGGACTGGTTTCTGGCATTACAGCCAGACAAGGACAGGTCATCACACCATACTAAGATGAGGTAATTTTCATTGACTTCTATTGATCAAGCTCCCATCCATAATTTACTTTCCCATGCTTTGTATTCCACCTTGCAATATTATTTCATTTTAATAAACAAAGTTTAATATAGTTGTGATTCTTCTTCCTTTACAGACATGTTGTCGGAAAGACAGTCACTTAAAGCAGTTCAATGCCTTTGCTTAAGGTCTCTCAAAGTTCCTCCTGCTTGCGCAGATCATTTTCAAAATGGCTGTTCATGTCACCCTAAGGACCAAATTCGAGCTATTAATAAAGTCAAAGAGAGTCCCATTAGAATACAAATATCAATGAATGCACTAAATACCACTTATCTGTACTCTAACCCCATTAATTTATTTTAACTATAGCATTAGTGATTAAACTAAACACACAATTTTTTGTACAAGCAGCAGCATGTGCATAAGTATGAGAAAGCATGAAGCGGCGATCTTGGCACTAGTGTGCAGATGCAAGAAATTCCCACCAGAAGCGAAAGATGTCACACCACTTAGATGTGGCGGACACATGCGCAAAAGAGTTCCTGGATTTTTTCGGCAGCCATTTTAGGACACTTAGGTTACTGTTAGTAAAAGCACATATGCAAGCTTCCCCAGGTTACTAACCATGTTGTGTAATGCAAAAATCAGTAAACAAAACATTTTGATTAACTAGTTATGTTATTTCAAGAGGACTGAGTCCGAGCAAGTTTCTGTACGTATGAAACCTTGCTCCATCAAAGGCTTGGGGCAAGCACTCCTCCCATTATGTCTTCAAAATACTAACCGCATCCAAAGCAACAAAAACTTTCTAAACTGGAGCATAGGGCTGCATTGAGCAAGTGCTCCCATGTATGGTCAGTAATCAACTCCTATTCCTCCAGTATGCAGCAGAATTACATTTCCTGCACATATCCCCTGTGAATTTAGGCGAGGTTAGTGGCACTGAGATTGGCCGAGTGGAGCTTGCAAGCGTACCTTCCCGCATGACGTCACTCATATGCCACCGATATAGACTGACGTCTTTGTTGTCAGGGAAAGAAACCTTAAATCATATCCTAGGCCCTTACCCTATTTTGCTTCAGCAAAGGGAAATCCTTCTCCACACAGAGTTCATTCGCTTAGGAGTTCGCACCTGCTGACAGTAATATCCAGACTGAACCATATCAACGACTAACTTCATTTTAAACGTTAAAACTGTTAAGATTGTAAAATGTCGTGATACAAATGTTTCCCTTCAAAATTTTATTGCACATGGCAGTACCAAGTGCCTCAAAAGGGATTGGCACTGTCTATGTTGTTTTTGAATCTCGTACATTGATTCTTCGTAATCAAATATGCTACGAAACTTCTCCTTTCGTTTTTGGCCTCAAGCCTGCCTTGTATTGTACATGCTGTTATTTGCTATCTTGCATTCTGTCTTTTAGAAATAACATATGCTACAAATCCTGTTTTGCTTCATCAATGGTTTGGTTAATCAATGCTGAGCTCAGACCAACTTGTTCTTAGTTGACTATTTATTTAAGCATGCTGAATGCTTCTAATGTGTATGTATGTTTGTTAAGGTTGTTATTAAACGTACAATAAACATAAATACTTACCTATCGGTACGTGCGTTTTATTGGGTGAGTTGCAAGTCAAACATTAATTTTCTTTGATCCCGCCACAGTAGAGGTTGTCGTGGTCAGTCTTCCTATAAAGAGTCAGCTGAAGCAGAGACCTGAATGGACCCTGGCATAACAAGATGAGTGCCTTTACTAAAAACCAGGTTTATGAGACATGCTTTGATCCCAAAGTCTACTTGAGACATTTCTGCAGCCTTGGATCAGGGCGAGATGAAATTATAAATTTTAGACTGCAGCAATATCACAAGACATTTGTATCAGGTGAGTCTATTTCCATAGAAAATGAAGGTGCTGTCTTAGGTATTACTGTTATTTTGTTATATATAGCAGAATTAGGGATTACGAATAGGCATATATGTGATCTACACAACAGTCAGTTCACATAAATATTAAACTCTTGTGATGTTATGCATACCAGTTGTCATGCATGAGTACTGCTCTAGTAATGGCAATTTCTGTTTCTAAAAATCAAAGTGAGTTGGCAAGAAGACAAATGTATGATCTGATTAATGAAATGGCAAGTTAAAGACAACTATTTTTCAAAGAAATGATGGAGATAAAGATACTTCATTTATTTGATTTTCTACCATGCAAAATAGTTATTGGCATCGGGAAAAGTATGTGATCTGTGTCTGGCCTTAGATCTTGGAACCCGGGTGCCAGATAGTTGCTTCTGTGCTCCATGCATACATGTTCATCCGGTCCCTTTTCCCAGATAGGGGGAATGTTCTGTGTTAAATTGAGAGCAACAAGGCACCTTCTCTCTTTTTTCTGTCTGTGTGCATCCATGTTTCAATCACAGAAGCACGAGCATGGGCAAAGATGACAAAGTATCGGGGCTGAATATGTGCATTCTTGAGTATAGCACACTTTTAATAGACCCAGTACAAGTTCTTTAGGAGGAGAATTGATATAATTGACCATTGGAACCTTCCAATTTCCCCAAGCTGCCCCCCACCTTGTGTATGGATACATGTCTCCTTTCAAAGGAAGGCAAGGTGCCATCTGATGACACCTACAATGTGACAATGGAAGCACTTTAAAGACATTCATAATGACACTTTGCACTGCTACAATTGAGAGCAACCCTAAAGGTTCCATAAAGCTAGGTGTTCCATGACTGTCTCTGGCAACGATGGGTGCTCTCTTTGATAGCAGCCACTCTCTTGATGGTTGACAGTCCACCATCAAGTGTATCTGCTGTACTCTCATCAGTGAGGCACACAACTGCTGTCTGCACTTGGCGCACACACTTCAGTTACACTTGTTGCAGTTGCCTCTTTCACATCACATACTCAGGGCTCTAATGCCAGGCTAAACATTTGACTAAAATTTAATTCTGAGCAATTCACTGTGCCTCTATTGACTTCAAAATATTCATATGTGTAATGTAAGGAATAGTGGTGATGGATGACCTTTCAAAGAGCAGGGTGTAAATTACTGCAAGAAAGTCACCATTTTGGCCCAGATATCCCCCCTGTTTTGCTTGGCACTGGTGGTAATTGACTCTGCCCTGGGCTGTGCTTACCAGACCCTGGGCCCGTACTCTACTGTAAAGGTATATGGCAAAATTACAACAGGCAATAACTAGCACTCTAGGAACCTATTCATTGTCTATGCACTAGCAGAATGTCTCAGGCATTGAGACAAGCAGTGTTACAGTCAAATGTGCACAATGTATGCGTTTCTTAACCCCTTGCAGACTACTGAGTCAGTCCGGCAAAAGTCCAGGTAATAGTCATGATTTTCTGAAAACACACTGCAAGTCTCTGTCCACTCCTACAATGATCAAGACAGAAGCCTGTCCTTATCTATTCACTCTGCTGAAACATAAGCGCTTATAAGCTTATTGTGCTGTCAACTACTAGCACTCTAGGAACTCAGTCACTATCTCTGCATTAACAGAATGACGCCGGCATTGAGACAAGCAGTGGTACAGTCAAATGTGCACAATGTATGCAGTCCGTTAACCCCTTGCAGACTACTGAGTCAGTCCTGCAAAAGTCCATGTAATAGTCATGCTTGTCTGGAATCACACCGCGAGTCTGTGTCCACTCCTACAATCATCCTGATAGAAGCATGTGCTTATCCAATCACTCTGCTGAAACATAAGCGCTTATAAACTTATCCTGCTGTCAACCACTAGCACGGTAGGAACCTATTCATTGTATATGCACTTGCAGAATGTGTCAGGCATTCAGACAAGCAGTGTTACACTCAGATGTGCACAATGTATGCAGTACCTTAACCCCATGCAGACTACTGAGTTAGTCCTGCAAACGTCCAGGTAATAGTCATGTTTGTCTGGAATCAAACTGCAAGTCTGTGTCCACTCCTACAATCATCCCGACAGAAACATGTTCTTATCTAATCACTCTGCTGAAATATAAGCACTTATAAACTTATCCTGCTGTAAATTCCTAGCACTCTAGTAACCCAGTCACTCTCTATGCACTTGCAGAATGACTCAAACATTGAGACAAGCAGTGGTACAGTCAAATGTGCACAAAATATGTGGTCCCTTAGCTCCTTGCAGACTACTGAGTCAGTCCTGCAAAAGTCCAGGTATTAGTCATCCTTATCTGGAATCACACTGTGAGTCTGTGTCCACTCCTACAATCATTCTGACAGAATAATGTCCTTATCTAATCACTCTGCTGAAACATAAGTCCTTATAAACGTATCCTGCTGTCAACTACTAGCACTCTAGGAACCTATTCATTGTCTATTCACTTGTAGAAAGTCTCAGGCATTGAGACAAGCAGTGGTACAGTCAAATGTGCACAATGTATGCGTTTCTTAACCCCATTCAGACTACTGAGTAAGTCCTGCAAAACTCCAGGAAATAGTCATGCTTTTCTGAAATCACACTGCAAGTCTCTGTCCACTCCTACAACTATCCAGACAGAAATAGGTCCTTATATAATCACTCTGCTGAAACATAAGCACTTATAAACTTATCTTGTTGTCAACTACCAGCGCTCTAGGAACCCAGTCACTTTCTATACACTTGCAGAATGACTCAGACATTGAGACAAGCAGTGGTACAGTCAAATGTGCACAATGTATGCAGTGACTTTACACCTTGCAGACTACTGAGTAAGTCCTGCAAAAATCCAGGTAATAGTCATTCTTGTCTGGAATCACACTGTGAGCCTGTGTCCACTCCTACAATCATCCTGATAGATGCATGCGCTTATCCAATGACTCACGGAAAGATAAGCGCTTATAAACTCATCCTGCTGTCAACTACTAGCACTCTAGATACCCAGTCACTGTCTATGCACTTGCAGAGTGACTCAAGCATTGAGACAAGCAGTGGTACACTTGTGGGACACCCCCGCGCCGCACGGCCACCAGCTGCTGCGTGTGCCCCTTGCCTGCCCCTGCCTCGCTGCTGCCTCGTTTGCCGGCCGCCGCCGCTGCGAGTGTTTTTGCCATTTGTTTTGACGGTTTTTTGTGCTTGTTAAGGTTTTACTGTCTTTTTTCCCCTGTTTTGTCGTTTCTTTGTGCCTGTTCCACTGTTTTGCATTTTCCCCGTGTTTGGCTCTCCTTCCTTGTTGTCCGCCTACCTCGCCGCCCCCCTCCCTCCCTTCCCGCCACCGCCGCTTGTCCCCGCCCCTTTTTTGCCTTCTGTAACCCTCCCCGCTCCCGCCTCCCAGCTGCTCCGCCCACCCGCGCACTTGGCCTTAAATGGCGACCGTGCGACGCAGGTGAGTGTGACCCACTTGTGGGACACCCCCGCGCCGCACGGCCACCAGCTGCTGCGTGTGCCCCTTGCCTGCCCCTGCCTCGCTGCTGCCTCGTTTGCCGGCCGCCGCCGCTGCGAGTGTTTTTGCCATTTGTTTTGACGGTTTTTTGTGCTTGTTAAGGTTTTACTGTCTTTTTTCCCCTGTTTTGTCGTTTCTTTGTGCCTGTTCCACTGTTTTGCATTTTCCCCGTGTTTGGCTCTCCTTCCTTGTTGTCCGCCTACCTCGCCGCCCCCCTCCCTCCCTTCCCGCCACCGCCGCTTGTCCCCGCCCCTTTTTTGCCTTCTGTAACCCTCCCCGCTCCCGCCTCCCAGCTGCTCCGCCCACCCGCGCACCTCGCCTTAAATGGCGACCGTGCGAACGCGCAGCGGTTACGCGCAGCGGGCGCGCCGATTGTGCGCCGAAGGCGCGCCAAAGGTAAGCCCGTCTGCGCCCGTCCGCGACCGGATCGCGACCAGCGCCAGGACCCCTGGTCCTCGAGCACCTCGACGCACCCGCCTGACGTACTCAGCCGCCACCCTCATCGCTCTCAACACCGGCCGACCCCCAGAATGCCACCAAGCCACTCCAAGACGCACCCACGGACCTTTCAGCTGCCACGCCTGCAAATTCTCCTGCATCCGGACCAGCCCCGCACCAGCACCCGCCAAGTCGAACACCAACAGCTCCCACCTCAAGTGCATCCTGCTCAACACCCGCTCCGTCCACAGACACGCCATCGAACTCTGGAACCTTCTAGACGCCACAGCCCCTGACGTTGCCTTCCTCACGGAGACCTGGATGAACGCCTCTTCTGCTCCCGACATCGCCATCGCTATCCCAGAGGGCTACAAGATCGTCCGGAGGGACCGAAACGCCAACCAGATGGGAGGAGGCATCGCCATCATCCACAGGAACACCATCCGTCTCACGACCAGCACCGACAACACCCTGACCAGCGCCGAACACCTGCATTTCCAGATCCACACCAACCCGAACACCACCCTCAGAGGCACCCTGATCTACCGACCCCCGGGACCACGCACGCAATTCAGCGAGGACATCGCCGACTTCGTCAGCCCGCACGCCCTCCCCTCCGCTGACTACATCCTCCTGGGGGACCTCAACTTCCATCTGGAGAACAACAACGACCGCAACACCAGCACCCTGCTCGACAACCTCGCCAACCTGGGACTCAAGCAACTGGTGTCCACCCCCACCCACCTCGCCGGACACACACTCGACGCCGTCTTCTCATCCAGCACAGACATCGACTTCAGCCACGCCACAGAGCTTCAATGGACGGACCACAGCTGCGTCCACTTCTCCTTCAAGAGAACGACGACCCACCAACACCAGCAACAGACCGCCCGCAGAAGCTGGAACAAGATCACAGCAGACCAGCTCGCCACCTCCCTGAGCCAACACCCTCCTGCCAGCTCAGCGAACCCCAGCCAGGCCGCCGACAACCTCACGAAGTGGATCAGCAACTGCGCGGACGAACTCGCCCCGCTGAGGACCCCGCCCAGCAGACCCGGCAGCAAGAAGGCCCCATGGTTCACCGACGAACTCAAAAGCTCCAAGAAGAACTGCCGAGCCCTCGAGAAAGTCTGGAAAAGGGAACCGACACCGGACAACAGAACCTCCTACAAACTTGCCACCCGGAAACACCACCAGCTGATCCGCGCCGCCAAGAAAACTGCATTCAAGGACCGGTTGGACAACAACGCACACAACTGCAAGGAACTCTTCAACATCGTGAAAGAGCTTTCCAACCCCAGCGCAGGAAACAACGACATCACCCCATCGCAAGACCTCTGCAACTCCCTCGCCTCATACTTCCACAACAAGATCACGGACATACACAGCAGTTTCAACAACCAACCAACGCACACCACGACCGACCAGCCACCCCCCCCCACCACCACCCTCCACGCCTGGACCCCGATCAGCACCGAAGACACCATCCGCACGATGAACTCCATCCACTCCGGATCACCGACCGACCCCTGCCCTCACCACGTCTTCAACAAGGCCGACGCTGTCATCGCACCCCACCTGCGAGACACCATCAACACCTCCTTCGACACCGCCATCTTCCCTGAAAGCTGGAAACACGCCGAACTCAGCGCTCTACTCAAGAAACCAACAGCGGACCCCACCGACCTCAAGAATTACCGCCCCATCTCGCTTCTCCCGTTTCCAGCCAAAGTCATCGAGAAGACCGTCAACAAGCAGATGGCCGCCTTCCTCGAGACGAACGGATCCCTCGACCCCTCACAGTCCGGCTTCCGAGCCAAACACAGCACCGAGACCGCCCTCATCGCCGCCACCGATGACATCCGAGCCCTGATGGACAATGGAGAAACAGCGGCCCTCATCCTCCTAGACCTCTCCGCGGCATTCGACACGGTCTGCCACCGCACCCTAGTACGGCGCCTCAGCAACATCGGAATCCAGGACAAGGCGCTGGAATGGATCATCTCCTTCCTGGACGGAAGAACACAGAGAGTCCGCCTACCACCGTACAAGTCAGAAGCCTCCAAAGTCATCTGCGGCGTCCCCCAAGGATCATCCCTGAGCCCCACCCTCTTCAACGTCTACATGAGCCCCCTCGCGGCCATCGTACGCAAACACCACCTCAGCATAATCTCCTACGCCGACGACACCCAGCTGATCCTCTCCCTGACCAACGACCCCGCCGCCGCCAGAGCCAACCTGCACGAAGGGATGAAAGAGGTAGCCGAGTGGATGACGACCAGCCGCCTGAAACTGAACTCGGACAAGACGGAGGTCCTCATCCTGGGCTCCTCACCCTCCGCCTGGGACGACTCCTGGTGGCCTCCCGCCCTGGGCACCGCACCCAAACCGACAGACCATGCACGAAACCTGGGCTTCACCCTGGACTCCTCCCTCTCCATGACCAGGCAAGTCAACAGCGTCTCCTCGGCGTGCTTCAACATCCTACGCATGCTACGGAAGATCTTCTGGTGGATCCCCACAGAGACCAGGAAGACCGTC
Organism: Lissotriton vulgaris; assembly: GCF_964263255.1. Lineage (NCBI taxonomy): Eukaryota > Metazoa > Chordata > Amphibia > Caudata > Salamandridae > Lissotriton > Lissotriton vulgaris. The sequence continues at coordinate 2,102,110,647 of NC_141691.1, read as the reverse complement.
ACCCAGGCCCTCGTCACCAGCCGACTGGACTACGGCAACGCCCTCTACGCCGGGACCACCGTCAAGCTCCAGAAGAGACTCCAGCGGATCCAAAACGCCTCAGCCAGACTCATCCTCGACATCCCACGTTCCAGCCACATCTCCGGACATCTGAGAGACCTTCACTGGCTCCCCGTCAACAAAAGAATCACCTTCCGCCTCCTCACCCACGCACACAAAGCCCTACACGACCAAGGCCCGAGCTACCTCAACAGCCGAGTCAACTTCTACGCTCCCAAACGCCACCTCCGATCAGCCAACCACGCCCTCGCCGCCGTCCCCCGCATCCGAAGAGCGACTACAGGAGGAAGGTCCTTCTCCTACCTGGCCGCCAAGACCTGGAACTCCCTCCCGTCCGACCTGCGCCTGACCCAAGACCACCTCTCCTTCAGGAAGAAGCTGAAGACCTGGCTGTTCGAGCAGTAGCGGCACCCCCCCCCCAGCGCCTTGAGACCCTACGGGTATGTAGCGCGCTTTATAAGTGTATTTGATTGATTGATTGATGGTACACTCAAATGTGCACAATATATGTGGCCCTTAACTCCTTGCAGACTACTGAGTCAGTCCTGCAAAAGACCAGGTAATATTCATGCTTGTCTGGAATGACACTGTGAATCTGTGTCCACTCCTACAATCATCCCGACAGAAGCATGTTCTTATCTAATCACTCTGCTGATTCATAAGTCCTTATAAACGTATCCTGCTGTCAACTACTAGCACTCTAGGAACCTATGTATTGGCTATGCACTTTCAGGAAGTCTCAGGCATTGAGACAAGCAGTGTTACAGCCAAATGTGCACAATGTATGTAGTTCATAACCCCTTGCAGACTACTGAGTCAGTCATGCAAAAGTCCAGGTAATAGTCATGCTTTTCTGGAATCAAACTGCAAGTCTGTGTCCACTCCTACCATAATCCTGACAGAAATATGTCCTTATCTAATCATTCTGATGAAACATAAGCGCTTATAAACGTATCTTGCTGTCCACTACTAGCACTCTAGGAACTCAGTCACTGTCTATACACTTGCACAATGACTCAGGCATTGAGACAAGCAGTGGTACAGTCAAATGTGCACAATGTATGCAATCCCTTAACTCCTTGCAGTATTTGAGTCAGTCCTGCAAAAGTCCAGGCAATAGTCATGCTTGTCTAGAACCACATTGTGAGTCTGTGTCCACTCCTACAATCATCCTGACAGAAGCATGTCCTTATCTAATCACTCTGCTGAAATATAAGTGCTTATAAACATATCCTGCTGTCAATTCCTAGCACTCTAGGAACTTAGTCACTGTCTATGCACTTGCAGAATGACTCAGCCTTTGAGACAATCAGTGGTACCGTCAAATGTGCACAATGTACGCGGTCCCTTAACCCCTTGAAGACTACTGAGTCAGTCCTGCAAAAGTCCACATAATAGTCATTCTTGTCTGGAATCACACTGAGCCTGTGTCCACTCCTACAATCATCCTGATAGAAGCATGAGCTTATCCAATGACTCACGGAAAGATAAGCGCTTATAAACTCATCCTGCTGTCAACTACTAGCACTCTAGATACCCAGTCACTGTCTATGCACTTGCAGAGTGACTCAAGCATTGAGACAAGCAGTGGTACACTCAAATGTGCACAATATATGTGGCCCTTAACTCCTTGCAGACTACTGAGTCAGTCCTGCAAAAGACCAGGTAATATTCATGCTTGTCTGGAATGACACTGTGAATCTGTGTCCACTCCTACAATCATCCCGACAGAAGCATGTTCTTATCTAATCACTCTGCTGATTCATAAGTCCTTATAAACGTATCCTGCTGTCAACTACTAGCACTCTAGGAACCTATGTATTGGCTATGCACTTGCAGGAAGTCTCAGGCATTGAGACAAGCAGTGTTACAGCCAAATGTGCACAATGTATGTAGTTCATAACCCCTTGCAGACTACTGAGTCAGTCATGCAAAAGTCCAGGTAATAGTCATGCTTTTCTGGAATCAAACTGCAAGTCTGTGTCCACTCCTACCATAATCCTGACAGAAATATGTCCTTATCTAATCATTCTGATGAAACATAAGCGCTTATAAACGTATCTTGCTGTCCACTACTAGCACTCTAGGAACTCAGTCACTGTCTATACACTTGCACAATGACTCAGGCATTGAGACAAGCAGTGGTACAGTCAAATGTGCACAATGTATGCAATCCCTTAACTCCTTGCAGTATTTGAGTCAGTCCTGCAAAAGTCCAGGCAATAGTCATGCTTGTCTAGAACCACATTGTGAGTCTGTGTCCACTCCTACAATCATCCTGACAGAAGCATGTCCTTATCTAATCACTCTGCTGAAATATAAGCACTTATAAACTTATCCTGCTGTAAATTCCTAGCACTCTAGTAACCCAGTCACTCTCTATGCACTTGCAGAATGACTCAAACATTGAGACAAGCAGTGGTACAGTCAAATGTGCACAAAATATGTGGTCCCTTAGCTCCTTGCAGACTACTGAGTCAGTCCTGCAAAAGTCCAGGTATTAGTCATCCTTATCTGGAATCACACTGTGAGTCTGTGTCCACTCCTACAATCATTCTGACAGAATAATGTCCTTATCTAATCACTCTGCTGAAACATAAGTCCTTATAAACGTATCCTGCTGTCAACTACTAGCACTCTAGGAACCTATTCATTGTCTATTCACTTGTAGAAAGTCTCAGGCATTGAGACAAGCAGTGGTACAGTCAAATGTGCACAATGTATGCGTTTCTTAACCCCATTCAGACTACTGAGTAAGTCCTGCAAAACTCCAGGAAATAGTCATGCTTTTCTGAAATCACACTGCAAGTCTCTGTCCACTCCTACAACGATCCAGACAGAAATAGGTCCTTATATAATCACTCTGCTGAAACATAAGCACTTATAAACTTATCTTGTTGTCAACTACCAGCGCTCTAGGAACCCAGTCACTTTCTATACACTTGCAGAATGACTCAGACATTGAGACAAGCAGTGGTACAGTCAAATGTGCACAATGTATGCAGTGACTTTACACCTTGCAGACTACTGAGTAAGTCCTGCAAAAATCCAGGTAATAGTCATTCTTGTCTGGAATCACACTGTGAGCCTGTGTCCACTCCTACAATCATCCTGATAGATGCATGCGCTTATCCAATGACTCACGGAAAGATAAGCGCTTATAAACTCATCCTGCTGTCAACTACTAGCACTCTAGATACCCAGTCACTGTCTATGCACTTGCAGAGTGACTCAAGCATTGAGACAAGCAGTGGTACACTCAAATGTGCACAATATATGTGGCCCTTAACTCCTTGCAGACTACTGAGTCAGTCCTGCAAAAGACCAGGTAATATTCATGCTTGTCTGGAATGACACTGTGAATCTGTGTCCACTCCTACAATCATCCCGACAGAAGCATGTTCTTATCTAATCACTCTGCTGATTCATAAGTCCTTATAAACGTATCCTGCTGTCAACTACTAGCACTCTAGGAACCTATGTATTGGCTATGCACTTGCAGGAAGTCTCAGGCATTGAGACAAGCAGTGTTACAGCCAAATGTGCACAATGTATGTAGTTCATAACCCCTTGCAGACTACTGAGTCAGTCATGCAAAAGTCCAGGTAATAGTCATGCTTTTCTGGAATCAAACTGCAAGTCTGTGTCCACTCCTACCATAATCCTGACAGAAATATGTCCTTATCTAATCATTCTGATGAAACATAAGCGCTTATAAACGTATCTTGCTGTCCACTACTAGCACTCTAGGAACTCAGTCACTGTCTATACACTTGCACAATGACTCAGGCATTGAGACAAGCAGTGGTACAGTCAAATGTGCACAATGTATGCAATCCCTTAACTCCTTGCAGTATTTGAGTCAGTCCTGCAAAAGTCCAGGCAATAGTCATGCTTGTCTAGAACCACATTGTGAGTCTGTGTCCACTCCTACAATCATCCTGACAGAAGCATGTCCTTATCTAATCACTCTGCTGAAATATAAGTGCTTATAAACATATCCTGCTGTCAATTCCTAGCACTCTAGGAACTTAGTCACTGTCTATGCACTTGCAGAATGACTCAGCCTTTGAGACAATCAGTGGTACCGTCAAATGTGCACAATGTACGCGGTCCCTTAACCCCTTGAAGACTACTGAGTCAGTCCTGCAAAAGTCCACATAATAGTCATTCTTGTCTGGAATCACACTGAGCCTGTGTCCACTCCTACAATCATCCTGATAGAAGCATGAGCTTATCCAATGACTCACGGAAAGATAAGCGCTTATAAACTCATCCTGCTGTCAACTACTAGCACTCTAGATACCCAGTCACTGTCTATGCACTTGCAGAGTGACTCAAGCATTGAGACAAGCAGTGGTACACTCAAATGTGCACAATATATGTGGCCCTTAACTCCTTGCAGACTACTGAGTCAGTCCTGCAAAAGACCAGGTAATATTCATGCTTGTCTGGAATGACACTGTGAATCTGTGTCCACTCCTACAATCATCCCGACAGAAGCATGTTCTTATCTAATCACTCTGCTGATTCATAAGTCCTTATAAACGTATCCTGCTGTCAACTACTAGCACTCTAGGAACCTATGTATTGGCTATGCACTTGCAGGAAGTCTCAGGCATTGAGACAAGCAGTGTTACAGCCAAATGTGCACAATGTATGTAGTTCATAACCCCTTGCAGACTACTGAGTCAGTCATGCAAAAGTCCAGGTAATAGTCATGCTTTTCTGGAATCAAACTGCAAGTCTGTGTCCACTCCTACCATAATCCTGACAGAAATATGTCCTTATCTAATCATTCTGATGAAACATAAGCGCTTATAAACGTATCTTGCTGTCCACTACTAGCACTCTAGGAACTCAGTCACTGTCTATACACTTGCACAATGACTCAGGCATTGAGACAAGCAGTGGTACAGTCAAATGTGCACAATGTATGCAATCCCTTAACTCCTTGCAGTATTTGAGTCAGTCCTGCAAAAGTCCAGGCAATAGTCATGCTTGTCTAGAACCACATTGTGAGTCTGTGTCCACTCCTACAATCATCCTGACAGAAGCATGTCCTTATCTAATCACTCTGCTGAAATATAAGCACTTATAAACTTATCCTGCTGTAAATTCCTAGCACTCTAGTAACCCAGTCACTCTCTATGCACTTGCAGAATGACTCAAACATTGAGACAAGCAGTGGTACAGTCAAATGTGCACAAAATATGTGGTCCCTTAGCTCCTTGCAGACTACTGAGTCAGTCCTGCAAAAGTCCAGGTATTAGTCATCCTTATCTGGAATCACACTGTGAGTCTGTGTCCACTCCTACAATCATTCTGACAGAATAATGTCCTTATCTAATCACTCTGCTGAAACATAAGTCCTTATAAACGTATCCTGCTGTCAACTACTAGCACTCTAGGAACCTATTCATTGTCTATTCACTTGTAGAAAGTCTCAGGCATTGAGACAAGCAGTGGTACAGTCAAATGTGCACAATGTATGCGTTTCTTAACCCCATTCAGACTACTGAGTAAGTCCTGCAAAACTCCAGGAAATAGTCATGCTTTTCTGAAATCACACTGCAAGTCTCTGTCCACTCCTACAACGATCCAGACAGAAATAGGTCCTTATATAATCACTCTGCTGAAACATAAGCACTTATAAACTTATCTTGTTGTCAACTACCAGCGCTCTAGGAACCCAGTCACTTTCTATACACTTGCAGAATGACTCAGACATTGAGACAAGCAGTGGTACAGTCAAATGTGCACAATGTATGCAGTGACTTTACACCTTGCAGACTACTGAGTAAGTCCTGCAAAAATCCAGGTAATAGTCATTCTTGTCTGGAATCACACTGTGAGCCTGTGTCCACTCCTACAATCATCCTGATAGATGCATGCGCTTATCCAATGACTCACGGAAAGATAAGCGCTTATAAACTCATCCTGCTGTCAACTACTAGCACTCTAGATACCCAGTCACTGTCTATGCACTTGCAGAGTGACTCAAGCATTGAGACAAGCAGTGGTACACTCAAATGTGCACAATATATGTGGCCCTTAACTCCTTGCAGACTACTGAGTCAGTCCTGCAAAAGACCAGGTAATATTCATGCTTGTCTGGAATGACACTGTGAATCTGTGTCCACTCCTACAATCATCCCGACAGAAGCATGTTCTTATCTAATCACTCTGCTGATTCATAAGTCCTTATAAACGTATCCTGCTGTCAACTACTAGCACTCTAGGAACCTATGTATTGGCTATGCACTTGCAGGAAGTCTCAGGCATTGAGACAAGCAGTGTTACAGCCAAATGTGCACAATGTATGTAGTTCATAACCCCTTGCAGACTACTGAGTCAGTCATGCAAAAGTCCAGGTAATAGTCATGCTTTTCTGGAATCAAACTGCAAGTCTGTGTCCACTCCTACCATAATCCTGACAGAAATATGTCCTTATCTAATCATTCTGATGAAACATAAGCGCTTATAAACGTATCTTGCTGTCCACTACTAGCACTCTAGGAACTCAGTCACTGTCTATACACTTGCACAATGACTCAGGCATTGAGACAAGCAGTGGTACAGTCAAATGTGCACAATGTATGCAATCCCTTAACTCCTTGCAGTATTTGAGTCAGTCCTGCAAAAGTCCAGGCAATAGTCATGCTTGTCTAGAACCACATTGTGAGTCTGTGTCCACTCCTACAATCATCCTGACAGAAGCATGTCCTTATCTAATCACTCTGCTGAAATATAAGTGCTTATAAACATATCCTGCTGTCAATTCCTAGCACTCTAGGAACTTAGTCACTGTCTATGCACTTGCAGAATGACTCAGCCTTTGAGACAATCAGTGGTACCGTCAAATGTGCACAATGTACGCGGTCCCTTAACCCCTTGAAGACTACTGAGTCAGTCCTGCAAAAGTCCACATAATAGTCATTCTTGTCTGGAATCACACTGAGCCTGTGTCCACTCCTACAATCATCCTGATAGAAGCATGAGCTTATCCAATGACTCTGCGGAAATATAAGCGCTTATAAACTCATCCTGCTGTTAACTACTAGCGCTCTAAGAACGTATTCACTGTCTATGCACTTGCAGAATGACTCAGGCATTGAGACAAGCTGTGTTACATCAAATGTGCACAATGTATGCGGTCCCTTAACCCCTTACAGACTACTGAGTCAGTCCTGCAAAAGTCCAGGTAATAGTCATGCTTGTCTGGAATCACACTGTGAGTCTGTGTCCACTCCTACAATCATCCTGACAGAAGCATGTCCTTATCTAATCACTCTGCTGAAATATAAGTGCTTAAACACTTATCCTGCTGTCAATTACTAGCACTCTAGGAACTTAGTCACCGTCTATGCACTTGCAGAAGGACTCAGCCTTTGAGACAAGCAGTGTGTAGTAATAAATCACTACTCAACGTGGGTTCCAAGATAAGATTTATTAGTTATAGATAAACAGGTGCTCCCAGCTTGGCGGCTTTCACTCACAACCAACATTCTAACTCACGCTCCCAGAGGCGGAGCGGACCATACCAAGAAGGGAGGAAGGAGAGGGGTGTGTGACGGGGAAGACACAACAGGTGAGGTTACAACACACCTTCCCCCCTAAAGAGAACAGAGGAAAAGAGATACAGATCTCCACAGACAGGGGCGAGAGAAAGCAGTAAAAGGGAGAGTGGAGAAGAAAAGAGGGGTGAGTTAAAAGGAGGCGAGGTGACGGGAAGGGATAGGGAAAAGCGAGGAATAGAGGGCTGCTGAAAGAGGACAGCCAAAAGAAGGGAAACAGGAGAGAGGGAAAGACCACCAGGGAGAGAGAGAAGAAGACCGAAACAAGGAAAGAAGAAGAATGGGGAAGACGACCTCTTGGGTTACAGAGAACGAACAACAGTGGGAGGGAAGAATGGAACTATCCTGGGCAGCTTTTAAAAGTAAACCATAACCTTAAGGTTAACCTCTGTATCGAACTAACTGAAAGAACTCTGGAACAGTGAGATAAAATGTTCCGCTGGGTCCCCCAAGAAGTCCTGGCTCTTCTCGCAAGGGATAAGCAATTATGTCTCACAGTGGGTGCGGCTAATTACTACCATACCTTGAACACCTCACCTTCCACCACCCCATTGCTCTCCCTAAAGTCTCTTTGATGGGCCCCATGACATTGGTTACAACAGGTAAGTGCCACATCACTCTTTCACCCTGGGGCTCCCCTTAGTCTGAACAAACCCAACAGTCTATTACACCCTAGAGTTCCGCATGTCTCTTACTAGTCTCTCCAACCCCTTAGGGAGGGATGATCCAGGCGGTAACGCTCCTCATTTTTTTTTCTCTTAGTCAATAACATGGGCCAGGGCACTCCCCGGAAGCTCCCTCTGACACACTATGTCTCTCTTACAATGTCATCCTCGGTGACTGGTCTAGGCCATCTTCTACCCTCCTTCCCTTGGCCCTTACCAGAATCCAGACCTATCTTGAATTCTTTTTCAAACAGCTCCAGATCATCATCACGAGCCTCTTCTGCCCTTAGTCTGTCCACCTGTTCCATCACGAGACCACCATAGAAGAACTCAGTTGTGTTTTCTGGGCCACGAAACTTATGCTTTCTCCTATACTCATAGAGTGGACCATTTTTTCCCGACAGGACCTTTAATGGGAGATCTTTTCGTATTTTCTGCATTTCCATACTCTCACTCTCCAGCTTATCACTATTGGGCCTATGAAAGTATTTTCCTTTATTCTCACCCTTAGATTCACACAAACTGAGACCACTTCTCTTTCCTGTTCAAAATTGTCTTCATACTCCTCCATCATTGTGGTCCTGGACTCAGACGATGTGGTACTTTGCCACGTCTCTTTGTGATTGAATTGCTTACTCTTACATTTTATCCTTTGCCGCTCATTTGCTGTAGTACTCATGCATTCTCCCTTTCTTTCGAATTTCCTTTTTTCCCAACTTTAACTTCACTGCCTTTTCTCTCATGTTTCTTACGTATTTCTCTTTCATGCACCCAACTTTGGTGAGTTTCTCGTTTTTCCTTACGTTTGTCCTTAGCTACTTCTTTTCCGTACTCTTTATTACTTGCAGCTCCTTCAATAACTCCCGAACCCTTTGACGTCGGCGCACGAGCCTTCTGTGCTTCACTATTTGTTCCCTGCATGCTTTGGCTCAGTGCCAGCTCACTCATGTGTTCTTTTCTTCTTCCATTACGTGATATTTTCAATTTCCTTTGATCCTTCCACCCTAGCATGGTGGGTCCTCTTTCCATTATATATATGGTACTCCAAGTATTATTTCCCTTGTGCATTAAATCCATAACTTTGTAACCTATTACGTTGATGTCCTCCCCTGTGTACGTTTTGAGGGATATGTTGGCCACTTTAAATTCATCTCCGTATTTTTTATTTAATTCTCTATTCCATTCACTCTTGCTTACCAAACTATAACGTGATCCTGAATCTGAGATCATATCTGTCTTTACTCCACCTATGAAGATAGTACACTCCGGGTTTATTTTTCTAGTTTTATCTTCCTCTTGGCTATCCATTCTTTCCTTGATCACTTCATCCCTTTGTACCTTTACCAACGAGGCTTGTATTTCATATTCATCCCACGCACTCAAGATGTCATCATACAAATTTCTGACTGACCCTTTCGTGAATACCTTTTCCATTTCGTGGTACTTTTTTAGTCCTTCAGTTCCTAAACTGTGAAGTAATATTTCAGACTTTTCCTCAGGTATAAGAGATACTTCCTCTTCCTCGACAACTGATATGTACTCCTCAAAATATTCTTTCCACTCACTCCATTCTGCAGTGTTTTTTTCATCCCCCTCCATAAACGGCACTGGTGGCGGAAAATTATACCTTTGGCCCCACTCCATGTTAATCGCGCAGCTATATTTTGGAATTCACGTGAAGATGTATTATCCCCCTAAACAGAAAGATGGCGGTACGAGTGAACTTCGTAGGACTCTCTAGCGCCCCAAGGTGGTTAAAAGAAATGCGCCGGCAATAGCCACTGGGATCCTTACTTTGCAGGTCACGTTTCCAACTCCGCTTACTGTTTCCCTACAGGGCACCCTGAAGTCACTAAATATGCTTTGCTTACGCCGTCTGTGGGTTTAAGACCCTTATAAATCCACAGTCACTTATGCAAAGAGATACGTGTCCCTCTCAAGACGTGCTGCATCATATCTGTATTAACTCCGCCACAAGAATTCCGTGCACTATCAGCCCCTCTGAGGGTTTCCTCACGCTGCTACAACTCGCTGCTACAATTCGGTTTACTACACGGAACCCGGTGGGTTGCCACACTCCCTCAGTTCCTCTGAAATCTCCACACACCTCTTCCAACCGCTGCCTCAGTTCTGAAAATTTCCTCACGCTGCTTCAACACGCTGCTGCAGTTAGTTTACTACACAGAACCCTAAAGTTTGCCACGCTCCTGAAATCTCCGCACACCGCTTCCAAGTGCTGCCTCAGTTCTAAAATGTCCTCACGCCGCTTCAACACGCTGCTGCGGTTTAGTTTACCTCACAGAACCCTGAGGTTTGCCACGCTCCCTCTGGTCCTTTGAAATCTCCGCACACCGCTTCCAAGTGCTGCCTCAGTTCTAAAATCTCCTCACGTTGCTTCAACACGCTGCTGCAGTTAGTTTACTGCACAGAACCCTGAGGTTTGCCACGCTCCTGATATCTCCGCACACCGCTTCCAAGTGCTGCCTCAGTTCTAAAATTTCCTCACGCCGCTTCAACACGCTGCTGCGGTTTAGTTTACCTCACAGAACCCTGAGGTTTGCCACGCTCCCTCTGTTCCTTTGGAATCTCCTCACGTCGCTTCCAAGCGCTGCCCCAGTACTGCGATTTCCTCACGCTGCTTCTACACGCTGCTTCGATTTAGTTCACCACTTCCACGCGCTGCCACAGATCCGTTTCACGCGTGGCAACAGGGGCTAACTCCCCACCTTGATCATCTCAGGTAATTTATGCCGCTCAAAGTGCTGCCACAGTTAATCTTCAGTCACTGGAACAAAGGCGCGCTGCACACTCTGTTCTACTGATTTTTCCTCAAACAGCTACAATGCTCTGCCACCATACAGTTTCATAAGTCTTCGGTACCAAATGTTACGCTCAACGCTCCTCACAGTGTTTCGAAGGCTCAACGCAATAATGCAGTCCAGCTTGGGTCCCCTACGGTTACTCTCCCTCCCAATAAATATAAGAATACTTCAGGATTCTCCGAGACTTTCAATTACTCGCCTCCATTAATTCTGGGAGTCAGGGGAAAGCAGATTCCCAACGCTGTCACTCACTCATGCTTCGAACACTTGGCGCTCACCTCAAATCAATTTCTTTTGCATTACTATAAATGTGCCTTCATTCCTTGCTCCGCTCCCTTCTCCTCACACAGCTTCTAGGTCTCACCTCCTTGACTTGTACGACTCCCTCTGTAACCGAATGGAGAACTTCCACCTTTCTTTATTTTCTCCAAATTCACACGGGAAGTAGTTTAGGCTGTGAAGTCCTCCTTCTAACACACGATCACAGTACCGGAACTTCCTGTCAACGACTCTGCAGTTCCTCGGGGCAAGACCTGCTCCGTCTTTTCACTCACTTGAGTTCCCTGCTTTTCGCAGACCGCCTGACAGTCCTCCCACTCCACGGAGGGGACTAAGCACGGTGCCAAGGGACGCCCCCTCAGAGCCAGGAACGGAACACTGTCGCCATACGTCGTTCGCTTCACATCGACTTCGACAGTTTCACTCTTTGCCTCAAGCTCATTACCAGCAACTCGCTGTGCCGAAACTTCATTCATCAACTGGCTGAGTCTTCCTTGTCAGCACTTTTCTCCGCCCAAGCATCAAATCTATCCAGGGGGGAGGCACCACACTGACCCTGGCTCAGCTCCACGTCCTCGTCGCCAAAAATGTAGTAATAAATCACTACTCAACGTGGGTTCCAAGATAAGATTTATTAGTTATAGATAAACAGGTGCTCCCAGCTTGGCGGCTTTCACTCACAACCAACATTATAACTCACGCTCCCGGAGGCGGAGTGGACCATACCAAGAAGGGAGGAGGGAGAGGGGTGTGTGACGGGGAAGACACAACAGGTGAGGTTACAACACAGTGGTACAGTCAAATGCGCACAATGTATGCGGTGCCTTAACCCCTTGAAGACTGCTGAGTAAATCCTGCAAAAATCCAGGTAATAGTCATTCTTATCTGGAATCACACTGTGAGCCTGTGTCCACTCCTACAATCATCCTGATAGAAGCATGCCCTTATCTAAACCCTCTGCTGACACATAACTTCGTATGAACTTATCCTGCTGTCAACTACTAGCGCTCTAGGAACGTATTCACTGTCTATGCACTTGCGGAATGACTCAGACATTGAGACAAGCAGTGGTAAAGCCAAATGTACTCAATGTATGTGGTGCCTAAACCCCTTGCAGACTACTGAGTAAGTCCTGCAAAAGTCCTGGTAATAGTCATGCTTCTCTCGAATCACACTGTGAGTCTGTGTCCACTCCTACAATCACTCTTATAGAAGCATGTGCTTATCCAATCACTCTGCTGAAAAATAACTGCTTATAAACTTGAGCTTTGAACTTATAAACTACCGCTGCCAGGAGGGCACTGACATTGCCCTCCTGGCAGCGGTAGAGGAAGCCAGAACGCTATTGGATGAGGGGGGATCAGTGGCAGTGATCCTCCTCGACCTTAGCGCGGCGTTCGATACCGTTGACCATCATCTCCTCATTGAAAGATTGGAAAGAGTGGGAGTGAAAGGTATAGCCCTATCCTGGCTTGCTTCCTTCCTGTCCCAACGGACCTATCAAATATGGGAGAAGAACGCCCGCTCCTCCGAAATGCCCCTCCAATGTGGTGTGCCTCAGGGCTCTTCCCTGAGCCCCACATTATTTAATATCTATATGTCCACATTGGAGGAGGTTATCACCCCATTCGGAGTGAGCGTCGTCAGCTATGCTGACGACACACAACTAGTGGTGTCTCTGTCCCATCCCAAACAGCAGAAAGCCGATCTATTCAACTGTCTCACGCAGGTCCATCGTTGGATGAATGGATCTGCCCTAAAGCTAAATGGGACGAAAACCGAGGTCCTCATACTTGGCCCGAAAGGAACATCACTCCCCATGGACATCTGGCCAGCCTGTCTAGGTCCTCCCCCTAACCCTAAAACAGAGGTAAAAAGTCTGGGTGTGTGGATTGACTCTGATCTTTCATTTGCTACGCAAGCAAAGAAGGTAGCAGGGACCTGCTTTGGTCTCTTAAAATCTCTGAGAAAAGTCCTGCCCCTTCTCCCCCCCAAGTCCCAAAAATTGCTAATCCAAGGTCTCATAATATCGAGACTGGATTATAGCAACGTGATTTATCTGGGCGCTCCTGAAGCGACTATGAATAAACTTCAGAGAATCCAGAACACCGCTGCCCGGATCATCACAAACACCCCGGCCAGATCATCTGCAAAACCTGCTCTCAAGCTCCTTCATTGGCTCCCCATAAGGGAGCGAGTCAAATTTAAGGCCCTGAGCCTTGTCCACAAAACATTGCACAACCAAGGCCCCCCAGTCCTCAGTAATTTTATCACCCCTTACAAAACCACTAGATCCCTCCGTTCTAATACAGAAAACCTCATCAATACCCCAAGATTCAGGAAAGTCCGATCAGGAGGAAGACGCTTTTCGGTCCAAGCTGCTCGCCTTTGGAATTCACTCCCTCGCGACCTGCGTCTTGAACCACAATATCTGCGTTTCAGGAAGCAGCTAAAGACGCATCTCTTCCCCTAGTTTCGGCTCGGCCCCCCCCTTCTTCCTGATTCCTCATCCCCCCTCTCCTTCTGCTCTCTGCTCCTGGCCTACAGGCCCGCAGAATTAGGGTTTTTTAGCGCTGGGATACTTCCGGGTGACTACGCGCTTTATAAAATAAAATAATAATAATAATAATAATAATAAACTTATCCTGCTGTCAACTACTAGCACTCTAGGAACGTATTCACTGTCTATACACTTGCAGAATGACTCTGGCAATGAGACAAGCAGTGTTACAGTCAAATGTGCACAATGTATGCGGTCCCTTAACTCCTTGCAGACTACTGAGTCAGTCCTGCAAAAGTCGAGGTAATAGTCGTGCTTGTCTGGAATCACACTGTGAGTCTGTTTCCACTCCTACAATCATCCTGACAGAAGCATGTCCTTATCTAATCACTCTGCTGAATCAGAAGTGCTTTTAAACGTTTCCTGCTGTCAATTACTAGCACTCTAGGAATCCAGTCACTGTCTATGCATTTGCAGAATGACTCGGACATTGAGAAAAACAGTGGTACATTCAAATGTGCACCATATATGCGGTCCCTTACCCTTGCAGACTACTGAGTCAGTGCTGCAAAAGTCCAGGCAATAGTCATGCTTGTCTGAAATCACACTGTGAGTCTGTGCCCACTCCTACAATCATCCTGATAGAAGCATGTCCTTATCTAATCCCTCTGCTGAAACATAACTGCTTATAAACTTATCCTGCTGTCAACTACTAGCGCTCTAGGAACGTATTCACTGTCTATGCACTTGCAGAATGACACAGGCATTGAGACAAGCAGTTTTACAGTCAAATGTGAACAATTATATTCCTTGCAGACTACTGAGTCTGTTCTGAAAAAGTCCAGGCAATAGTCATACTTGTCTAGAATCACACTGTGAGTCTGTGTCAACTCCTACAATCATCCTGACAGAACGATGTCTTTATCTAATCACTCTGCTGAAGCATAAGTGCTGATAAATGTATAATACTGTGAATTACCAGCACTCTAGGAACTCAGTCACTGTCTATGCACTTGCAGAATGACTCAAGCATTGAGACAAGCAGTGGTACAGTGAAATGTATAAAATGAATGTGGTGCCTGAACCCCTTGCAGGCTACTGAGTACACCCTGCAAACGTCCAGGTTATAGTCATGCTTCTCTGGATTCACACTGTGAGTCTATGTCCACTCCTACAATCATCCTGACTGAAGCATGTCCTTATCTAATTACTCTGCTGCAACATAAGCACTTATAAACGTATCCTGCTGTCACCTACGAGCAGTGTAGGTACCCAGTCACTGTCTATGCACTTGGAGAATGACTCAAGCATTGAGACAAGCAGTGGTACAGTGAAATCTGCACAATATATGCAGTCCCTTAACCCATTGAAGCCTACTGAGTCAGACCTGCAAAAGTCCAGGTAATAGTCATGCTTGTAAGAAATCACACTCTGAGTCTTTGTCCACTCCTAAAATCAGCCCCACAGAAGCATGTTCTTATGAAATCACTCTGCTGAAACATAACCGCTTATAAGCTTATGGTGCTGTCAATTGCTAGCACTCTAGGAACCCTGTCACTGTCTATGGACTTGCAGAATGACCCAGGCATTGAGACAAGCAGTGGTACAGTCAAATGTGGACAATATGTGTGGTCCCTTAACCCCTTCCAGACTACTGAGTCAGTACTGCAAAAGTCCAGGTAACAGTCATGCTTGACTGGAATCACACTGTAAATCTACAATCATCCTGACAGATGTATGTCCTTATCTAATCCCTCTGCTGAAACATAAGTGCTTATAAACGTATCCTGCTGTCAATTACTAACACTCTAGGAACCCAGTCACTGTCTATGCATTTGCAGAATGACTCAGACATTGAGACAAGCACTGGTACAGTCAAATGTACACAAGATATGTGGTGGCTTAACCACTTGCAGACTACTGAGTAAGTCCTGCACAAGTCCAGGTAATAGTCATGCTTCTCTGGAATCCCACTGTGAGTCTGTGTCCACTCCTACAATCCTCCTGACAGAGGCATGTCCTTATCTAATCTCTCTGCCGAAACATAAGCACTTATAAACTTATCCTGCTGTCACCTACTAGCACTCTAGGTACCCAGACACTGTCTATGCACTTGCAGAATGACCCAGGCATTGAGACAAGCAGTGGTACAGTCAAATGTGGACAATATGTGTGGTCCCTTAACCCCTTCCAGACTACTTAGTCAGTACTGCAAAAGTCCCGGTAACAGTCATGCTTGACTGGAATCACACTGTAAATCTGTGTCCACTACTACAATCATCCTGACAGACGTATGTCCTTATCTAATCCCTCTACTGAAACATAAGTCCTTATAAACATATCCTGCTGTCAACTACTATCACTCTAGGAAGTTATTCACTGTCTATGCACTTGCAGAATGACTCAGACATTAAGACAAGCAGTGGTACAGTGAAATGTGCACAATGTATGCAGTCCCTTAACTCAATGCAGACTACTGAGTCAGTCCTGCAAAAATTCAAGTAATAGCCATGCTTGTCTGGAATCACACTGTGAGTCTCTGTCCACTCCTACAATAATCCTAACAGAAGCATGTCCTTATATAATCAATCTGCTGAAACATAAGTGCTTATAAACCTATCCTGCTGTCAATTACTAACACTGTAGGAACCCAGTCACTGTCTATGCATTTGCAGAATGACTCGGACATTGAGACAAGCAGTGGTACAGTCAAATGTATACAAGATATGTGGTGCACTTGCAGACTACTAATTAAGTAAATAAAATACAATGTGGGTGATGTACATACCGTAGATCATACCTGGGGGCTGGGTCTAGAGCTGTCAGATATAAGTTGATTGAGTATGATGACAGGAGGAAAAGGAGGGTGAATTGTGGAGTGGGGGAAGCATGGAACAAGCATTGGCATAGCCAATAGGTCTTGCTTTGGGGACCCTATAAGTGTTTACTTATCCAGCACAATATGCTTGGTGCAACAAGTGTGGCTCAGGGGTTAGAGGCGGCAGACCCGGAAGCTGAGATCGGCCCTGGACCAGGGTTCAATTCCCCGCCCGACGGGGGTTGGGCTCAATAATTCCACAGACTCGATAATTCTCGCTCCGGTGCCTTCTCGACTCACGGGTTCACACTCTGCGACTCTGGGCAATAGCTTGCTTAATCTCCACAACGGCCCCTCGCGGCGGGATGCCTGGCTTTCACCTTGTGGATACCCTGCTGGGGTGTCTCACAGGGGAATACCAGGACGGGTTCCCTAAGCAAGCGCATAGATGCCTGCGATGTGGGCGATTTGCGCTATATAAATACATGTACATTTACATATATAAATACATGTACATGTACAACATCAACTGTTGCATGGCTAAACACTTATGAGGTCCCAAAGGGAAGACCTATTGGCTATGCCAATGCTTGTTTGTATATTTTCTGAGTCTTGTATTAGTCGGCGACAGGGGCACAAACTTTATCTCGAAGTACATGAGGTCTCTCTGGCAACAGTGCAGGGTCACCTACAAATTCACGACCTGAGGTAATTGAAAATTTTATGGTCAAGTATGTCCCCTAACGTGTACCCCAACGTTTCCATGTACGTGCTTGAAGTACATGTAATTTCCCTCCATGACCGAATAAGAAGACGCATATACATTTGCGTCCAACGTTAACGTGTCATCTACCAGATCCACCCTAAATGGATCGATGATTCAGTCTATAAACATGCCATGCCAACGTCTTTACATGGTACACTTTTGAATCTCGCCCACGATTTCTCCATGTTCCCTGGCCCAGTCGAGCTAGGCCCTTAAACGAGGCCCGAGCCTCATCTCTCCTGTCTCCGAAAGCTGTATGCATCCCTGATCCCTGCCTTACTTCCTGCCAGTGAAGCGGTGCCCGGCTCGGCCTGGACTGCCTGCCAAAATCGTATTTTGCCTACAGTTATCTGCTCAGCCTCCTCGAAAACACATTCCAGTCTAGTGAAATAGGTAAACATATTCCCGGCTGCAGAGCAAAGGGCCTGGCCTTCCTGTCCTCCTTGCAAGTGATTTACTGAACCCGTCACCATGGTAGGCCCATGGCTCCGCACGTTGCACCAAGACACGTATGCATGCACTAGCATTCAGTATTGAATGGCCTCTGCCCGAGAGACCTTTTACTTCAGACACTACATCCTCCCAACATGAGATACCAGATATGCCATAGGTACAGGTTGCCCTGACATCCCAGACACCAGTCTCCTCCACTAGTGCTAAAGTCAAAGCCCCCAGTTCTCCCCAGTTACACGTCATGCTAGTTACGCGCGCATGCAGGTCGTAGGTTTCTGCTGATCCTGCAACTTTCTCTAATGCATCCACCCACATGTGACGTTTCTTATGACGTTTCTCTGACATGTACAGTGCACGCCCATGTGTACGCCCTTTTACACGCCTCCTGCTACGCACATGTGTTCTTATCTCTCTCTTTTTCACCTGTTACGCCTACTGTATTGGTTTCAATTGTGACATTTTACTATATATAATGTGTAATGCTAATAAAACGTTGAATGTCCCTTCCTGAACCTTAGAGGTGATGGAACATGATGTCCCATCCTCGAGGATTTTCCATTAAAGCCCGTATGACTCAGATTCCACGGACTCTGCCTCTCATTTGAATGAGCTGTCTTTTATTGATATTTATATGGAAAAATGAGTAGGTAAATATAATTTACCACATAATTTGGCGCCCGAACAGGGAACCCCCTTCCCCACTCGCCGGTGAAGTCACGCAGGCTTTGACCCCTTCTACAGCCACGACGGAAACCGTGCACGTTTGCGGGTTTTCCTGCTATCTTCCCTCGGGCCAACGGGGGAGACGGAGACTGCGGTCCGACGTCCAGACGAGGCGGTGAGGAATGCGGAGGATCCCGACCAGAGCCCTAGTCGAGAGAGCAAGGTCCGAGGTGTCCGGAGGCCCACCTGTTCCGAAGCGCATGCGTGGTAGCGTGATGCGTAGCTGTCAAATGCAGTAGCAGTCCAGTCCAGTCCAAAGTCCAGTCCAGTTTCCGAGGCCTTCAGTTTCTTGCTTCCCGGTGAGTACCGTTGTTGGGAACGCATCTACACGGGTTCATTAATTTGTGCCCGGTCAAGACAGGTTTGGGTACACAGACCTGGTCCTGACGTGTTCACTTAGGTGGATACGGTCCGACGAGTCTCTTTATGAGACCGGTCTGTACTGTTTTAGCAGTGCATCTAGTAATCCAGTATTCTGGTAGTACCTCGAGATTTACAGTATTTGTGTTTTCCGTGTGTCAGGTGATTCAGTCCGAAATGTTTTAATGTGTTTTTAATGTCGTGGGGTGAATGATTGTTTGCTGTTCATTACTGTGTTTATTGTGTTCACGTCCGAATCGCTCCAGTTATGCCGTTGTTCTCGAAATTACGTCAGATAGGAACTAGGAAAGGGATACTCGAAGAGGCAGTTCCCGTCCCGCCTAGGGACACTCCAGGATATTTTATGTACCACAAGCATGGCTTAGATGCCGTGCTGTATTTAGACTTATGGGTGGATTACACCAAGGATCTGGAAGAGAAGTATAGATGGCCTGTCTCAGGGACATGGGATGCTGAATGCATCATGAGAGTAGAAGAAGCATTGTGGAAAAAGAAAGCCAGACAATCTCAGAAAGATGCCATAGAATTGTGGCGTAAAGAATCGCATAGCCAGACAGAAAAAGCAATCAGAAAAACAGAGAAAAGTAGAGAAGAATCCGAAAAAGCTAGAGAAAAGGAGTTACTAGAAGAAGGAGAACAGGTCAGATTAGAACAATTAGACCGTCAAAGAAATGCACTCATTACAGGCATGTATCCGGTTCTTGCCGAGGGCTTGCCCAAGGCGACCCCGGAAGTACCCCGTAACTTGCCACCACCATTGGTTCCGATTAAACTCCGTCACAAACAGACCGCAGCAGACATTTTCCTTTCTTCCTATTTAGACGACGTGGCTCCAGCATATACCAATGCATCCGTACCACCCGTTATTAATGTACAGCAGCCTGTTCCGTCTGTTCAAGCCACAACGCCTCCACGTGCCCAAGACTCGCTTCCCGCGCCTGTTGTCACTTCCCCTACTGCTACTGGCCACCCTATTACTGTTCCCCCTACTATTGGTCCTCTCAATCCTTTTGCGACAGCTGTCACCCAGAGTCCACCCCCATTACATATACCTCTTCTACCCGCCATGACCCCAGGCCATGCCCTCGCTTCCGCCTCAGGAGGTGCCGTAGGAGGCCACCTCCGCACCCCGCTACAAGTAAGACGAACGACAATCAGAGAATTAGCAATGCAACGTACACCGAAAGCAATCACATATGAAAAACTTAGACAGTATATGACAGATTGTAGATATGATCCAGTACCTGGTAAGGAAGGAGACATGATGTTAGCCTCGTTACGTCTACGACGTGTTACAGATTATTTGATGTTACTACCAGAAATGCCAAACCATCTAGACAAAATATATCATTTTATTCGAACGGGGGAGAGACCAGAATGTATTCGTGAGGCCATGGCATATCAGAAAGCTGAGACACAAGGGTTAATATTACGATTCTTAATTAATTGTTTGATAAGGGAACAAGACCGGCCAGGTGTTGTCAAAGAAGAGATGGATGCACTGACAAAATGGAGTCAGAATATTGCAGATTGTAAACATGATAAACAGAATTGTATAGATGCCATGTCCAGAAAGATCCGTAAAGAAATAGTAATAATGCATGACAGACAGAAGGCTGAAAGGGAAGCCGAGTCAGACAAGAATGAATCCTCGGAGGAGGAGGAAATAGAGACTCCAGTAGAGAATCAAGGTACAATAGCGTACGTAGGTAGAGTGAAACTCCCTAAACAGTATTCTTTTGATAGATCTTTTGACAGACCCATTCGTCTAGAAAACAAGAAACGTTTCCTTTCCCCCATACCAGAGCAATGTTCTCTTGAACATGTTTTTCAAGATACTGATAAAATATTGAAAGAAAGAATAGGTTATCATGAACTTAATACTATGCGTGATCAGGAACTAGCCCGGTCAGCAGTCCAATGGGCTGGTAATGACAGCATATATAAAGATGATTCAGTAGGGCAAACATTTTTGAGCCTTACTCCAGAAGAACAGCGACTAGCTGGTATATACATGATCCAACATCTCATTACACTATATGAAAATCAGCAATCCGATCCAGGCCCATTGTATAATATATTGCAAGACTTACTACTGAGAAGATGGAGAGGCCTAGGTACCGAATTAATTAATACCATTCTAGAACAACGTCACAAATACAGAATTTTCCTGACACCACATTTTGTTTCTGTTCCACCCCTAGTAAGACAGCCATATCACCTAGACAGACAGAACCCCTTACGAGAAGTTCATCCCGTTCAGACTACAGGAGGAACGCTTCAACGCGTATTCGTATACACTCCTTTAACTAAAATGGAATTACTGGAAATGAAGAAAATAGTACCTTCTCACGATAAAGACCCTGCAGGGTTCCACCGTGAATTAAAAGACATGTTACTTATGGGAGACTACACGTATTCCGATATTCTTAAAATGTTAAAAGTATTGTTGCCAGCAGGGATTTACGAAAAACTGAAAGAAAAAGAATGGGAGGTGGGAGATAAAAAGATTATCTGGACTGAATTAGAAGACGAGGAAAAGACACGTACCCCAGGTTTAGGTCTTGGGGACAAAACTAAAGCATTACCAGGATTATTAGTACAGGTCTTGCCTAGATTATTGACAGTTAAAAAGGAAGACTGGGATGCAATCTCAGCCTGCAAACAGAAACAAGACGAAGACACTAGTGATTTTTATTCCAGATTCGAGAAATGTTTCATTATTAATAGTGGCCTGAAAACAAGTAGCGAATCATATCCACATCTTTTTGTGACCAAATTAGTCGAGAATTCCTTACCACAGGTTAAAAATAGAGTATTGAAAGTCGAAAGCACGTGGCAAGCTAATACACCTTCCCAAATGTTACAGATGTTACAGTTCCACCAGAACCGAATCAGAGAGGAACACGATCATGAACAGAGACGTATGAAAGACACGAAAATGAAAGTACTAGTTGCCCAGTCTGTTCCAGCAGATGGTCAGAAAAGGGGTAACACGCAGAACACACAGACTAGTCATTCCGCAGCTCCTGTTAAAGGGAATTGCAATTATTGCAAACAGCCAGGTCACTTCATAAATGAATGTGCCGTTCTCAGACACAATATTGCTACAGGCAAAACAAAAGAAAGACCACGTCCGCCTAGACCAGAACATGTTCCACAGAATGTTCCACAGAATCCGCAACCTCCACAGAATGCACAGCAACAGACAGTAGCTGTACCTCAACCCCAACCCATTGCCGCAACACAACATGTCACACAGCAAATGTACCAGTATGCACAGTCCGATTATCCCGACTATCAGCAGTACACATGAAACAGCCTAGAGAGGGAGGTTGGCTTGCCCCTTATCGAGGTTCCTGTAGATAAAGATGGTCCCTATGTACATAGTCAGGTATTAGGGAAAGACAGAAAATTTTTGATTGACACAGGGGCGAGCAGAACTACCATTAGTCATGACGAGGTTCCAGGGGCACCCCTCTCAGGCTCACAGAATGTTTCCCTTGGATTTTCAGGCAAGCCTATTGTTAACGAAGTATCAAAGCCAATTCCCCTTGCAGTTGGTCCATTGTCCCGTACTACAGATCTGTTACTTACGAAATCATGTCCTGAAAACTTGCTTGGTATTAAAACGCTGAAAGCTCTAGGAGCTGTTATATGTTGTTCTCCGGAAGGAGTGAGATTATTCTTACATGACTTTAAGGGTCATTATGTGTTGAGAGATTTTGATGTAAGATTGAAAAGTGTTCCACAGCATTTATGGGCGCAAGGTCCAACTGATGTAGGTTGTATGCACATTACTCCTTATCGTGTCACACTCAAGCAAGGTGTTGTACTGCCCCGTATCCGACAATACAAATTGCCCCCCGAGGCTGTAGCGGCCTTACTGAAAATTATTGACGAACTCATTGCCCAAGGAGTAGTTGTAGAAACCGACTCCAATGTATGTAATTCTCCAATCATTCCGATTCTTAAACGTACTGACCCAAATGCACCTCCAGTCTACCGACTGGTGATCGATCTTCGAGAACTCAATAAATGCATAGTACCACAGTACCCCGTGGTCCCAGACATTTCGTCACTATTGACTGCCATTGATTCCGAAGCTGCGTTCTTTACTGTAATCGATCTTAAGAACGCCTTCTTTAGCGTCCCCATTCATCCCGACAGCCAGTACCTTTTCGGATTCTGTTTAAATGGCCGAAGCTTCAAATTTGCACGTGCACCTCAAGGGTTCACGGAAAGTCCTAGTATTTACAGCCAAGCACTGAAACGACAACTAGACAGTATTCACTTGCCTACTGACACTGCTCTACTGCAATATGTTGATGATCTACTGATCACAGCACGGACCGAACGTGACTGCGAGCGCGCGTCACTGACAGTCTTGTATTTTCTGGCCGAAAAAGGACATAAAGTGTCCCCTTCGAAGCTCCAATTCTGTGCCCAGCAAGTGGTATACCTTGGACACTTGCTGTCCAAGTGGGGTAGACAGTTGACATCAGATCGTATCCAGTTAATTGCACATCTGCCACAACCCAAGACACAAAAGGAAGTACGGGCCTTTATTGGCCTCACTTCGTACTGCAGACAATGGATTCCCCAGTATGCATATCTAGCCAAGCCACTCATACAGTTGACAACACAGGAGGCAGCGACTTCGACTGTCCTCCCTTGGACTCAGGAACATACACAAGCTTTTAATGACTTGAAGAAAGCTTTATGTGAAGCACCAGTTTTAGCGACACCATGTTACAGCAAACCTTTTACACTTTTTGTCACTGAACGCGATGACACAGCATTATCTGTTCTCACACAAGATCAAGCAGGACACCATAAGCCTTGTGCTTATTTTTCTAGTACATTGGATCCAGTAGCCCAGGCTCTGCCTGCGTGCTTGAAATCAGTTGCAGCAACAGCTCTAGCTATCAGACAAAGCGATTCAATAGTGTTAGGACATCCCTTGACAGTACAGGTTCCACACTCTGTGGAAGTTCTTCTGAACCGAACCCAGACTCAACACTTGACCATAGCACGACTGACAGGTTATGAACTGACACTGTTCCAGCCACATATAGAAATCAGACGCTGCAATATACTCAATCCTGCCACATTGTTACCCTCGAGTACAACAGATCCAGCACCACATGACTGTGTAGAAGTCATTAATACAGTGACAAAGCCCCGAAAAGACTTGACAGATATTGCATTGACCGACCCAGACCTGACACTTTACGTGGATGGTTCATGTATGAGAACAAGCACAGGAGAGTTAGTGGCCGCATGTGCAGTGACCACTGAAACTGAAGTCATAGAAACACACCGTATTGACACACTGTCTGCTCAAGCTGCAGAGCTCATTGCTCTGATCCAAGCCTGCATACTAGCCAGGAACAAGAAAGTTAACATCTACACGGACTCACAATATGCATTCGGAGTCGTTCACGATTTCGGTGTTCTTTGGGAAGAGAGAGGTTTCTTAACCTCTCACGGTACCAAGATCCAGCATGGTCCCCTCATTCAAGCCCTGTTAAAAGCAATATACTCACCTACAGCCATAGCCATCATGAAATGCAAAGCACATACTAAAGTCACCGACACTATTTCCCAGGGTAACGACCTGGCAGATCGTACAGCCAAACTTACAGCTCAGACTCAAACTGATATATCACCTGACATGACAGAGACTGATGTAACTACATTGACACATTGCCTGACAGTAAAGGATCCCACTCTAGATGTACTCGATATACAGACACATGCAACTCCAGACGAAATCAAGAAATGGACTGAACAAGGAGGGATCCAAACGGATCAGGGATGGATGACGAAGGGAAGAGCCACATGGTTCCTCCCCGACTCTATGGTTCAAATCATAATTAATACAGCGCATAGTCCGGCACACTTAGGAGAGAAAGCCATGTTAGACAGTTTACAGAATCTCTGGTTCAACAAACATTTATGAGCAGCAGCGAAACAGAAAGTGCGTACTTGCATGATCTGTTGTCAGTTCAATCCAGGAAAAGGAGTCCCCGTGGAACAAGGTGGGTTTCATCCTCCTGACCATCCTTTTGAAGTTCTCCAGATGGATTATATCCAGATGGACAGATGCCGAGGATTCAAGTATGTCCTCGTAGTCGTATGTGCCCTATCCAGATGGACAGAAGCATATCCTGTCCCCGATTACACTGCAGCAACAACTGCCAAACAACTGGTACGTGAGTTCTTCCCACGATACGGTTTGCCTCGTGTCGTGTACTCTGATAATGGACAGCCATTCTCGTCCGAGCTTATGAAACAGGTATCACTCCTGTTAGGTTACCAGTGGAAGTTCCACTGCGTCCGACATCCCGAAGCAGCAGGTCTTGTGGAGAGACATAATCAGACCCTGAAAACACGCCTAGCCAAAATATGTGCAGAGAAAGGTGTAGATTGGATAGTTGCCTTGTCAGTTGCACTCTTTTACATGCGAATGGTAGCTCATTCTAGGACAGGGCTATCCCCGTATGAGGTGGTCTTCGGTAGGCCTCCGAATATGTGGGGGACGCCTCTGCCCCGTAAGATTACTGATGTTGACAGTTCTATGCTGACAGATTACTTGGCTTCCTTGATGTCTGCACTACAATCTTGTCGTTCACAGGTCACGGCAGCCTTCCCAGACAACACGGAGGTGAAACCGCATAAACTTGTTCCTGGTGACATCGTCGTGGTACGAAATTTCGACAGATCAAGCCCTCTGGAGCCCCGCTGGAAGGAGCCTAAAATCGTTCTGATGACCACAAGGACCGCTGTGAAAATAGAAGGAAGGAAAGGCTGGCTGCACTCGAGCCATGTGAAGAAATTTTATGGACTTCCGCCAAAAACTGTTTCTCAGGACTGCCACATTCCAGACACTGACACTAAACTCCCCCTGTTAGAGAAAACTCTGCAGCAGGAGTATAAGTCAAAATTGAGGTCTAGTAAGTCAGACAGTTTAATTGTTTAAGTCCCCCTCGGGTGAAGCGGTTAGACAGGTTTCTGACATGAATAAGACAGACCCAAGTAGTCAGAGAGATAGGCGTGAAGAGAAAAGGAAAAAGTACTGTAAAGTTTTGCACAGCAGATGCATAATTGCCTTAATTTCTATGTTTCTTCTGAGTCTTACGATTATATGCATTAGTCTAATGTTACACGTTTTCTTTCCTCTTGATTCACTTGCATATGCTTCCTCTAACGATACTGTAGAGCACACTTTTAGTGACCTGCCTCCCCATGAATTGCCCTATCGTTTAGCCATGCGCAACAATACATTCATCCGTATGTTACACCATTCTCACCAGACCAGCAATGCCACTAATTGTTGGGTATGTGGCCGACTCCCTCCCTATCAGAACTACAGGGGAGCTCTGCCCCTCTTTCCTTATCCGTTCACACATAATGGTTCGTGTGGTGCATGGTTTACTTTAATGTCCTCCCTAGATAGTAAGTCCAAGGTTTCCCAAGGCAATTGGATATGGGGGAACCTGAATACAGTCATGAATAAAATATGTTTCCCAGACAAAGAAGGTCTTCCACAAAGGACAGGGACTGATCTAGAAAATGAAGTGTATGGATTAGGTAATTTTACACTTAACCTCATGATTCTGAATGTTCAGTCCGAGACTAATCCAGACATGCCATCAATATCAGTCTTACCAGTAAAAGGTGAATTATGCGTCAGAAACAATGGTTCAGTACATCTAGGACACAGTGACTGTACTACTGTAGTCAAATTCAGTGATAAAGGCAAGTCTACTTTCAAAGCTTCCCACCATTCCTATTTCATTTGTGGTCAGACAGCCTATATACGTTTACCTCTAGACTGGGATGGAACTTGTTTTATTGCATTCTTACTGCCACCTGTTTTTCTAGCCCCATCTGATTATCATAGGAATTCCCACCTTACTCACGTTAGACAAAAGAGAGGTATCCCAATTGTCGATCAGACTGAAACTACATTAGAACAATATATAGATTTCAATAATGGATTTTTTCCATTCATAGGTACTGTCTCAAATAGTAAACTAATACGCAAGTTAACTAGAACTTTGGAAGCAGTAGTGAACAAAACTACTTCTGCTTTAGGCAACCTGACCGAGGAGCAGTCTGCTATGAGACTTGTTGTTCTCCAAATTCGCCTTGTCCTTGACGTCATCCTGGCAGATAGGGGCGGGGCCTGTAGAGTCATCGGATCCAGTTGTTGTGTGTTTATTCCTAATAACGCGCCATCCATATATAAAGCAATTACAAGGCTCCATGAAATAGCTCATCAGATACACCAGAATCCAGGCTCGTGGACTTGGTCTGGTTGGCTCTGGAGTGTAATATCAGCCTGGGGATGGAAAGTACTGTCATTCCTAGGAATCATATTGCTCATAGTATTCAGTTGTTGTCTATGTCTACAATGTGGGCCAGCGATTTGCGGCTTGTGTGCCACAGCCTGCATTCCACGTCCAAGTCCACGTTCCAGTTCCCGTCTGAGAAAAGATGAGCAGATGATGTTATATGAACAGATAGATGGTCTCATGAAGATAGATATATCCTGAAGGGAACGTAGGGGACAAGGAGGGAATGAGGTAATTGAAAATGTTATGGTCAACTATGTCCCCTAACGTGTACCCCAACGTTTCCATGTACGTGCTTGAAGTACATGTAATTTCCCTCCATGACCGAATATGAAGACGCATATACATTTGCGTCCAACGTTAACGTGTCATCTACCAGATCCACCCTGAATGGATCGATGATTCAGTCTATAAACATGCCATGCCAACGTCTTTACATGGTACACTTTTGAATCTCGCCCACGATTTCTCAATGTTCCCTGGCCCAGTCGAGCTAGGCCCTTAAACGAGGCCCAGAGCCTCATCTTTCCTGTCTCCGAAAGCTGTATGCATCCCTGACCCCTGCCTTACTTCCTGCCAGTGAAGCGGTGCCCGGCTCGGCCTGGACTGCCTGCCAAAATCGTATTTTGCCTACAGTTATCTGCTCAGCCTCCTCGAAAACACATTCCAGTCTAGTGAAATAGGTAAACATATTCCCGGCTGCAGAGCAAAGGGCCTGGCCTTCCTGTCCTCCTTGCAAGTGATTTACTGAACCCGTCACCATGGTAGGCCCATGGCTCCGCACGTTGCACCAAGACACGTATGCATGCACTAGCATTCAGTATTGAACGGCCTCTGCCCGAGAGACCTTTTACTTCAGACACTACATCCTCCCAACATGAGATACCAGATATGCCATAGGTACAGGTTGCCCTGACATCCCAGACACCAGTCTCCTCCACTAGTGCTAAAGTCAAAGCCCCCAGTTCTCCCCAGTTACACGTCATGCTAGTTGCGCGTGCATGCAGGTCGTAGGTTTCTGCTGATCCTGCAACTTTCTGTAATGCATCCACCCACATGTGACGTTTCTTATGACGTTTCTCTGACATGTACAGTGCACGCCCATGTGTACGCCCTTTTACATGCCTCCTGCTACGCACATGTGTTCTTATCTCTCTCTTTTTCACCTGTTACGCCTACTGTATTGGTTTCAATTGTGACATTTTACTATATATAATGTGTAATGCTAATAAAATGTTGAATGTCCCTTCCTGAACCCTAGAGGTGATGGAACATGATGTCCCATCCTCGAGGATTTTCCATTAAAGCCCGTATGACTCAGATTCCACGGACTCTGCCTCTCATTTGAATGAGCTGTCTTTTATTGATAATTATATGGAAAAATGAGTAGGTAAATATAATTTACCACAGACCCCCTATCACCCGCAAGGAAATGGACTGGTCGAGCGGTTTAACCACACTCTCAAGGGAATGATCATGGGCCTAGAAGAACCCCTACGTCGCCAATGGGACGTGCTGCTCCCGTGCCTCCTATTCGCCTATCGAGAGGTCCCCCAGAAATCCCTAGGCTTCAGTCCCTTTGAGCTCCTGTATGGACACCCCGTCCGGGGTCCCCTCAGCCTGGACAAGGAAGGATGGGAGATGGCCCCCCAGAAGACTCCTCCAGATGTATATATAATTATCTCCTGACCCTCCGCAACCAGACCCGGCGATTCAGGGAGCTAGCCAAAGCCAACCTCGAAGCCAGCCAGGAGGACATGAAGAAATGGTATGATCAGCATGCCTCCTCCATCGAGTTCGAACCGGGACAACAAGTCTGGGTGATGTCTCCGGTCGAACCCTGTGCCCTACAGGACAAATGGACAGGACCCTTCAAGGTGATAGAGCGCAAGGGCCCCGTCACCTACCTAATCGACATGGAGTCCTCCCGGAACCCCCTACGAGTCCTCCACGCCAACAGACTCAAACCCCACTTCGTACGCTCGGAACTCATCCTACTGATGGCAACAGATAGTGGGACGAAGGAAGACTCCGAGCCCCTCCCTGACCTACTGAGGACCCGTGAACAGGATGCCTCAGTGGAAGGGGTCAGACTCTCCGATGCATTGTCCCCGGAGCAACGCCAAGACTGTCGAGCTCTCCTGCTACAATTTGCAAACCTGTTCTCCCTCACCCCCGGGGTCACCCCCTGGTGCCTTCATGACGTGGACACCGGGGATAGTCCACCTATTCGACACAGGGCGTACCGGGTGCCAGATCGGGTGCGCGCCTGCATCCAGAACGAAGTCACCAAAATGCTGGCTCTGGGAGTGATCGAGCCATCTGACAGCCCCTGGGCCAGCCCAGTCGTACTGGTCCCCAAGGCTGCCGCCCCGGGCGTTGCCCCCGAGCTCCGGTTCTGTGTGGACTATCGGGCCTGAACGCCGTTACCAGAACTGACGCTCACCCTATCCCTCGGGCAGATGAGCTAGTTGACCGCATGGGGGCCGCCCGCTACCTGAGCATCTTCGATCTAACAGCGGGCTACTGGCAAATCTGCCTCACCCCCGGGGCCCAAGAACGATCCGCCTTCTCTACCCCGGATGGCCACTACCACTTCAAGGTGATGCCATTCGGCATGAAAAACGCTCCAGCTACCTTCCAACGACTTGTGAACCAGGTACTGGCAGGCCTCGAAGAATTCAGCGCCGCCTACCTGGACGATATTGCTGTGTACAGTCGCCACTGGGCAGACCACCTCCACCACCTCCGAGAAGTCCTGAACGCCCTCCAGCAGGCCGGCCTCACCATCAAAGCCAGCAAATGCCAGATTGGCCAGGGATCCGTGACCTACCTCGGACACCAAGTGGGGAGCGGTCTGGTGGCCCCCCTTCAGCTCATAATCGCTGCCATCCAGTCCTGGCAACCACCTGTCACCCAAACCGAGGTCCGAGCCTTCCTGGGGCTCACCGGATACTACCGGCGGTTTGTAAAGGACTATGGCAGCACTTACTTCCAAGAAAAACCCCAAAACAGTCAAATGGACTCCGTACTATCAAGCGGCCTTCGAGAAGTTGAAGACCGCCATGTGCACCGCCCCCGTGCTCCAGGCCCCCGACTACAGCCGGGAATTCATAGTCCAGACGGACGCCTCAGATCATGGCATTGGGGCAGTCCTCTCTCAACTCAACGCCGAGGGAGTCGATCAGCCAGTGGCCTTCATCAGCCGACGCCTGCTGGCTCGAGAACAGCGCTAGAGCACCATCGAGCGGGAGGCCTTCGCAGTGGTATGGGCCCTCAAGAAACTCCGGCCCTACCTCTTCGGTACCCATTTCAGGGTACAGGCAGACCACCGACCCCTGCAGTGGCTGATGCAAATGCGGGGGGAGAACCCAAAACTGTTGCAATGGTCCATCTCCGTGCAGGGGATGGACTTCACTGTGGAGCATCGTCCTGGTCAGGACCACGCCAACGCGGAAGGCCTGTCACGCTTTTTCCCCCTTGGCGAGGAGAGTACCCGAGAGGATGGGTGACTCTCCCTGCCTTCAGCTGGGGGGGACGCATGTTGGACAGGCCTCGTGAAAGGCTCGCTCCCTCCCCGCATGATAGGGCCCGGATGCCGGCTCTCCCTGTATCCCCAGAAAGAACCATCCCGGCAACCCACCGAGGCAACCCGCAACCCGTCCCCAACGGGACGCCTGCTCCCGAACACCCCAGTATCGGCTGGCCCGGGCCTCCGTCAGCACCATTGCCCCGGCCCAGCCGCCATCTTTGGACACTGCATCACGAGGCCGCGTGGCCTCGGCTCGACCCCAACCCTGGGCCTGGCCAGGCCCCGACATCGAGGCACCACCATCCACCCAGGAGGTGAAGTAACCACTTGGCGGGTCAATGGGAGAAAGGAGTGTCGATGGCTCTCCCCCGCCAGGTGTCGATCGCCCCCGGCCTCCCCGGGTGCTGGCTCCACCCCCCTGCTGGGTGTCTGGACTCCCTCATCCCGGACCTCCCGACCTCCAAGCGCGAGGGTCTGGGCATCAAAGGAGACCAGACCTATAACTGGGGCAGCTCCAGAGCAGGAAGGCAGTTGTATCCTGGAGTCGAGACACCTTGAAGAACTCATCCTTGACGGACTGCTGGCGCTGCCGCAGCCCTGCCTTGTGAACCATCTCTGAAGCCTGCTGGCACTGCCGCGGCCCTCTGCAACGTGCACCTTCGCCTTGGCCTGCTGGCGCTGCCGCGGCCCATCCTTGTGAACCATCGCTCCGGCCTGCTGGCGCTGCCGCGGCCCCTCTGCAACGTGAACCCTCATCCTAGCCTGCTGGTGCTGCTGCGGCCCTCCTCGTTGTAAAGCCTTCATCCTGGCCTGCTGGCGCTGCCGCGGCCCTCCTTGCCAAGAACTATCATCTTAGCCTGCTGGCGCTGCCGCGGCCCTCCTTGCCGAGAACTATCATCCTAGCCTGCTGGCGCTGCCGCGGCCCGACCTTGCAGACCCCTGAGCTCGAGGATTGTGAGCTCCTTCTGGCCGCCCCTGTACCGGACCGGTACCAAGACTGTCCCGCTACCCCTTACCCTACAGAGACTAGAATTGGGAGGATCCTCGTGTCCTGCCCCCACTGTATCGTTGATAACCTTGCCTCAAGAACCCTATATAAAGTGTGCAGATCTCATCCTTGTGTGGTGTCCATTTGTGGGGGGGGGAGTTACTTGTCTGTACGAACGCCGAAGACGGCCCTCGCCGGAGGCCTCTCCCCCTGTACTCGGCCGACCCTCTGGGTCTCCGTCTAACAGGTAGATAACACATATTGGTATATGAAAACAGCATTATAGCACAACCAACGTTGGTGTAAGTTATGCTTTGCCGAAGGTGATCAAAATCAATTCAACATTTGAAAATGATTAGCAGGACACATATGATCATAATTGTAAAATGAATGTGAATGCCACTAATTGACTGACGCTTAATTCTATGGCTTCACGTCCTTGCTCCGAAATATCCAAGCCGAAGCAATATCTATTTTTTGCATCTGCACTTGCCGTGTTGGTCTTTATTATCTGTCTTTGTTGTATTCAAGGACAAACTTGTCAGGCTTGATCTCATGGCTTTTGTCCATTCAACTCTTTAATTATGCCACCTTTCTGGATTTGAGTTGTTAATCTGGTTTTGTGTTTCCCATTAGGTAATATATCTGGGCATACCCTGATTGATATTGGTTCTGGACCCTCTATCCATCAACTCATCTCTGCCTGTGGAGCCTTTCAAGAAGTTATTGCTTCAGATTTCGAAGACGCAAACCGCCAGGAGCTTGAAAAGTGGCTGAAGAATGAACCGGGAGCATTTGACTGGAGTCCATTGATGAAGGCTGTGTGTGAACTCGAGGGAGGAGATAGGTAGAGTGTTGGACAAGTTTACGTCATTCCGTATCATTGAGAAACATAAACTACTGTATTAAGTGTCCTAAAAACCTGGATGTTCGACTGACAACTACCAGCAGCAGCCCCACCAACCCCAGCGCCTAGATACCAACAAGAGGGATTAGCATTGCTCTACAAATCATTGATTGATTAATTGATCCTTACTTCGCATTGCATTTTTGTCTTGTCAAGGTTCCTCCCGCTGACAAACTTCTTCCTTATTGATATAGGCTTGCCTAATGCCAACCAAACTCTTGCCAACAGTAAGCAAATAATAACATCTGAAACAGTCATAAAAGATAGTTCTTGAACAAATCACTGACAAATTCCTGAGAAAGAAATGCAGCAGACAATTAAAAAAAAGTGCAACACATGTATTGATGGAGTTGAAAGAAATAATTCCAAGTATTGCAACGTACATGTAGAGGAAGCAGACATACCTTCTTTAACATATTTGTTTTCTATGGTCTTTCAAACATTAGCTTAATATATTTCAAGGAGACTATTAAGATGTATTATGTCTACTTACAAAGCAATCCCAAAGAAAATTAAAGGTACTGGCAAGCATTAACGCTAATTTAATATATTGCCAGCTTACCGTTTCTTTCAGACAGACTGCTAGCCAAAGCAATGCAACGTCAAGATAGCTTCAATGTTTGCAAACCAAGACAGTTATCCTGATCCCAAAAAATAAACAATGTAATTAAAGAAAATATATTTAGTGAGACATTTATATGTGAAGAACCTGCCTTGGATCTCCATTACTAGTGACCCCTGTACAGCTACTTTTAGAAATTGAGTTTCTAGTTGTCAGAGTCTGCACTTTGTACAAGCAGGAACCACAATCCTAGTCTGGGTAAGTCAGATACACAGCAGAAATGTACCTCTGCTGACCCTCTGGTAGCTTGACACAGAGCAGGCAGGCTTATCTTTAACAGCAATGTGTTAAGTATTTGTGCAACACAGCAAACCTTAACACAGTGAAAACACTACAAAAAGACTCCACACCAGTTTAGAAAAATAGGTCAATATTAAATTTTGAACAAACGAAAAAAACACAATAATTGGAAGTCAAGATACGAATTTTTAAAGAATAAATGTCAAATTAGCATTCAAATGAAAATAGAAATCAAGGGGTTTGAAAAGGTTCATGCTGGACCGAGAAATAGTCAAGTGATCAGGTCGCCTGCGATTGAGCATAGGCCAGCTACATGGCCCACGCAAGGCGCACTGAACAAAGTACCTTAATCCTTGTTGCAGAAGAACATGCGTGGTGCGATGTGTCTATGCACCCCATGCAGTTGAGGTTACAATGGATTTTTCCACACAGTAGTGGTGATGTTTTGGATCAGTGAACAAAGCTTCTATTCTGGAATGCGGTGGTTCTGAAGGCAATGGGCTGGGTTAATCTACGCTAGAGGTGATGCAGCAATACTCTCCACACTGTGCCGGCAATGTGTTGGTTCTGATGCGGTGATTCCAGAGGTGATGCAGAAGTACTGAGTACGATGCTCTGGGTCCAGACCTTGCGGTTTTTATTGGCGCAATGATGCCGATGTGCAGGTGCGTGTCAGATGAAGCATTTTAAACTAACTTCCATGGGCCCTGAACTTCACTGGCACCACTTGGCAGAGCAAGACTTACAGCAAGTAAAGTCCAGGAACTGGGTTGAAAATGAAAGGCAACGTCTTCGATATCCCTGAGACTTTATCAACAGGGAGCAAGCCAACGACCCCTTGGAGTAACTTAGGCTCAAGGATGTAGAGAGCAGATCCAGTCCTTAGCCCAGGTAAGAGACAGCAGGCCAACACAGCAAAGCAAACTAGTTTGTGGCAGTCCCTCCTAAAGCACAACAACTCTACTTCCTGACTAAATGTGCTGACTTCAAGCAGTGTTCTGAGTTGGTGGGGTCAGATGCCAGATACTCAAATCCCATTTGGCCTTTGAATTAGGGAGGGTTCAAAGAGATTTTTTGAGGTGCACAAGACCCTATCTTTCCTGCCCTGGCTACAGACTCACTCTAGAAGGGTATCCAATCATTTGTGTGCTGTCATGTTATGTTATGGTGACTTATAAAGCTCACGGCAGTCCCAGCAAATGGGCATCCCGGCGCTGAAAACAGAAAACTGCACAGCTTGTGGCAAGCAAGACAGCTTATAGCGGAGGGAAGAGGAATGTTTTCACAGCTTTACAGAAAGGCAGATAGGACTTTATACTGCGGACAGAACTGGGGAGCACATTCCAGAGTTTCAAGGCCAGCCCACGGAAGGAGGGCCCTCCAGCATGGACCCTCCTCACCCTAGGGACAGCCATAAGTTTCTGTCCCATAGAATGAAGTTGGCAGGAGGGGATGAAAAAATTGTGCAAATTGTCCAGAATAGATGGAGATGAAAAATTAAGAATTTTAAAAGTAATGCAAACAGCCTTGAACTCTAGACGCTTGGCCACAGGCAGTCAGTAGAGGCAACAGCAGCCATTCGAAGTAGGAATCCTCCTTGGCAGGACGATTAGAGCTCAAGCCGCTGCATTCAGGACCCTTTTTAGTCTGAAAATCTCAGACTAGTTGACCCTCAGACAGAAGGAGCTGGCATAGTCCAGTCTTGACAAGATCAAGGCCTGGACGATAACTTGTCTCATTGGGGGAACGAAAAGGCCCAGCAGAGATTTAAGCCACCGCAATAGCCCAAAACAAGACCATGCCACCTTCTTGGTTAGGACTCGAAAACAAAGGGCGGTATCAAACCAAACCCCTAGAATTTTTACCACCTCCTCAGGGGCAGGTGCCAGCCCCAGTGTGACAGGCCACCAGTGCTCGCTCCACAGCTCTAAGTCTCTCCCCACCAGCAGTACCTCAGACTTGTTAGCGTTGAGCTGGAGACAGTTGGCAGTAATCCACTCAGAGACAACCTCAAGATCGCTACAGAACTTACAAGTGTCCCAAGTAATGTCATCAGAGATTGTGACTACCAACTGAGTATCATCTGCATACGATACTGCTGTGAGCCATCTGTTCTTAGCCACCATCACCAGTGGTTGAACATACAGATTGAAGAGGGTAGGGCTCAAAGCTGAGACCTGCGGTAACCCTTGCTTTGTGGCATACACTCTGGAAACAAAGGGAGAGACGGCAACCTGGAAGGTCCTCCTGGGAAGAAAGGAGGCAAAACAATCCAGGGCAGAACCCGCTATTCCCACCTCCACCAGGTGCCTCAATAGGATCTGGTGGGAAACCATGTCAAGCACTGCATTGAGATCGAGCAGAATCAGTGCCGAAGTACGGCCTTCATCCAAGGCCCATCTCAGATGTTCGGTGACAGCAAGGAGGGCAAATTCCATGCTGTGACCAGATCGAAAACCATTCTGAGAGGGTTCTAGTATGTCATTTTTATCCTGATACTCCATCAAGATGGTATTAACGTAGGCCTCCAAGATTTTAGAGACCCATGGCAGGAGGGAGTGGAAACTCTCTGGTTTGGCCGCATCCATGTTAGTTTTATTTAGCAGAGGAACCACCCTAGCATGTTTCCAAGTGCTCGGTACCACAACCGTAGAGAGAGATATGTTAATCACATGGCTCAAAGGAGGAATGTGCACAGGTAAAATTTTCATTGCATAGGCCGGCTTAAGAGAATCGGACGGGGACCTAGACTTAATTTTACTACATAACACAGACAACATATCCTAGGAGATAGCAGGGAAAGAAGTCAAAGAGTAAGTAGTAGGGGGCTGAGCCAAGGGGACAGAACCTGACACGACCTGAGGGAAGGATTTATAGATCTTTTTCACCTTCTTCACAAAGAAAGAGGCATGAACACCGCATTGCTCATCAGATGATATGAGAGTAGCAGTCAGCGCTGTAGATGATTTTAGCTCTTTCAGTATCGCAAAGATACTTTTAGATGGATTTGCACTACTCTTAATCTCCTCCGCATAGTAAGTGGCCCGTTCTGACTGGATAGATCTATGACATTACTTAATTGCTATGTTATAGGGCTTCTTCAAGTTAGGGTCATAGTTCCTTCTCCATGCCTTCTTCAACCTTTTACACTCTTTGCGCATGGAGGTGAGCTTAGCATTGTACCAAGGAATAGACTTGGTACTGGGATTATTATACCATTTTACTGGAATAAGGGAGTCGAGAGCACCAAAAATCTAGTTGGACAATGATTTATCATAACAGTCAGAGTCAACTGGAAGACTGGGTACAGATAAAGAAAGAAGCTCTTGAAAATGCACGATATTAAGTTTATGCCAAGGGCGCGTAAGTATGCACTTCTGAGGCACCCTGCTCATAGGCACAACCCCAGAAAGTGACATTGTTATGAGGAAGTGATCCGACCAGCACATCAGGGAGGGAGAGTGAACAATCAAGAGAGCAAGATTAGTAAAGACTGGATCCAACAAGTGGCCAGCAGGGTGTGTAGGCCCTTGCACTAGTTGGAGTAGCTGGCAAGACTCAAGATCAGCCAGAAAGTTACCCATGTCAGCATCCTGAGGATTATGCAGATGCTAATTCAAATTCCCAAAGATACTGAAACCTGCTGATCCGGCCCGACAAGGTATAGTTAGCATTAAAAGAGAACCCAAAGTGCGCAGCTTCGGACCTAGCCTGGGACTCCCCCACAAATGAGCAAGAATAGGAGGATTTACAAATGAATGCAATGCCACCCCCTCTACACCCTCTGTTGAGCTTTTGATACTAAAACCCGGGGGAAGCGCCAAACGCGGTTCAATCACATCATAATCAGACAGCCAGTTAAAAAGGGCATCTGGGGCTTCATCCAGAATCAAGTCAGCATGATGTTTGACTAGGGAGCAGCAGTTTAAACTAAGCAGTTTTATTTTGGGGCTGGTGCTAAGGACAGGACCTGGGGTGGGGGGGTGGGGGGGGCGGCAGGAGCAGAGGACACCCAGGAGTTAAACCCACAATGCAAAAAGCAGAGCGGTACATGGAGGATGACTGCAGGGGCGTACACCCCTCTGAATAACGACAAGATCTGCCACAGAGTAGGTGACCATACCACTGTGGAAACCGGCAGCATTTCTGGTATCTGTTGACGGCCAGGCACAGATGGGCGCAGACAGGCTTGTCTTTGGTGAGCCAGCAGCGCGCCCACTGCATGCATCAGCTGCACGCTCGCCAGGGCATGGATTTAAATAAAGGCACAACCCGGAATCGCCAAAAGTGAACACCGGCCCAGCTGACCCTGAGAACACGCCCTCTGCTTAATCGGCATGCTGCCGTGGCGGAACGGGCAGAGATCAGGGAAAAGTGGGATGACCCTCTGCAGCAATAGGATGAAAGTACAATGCCCCAAAACTGAAGGGTTACCCCAAACGAACCTCCTAGACCCCTCTTAAATGTAAACAAAGGAGGCACAAATTCAGCAACACAGAATGGCAAATATTAAAAAATAGTGCAACAGTGGTTAAAAGCTGCGAACTGCAGAAACAAACCTCTGTGCAATGACTGAGCTGTGCAAACTTGCATAACCTGTATATTCTGCATAGCCTGAACAAATAAAAGCTCTGAAGTTAAGCTGAAGGCACTGCAAGTTTCTCACAGTGTCTGTCAGTGGGTCAAACAGGTTTCAGAATACACGGGCATCATAATGTTTACCTTTCTGCAGAACCCAGAGGCAACTGTTGACACTGCCAATAGTTCAGGCTGGTTTTAGGTGTATATCTGTTGCTGTATTGTATAATCGCATGCAATAACACAAGGCGCAGAGAGGATTCAAAATACTGTTTGGTGGCACACTATGGAAATCACAGAAATGTAGTTTACGCTTTAAGTCATGTCTATAATATACCATGCCCCATTTAGAGACACTCCTATAGACACAATTTTTTTCATCCCACTGTTACAGCACTGATCCCTCCATAGCAAACCCACTCACCGGTATCTCTCCATCTCTTTCTCTCCACAGCACACACCGAATCTGGGGGAAGGACATAGGGCCAGATGTAGGAAGGCTATTACTGGTCGGTAACGGCCAAAATCGTCCGTTACCGACCGGTAATAGACCTTTCCTATGTAGGGGGCATATTTACCGATTCGGTAAATAATGAATCAGTATCTACCGATTCGGTATTTACCGAATCGGTAAATGAAATGTAGGAAACACTTCAAACAGTGCTTTTGGGCTTAAAGGATTCGTTATTTACCACCAACTATTAGTTGGTGGTAAATAACGAATTCCTATGTAAATGCAAATATGTGCATTTACACCTGTGCCATTTGACAGACATAACTGCCCTTAGGGCATGTATGTGTGCCACAAGTGCACACAAGCAATGATCAGGGGTGCAAAAGGGTGTCAAAGTGACACCATGCCACCCTTGACTTTTTCCCAATTTGACCAAATCGGTATTTACCGAATCGGTAATTGACATTCATTCCTATGGGCCTCCAGGCCCATAGGAATGAATGGCAAATACTGAATCAGTAATTACTGATTTGGTAAATACCGAATCTTAACGATTCAGAATTGTTTACCGATTAATTACCCACATAACATTTGCCGATTTGAAAATACCGAATCGGTAAAATTCGGTATTTTCGAATCGGTAAATCTAAATTACCTACATCTAGCCCATAGTCCTTTCAGGTGCAGGGTGTCGGCTCCTTTCTCCCATCCTACTCAGGATGACCCATTAACATGCAGATAACTAGGCAGTCACACCTGCCCTTTCTTTAGGTGTGGCTTTCTAGAGGGAATGCAGGAAGCCAGCTGTCACCCACCCTGACGGGTAGTCGAAAGACCGGCAGAAAGCACCAAATAGTTTAAGTAAGGAAATCCCAACTTTCTAAAAGTGGCACTTTCAGAACTACAATTTTAAAACCAACTTCTCCATAAATATTGTAAACTGCACTTTACTAAATGTAATAAATCATTCCCTGTGTTAAACTTTGGGAGAGATAGGCCTTGCAGTGTTGAAAACTGAATTTAAGCATATTTTACTACCAGGACAAGTAACAATTTAAAGTGCATGTCCCACTTTTTAAATAGACTGTACACTGCCAATGGGCTGTTTAGGGCCTACCTTAGGGATAACCTATATGTAATAAGAGTGAAGGTTTTGGCCTGGCAAGATCGTTAACTTGACAGGTCAACATAGCAGTTGGAAAGTACATGCACAGGCCACTCAGTGGCAGGCCTGAGGCATGATTAAAGTGCTACTTTAGTTGGTGGCAGAATCAGTACTGCAGGGCCATGAGCAGCATTTAATTTACAGGCCCTTGGTATATTTAGTACCAATTTACTAGGGACTTACAAGTAGATCAAATATACCAGTTGTGCTTAAAACAATGTTACAATGTTTTAAATAGAGAGCACATAATGCTCACACCATCCCCCAAGCTGGCCCTGCTGGGCATCGTCTCTGACATCCCGGACTGCTATTGTAGGTTCACAGCTATTGCACTGTTACTGGCCTGGAGAGAAATTGCAGTACACGGGGGTCGTCTTGGCCCCACAAAGGAGGCATGGCTCTGCAGTATGGCATAATGCAACATACAAACTGAGATTTACTCTTCATTACAGCCCCACACTTCCCGCCCCAAAGGCATCTGTCACATATGCCATACCTACCTTCGTACTCTGCAACAAGATTCCACCACATCCTCTCCCCTCTCAACTCCTGAACACCACACTACCCCGCTGTACCCCAAATCTTTCCTACCCACAATTGGCCCGAGCCACATGACGTCCCATACAACTCTCATGCAAGTGCTACCTCCCACATAAATAGGTAAACATGGACCACAGCTCTCTTTACTGCAAAGTTGCATCCTCAATTTATCAGCCGTCCGGCAAGTTTTTATATGTCTACTCTCCTTCCCCGCAACTTACCTCCCCCAATCCCTTTATATGAATTATGATATTATTTGATTCCTGTGTTATAATCAAGGAGAGACAGAGGAACTAGAGTGGCTAGTTTGTTTCCCCTGAGTAATTGATTTCAATCAACAAGAACTAGCTATGTGTAAAGGGTTTATGTGTCTGTATGGGAAACCATTAGGTTTTTATGAAGGCCCTCACCCACCAACATGGTTGGTGGCATGCTTCATCATCGGGCCCCACCCGAGGCACCGAGTGTGCCTCAGGTGTGCTTCAACACCAGATTACTGCGGAGCGGGTTCAGTGTGATTTGTGAGAGTGCTGTGAGTGTGCTTTGTGTGAGGTTTAAAATGCTGTCCTTGGGGTCCCAAAGACTACTTTAATGCTGGACCCCAGGCAGTCATTAAAAACAAAGGCTTGATTCCTGTTATATTTTTATACAATAATCTTCTGATAAATACAGTTTAAAGACATGACTTGTTATTATGTAACTATGGATACATATTCTTTCTTAACAATGCAATATTCACCTTCTCATTTGGATGT
This sequence comes from Lissotriton vulgaris, assembly GCF_964263255.1. NCBI lineage: Eukaryota > Metazoa > Chordata > Amphibia > Caudata > Salamandridae > Lissotriton > Lissotriton vulgaris. The sequence goes on along the minus strand of NC_141691.1, from coordinate 2,102,069,459 downwards.
TTTCTTTACTATAATTTAGTAATAAAATCATTTTTTAATTTTTTTATTTATTTATTTAAAAAATATTGTATTTAAAATAAATACATACATAAATAAATAAATAGAGAGCACAATCACGTTAGCCCTGGTTAGCAATGAAAAAGTGGACAGTCCTAAAACCAAAAAATGAGATCAGAAAAATTGGAGGAAGGCCAAATGTTTGTGTGATCATGCAAAAGGGCAATTTCCAACAGCTACCAGGAACCTTTCTGCAACTATTGCTTCTAGTGATGATACCAATACTAGTATTTATATTATTGCTACTTCTACCCGTATTTGTTTTAGAATGCTACTACTGCTGATCTCATTGTTTCTTCAACCATTAAAACCACTAATACCACTGTTAGTTATCCCTAGCGTGCAACATTGTCCAAAATTATTCCACAAGGCTGAGGTATATATGGATTTCAACCCAACTACTGACAGTGGAAATACTTCCAATTGTGTTGAATTTTATGTTACTTTATCGCATTTGGTTATCTGTGAATTCTACCACGTCCCTGCACTTATAGACATCATCTTGGACAAAAACACCTTTGCGCTTCTTCTGAATCCCCCCAGGCCATTGAAGAGCTATCAGTAAAGTTTGACAAAAACTAAGAGATGCTGACACTTTAATCCCTGTCAAAGAGTCAGTTCCAGATTAGACATAGTGATATCAAGTTTGTTTGTTCACCACAAGAATTCCAAGACCATGATCCAGCCATGAATGCTGAAGTTTGAAGGAGGCATCCTTTTGTTTTAAAAACCTTGGGCCTACTTTGCCAAATCCAAAGTACATTTTGACAAATCCTTGCAAGAAAACGTTATATCCATTGCAGACAAACATTGGCAAGGCTTCACTGGCACCAATCTAAAAAAAAAAGTCTACACTGCAGAATGGAATTAGCAGAAGTACAGCTGCACACAACTGCAGACAATGAACAAGTAGTCACACTACCCAAAGCTCATCTTCAGACACAAATGCAGATTCTCCTCTAACAATGTGAGGCCTCAAAAATAAATGGAGGATAGATACTGTCAGAATTTACATGGATGAGAAGATACTAATTGGTAGCATGTGGTGGAATGCCTTTGGATTCCTTTCAACATATTATGAGTTTCCCCTCCTGCAGCCATTTCATGGTGGGCTCAATGCCTTGAGAAGGCTGGCGGAGGAGAAACAAAGGGGGACCTCCAGGGGATGCATTCAGTGGGGTGCAACATGCACCTCAAGTCCCAGGGCGGCATGGACTTCACAGTCTATGCCATTCTGGAACTTCTTTTGCTTTCTCATTGCAGTGCCTGTTTTCAGGGTACCGTTGTGGGAACGGCAAAAGAAAAGAAAGGAAACGTCTGCAGTCGTAATAGGCCGCTAAGTATTTACAGTGCATTTTACAACAGAAGACTTTACAATGGAGATAAGTATTCTTAATTTAAATGGCATAATGTTTATTTCACTAAAAAGGGTTAAGGGTAAAGTATTGAGTATTAAGGGAACAGGAATGGGTGGTGGTAAAGGGGACAAGGGTTGTCAGGGTTCAGGGGTTGGTAGAAAGGAAAGGAAGGTAAGGTTATTTTTAGGGTTCATGGGTAGGTAGAGGAAAAGGGAGGTAAGAAGTTTTAAGGGTTCATGTGCAGGCAGGAAGAGGTAAAGGTGGTGTGTGTCGATTTAGATACCGTATATAGTTTTCCCGATTAAAGACCTTATATAGGCACAATTCGTACTGCCCATATTTAGGCATAGAAATCGTACCTTTTTTAGGCATTATCCATGCTAACTAAATACAGGCATAGCCACCTAAATCCGTTCATCTATGTCACAACGAGTTCTTGGAAAACCGGACTCTTAAGTCTATAGGACTTCCACTTTATTGGATATTGATTTCTCCAAGAACTCATTTATTATGCATGAACATCTATTCCTTAGGGGTTCATCATGACGTTCTTCTGCCCAACTTTTACGTCATTAATGGCATTCCTAAACACCTTCAAGGCATAAATATACCTTCACTTACCATGGCAAACCATGGTTCGGCTGCCTACTTGCACGACACAGCTTGCCACAGCAAGTTCAGAAGGAATTCAAGTCCCCGCCTGGCGCACTGACCAGACGCTGTCATCCTCCTTGCAGAGAATCCAGCTCCAGTGTTTTTGACTCCCCTTGCGGGGTGTTAGCGATCTAGACTCGGAAAGAGATTCCAACCTCACTCATTCTATGGTATGGAGTGGACTAGAACCTAGAAGAACTTTTGGCAAATCTTGGCAACACCAATCTAAACTGTAGCCCAACTAGACTATAGACAAGCAGCACCTACTTCTTACCTCCTACTACATTTAGGTTAGGTACTCCGGGGTGAACTAGCTTGAAGCATCAGATGAGTATGCAAAAACAAAGAGATTCTATCAATGTGAAGAGAGAATTCTTTTTATATATATGTTTTCAACTATGCAGTGAAAAGGTAGTGAGAGAGACTCCCTTTGCAAATGGCAAATGGGGAGCACTATGTGTTTTTAAAATACCCCTCACACACTACGAATCCCTTAGTGTCATTCTTCATCATGGGGGTCTTCCCATCCCTCTACGGGGCAGGGCATGCTGCGACCTACGAACTACGTGGGAGCACTTAATTCTTGATAGTAGGCTATGTGTGATGTAAGGATAGTGAAGTAGTGGCAAGTGATAGGGGTGTAGGGACCTAAATAAGTGAGTGCAAATAGAATAGTTAAGGCGATAAAAACCAGGATTGGGGAGCATAAAAGCACCATCAAATGTCGCAGTACCAAACTAACCACCCACTGTCTGGAAAAACATCATAAACTGGAAAACATCTCCTGGACCATCATTGAACATGTGACAAGGGATGAACACCTCCTGGAAAAAGAATAAAGGTGGGTGTTACGCTTGGACACAAATAATACCGGCCTGAACGACGAAATACCATGGGGACAGCTTTGACTAGTTTCTCTGAAGCCTACGTTCCACCATTCAGGTGAGCAGGACTGATGGGTAGACATGAGGTACCATCTGATATTTTGTATGCACCTATATTCCATCCACAGCCCCTACACAACCTCAACTTTTCGCCTGAATGGGGATAAGATACTAACTTTATGGGCAGATAGGAGGCACCATTTGACATTTTTATGCACCTACGCCCCTACACAACCTTAACGCAGCGCTTTTACAAAAAACATGCTAGCATTATTGACATGACCAAACATGGTATTTCTCAAAGGTACCAGCCTGCGATATATATACCATTTCCCAGCCAATCCCGGCTTCTCCACTATTATTTTTTCATCATCAGTGTCCACACGCCTGCTACACAGACTTTTGAGAATCATTTGTGATAATAGATTAACACCTTTAAATACTCCGAAATTATAAAGAAGTAAGACTCGAGAAATTATCTTTACATCTACACAGCCACATTGAGCGGCCCTTTTTTGTAATGTTTCAAACCCTTGCTATTAAATATTAAAACATTTTTGCAAACTAGCAGCAATTGAAAGAGCTACAAATTATCTGGAACTTCAAAAGAAGAAAGACTCGACATATCTGGTTTTCCTTCGACACAGCCACAGCGAGCGGCCATCTTTTACATTTTTATCAGTCTGCCAGCTCATCTACAACGTTACGAAGCTAATTAGCATTCTGAATGAAATCATGAATCGCTAATTTATTATTCAAGATAGGTTCTTTTGTAGAAATATTTTGTCATTTTTTTCTCCCCACACTACCGGGAAATACAAAAAAAGACTCAGACAGGGTTTTTTCCTCACGATCGTGCCACAACGAGCGGCCATTTTTTCATTGAGCATTCTAGTCTTCCAGCAGCGTCCAGGATGACACAGCAAAGCTTCCGGTTTTAACATAAATAGTGGGTCTGGTCAGCAACCCGAGATGCCACGGAGCTGCCGAGGGATAGGATTAACGTTATAATATCACAAGCGGCCACGTAAGTAAGACCCCGACCATGGGTCGTAAAAATCTGGTCAGACGCTAACTTTGGGCTATGCTCTCTACCTGAGCACCTCGTGAGACTCTACCACATTTGTCTCATTTAAGTAGACCGCAAGATATTGATCCCCAGGATGCAGTCTCATGGAGCACACAACTTGTGAAAGAACTGTATGTATACAATATACGTCATATGCATGTATCTGTGATATAAATGTAGATCACGCCTTGAAACATTCTGGTGATACGCTATCTTTGGGCTACGCTCTCCACTGAGCAACTTGTGAGGCTCTATCTGGAACATAAGTGTAGATCACTTTTTCCGAGAAACGAACATTTTGCCTTCTCCTTAGAGTATCGAGTCTCGTTTGTTTTTAATTTGGAATCTTTCTAAGCAGCTTTCTCACCTACTCTCCTCGTGTGGGATCACTGCAGAATGTGTGTGTGTGATGTGTGGGGAACATACGCAATGCGAGTGTAAGACTTTGGAAGGTTAATATACCTATCATATCAGGGGCAGGAGAAAAATATATCACCATTCCCTTTATGACGGGCTGTCCTACTAGTCATTACAGCTATACCTATATATGGATACAATGCCACAATGTGCCCCACGCAACTAGCGTAATATGAGAACCATGTGTTAACTTCTTTTGTGCATTTACAAAACTGTATTTTCTCTCCCTTTTTCTTTTACAGGGACCACAACAGGTCACCCCATTTTTTGCTTAACAAGGGCCCACTCAAGCCCAGAAGCAGAACCTATTAGCTGATTTTTGCTATTAGGTTTTAGGACTGTAGGCATATCATTCTTATTTAGAATTAGTATTTTTCAGTAGGGATCATTAGAGGTCCTGAGGAGTAAGCAGTAGGGGACTGCTTACGAAACATGTCATGTAGACCAGGTGGTTAACACATTCTGTTCCACTCCACGAACCCCTTTTTATTGTTCCCAGCTAGGGAATCCATTAAATTAATTAACTAGCCGGGGAATTTTTACCTAATCTATTTGCACTCACTTATTTAGGTCCCTACACCCCTATCACTTACCACTTCTTCACTATCCTTACATCGCACATAGCCTACTATCAAGAATCAAGTGCTCCCGCGCAGCTCGTAGGTCGCAGCAAGCCCCGCCCCGTAGAGGGACGGGAAGACCCCCATGATGAAGCATGACACTAAGGGATTCTTAGTGTGTGAGGGATATTTTAAAAATACATAGTGCTCTCCATTTGCCATTTGCAAAGGGAGTCTCTCACATTACCTTTTCACTGCATAGTTGAAAACATATATATAAAAAAAAAAAAATTTCTCTTCACATTGATAGAATCTCTTTGTTTTTGCATACCTGTTTGGAGGGTGATTCTATCACCACCACCTCTGTACTTCCTCAATTGTTTTTGGATGCATCAGATGAGTATTCACATTTTAGCCTGTGTTATTTATGAATGTATTTTTAGGAATATCTGTCATAGCAAACCATGCTATTGCAGTATTATCTTATCTTACTGCTAACGCTGTACGTATTTTACTTTGCATTCTGTCTTACGATTGTGGAAGTTCATATCTCTTGCACGAGAAATAAGACTATTCTATACGCCCCTTTTATTCAAATGCCCGTCTATCTACTTCTGTGTAACTCTGTAGAAAAGAATCATGCACGATTTACTGAGTGAAACTGTTATCTGTTGTTTCCACGATTCAGGGATTGTTTTGAATCTAAGGGAAACAAAGTTGTCATGTTTATGCGGTTGTCAGAAACTAATCCCTTCTTGTTTATTCGAGAAGTTTCTAGTGACATCTGAGTTAGCTGGCACCCACAAGTAATTACGTTAAATGTACTCAATAGAGACATACTGACCTCAGTCCTATGTCAAAACTATAGTGTATATTATTCCAATACTGAGAGCCTATTAGGGATATAGAACTACACTACAAAGGGTGGTAAATATTTTTTAGAATTCAGAGCTGGGTGGAGGTAAAGATAGGTAAGACCAGTCAGTCAGTCAGAATTCTTTATTATGCTTTTGAAAGCTAACATAGTTAAAACTATGAAAACAAATAACCATATATCAAACATATGACAAGATCAAAAAATACATACTATGCATAAACATTCTAATAAACTACTAAGTTGTATGATAGTTTTAGGAATCAGTCAAAAAATAAATGCACAAACTGACATTCTCACTCCTATCTTTCCCTCATAAACTGACATGCATCTCAGTCTTGAAGTTCTATATTTCGGCCAAAGGTCATAAAAGATTTCATAATAATACATTATTCATAAAACAATCTAAAATACATCCATGCATCTCTAAATTCTAATGGAATTCTGTATGAAACTGACTTCTGTTAAAGAATCAATTCTGTGGATAATAGCAAAAGAGACAGAGCAGGTCCACCTTGATTAAAGTTAAGTGTTCACAATAAATAACTGGTTTCTAAGAACCATATAAAATGGACAAGAAAAATTATAAAGTGTGGGCTGCCCCAAAACAAGAGCAAAGCAACAGCTCCTTCCTCAGATACTAAGACTTTGGAAGGAAACCAAAGATCAACAGTCTTCAGAATGTGTTAGCCGAATTCTTTTTTGTGTATTAGCTACTTATAAAATAAAGGGTTTAATAGTGTTGGAGCTGGAGAGCAAAGAGTAAACTTGCACAGATGTTTTGAAGTATTTCTTTGTCATCCTGAGATCATCACACCAATGAAAAAATAAAAGCGTAATATTTTTTGTTAGAGCTAGACAGACAAAATAATATGGGCATCCATGGTTTGAAGTTAATGATTACGAAGGTGGTGCTGTTCCCCGGAGTGACTTAAAACCATGGTTGTCAATTAACCAAACTGCCTAGGGTAGCGGAAGACATATTTGAGGCCCTTCAACCCCATCCAATGACATCCCAGGATATGACATCTTCAGACCTTTGACCCAATCACATCACAGGAAGTGACAAAATGTTACTTTTGGGCCCTATTACATCAAAGAAAGTGACACAGCCTTATGACCAGGTGCCCTCACGTCTCCGCTACAAGAAGCCTTTATGCTAGAGTTTAGTTATTGAATCAGTGCATGTGAACAGGTCTTCATGTTTCTAATCCTCGCCATTTCTAAATCATTTAAACAAGTGACTAATGGCCCCATGTTCTCAGCCCAACTCGCAAATAGAGGAGGAGGGAGCAGGCACATTAGTAGGGTGAGCAGATCAAGAGTCAGGCCATCAGTCTGGCTTGACTCCGAGGCTCTGCACAAGCCGAGCCGTGGAACCATTTGGCATGTATATTATGCAATAGACATAAAGGAGGAATGCACTGATCTCTTTAAAATTTTACAACAAAAGTGTATTTCTTCAACATGCGTAATTGTTTCACCTTATTAAATCAGATTTTATACCTGCATAGACAGACACTTATTAAAAGTGATAGCTTTCGGAAACATTATTGGCTTGCCCTCCAGTGTAGTCTAATAAAACAAATACAAGAGGTGCTTGTATAGCGCACATCCTGAACTCAAGTATTTAAAAGTGTGGGCATGTGATAATAAAGAACAAGCATTTGCAATGCAATAGGTCTCACATTTACAAAGGTTAGAGTTATTGGCATTGTAAATTCGTGGAGGGGTGACGGTCAGGGAGGGCAGTGTATCTTCTATTGCCAGTGAGAGAGGCCCCAACACAACATCATCAATGACCGTGAGTTACAACACTGACAAACGATGGTCAGATCTCGTGAGCACTGCACCCACTCACTCCAACTGTAGGCAGCCCTGCAAAATGTAACACGTCTCTGACAACGGACTGTCACCGAGCAATCGAGCTGCAGCGAAGGCAAGCAGCAAGCGGCGAAGTGGTGAAGTGTAGTGTAGCAAAGCTCTGAGAGCCACAAGGAACCTAGGGGAGCGTGAGGAGCCCAAGTCCGAACCCGAGCCTAAGCGGAGTGGCGGCATCAGCAGTGGAACCCGAAGCTGATAAACCAGGTACACGGCCGGTGGCGGTGGGCAGCGAGAAGAGGCGGAGGCGGGCGGGCGGTGAGAGGCCAGAGAGTGCAGCTTTACGGCCCATGGGCGGCGAGAGGCAAGAGAGCGCAGCTTCACAGCCCACGGGCGGCGAGAGGCAAGAGAGCGCAGCTTCACAGCCCACGGGCGGCGAGAGGCAAGAGAGCACAGCTTCACGGCCCACGGGCGGCGAGAGGCAAGAGAGCACAGCTTCACGGCCCACGGGCGGCGAGAGGCAAGAGAGCGCAGCTTCACGGCCCACACACCGGCCCACAGTCCCACCCCACCCCGCCTGAACCACCGCACCGCCGTACCGCCGACAGCCGGACTTTACATGACACAGGGATAGGTTCACTCAGCAGGTCTACCTCTCGCATCACTCCTGCCCTCTGATCTGTGTCTCTGCACTACCATCCGGCTCCTTCTGTTTCGGTACCTCATCAAAAGCTGCTCTGCCCCCATTCATCGCAGGTCACAGCCAGTTTCTGCTCCCCTTGCTGAGCACTGTTGGTTAGTGGAAGTGGAAGAGTCACACACCAGCGCAGCTGCCACCTAGGGTGACCAACTGGCATTGGTGCAAATTCAGGACGGTGAGTGTAAAAATTCAGGACAAAGGGTCAAAATTCAGGACACAAATTCAGGACAGGAGGTCAAAATTCAGGACAAAACTTCAGGACAACTGGATAAGTTTTCAGACACATCAGAGGTCGTGCAATTGTATATAAGTAAGCAAAGCCATATCTAGACATATTCAGCAATTTGCAAACCTATCCATCATGTATCCTTCCATCTTTCATTTCACTCATCCATCCTTTCATCCATCCTTTCATTCATCCATCCATTATCCATCCATCTGCCCTTTCACCCTATCCATCTGTACACTCAGCCATTCACTCTTCTACCCATCCATCCATCCATTCACTCATCCATCCAGCGATTTGCCCTTTCACCTTCCGGGCCATCCTTTCACCTACTCATCCATCCACCCAGTCACTGATCCTTCCACCCATCCACCCTTTCAGTCATCCATCACCCTCCCTTTCTCTCTCCATCGACTCTTTCACTTAGCAATCCTTCCTTCCATCCACCCACCCTTCCTTCTATCCATCCATCCATCCACCCACCCATCCATCCATCTACTCATCCGCTCATGAATCCATCCATTGTCCCTCTCACTCATTCATCCTTTCTCTCATCCATTTATCCTTTCACTCCTTCACTGGTCTATTCATCATTTTGTCCATCTACCTTCCCTTTCGCTCACTCATCCATCCTTACATCCACCCTTTCACTCATCCGTCCATCCATTCGCCCTTGCACTTATCAATTCATAAATCCATCTGTCATTTCACTCATCCATCCGCCCACTCACTCATCATCCACCTTTTCACTCATCCATCCTTTCACTCATCCATCCACCCTTTTACCCATCCAGCTACCCTTCCACCCATACATCCAGCTATTTCCGTCTTCTCTCTTCCATCCTTCCACTCACTCATCAATCCATCCATCCCCTCCCATCCCATCGGGCACCAACGCCCCCTACCACCACCCTCAGCGCCTGGACCCAGATCAACACAGAAGACACCATCTGCACGATGAACTCTATCCACTCCGGATCTCCGACCGACCCCTGCCTTCACCACATCTTCAACAAGGCTGACGCTGTCATCGCACCCCACCTGCGGGACATCATCAACACCTCCTTCGACACCGCCACCTTCCCTGAGAGCTGGAAGCACGCCGAACTCAGCGCTCTACTAAAGAAACGAACAGCGGACCCCACCGAACTCAAGAATTACCGCCCCATCTCGCTCCTCCCATTTCCAGCCAAAGTCATCGAGAAGACCGTCAACAAGCAGCTGGCCGCCTTCCTCGAGACGAATGGATCCCTCGACCCCTCACAGTCTGGCTTCTGAGCCAACCACAGCACCGAGACCGCCCTCATCGCTGCCACCGATGACATCCGAGCCCTGCTGGACAACGGTAAAACAGCGGCCCTCATCCTCCTAGACCTCTCCGCGGCGTTCGACACTGTTTGCCACCGCACCCTAGTGCAGCGCCTCAGCAACATCGGAATCCAGGAAAAGGCCCTGGAGTGGATCCTCTCCTTCCTCGCTGGAAGGACACAGAGAGTACGCCTACCACCGTTCAGATCTGCAGCCACGGAAGTCATCTGCGGCGTTCCTCAGGGCTCCTCACTCAGCCCCACCCTCTTCAACGTCTACATGAGCCCCCTTGCGGCCATCGCACGCCAACACAACCTCAACATCATCTCCTACGCCGACGACACCCAGCTGATCCTCTCCCTGACCAACGACCCCGCCGCCACCAGAACCAACCTCCACGAAGGGATGAAAGACGTAGCCGAGTGGATGACGACCAGCCGCCTGAAGCTGAACTCAGACAAGACAGAAGTCCTCATCCTGGGCTCCTCCCCCTCTGCCTGGGACGACTCCTGGTGGCCCCCCGCCCTGGGCACCGCACCTAAACCGACAGACCACGCAGGCAACCTGGGCTTCATCCTGGACTCCTCCCTCTCCATGACCAGACAAGTCAACGCCGTCTCCGCGTCCTGTTTCAACATCCTGCGCATGCTACGGAAGATCTTCCGGTGGATCCCCACCGAGACCAGGAAGACGGTCACCCAGGCCCTCGTCACCAGCCGACTGGACTACGGCAACGCCCTCTACGCCGGAACCACCGCCAAGCTCCAGAAGAGACTCCAGCGGATCCAGAACGCCTCAGCCAGACTCATCCTCGACATACCCCGACGCAGCCACATCTCTGGACATCTGAGAGACCTGCACTGGCTCCCCGTCAACAAGAGAATCACCTTCCGTCTCCTCACCCACGCACACAAAGCCCTACTCGGCCAAGGCCCGAGCTACCTCAACAACCGCCTCAACTTCTACGCTCCCAAACGCCACCTCCGATCGACCAACCACGCCCTCGCCGCCGTCCCCCGCATCCGAAGAGCGACAACAGGAGGAAGGTCCTTCTCCTACCTGGCCGCCAAGACCTGGAACACCGTCCCGACCGACCTTCGCCTGACCCAAGACCACCTCTCCTTCAGGAAGAAGCTCAAGACCTGGCTGTTCGAGCAGTAGCGGCACCCCCCCCCCTGCCCCCCCCCCCAAGCGCCTTGAGACCCTCCGGGTGAGGAGGGCGCTCTATAAATGCCTTGATTGATTGATTGATTATCCATCTATTCAATCTTTCATTCATCCATTCACCCTTTCACTAATTCATCCAGCCATCCCTTCACTTACTCACTCGCCCACCTTTTCATATTAATTTTTGAGAAGAGGCTCATCAAGAACTTCACCCTCACTGCAGGAGACATTCCAGGACTGGGACAGAAGCCACCCAGGGCAGAGACAGGATCCACTACAGGAGCCATCACAGGCAGGGGGGGGGGGGTGTGGCGGTGCAGGAGCCACCACATGGGGGGACAAGATCCATCACTGGAGGGGGAACAGGATCCACCAGGGTGGGCACAGGGGTGGGTATGCAGTAATCTAGTATCATCTTGGTCTCTTCCAGGGTGGGGGAGGACTCCTTATCCCCTCCCGGATAAGACAATGAGAAGACAGGCTCTGTTTCCAAAATGTTAGTTTTGCCCCCCTCCCCCCACACTGATGTACAGTACTGAAAGGAGATACTCCAAGAGAACTGATTTAACTGATTGTCCTCAATACTTTGTTAATCAGTGTGAGTGTGATTGTGCAATTTCTCTATTTTATTACAATATAGACTGCATGTTTGAAGAATCGAGGTTTGTTTACAATTTAGTAACAGTAATTAAGCTCTGTGAAGTGAACCATGTGCTGCCTCAGTGTAATCAGGGCCGGTTCTAGGATATTTGGAACCCTGGGCAGAAAGGGAATGTCTCACACCAATTGAAAATACAAGACGCATTCAGTGCTGTTTGCATCTGAATAGATGCCCCTGCTCCGAAGCTGCTGCCCCTCCCTCTGTCACCTTCAAGCACCTCTTAACAGCTCATCAAGGGCTGAAGGTGGGAGGGTTGCCATCCCGCTGTGCCTCGCCAATGCTGATGGGTATCTAAGCATTTGTACTGCCTCGGAGTCTGTTACACCCGACCTCAGCAGCATCGCAGTAAAGAAGGGAGGTGGGGGCCAGCTGTGCCGGTTGTGTGACCAGTTAAAATTACGGACAAATGGCGTCTGTTAAACAATCCTTCACGGACAACGGACAGATGGACGAAATTACGGACTGTCCGGGAAATTTACGGACAGTTGGTCACCCTACTGCCGCCCCCATCGGATCCATACCTCGTTGTAAGAGATAGGGCCCACACCGAATTTGCAATAAATCTCATAAACAGGAGTTCCAATCGGAGGAACCGAACACGAGTCCTCCAACCGGGAATCCCTGCTGCAACCAAAACATGAAAACATAGAACTTTTCCGACTTACCATTTTATAAACCGGAACACAGAACAAACACAAACAACGGTGCGCACTCGAACTTAGGCCTACCAAAGGTGAACAAATGTATCGATACCCAAACTAAACCAAAAGATTATCGTACTAGAGCAACCAGTGATAATCTTACAAAACCAAACCAAACCAAGGAACTAAAAGGATTATCCAAACCCTTACGAAGTAACCAAACCACTAGCAACCACTTAATACTTAACTGAGGCACTGAAGACGTCACCAAGGAGAAACCCGTCACGTCTCGCTGTACTAAGGTCTGCACCTCGGGTCCAAGACAGGGCGACGGTCAAGGCAACGGACCACTGCAGCCGTCCAAACGGGAACCCTCGTGGAAGAGAACGTCAGGCCACTTCTGCGATATGCCGGGATCGATGAAGTGGGGCGCCTCCCTCCGGAATCTTCACACGAAGCTTCTCAAACTCTTCAGGCTTTTGGACCGGTACCGAATGACGTCGCCCTACGTTGGGCACCAATTGGAGTTCTGGACTTTTTGGTACTGTCCAGAGGTGTCAGGGACAACACCCGAAGACCCCTGAGTTCTACCTGTCTCGGTGCACAAATAAACAGAAACACGGGCTTCTCGATGGTGGCGTCAAAGACCAAAGGTTTATTACTGCAGGGACACAGAAGTCACAGAAACTACACACGGGCAGAATCTAGGAGCCTGTTCGAATTGCATTAAGTGGTTGCTCCTTAAATACAGATTTTTTAGCTTGGGGCAACATTCTTCACATGCTAGTACATTTCTAAACCTTCATGTCCTAAACAATAAATATTTGGCGTTACACAAGAATCGTCAACAATATCTGATGTAAAAACATTACAATCGAGCGGTTCCCACTGTTCCATCATAATCCCATGTCATCTCTTCATTCAAGAGCCGGACCGCCTCATCGTAAATTTCGTTACCTCCCCCTAATAAAGGCCCAGAAGGAAAGGAGCAGAGCCAGGTGCAGACGATAGAAAAGCAGGATAAGAGATGTTTGTGGGTCGTAAATGGGCAAGGCTACCAGCTTCGGCCGCCTAATCATGATCAGGCCAACGAACACGAGAACCAGTATAGCAGGACTGGCCTCGGGCAGAGGAGGCAGCTTTTGCCGAGTCATGCGGCCACAGCGTTTCTGTCCTAAGGTGCACGTGTCACTAAAGAGGTGAATCGCCGGCTAAAGCTTACGTGTCCTTAATTGAAATGAAGTGATCAGAGGTCACTGCGTGTCCATTGACTATGTGAGGGCAAGGAAACAAGATGGATGCCATGATCTAAAATGGATGCCATCGGTGTATCGGAAATGTGGTTATAACAGGAGTGCTCTTGCTTGTAGCGTAGCGAAAACACCAGGATATACTAAATGGATCATTTGCAGTTCATCGGTACCAAAATTCTAAGTTTACGACAATGTTGAAAACACGGGTTCAAATCGTCACGGAACCTCACGCCCCTACATTGTTGTTGTGGCAGTTATCATTGAATACCATAAGATGTGCTAGGTGCCTGCCTCATCCAGAGGCTCCTCTGGTCTAGAGTTGCAGTGTCCAGAGATCAAAAGAAAGGTGAAGTAAAAAATGACCCCAAAAAAATGGATTTAAAATTAGGTCCACACCCCAGGATTTTATTAATTGGTGTGGAACTAAAAAGTAAAATGATTGGTACTTGTACTAGATCAAGTAACTGGATCTAGAAGTATAGCTTAGAAAATGGTGTCGACATGTTTCAGCCCCCTATGGCTCAACGGAGTCTACGGGGCTTTCGTGAGGACTAAACAAACATACAAACAGAGAATAGTTACTTACACCTTTTGTGCAGTTACTTTGACAAAACTCACATCTGGGGACTTAATGATAATATACCCTGGCACCAGTTTGCATAACTGAATATGCTAGCTCTGTGAAGTCAGCCTCCTTATCCGCATTTGATTCAAATTTACACCAGAGCAGTGCTCTTTATGATTCTCCCTAGACCACTGCAAAGATATGATTTATTAGACTGCTAACCGCTTCAAGCTACCGCGGCACTCTCCTTATTACATACATTCAATGCTCATGTTCTGCCCTATTCCGACATCGCTCATTTGTAGTTGATAAAGTTTTACATTCAATCAGATAGAATCACGTGTCTCGCTACAAATACGTAAACTCAACAGGTGATGGACCGAATGTGGATCAATGTCACACACTCACCCCAGTCCAAAGATCTGGGCCCAAATCCATCGTTTTTTTGCACTCCACACCACCCTGGGTTAGACAATGGCGATATGCAAATCAGCGCTGACCCTGTGCCCCATGGGAACAGTCCAGTCCGAACTACAAAAGCCATGTCCTTCCCAGAACGGAATCAAGCTACAAATACGTGTCTCGGACGTCTACCCAAAGTCCAGGGGCATAGTCAGCACAAGTGGCGGAAGTCTCCTCCCACGCGGGTAATGGCGACGGAATAGCGTTTTATCTCTCATTGCTAACTAACGGTAAGGTGGCTAAATACTGATACATTTCCCGACCTTTCCTTCCCAGCTCTGTGGCTAATTCATAGCCGGTATCCCCTGACGAAGCCTCTTGATACTTAGCATTAGGTAAGAACGCTCGCATGCCGAGAACGCCACTCAATACAACTGATTTCTGTTGCAGTTTTGTCAATACCTGACACGCCTTGCAGTATTCCATCTGATATGGGAGTGTTCGTAAAACGCTTCGCGCTACCTAAATGATATAGCATTTTATTTAATGCAACTAGAGCGCTCGCACGCCATGAATGTAATTTAACATAACGTTCAGTAGCTTGCAGTTACAAAAATGCATAATAGTCTTCCGTCTCACATACGTATGATCATTCACAATATGCATCGCGCTACAAAAATATTAATAAAACCTTAACAGCGGTGTAGTCTTTTCAACATCACCTCGCTCTTCTAACATTAATGTCACCTCTCCACTCTTTATTTATTTTTTTGTACTGTCACAACCACACTGGCAGTATTTCAGCGGTCCCTTCAGACAATGCAGGACCCTTTTTCTAACTTAGTCGCTCAAGTCCAGCCTCTCAGCCCTTAGCCTTACCATGTTCCCTCACAAAATCCACATCAGTAATTTCTGTTACATAAACACTTAAGAAGAGACTACTACGTACTCTGGTGCCTATGTACATACAGCTAAACGACAAAATATGTATTGTTTTCCTGTTTTTTTGTCCCTCTTTTACAGCGTCACAAAAAGTGACACACCGGCGGCGTAAAAGTGACGCAATGGCTCATAAATACGGCCCTTAGTCTATCCAAATTTTGAAAAATTTTAGATGTTTCTGGCTGAAACCTTGTTTCGTAAACTTGGCTTAATTTCAATGTAACACGGCTATCTCCGCATGTCTGAGTAGTGTGAGCCTGCACTTATCCGCCAGATGTGTGAAATTCTTCAAAGAATTACAACAATTATTGACTTTAGTGCCACCGAGCTCTTAATTGTCAGTATTAAGAATTTCTTTTATATCCTTGCCATTTCACAGGGGTGCTTTGGTTTTTTATCACTTCTCCTTTATTTATTTATTTGGTTAGGGATTGAGTATTGGCTTCCCTTTGTGAGTGATACCGAAACGTGCAGACAGTAGTTTTGAAATTCAAGTGTTTATGGAACAGTGATAATGAATGAAGTATGACTGCTGAGTCTGTACTGCTGGGGATTTCTCAGATCTAAAGGGGCCGTTTCATGTCCTAAATGTGCTTAATGGTCCTTAGTCAAAATGTGATACTTTGTAGCAGGGCATTGGTATTTCTATTTTAATATTTGCAGGAGATACGCCTTGGTGTTGTGATAAAATTGCAAAGAGGTTGCTGTAGGGATTTGTTTGTCGCACCACTGTTTTATTAGATATTATAGTTGCTTTGGGGGACAGTATATGTCCTTTATCGTTTTTAGAGTTGGTTTTTACTCTTGATAAATCTTTTTATATGCGATTAGTATTGCACTTTGCACTCCGGTTCCTAACAGAGTCGCGTAGTGCTATATTTATTGAAGTGTTATGCTATGTACTGCAATGTCTTGACTGTGTTTTTCAATTTTTTGGAGGTTTAAATAATTTGGAACAATACAATCTTATCTAGCCTTCTATCGTGCTTCCGTGCATTAAAATCCTAATTAATAAGAAGATGACGAAAAAGGTCAACACGAGACATCAAATTCACAACATCCTAACTGTCCCGCATAAACTTATAGCATCCTTTTTTGGGGATCCACACTTCTTTAAATAATATGTTGCCTGTGTTTCTTTTTGCTAGGGAGAAGTGGCTTGAGAAAGAGGAGAAGGTCCGGGAAAAAGTCAGCCGTGTCCTAAAATGCGATGTTACACAGATAAATCCACTGGATCCCATCGTGCTGCCCCCAGCCGACTGCTTGATCACATCCCTGTGTTTGGAACACGCCTGCAAAGACTACGAGGCCTACTGCGCGGCAATGGGAAACATCTCCTCGCTGTTGAGAACTGGGGGGCATTTGGTGATTGTAGGGGCCCTCGGTGGTACATTCTACAAAGTTGGGCGTCAGACCTTCGCCATGTTGGAACTGAATGAGGAATTAGTCAGAAAAGCAGTGATTGGAGCTGGGTGCAACATCATAAGTATGAAAGTATTTGTGATACCTGAAAGCAATCACAAACCTCACATTGCAGATGCAAGGGCAAACATCTTTCTGGTGGCATGCAAGGGGACACGCCTGTCATTTGGATGTAGCCTAAAAGCGATTTGAAATCCTAATGTATATCCAGCTAGCTACAAGGCTGAATGTATCCATATTGTATACTTGCAGACAGCAATGTCCCTGACTGACATCAATAAAATAATAACATGTTTACAATTGTGAAAACGATTAAAAGCTGCACAAGCGCAAGAAAGTGTTTTAGTTATTTACTCTACAAAGACACGAAACAGCAGATAATCCAATAATTGCAATCATGGAGACGAAAAGATGACCCTATATATATTCTATAACGTGGCAGGAGCATGTGGTGCTGCTGTATGAAACTCTAGATAGCATCTAGCAATCAGGGCCTCATCACTTCTCCTGGACGAATATGAAAATACTATGCACACCTGATTGGGTAAGATAGAAAACTGACCACTAAGGGCCAGATTTACGACTGTGGAAACAGCACCTCGCAAATTGCGAGTCTTTTGCGACTCGCAATTTGCAAGGCGCTATTTCCAATGTACAATAGTGTGTAACACACTGTTAGTGATTCCCAATGGGGTCGCAAATTGAGAGGCTCATGAATATTAATAAACGTCTCGCAATTTGCAACACCATTGGGAATGCCAGCCCTCCCAGGTATGGTGGCCTGCTGGGCTCAGCAGACCACCATGTCTGGGACTGCATTTAAATAAAGCAACTTTTTTTTTTAAATGCAGCCCGTTTTCAGAAAATTAAACATTTTCGTTTTATTTTTCCCTGTGTTTGCAAAGGGGAAGGAGTCTCCTGGGACACCTTCTCTGTTGTGATCCCATTACCACCCTCTTGAAGAGGGTGGTCATTTGCAAGAGTTTTGCGACTGCAATTTTGGTCACAAAACATTTGTACATGGGGTAGCGCTCGCTATTAGGAAGGGAACGCCCCTTCCTAATAGCCAGTCGCAAAACCCTATTTTGCGAGTTGCAAAATTGCGACTCGCATTATAGGGTTTGCCCATTCTCCACGCAGTTTTTGCGCAATGGTCACACATCTGCTGGGTTATGGTAACCTTGAAACGAAGCTTTGCCTCCTTGAGCAGCAATGCTAAGAGAGCAGAGTACAACAATGTAATTCTTTAAATTGACGGCTAATATTCCATTATACTAAGGACTGGGTGGTACTTAAGCATGTGGAACGTAATCTCTCAATTTCCTCCTTCGTCACTATCATGGGACATAAACTCACATCTAGCCATGGATGTTTAGTCTGATCAGCATGAAATTCAACATAATTACAGTTTTAATTCTCCATATTTTTAATATCCACTTTTATATTCCTCCAGATTGACACTCTTTGGGAATAAGTGGGGCCACAGCCTTTCTGTCAGTTGACGCGGCGAATGCTGCAGACCCATGATTGGACCAGATAATATCTGGGGGCTTCCTACTCATGGTTCAGTGCTGCCCTTGCTCCCTGCAACAACCATATTTAGCACAACAGGAAATATGCTGATTCTGCCTTGTTTTTCCTCGTTCTCTCTGTGCTGCATCCCGCAGCACACACAGGAAGAGGAAAGATCCTCTGAGGAAAAGGTCTTGTGCAGGAGGGTCTCCCTTCCTGCACAAACACGATCCTGCCTATATTGCAGGCACCCGCGCACCGTGGGGCAAGGGTGCCCGCCTTGGCACTAGGCAAGAGTCTGTGCGCCAGCACAGGCAGAGATCAAGAATGTGCTGCATAATGTTAGTGACGTTGCAGTCCTGCCCTCTCCCTTTCAGGCAGTGCAGCGCAGCACGGCGGCGTGGTGCATCACCATACATGAACATACATGACTCGCCTAGTTATTAGGGGCAGAATGACAACGATTATTATTTCAAAATCTCCATTCCTCAAATTCCAAACCCCCAGCTATCCAACGCCAGTTGGTCCTACTGTTCATTTCAAAGGTACTTTTAATCTGGTTTAGTTCCCGGACACTGCACTTCATGTGATCTATTTGTTCATGGATGCTGAATGAGTTGTTAGTCATGCATGTACAACATGCTGACCCCATGAAGGAACACGACCCTTTTGGCAGCAGAGACACCATCTAGGGCAGTATGATAGTTCATGGAGATTACAGCGGTTTAGCCACTAGACTGAATGCGCCAGTGGTGGCATTTTTAACCTCCTTTGAAACTCAGGCATTAGTTTGGATTTCATGGATGGCCATATCTGTGGAAGAGAATAAAGAAATATGCAAGCCTCAGAATCAGCTGGCGACTGCTGCGGAGACAAAGAGGATAAGCCAGACCATGAGGGATCCAGTAATGGGTGACCATCCAATCACCTTGGATGAAAGGGTTAACAATGAAGGGAGGGATATATTGCTTCACAGCTACAGGAGAGCAGGATGGAGTGAGGACTCTACTCAGGCTGTCCAGTCTGGCTAAAAGAGAGATGCAGAGGCAGGGGTAGCTCCATCAGGGACGCAGACTGGGGGCCAAGTACGGGTCCAGAGGAGATCGCTGGTGAGCAGTCATCTGGTTAGGGGGTTACACACTTCACTTGAGAAATGAGCCCACATCAGCAATCACAACCACTTCACTGTTGTGTTGGTGATGTGTAGTACTTGATACAGCCCTATGGACCAGGCGTGCACAGTGGATCTCCTCTGGTGCACATTGACGATACCTGGTCACTGGGCAGGAGGACATGGCAGACATCACATAGGCAGTCAGGTAAAGCAACTTGAATCAAACAACAGAGACCGTAGATACAGCAAGTACATTTTAGCAGAGCTGTAGAACTGCGTCTACTGTGAGCCCACTTTGGTGCTTCATTGTAGTTTTAAATTTGACACATTTCAGGCTGCCATTGTTTTAGCAATATTATTTGCATGCATGAAATTATTCTGACAAAACGCCGTACATATTGTTTCTTTTGAGTAAGCCTTTGTCGCTGTGTAGTCTGTAACTCTGTTCAAGGTTAGTAACATAGAACAAGCTATCCTACCTCTCTTTTGCCTGTTTGGAGACAGCTTCTAACATCTAGACATATTATTACTTCAGAGCTGTGTCTCTAATACAGTGAGGGGTTCATTACATAAGTTATGACCTGGCCTTTACGGGTCAGAAGCGCACTCCGACCATGACTGCTATGAAACAATCCTGTGTTCAACATGCAGCTTTCCTGACGCTGATCTTCCAATCTGCAAATATGATTTGCCAACTCCACTTCAGGCCTATTCCTTGGTCCGGTTGTCCAGTTATGGGGACTCAGATGAAGCTTTGAGATCTGGCACAGGGTTTATCCTCTATGCTCTGAGGGTAGGCTTAGTGATAGTTAGGAATATATAAAAAGGCAATTGTAATGATTGGACTGTTTATTCTTTTTACCTTGTTAGAAATGCTGGTTACTTTGCTTTTTTTATCTGCCTAATAATCGCATCTCATTCTTTCAATACAAGACTATGATTGTTCAATGAATGTATTGAGAATCTAAATGTGTTTCTTTCTTGTGTTTACCCTGGGCATGCATGAGTAAACTATGAAAGGGTAAGATCTGTTTCCATGATTCCCTTGGGGTCAGAGTATAATGTCTGAGGTTGCCAAAATCGACTGTTAGCCAGGAAAAATTAGGGGTTCGGGAAAGGGAGAGTGAGCTAGCGAGGAATTGGGCCTACAGTCTCTGACGGTGTATATAGACTCAGTCCCTACATTCTGAAGCTTTTTCATCCTAATATGCAGTCCTACCTTTTTAAGTGGTAACCGTATAACATGGCACCACCGTTTACAGGTGCAGTACTTATTTAACTTGTCTCTTGAGTAGTTCTTTTGTGCGCCCACCCTTTTCACCAGATGTCCGGAGAGACTGGCAGTAGCAAGCATAGAGATACATTATGTACAATTCAGAACCAATTAAGGCACACCCAAAATGGAATTTTCCAGTTAGATGCAGCTAAAACAAAGAGGTACAGAAGGATACATTTTTATTCTGCAGCTGGGCACACACTATATCAATCAGAGGGTCATTCTATCAGTACCCTCTGCTAGGCTGGTGGGAGAAGGCCTCTATCTAGTGGGAAAGGTATGCGCTAATAAGAACAGTGTATTCATTAGCAAGCAAGGCTCTACCTTGGAGAAACAAAGAGCAGCAGAAACTGTTTCTTTAGAAAGGCAAGGATTAGTTTTGATCATGATTCAAAATGGCGGCCAAACACAAAATTGTGCAGTGAATACTAACTTAGCATAGAACAATTGAATTGAATTGAATTGAAATTGTTCTTATATAGCGCATGGCTGCCCGGGAGCATCCCAGCGCTTGGAGCCGCCGAAGCAGAGAAGCTGGTATTGTTCTAATGTATTCTTAGTTATTAGATTTCCGGGAATAGCCATGTCTTCAGTTTCCTGCGGAAGGTGAGGAGGTTAGGCTCTTGCCACAGAGAGAGGGGGGCAGAGAATTCCAAAGTTTTGATGCATTGTAGGAAAAGAGGCGGCCTCCGGAGCGCGACTTTCTGATTCTGGGAACTTCTGCCAAGTTGAGATCATTGGACCGCAGATTCCTGGCTGTATTGTAGGGTCTAATAAGGTTGGCAAGAACTGGAGGACCCTTACCCTGAAGATTTTTATGGGCGATACAGAGGGCCTTAAAATGTATCCGTTCTTTTATCGGCAGCCAGTGAAGTGATCTTAGTGCTGGTTTAGCTGAGGAGCGATGGTTAGTGCCAGTCAACAATCTCGCTGCTGAATTCTGGACCACCTGGAGCTTACAGATCACAGACGCCGGGGCTCTCAGATAGATCGCATTTCCATAGTCAAGCCTGGATAAGATCAAGGCTTGAACTAGGATATTTTTAGCCTTGTCCGGCAGCTGCGGCAGAATTTTACGTATAGATTTTAGCAGGCCAAAACAAGTGGCCGCTGTTTTCCTGGCTTGTACTTTGAACAAGGGATCCTCATCTAACCAGAGTCCTAGACTCTTGATCTCACTTTTTGGAGTAGGCCCAGGGCCCATACAGGGTGGCCATAGTGTAGCAGCTTTGAAAGATGCCTGCCTGCCTAGCAGCATAAGTTCGGTCTTCTCACTGTTAAGTTTAAGGTGAGACTGGCTCATCCAATTGGCCACTTCCTCCAGACAGACGCTTAGACTCATTTGGGACAGCTCTGCTTGGCTCAGAGAGACAACGAGCTGCGTGTCGTCGGCATAGCTAACCAATTCGATCCCATAGGGAGCTACTATCTCTGCTAAAGGGGACATGTACACATTAAAAAGTGTGGGGCTAAGGGAAGAACCCAGAGGGACCCCACACTGCAGAGGTAGGAGAGAGGAGTGGCAATCCCCCTCAAACACCTTAAAATACCTTTCCTGCAGGAAGGGTTCCAGCAATGCGAGGGCCTTTCCCGAGACTCCGAGTTTGTTTAGACGGGCTAAGAGGATGCGGTGATTCACCGTATCAAAGGCGGCGCTGAGGTCCAGGAGGATAATGGCCACATTGCCACCTGCGTCCAGAATCCTCCTAGACTCCTCAACCACCTTTACAAGCGCCGTCTCCATCCCTTGCCCAGGGCGGAAGCCTGTTTGAGATGGATGGAGAAGATTAAAGGCTTCAAGAAAAGCGGACAGTTGGTGGTTCACAAATATTTCCACCAATTTGCTGATGCATGGGAGAAGGGAGATAGGACGATAGTTGGACAAGTCTCCGGGGCCAAGATTAGGTTTTTTAATCAGTGGTTTGACATGGCCAGCTTCCAGTCCCGTGGAACTGTGCCTGCTTCAATCGAGGAATTAATCAAATTAATGATTGGTGTAGTGATAATGGGCAGAACTGATTTCAGGATGTTGATGGAGCAGGATCGAGTGGTGAACCACTTTTATTGCTTTGAGGAGGGGGAGAACCAGTTCCTCAGTAAGAGGGGTAAAAGAAGAGAGCTTAAAAGCCTCTCCTAGAGAGGATGATTCAGCTAGCATTAGAGATTCGGGATTAAGAGTAGGGGGAGGGCCAAAGGAATCTTTTGAATTTTGGTCTGAAAAAAGGTTGCAAGTTCTTCACATCTTGATCCAGTTATATTGGGAATTGAAGGAGGGTCGGAAGCCTTCAGGAGAGATTTGACAATTCTAAAGATCTCTTTCGGTGCTTTAGGAGACGCAATAATTTTCTCTGCATAGAAGGCAGCCTTAGCCACCTTTATAGCAGATTTGTAGGCATTGATGGAGGCCCTATATTTAGTTTTTTTCTCTGAGCTAAAGTCTTTCCTCCATTGTCTCTCCTCTCGTTTACAGAATTGTTTGAGTTCCTGAAGTTCCGGGCCGAACCATGGATGATTGGTTGATCCCCTCTGCACGAGCAGTGAGAATAGAACATTTACATTCTAGAAGATCTCGGAAACAAATCAGGTCGAGATCAGGTCAGCATGTGAGAATATCGAAAAGAAACTGGATATCCTGGCAGCTGGAACATCAGCACTAGAATCAACAGTGAATGTGTTAACCTTCCAAACTGAAGGGAATAAGAGAGAAATTACCCTGTCAAAGAAAAAGGGAGTGGACATTCAAGAAAAGCTCGAAGCCCTTGAAAACTCTCAAAGACAAAACAATCTCTGTTTGTTAAAGATCCCCGAGGGGGCAGAGGGGAATATCCCTAAGGAGATTATGATCAGTTTGATCAAAGAAGGAACCCCAGTTGACTTCACAGAACAAGATCTCATGGCCGATATGCAGAGGGGGGATAAGCTAGAAGATTCAGGGCAGATAAATTGTCTCACTTTCTCTTTTTGTCTCAGATCTGCTATTATTATTTTAGATATCTTTAGGCTATGTAACAAACGCAACTGGGCAAAAGTAGCAAAAAGACGTAATGGGACATGTGTTCTTCTGACTCCAGGGGGCCCCTTAGGCCTAGTTTGGGGCCATGGATGAGGGAAAGGAGGGTTCTCTGGGGTGGGTGTCACTGTCGGTTCTGGGAGGGATGAGGTTGGGGATCACTGGGTGGGGAGCAGTGGGAAAAAAATATGTCTAGTTCGCCTTAGTATTGCTTATGGCACACTGTCGGTAGAAAGAACATGACACAACTGATAAGTGACCAAAGAGCCCAGTTGAGGGCCCTGTCTTGGAATGTGAACAGGTTAAGAGTTAAGCTTAGGAGGGAAATTTTGTACAATATCTGAAAGATGTCCCAGAACAGACCTTATACTGTGTTGAAAACAGCTAGTAGAAGATGGTACTCTACTTTCTTGCGAAAAGTGGTCAGAGATTACGTATAGCAGGAGATCCAGATTCAAATATCTTCAATTGAAAAGTTGGCATCAAGCAACTGGTGCTGACGTTGGCTCTTCAAATGAGTTGGAACCCGCATTGAGGAGGAAAATTTCAAGAGAGGAAGAGGTGGAAAACCTATACTGGCTTTTGATCTATCTTTCAGAGGGTGACTTCAGACTGCCAACGGAGTTGTGGGAAAAGAGCTTACCACGGTTCCAATTGGAAGACTTATGGCAAGTATCTTGGAACATCTTGTGTTCCACGTTACAGTCTGCCAATATAAAGAGAAACCACATTTTTTTGTCTCCATGGGCTACATTGGACACCTTTAAGGCTTTCTAAATTTGGAAAGAGTGCTACTCTGAAATGCCTTAAACGCACCCACGAAAAGATAGATGATATTCACATGTTTCTGCATTGCCCAATGTTAGAAAATTTTTGGGCAGATGTAAGTAAATGTATTTCTTCAATACTCGGATTGTATCGTCTGATAAGCCCAGTCTTGGTCTTCTTTTGGGTTCAGTTACAGCATGAATCTTTATTCCTTGATAAAAATAAATTGTTGTATTTAATTTTACTTGCCCAGAGGGAAATTTATAAAAACTGGAAACAAAATGTTACCCCGAAGGTAAGAGATTGGATTAACTCTGTGAAACACACAAATAATCTAGATAGGGCAGCACCAAACAAGAAGAGAGACTTTTACTTGCACATTGTTTGCTCTGTGCTTCAGAAACCTATTGTTCTTAATATAAACTTATAAGGTACTTACTTCCTGGCTTCTCATTGGTTCCTGTGCGTGCTACTTACATTTCCTCCATTTCTACTGGCTTTAGCATATTTTCCTGCATTTACCATTACTTTTTATGTTGGAAACTCAGTCGGAGGCAGATGGGCGTTGGGCGTAGTCATATCGGTGAGTGAAGAATACATAAGTTAAGTAGTGTTAAATTGAGGGTTTGACTAAGCTATGGTCATGAAGTTAATCTGGTGTGCCACTTATATAATGGTTTCATTCTATCATTATACAATAATTATTAATCGTATTCCAGTGGGATCCACCATGAGACTTGAAAAGCATGTCACAAGCATAGTGATTGAGGTAATTCAGTATAATTTCGGAGATAACCAAGACTTTGCCTAATTCACGTGTAGGTTGATCTGATGTGCCGCCATTAAGGTTATATCTATATCCTGTGAGGCTAAATGCAGGACTGTACATTGCGGATATGGTTCACTTGGTGACCATAATGAAGTATTAATTTGATATATATGGGTCAATTGAATTTCAGGTCATGCTTTTGCGTGACCGAACTATTGTGTAACTGGGGGCGCACACAGATGGAAATATACATAGCTGGTTTGTTTGTTCGCCCCTATATTAAAGATTTAAACATCAAGTTAGCAGAAGTCACTTGCTTTGTATCCGAGTTACTTACTTTGTAATTGTAGCCGGTGATTAGATAACTTCACTGTGTACATCATTATGTAGCTCCATTAGCTTGACTATACTCAATATTGTACTTGAGTGTCAGCATAGTTAATAAGGTATTCCTTTTGCCTTCTCAACATGCAGGGTTTCAAGACTATCGTTCAAACAATCACATAGTGAAAGTATGCACACAAGAATCCACATGTTTTGAGAGCTTATTCTAGCCTCTAAGGTCAGTATGTTTCTACCCATATTCAGATAGATAGACTTGATGTAGACAATGTCAAGATGGCCATCAGGTAGCTAATGGTGATTAATTTGCTATTGCAGAAGTATTATATATTTGTCAAGCCTCCAATTGAAAGTAATGAGCCAGCCACAGAATTAGTACCTAACAAAGGAAAATGTCATAATAGATGAGGTAAGTAGCGATTAAGTATATGAGTTAAAAGTCTTAATATCGACAGTATAGGGCTAGAATTTTTTAATTAGTAATAATATACTGTGTACTCTATTTAGTTCCCAGGTAATACAAGCCCCTCGTACCCATCTGCATGAGCAAGAAACTGTTTTTTTATTTACCTCTTCAGATCAATACCACTCTACTCTGCCCTGCGCCACTCTGCATCACTCTATTACATTCTACGTCACTATGCCAATAGACTCTGAACCACTTTACTCAAAGTCCATGCACTCTACCCCAATCTACTCTACACCACAGTACTTTACACAACTTCACTCTAGTCTACTCTGACACTCCACTGTACTCCCTCTATGATGCTCTACTACATTAAACTCTATTCTACTCTGACACTATACTCCACTGCATGCCACTTCCCTCTCAACCCTACTCTACTCGATGCCATTCTGTGACACTACTCCACTGATGCTCTTCGCAACTCCTTGCTCCATGCCACTATGCTCCACTCTAGTCTGAAACACTACTTCACTCTACACTGACACTCCATGCTACTTCATGTTGACATTCTATGCCACTCCACGCCTTTCCACTCTACAACAATCTATTCTACTCGAAGTCCCTTTCCTGTACAACACTGTACTCCACTCTGTACGCTACTACACTATGCCACTCCGCTCTTTAACACTCTACTCTACCTCTAGACACTCTACTCCCTCCACAACACTCTACACTACTCTACGACTCTGTGCTATTCCATAACATTCCATTCAACTCCACTCCGCTCTCCTTTTACCCAGTACTTTAGCCAGGCTGAACAGCAGCCACGCTGGTGTACAACACGGCTGAAGAATATGGCAAAGCCAATAACTCTTGCATAGGCAAGATCTATTGGCTTTGTCTATGCCTGTTATTGGCCTGGTGCAAACATCTTTATGAAGTGTGGGCAGTAGTAATCCAGTTCCTTGACCTACTGCACAAGCAGCTCAAAATGTAGGATAACACATTTGCTCCATATTTAGGTCTGTTAGGCAGTGCATAAGAGACGTATAGTTGGCTTCTGTTGGCCAAGAGCCAGTATGTTGGTTGCCAGTTGGCTTCATTGCCACTCTGATTTGCTTACTTCTTTTTCGTTAGTGTTTTTTGGGCTTTCTTTTTCTTCCCATTTTGTATTTACACCTCCTGGAGCCTGGAAGCATTTCTGTGCCCCTACACTGATCACCTTTTTGGTTTTACTTTTATCTTGTTTAAGCACTCAGCGTAATGGTTGGAGTACCATCACTCTCACTATTGAGCTTTCCTACCATCCTCTCTATTCTCCCTTGACACTCTGCTCTGTCCACAACTTTTCTTTTGCTTCACTTTACCCTCACTAGCTGCATTTCATTATTCTCCTCCTAAGGTTTCCCTTCCGCTCTCCTTTATCGTTTTTCCATCTGTCTTCTCTTTCTTCGCTCCTCTTTTCAATTTTTATTCTCACCATGTTCTAGCCCATTTTTGCATTCCTAATCTTAGCTTTCCCAGTTCTCTTCACATTCTTTTTCTAACGTATTTATCTTTTCCTTCATACTTCTCCATCCTTATTTTCCCTTTTGTTTTTTCTTCTTGCATATATCTTTTATGGTTTCCGCCTGTCTGTTTCCTTTCCTCTTCGTCACTATTGTCCCCTGCTCCTATACCTTAGAAAGTGTTTGAAAATTGTAATCCAGGCGTGGACATTAATACGATAGACCATGCACTGTGGGGGTAACTTCAACACTTTATATACTACTGTCATCAGAACTGTTTGTTCAGGACTCACTTGCCCAACCCAATCCTCACTTCGACCCCTGGCAAACAGCTGCATGCACAGTCCAAATAGCAACTAAAAGGGACCCCAAATTGGCCCACTACCCCAGATCTCTTCCCTTGGGCCACTCGATCACTACCTTGCATGCCTCCCCTTGCATAGTCACAAAACTTGGAATCACTCTCCTACGGTGACGCTACTCCCTTACAATGGTCACTTCTATGCCCCAAAATGACAATACTGGGTTTGAACAATTTAAAATATTTAACAAGCAATGACAAAGCCAAAAATTCTGGCATTGATCGCCCGCCTTTTGGCTTTGTCACTGTTTGTGTTATTATGTTTTTTGCAAAACATTGTTAGGGGACACATCAGGCGCACATGAATCTAAAACAATAATTGTCTAAAAGCAAAAATACTTTAGGTCTTAAAATCACACATTGCCATATAAGGGAAATACTTTGTGTGTGTATGTTTCTTGTGCCGTAATACCACTGCGCTTCAAAGTTAAGAAAAGACCACACCTATCACAGCGCTCAAACTTGAAGGCCGTGCCCGGTGCACGTTAATCAACTACTTGTTCGCTTTGCAAGAGTCTGTGCGCTCAGCTGAAATGCACTGTGCGTGCATGTTACAGGGAACGTTGGTCTTCACCTCCGTCTTTTCTCCTGGTAATGCTTGAAGGTGGTGGGGTTGGGAAGGTAGAGAGAGTAGAGCAGCAGCGGCTCCTCCGTAATGGCGGAGGAGCATTGCCCCACTGCTAAAAGCCAGCAGATGAACAATAAAATGATAACAAATCTATGTATTATCCTTTTATTTTTCCCTGGCTAGGCAGAGTCCGCTAAGTGGCCCTGTCTAGGAAGGGGCAATCCTCAAGGGACAGTAGCAGGGCGGCCAAACCAACAAGCGTACTTACATTTCTAAAACCATGCTGTGTTGTATCTCCGGGTGGAGAAAGGCAACAGACTCCCTGTGCCTGAGTGAGCGTTAAACCAGCCTGCTCAGGCCAATCTCGGCACTGCTGTCATGCTGGGTAATAGCATGAGTGCAGCTTTGGGATTGGGGGGGAGTCTCGAAGCTGGACTGCACTTGTGGAAGAAGCTGGGCCCCCGAAGTGGCAGGTAAGTCAATTTTTCTTCCTTTTTTTTTTTAAACGACCTCCCCGCTGCCCCACCACTTTCTTTTGAAAGCAGCTACTGGAATAGAGGCTTCAACATAGAAAGTTCTGACACCAAATATTTTTGATTTTAAAAGATGAATCAATACAAGATTTGTAGTTGCCGATTCATACTGTCCCTCAGCTGCTAACATTCTCATTTACTTCATTTTTCCTAATGTTCCTATCAGAAAGAGTGGTAAATATTTACGCAGGAGTGGAGTCATTCATGCTTTCATTTACACCAACAGATTTCACATAACAAGGTCTCTCACCTCTGCAGTGTCCCGTTACCCATGTACACCTGCTCATGCTCGCTGCTCGCATGCTATCCTGTTTCAAACCCTCCCCCAGGCTGTTCATTCACTCCCAGTTTTCCCCTCCTGCAGTCAACGCAAAGGACTCCTGTCCGTTCTCCCAAGAGTACTAATCGGGACACTGCAGCTGTCGATGTGAGGGAGAAGCAAGGCAGCCTGGACTACCATTTGGCATCGTGATCGTAATAAAAGGTAAGCTAGGAAAATAAAATGAGGGCCTGCGAGTGCAGGCGTGAGTAGTGTTGCTTCCATTTCCCACACTGGTGACATAGTGATCCTCACATAACGGTATTCCTTGGTAACTAGGCATCCATTGCATGATGCCCACCCCTTTGGAAAATGTTGGC
Source organism: Lissotriton vulgaris (assembly GCF_964263255.1). Classification (NCBI taxonomy): domain Eukaryota; kingdom Metazoa; phylum Chordata; class Amphibia; order Caudata; family Salamandridae; genus Lissotriton; species Lissotriton vulgaris. The sequence continues at coordinate 2,102,039,672 of NC_141691.1, read as the reverse complement.
CCAGACACACAAGGGCTAATTCTTGGCCATGTGTGAGCATGCATGATATGTTACCTACCTCTGGAAAAATGCTGGTTTGGGTATACTGGTAGGATTCCTGTCATATTGTTGGCTTCCATGAAATGACGGTGCCTGTCTTTGGCATAATGCTTGTTCTGACTGAATAGTGGTCATTCATGACATATTGTGCCCCTTTGTTGCATAGTGGTGTCCATACATAGCATCATGGCATTCCTGGAAATAAGGTGGTAATTCTTAGCTTCTGATTGAAATAGTTTGCACATTGCGATTCCCAACAATGGCAAAGATTTCACATGACCTGCAATTTTAAGATAAGAGATTGACAGGTATGCATTTGCCATTGATAAGACCCCTTCTGCCAGGCCCTTTGGACAACCCTTCGTAGTTTGATAAACTCTGGGCAGGACTTGCATCCAAACCCTGTGGGCCCCCAAAGTCCCGCTGCACATGACCTTTGGCAGTGTGAGTTTGGGTGCCCAACTCTGAGCGGGTAGCCAACTGCCTGCTGCACATTGCCTTTGGCTTTGTGCTGTAGGGATTGGCCACATGGCCTGGCCTATGTCCACACACACTGCACCCACCACCCTGTAGCTGCCAACCACCTCACAAGCACCCACCCCATGCTCTGCACAGCTGAACAGCCATGTGTATCAGTGGGTTGACCCTGTACCAAGCCCACACTGCACATGGCCTAATGTCTGCAAAGTGGTGATTAGTTTTAGGGTCTTGCATTTTAATTTGTAATGTTTTATTCATACCACAGAGGCTGTAGCGCTGGGAACCATAGTAGCAGGCACTGATTGCAGGGTACTTGTTACTCAATAATAATAATCCTCTTCCGCCACCATTCGAACCTGTTATTATGAGGTCAAGTACAGGCCCCTACAGTGGGGCCTGTACTTCCACAAAGACACCAGACACAGCTCATCCTGATCTCCGTTTTTAGGCTACTTTCTCAAAAATTGCAGTACAGATTTACACCTAATAAAGAAAAGCAGATTTTCTCAGTAAAGTTCTACCGTTTTGCCAAATTTTGTGTAATTTCTGTATAACTTAACCATGATGAAGCCAAAGCGATAATTTTTTTTATGAAACGACACACAGGTTATTCAAGAAAGGAAAGAAATGCCTTTCCCAAGGATAGTCTGGCCTAACATAGCTACACCGTGGTGACCTTGTAATAAATATATGATATTCACCAGTCAATATGTCATAATAAGGTGTTGGGGTAGTTGAGCGAAACATAGGGTATCCTTTCCTATTTGATTTACTCAAGTGCTATATCTCATATGGCTGAGATACCCGCCACCCCCTCTCAACACAATCCCAAAGGATGGGAAACCGGAAACAGTTCTGAAGTTTTTGGAAGACGGGAGGGAGTGACCCTCCCGGCCGTATTTATTAAAATATTAAACAAAATTAAAACATTAAATCAACGGTTTCATATTATGTACAATTTCATTACCACATTGCGATGTTTGGCTAACCTTAACATATCCTCTAATACAAAGGTTCTCCTAGCCGAACTAACATCCTACAAAACATTTACTTGAAATTTTGAAATTGTACATCCTAACGTTTAAGGGCCAACGGCAAGGTCGTAACCGGTGTCAAGATCCCTAACCCAGACATATCCCCCTCACTTGTGAGGGGCGGCACAGAGGCGTACCTCAAGTGCAACTACCAATTTCCCTTGACTTGACGGGGGCCCCAATAAAACTCGACGCCACTTAAAGGTCGTACGAGGACTCGTGTGAGGTATCTAGAAGGTAGCGTAGACCCCCCCCCAAACCCCACACAACTTACCACATCTGCCGTCGCAGACGTCCTGGCCCCGGGAAATTCCCCAGGAGGGGGCTGTAACCCCTCCTACCCAGGAAGGGGCCTTGACCGCCTTTCCTTTCCTTTCGGCGACCCATCCTTAGAAGGGACCGCCTCCCCGTTGAGGGGCCAATGGCCACCTCCCCCGAGCGCTCCCATCCGTAATGGGTGACGCCCACTCATAGGGATCTTCCAATTAGTGCTCACCGATCATGACCTTACCGCCCGACCAAAATAAATACGACAATGATAACTAAATTACTAAAGATTAAATATAAAAGACAGTAGCAACAACAACTTTTATAAAAAGCATGCTTACTGATGAACACTAAAGCAGAATTACTTTATTTGCAAAACATAACACAAATCGACCATTCTTTATTGCATACTCAAAATCATCACGATAATACCACAACCTGTAAACGAAAATCAGAGTTATCCATCAAACTTTATTTAAAACCACTCGCTGTCTTCAGGGGCTGGTGGGTGGGTCAAAATTGGCTCTTCGTTCCGTCTCGAGCTCACGTGCAGCGAGGAGGTGCAGCTTCAGAGCACAGGAACAAGAGGATGCTTTCTGGTCTTGTTTCTCCTTTTATCCGTCTTCAGGGCGGGCGTAAACCTGCCCCTGCCTGCCCCAAGGGCATGGCCAGCCGCGTCAGTGTCTAGGCCAACCCACTCTAGGGCGGGAAAAGGCGCGCCCCGGCTACGCCGCTTCGGGCATACCAGCCGAGACTCGCCTCCCGCCCAAGATGGCTTCCCGGGGGGATCGTGGTACTCCGCCATACGTTCGGGGGGACCGAATGGTCGCCCCTTTCCATATGGCTGAGATACCCGCCACCCCCTCTCAACACAATCCCCAAGGATGGGAAACCGGAAACAGTTCTGAAGTTTTTGGAAGACGGGAGGGAGTGACCCTCCCGGCCGTATTTATTAAAATATGAAACAAAATTAAAACATTAAATCAACGGTTTCATATTATGTACAATTTCATTACCACATTGCGATGTTTGGCTAACCTTAACATATCCTCTAATACAAAGGTTCTCCTAGCCGAACTAACATCCTACAAAACATTTACTTGAAATTTTGAAATTGTACATCCTAACGTTTAAGGGCCAACGGCAAGGTCGTAACCGGTGTCAAGATCCCTAACCCAGACATATCCCCCTCACTTGTGAGGGGCGGCACAGAGGCGTACCTCAAGTGCAACTACCAATTTCCCTTGACTTGACGGGGGCCCCAATAAAACTCGACGCCACTTAAAGGTCGTACGAGGACTCGTGTGAGGTATCTAGAAGGTAGCGTAGACCCCCCCCCAAACCCCACACAACTTACCACATCTGCCGTCGCAGACGTCCTGGCCCCGGGAAATTCCCCAGGAGGGGGCTGTAACCCCTCCTACCCAGGAAGGGGCCTTGAACGCCTTTCCTTTCCTTTCGGCGACCCATCCTTAGAAGGGACCGCCTCCCCGTTGAGGGGCCAATGGCCACCTCCCCCGAGCGCTCCCATCCGTAATGGGTGACGCCCACTCATAGGGATCTTCCAATTAGTGCTCACCGATCATGACCTTACCGCCACAGGCCCGGATAGTTGACCGGCTATCCGGACCCCCCACAACACTCCTACCTAAAGGTCATGTTTTAACGTCTTTAGCCAAGCTATGAAGTCTCCTATGAGTAACTCATTCCCCACCCGAGACAAATGAACACCATCCCTCAAATACATACTGTCATCATTAATACACCCATGCGAAATAGAATGCAGTGTATTGGAACGGAACAACCTACTCACTTTGTTATTAATTTTTCTTACAGAATGATTTAAAGCAGAAACAGAAAAAGCCCCCCGCCACACTTTTCGTGGGATCATATGGGACCACGCAATTGTGCACCCTGGAACTCTCCTCGCTAACCAACTTACAGTGGAAAGCATCGCCTCAAGGAGAAGTCGTCTACCAGTGGTGACCAAATCATTGCCCCCAAGATGTACTATGACTACAGACGGCGGTGACCTCGTCCGCCCTAGCAAACCCTCGAAAAATGATTGAAACTGGTCAATACAGAGACCGCCCCTTCCGTAGAAGGACACACTGTACCCGTATTCCCCAGCCACGTGAATCATGTCACCTGCCTTGTATACGTCCGCGGCACGCCTCACGTATGAGTGGCCCACGACCCACACCTCCTTTTTCACAGCCGGTGATGTCTGACCGCTGGCCCGGTGTTGGGTCGACTGCATAGTCCGCCCCGCCTCGTAGGCTTGCGTAACTGAAAACCAAACAAAACAAGAAGCGTGAGTACATCATTACAGCTTCACAACATGTGCAAACGCACATACCTTTTATAACAATTGGAGGACCAACGCCCCACACGTTTAACTTGTTCCACATTCAGACCCCTGGCTGTAGCCTCTGTAGCAGCCCCTATCCGAAAGGAATGGGTCCCAAACTCGCCCGGGTTCAAGCCCGCAGCTGTAATCGACATCGCAAGCACCCGCTGAAACTGAAACCTTGTCAGTGGGGTGGCGTCAGCGTGTCTCAACAAGGTCCCCCCCCATGATGCCACCCTTCGTGTTAAATAATCCTCTAAACACTTCACTGGGCACATGGACGACCTGGGAATCCTGCATATGATTATGCAGTCACCCATCCCACTCTGATCGGTCTTGGACCTCACAAACGAGACAGTCATTGTCTCCCCTCTGATCTGAACGTGCTCTGCGCACAGCCCTCCCGTCACATCCTGCTTGTTCCTCGCCACTAATTCGCTTACCCGCATAGCCCCATGAAATGCCAGCGTAAAAGCGGCTCGGAATAACACTGTCTCAAACTGAGATGAACATGTTGCAGGGAGTCTGGATAATAACTGGGCCAACCTATCCAAACCTATCGGGCGCCTCTCATCTACTCTGCGACCCTCAAGGCGTTGCCACCCACGTAGCGCTTTTTGCACAACGAAAGACGCTGTCGGGTCCTGGATTCCATGAGCCCTAGCGACAAAGGAAATGGCAGCCCGATGCCTCTGGGCCGTGGCCACCGATTTCCCTGCCAGATGTAAAGACATCAGAAAGTTCACTACCCATTCCTCCTGGCCCCAAAGCTCCTCTCTAGCAGTCCCCAAAAAGGCTAAATAGGACCGAAACGCCCCTTCATATGCCTTCCTCGTCCTGGGTGCTAAACTCTCTCCCACAAGGTTACGAAGTTCGGGGCACCGAGAGACCAGAGAGCTTCGGGAAAGGGTGCCGGCTCCGGGTCCGCTGTGGGAAGAAAACCCCAGAAGGCCTGCATACGAAAACGAGAAAGGGCATCAGCCGCCTGGTTCATTACCCCCGGGACATGTCTTGCTTTGAATAGCACATTCAATTGCATACACAGTAATACGATTTCCTTGAGCAGTCTCAAAATCCATTTGCATCGTGCTGCCTGGCTATTGATACACTCAACCACGGTCATATTGTCAGACCAGAATACCACAGAGTGATCTCTGAACCTTTCGGGCCACGTTCTCAGGGCCACCAAAATGGGGAAAAGTTCCAGGAAAGCAATGTTACTTGTCAGTCCACTGTCATGCCACCATGCCGGCCATTTTTGTGCAGACCATCGAGTGCCGAAAATGGCCCCAAAACCTATGCTCCCTGCCGAATCCGTCCACAGCCCCAGCTCCTCAGAGGACACGGCCGGTTTGTTCCAGACGACTCGACCATTGAAATCCGCCAGAAATGCCAACCAAATGCGCATGTCCTGGCGGACCTCTGCCGAGAGCCTTGTGCGATGATGGCCCTCCTTCAGGCCGACCATGGCTTGAGCGATCGAACGGGAAAAGGGGCGGGCCATTGGTATAACTCTTAGGGCAAAATTCAACTGTCCCACTAACTGCTGTAATTGATGCAGCTTAACCTTAGATTCACTCATACACATTTGCAGGGATGCCCTAAACTTTAACACTTTATCACCTGGTAAACGGAAACAACCTTCTCCGGAGTCTAACTCGATCCCCAGAAATTCGAGGCAAGTCGAAGGACCCACAGTCTTACCTGGTGCCAATGGCACGCCAAACTGATTCATTAAGACACAAAATGCAGCCAAAGCCTGCCCACATTCCGGATCCCCGGCTGCCCCCAGGAACAAAAAATCATCGAGATAATGCATCACATGTTGGAAACCCGTCTTCCTTGTGAAGACCCATTGTAGGAAACTACTGAATTTTTCGAAATAGGCACAAGATATAGAGCATCCCATCGGCATACACCTATCCATGTAATAATGGCCCTGAAACATGAAACCCAGGAGACGCTGATCGTCTGGATGTACCGGGAGCAACCGGAACGCTGACTCGATATCAGATTTTGCCATCAGCGCACCGGGCCCCAGGCGATTCAAAATGGCTACGGCCTCATCGAAGGATGCGTACCGCACCGAACACACTTCCGGGTCTATCGCTTCGTTTACGGAAAGACCACGTGGGGCTGATAAATTATGTATCAGCCAAAACTCACCCGGGTCCTTCTTGGGGACCACCCCTAAAGGAGAACAAACAAAGTTAGCAACCGGGGGTACACTAAACGTACCGGCGACTCGACCTCGAGTAACCTCCTTCCGGATCTTTTCCTGTACCACGGTCGTATGCTGCAAGACCGATATCTGATTTTTACATTTCTCCACACCCTGAAAGTCCCCCACTGGGATGCGGAAACCATATGAAAACCCGTTCCGCAACACCCCAGCGGAAGCACGATCCGGGTATTCGCTGAGCCAGGGAATCATTGCCAAGGTATCAATCGGGGTAGGTAAAGGCGCCCCTCGGACTATGTTAGACCTGTTTGGCGCCTCCTCTACCCCCGTTATCACCCGTTTTGGCTCTGCACGTGGACTCAGGATGGGATGATTGCCCACACCCACTACATTCGTGTCTAAATTTGCACGACCCCTGGGGCCTAGTACATTTACCCCTGTTAAAGTTCCAACAAACCCCCCTTTTACCTGCATTGCCGGTAGGCCTCGAGTGATTGTCGGTACCCGTACCTGATCGAAAGGGCGTCCCCGCATACTGACGGGAGGATTCGCCAACGTTACTCCCTACCAATGGCAATTTCAACATACCAGTATCCTCCATTTTGGACCAGGACACAGAATCATAACAATCCCAAGTTAAGTTTTTATCATGTTCTTTTGCTTTTCTGAAAATATTATCATAGCAGAACCAATGATTACCCTCGTGTGATACAGAGTACCCCATGATCCGTGACTGATAAATCGGCAATTCGGGTAGCAATTCGGGCCTTCGTTCTCCCAAGATCGATGTAAAAACCCCCCACGCCTTGCCCCAATTGCCAATGTTTTCATTTACCTTAAAGGCGGCCATCTTTGCGCGCCAAACACTCGGATGCATGAGGTCCTTCTGACCCTTAACATGCTCCATCTCATAATGATCGGTAAGCAACGAGAAGATGTTTACATACTCCCCTGCCCATATCTTCTCTTTAATAGCTAAAGGGACATGCTGACCCAACTTTTCCCTTCGAGAGGGTGCCGACTCATCCCTTGCAATCGGCAATGGCCGCTTACCTGAACCGGACGCTGTCTCTGCGACTGAACCCGTCCCCTGTGGCTTCTCTACAGCCGCAGCCGGCGTGGATACCTTCGCTGCTTCCCGTGTTTCACGCAGTTGCTTCATCAACACCTGCGCGTCGACAGCCGTGGCGCCCTCGCTACCTTTACCCAACCACGCTGCTAATTGTGCTGCCAGCTCGGGCGGCATATCTTCCCCGGACACGGGGGTGACCACAACGGGAATCGGATTCCCTTCCTCCGGCACGGGAGTGGGTGCTTCGAGCGGGACACTGGGACCCGGGATGTCTCCCCCAGCTGCTCCCCTCCTGGGCCTCTTGCCTTTTCCTCCCGGGGCTGCTCCCGCCAAAGGACGTTTCGGCCCCCCTTCCTCGTCTTTATCCATTCGCCTCTTTAGGTCGGTCACCTCTTTCATGAGAACACGCAGCATCTGGTCGGTAGTCATTCGCTTTCCCGCCTTCTTCGGCATTCTCCAACAGAGTATCTGGAAAACAAACAAGAACGATTACAACGCTCAAAATTGGCTCTTCGTTCCGTCTCGAGCTCACGTGCAGCGAGGAGGTGCAGCTTCAGAGCACAGGAACAAGAGGATGCTTTCTGGTCTTGTTTCTCCTTTTATCCGTCTTCAGGGCGGGCGTAAACCCGCCCCTGCCTGCCCCAAGGGCGTGGCCAGCCGCGTCAGTGTCTAGGCCAACCCACTCTAGTGCGGGAAAAGGCGCGCCCCGGCTACGCCGCTTCGGGCATACCAGCCGAGACTCGCCTCCCGCCCAAGATGGCTTCCCGGGGGGATCGTGGTACTCCGCCATACGTTCGGGGGGACCGAATGGTCGCCCCTTTCCATCTGTTGTGTTTGGATGGGTTTAATTTATTTCCTAACATGCAACAAAGTGGGCAATCATTTCATTTGAGAATTAGTGAAACTCAACCACACATTCTCTGTTTATGCTTAAGAAGTTGAATTCCCAATGTTATGTGCCTATTTACAAAATACTTTTTTTCATAAGTGAAGCATGTATAACTCCTTGTCAATTATTACTGGAAATTACAGCTATTCGTCAGATTACCCTGCTACGGGTCTGAATGAGGAGCTCGAACTAATACAAACCAAAGTAAGACAATTTCAAGCTAAGAATGATTTCTCAAAAAGGTACCGTATTTTCCGGCGTATAAGACGACCCGGCGTATAAGACGACCCCCTACTTTGCCAGAAAAATTTTAGGTTTTGTGCTATACTCGCCGTATAAGACGACCCCCCACTTCCAGCGCAGCATAGCCATTCCGAGTATGTACCGGTATTTTGAACTTACCGTATTAGTCTAGTCCTCCTCCCTGTGGGTGAGCAGTAAGGCTTTATCAGTGGGCAGTGGGTACCTATAAGCGTTTATTTTACAAACTCAAAGACTGAACGCAAACAAATTGGTTGTAGAAACAATCTTGCTTTACTCGGAATATTTTTATTTAAAACCATATCAAAAACTGTCACTTCTGAATATACCGGTACGGTACGGCAAACATAAATTACGTAGTGCATGAAACAGTGCAAGTGCATTAAACGTTCCATAACTTCCCATAAATCCAAGCGATTTCTACAGGATTTATAACGTTCCCTTTAAAAGCCTTCAAAATCCTCCTCTTCGTCATCTGATCTCATAAGTAAGTCAATGAGATCTTGTGGTACATCTGTAAGGCAGTCATCGTATGGATCTTGTACCAATTCCGTATCAGATGATGTGGTCTCTTCTTCGGCATCCTCTTCACCTTCCCACAGATAGTCGTCCTCCATACCATCTAATGAATTTGATATGCCACACTTCTTGAAAGACTTTATTACAGTCTCTGCATCGATGTCGTTCCAGGCCTTTATAACAAAGGTGCACAAAACATCCAACTGTGGAGCACGCATGTTTCCTCCTTTTGTGAATGTTTTTTCACCGCTAACCATCCACTCATTCCACTGTTCTCGGATGCGATCTTTAAATGGCTTGTTTAGGCACACATCCAGTGGCTGCACCAACGATGTCAGTCCTCCAGGTATAACTGCAGCATCCGTTTTTAGTCTTGCCAGCCTTTGCTTGGTGCTGGGAGTTAAATGAGCCCTGAACATATCCCACACCAGTAGACTACGCCTTTGTAGAAGTCCACCTGGTCGCCTGCTCCATACGTTATCAAGCCATAGCTTTACCCCTTCTTCATCCATCCATCCTTTCTCATTCACATGCACAAAACAACCAACAGGAAACTTGAGTTTCGGCATTGTTTTTCTTTTAAAAATAACCATTGGTCTCAGTTTGCCACCATCAGCTGTGCATGCAAGTACCACAGTGAAACTGGACTTCTCATGTCCTGTTGTTTTTATTAAAATTGTCTTTTCGCCTTTTTGATGGACAGTTTTGTTGGCAATCATATCAAAATTCATCGGAGTTTCATCCATGTTTCCGATGCTACTTAGCGCATACACATGTTCATTGCGCAGCCTAATAACGTAGCGATGGAAGCTATGCATTTTGGCATCAAGATCCGCAGGTAATTTCTGGGCAATTTTTGTCTTTTGCCGCAATACCAGATTATGCCTTCCCAAGAATCTGGTACACCAGGACACAGTGGCCTTAAATCTGTGGCTGAGATCGGGATTAGATTTGTCTCACTGAAGTGCAACCAATCGGATTTTATTTCGGGTCACGACATACCCGCTTTGCCGATGCTCGGCCACCATGTCTCCTACATGCTTTTCCAGTTCTGGCCAATGTGGGGTGCCTCTTCTTAGTGCACACTTGCCCCTTGGCATACTCCGCAATGCTTGCTCATTTGCTCTCCAGGCCCGAACCATCTTTTCTGTCACTCCATATTGTCTAGCAGCAGCACAGTTATTATGTTCCGTGGCAAAAGCCACAACTTTGAGTTTGTAGCTGGCTTCATATTTCCTTCTTCTTGCCACTGCTGGAGCCTTGTTGAGTTCTAGACTGCCAGCCATTTGCTCTGGATGCGCTGCTGGAGCCTTGCCGGGTTCTTCGCTGTTTGCCATTTGCACGGAATGTGCTGCTGGAGCCTTGCCGGGTTCTTGACTGTCAGCCATTTGCACTCGATGTACGGTACTGGTGCTGTACAGTATGAACAGGTGCAGAGACTGTCTTCAACACCACACGTACGGTACGGCAAATACGCTATCTGGTCACGAGACTGCCTTTCCTCTTCGCAACAACCAGCCAATCACGGCAAGTGCTCTACTGCCTTCGGGAACATTCGGGAACATTGTACAGTCCCCTTTCTATGCCACGCCCATGCCAAGGGGAGAGGTGCGCGTGCCAAAACGTGCCAAACGTGCCAAACGTGTCAACACACTGGGCGCTGCCATCTTCGGCGCTGGCTGCCCATTACCATGTACCGTGTTTCGGACGTCCTGCTGCCTCGTCCTGCTGCCTCGTCTGCCTGGGGATGTGCAAGCGGTTGGAGGCGCGTGTACAGCGGCAGCGGCAGTCGAGGTAAGACTCATGGCGCCATTTGCTCGCTTGTGAAGCGGTTTGACACCTTCGAGTGAAGTCCTTGCTATGAAAAAAACGCTCGCTTTCGATACTTCATGGCGCGGGGTATGGGTGTGGACGTTGCCAGGGTCGGTGGCTGTATTTTTTGACATAAGGTGTGTTGTTTCTTGGTATTTCCTATTGTGAAGCGGTCTGACACCTTCGAGTGAAGTCCTCGCTATGACAAAAACACGCTCGCTTTCGATACTTGCACAATTCATGGCGCGGGGCCTGGGTGTGGACGTTGCCAGGGTCGGTGGCTGTATTTTTTGACATAAGGTGTGTTGTTTCTTGTTATTTCCTATTGTGAAGCGGTCTGACACCTTCGAGTGAAGTCCTCGCTATGACAAAAAAACGCTCGCTTTCGATACTTGCACAATTCATGGCGCGGGGCCTGGGTGTGGACGTTGCCAGGGTCGGTGGCTGTATTTTTGGACGTTGCCAGGGTCGGTGGCTGTATTTTTTAACATAAGGTGTGTTGTTTCTTGTTATTTCGTATTGTGAAGCGGTCTGACACCTTCGAGTGAAGTCCTCGCTATGAAAAAGCGCATGAAAAAATACCATAACATTTTGTACCCGGCGTATAAGACGACCCCCGACTTTCCAGAAAATTTTAAGGGGTTAAAAGGTCGTCTTATACGCCGGAAAATACGGTAAGTGAAACTCCTATTTTAAAACCAAGTGAGTAGAAGCAACTTTATGACCACATAACCTAAACACCTAATTCTCCTGCACTTTGTACTCCTCACCTGCAGCACTTTGTATTCCGCACCTGCATATCTCCGAAATAAGTTTTTGTTCACCAAAAGCTGTGCCTTAAAATAAAAATAATAATAAAAACACCTACTGAATAGTAGGCCAGCTGAAGTACGTGTGGAAATCAGTAGGCTATTTATCATTTGCAGGCAGCGCTGTGTGTTTTGGCAAACATTGTATGCTCTTTGCAAAAATAAATTGGTTCTGGAGTACATTTTTGACATGACCAATGCGTATTTCGGGCACTAATGCATCAGTTTTTGATCACTGTTTCACATGGTGCTTATAAATGTCAATTAGCCGGCTAGAAACAAAAACGTTTACTTTTCATAGCGTGTATATATGATGGCATATATATTAATGCTTTCTGTTGTTATCTGCAGGATGATATGCAGCAGCTGGTGGAGGTTCTGTTGGACCCTATTCGTTATGAAATTATTGTGCGCTGAGGAGAGCATTGGCCAGGGATCAACTGGAAATTGCTGATTTATTTGGTAAGATATTCCAAATAACCTGATTACCCTTCTGGTAACGAACATTTCGGTTAAATCTGCAAATTGGTTTGTGTAAAAACAGTAACTAACATTAAACATGTGTTTTGACTTATAAAACCTTAAGGCCTAGGTGGTCCCATAGCAGCCCACATTATTGTTGCAGTGTTCCTTTTATGCTGTTTTGTATTGCCTTTTTACTCCTTCAGTCAGTTCTCTCAATATAAGCAAGCAATCCAGGCCTTAAACTAGATATCTTTGTGACAGCACTGAGAGCACACAGTGCTTTCAGCCTTACTCCGTACTTTCATCTGCATCCCTGGTCCAAAGACTTGCTTGTCTGTATTCATGTACTGGCCGTAAGGGAATTTGTAACTTTTTTTTCCATACCGGCATGCTGCAAGCATAGTTCAGTGGACCTCCCCCCAATATCCTTCTTGAAGGCAACATAAGTTGAACCTAAGGTAGTTTACTCCCTATTTGCACAGGCTATATCTAGTGGCTTACAGATTCTGGTAACTAGGAAAACACTCTTTACCTTTGTACATATGTAATTTGTCCTGAATGTTAGAGGGGCAGTGATTAAGAGACCTTACTGTCAAACTATGTGGTTAATGTGTGGCAGAGATTAAAACCTAAAAAGCAGGTTTTTACAATAATAGTGAAACTCTGGAAATGATGCTCTGAATCTAATTTACCTCTTCACTCCTACAGTTGAGAAAGGGATATTTTCTTTCTTCCCCTTCCATCTGATCAATGGCCTAAGTTCAAATGTGAACCATAAGCATCGGCCAAGCAGTGTTAAAACCTTTCATAAGGCACCCTTTATGGTGGAGGGGAATCCATTGATTTATTAAGGCAGCTAATCTAAAAGAAAATCTAAAGTAACTCAATTGTAGCTAGTGTATTAATATAGTCTTTTGTTATCTTTTCAGAATGTTATGAAATCTCTGTGCAAGCTGACTACCTCTCAACAACCAAACTATGAGAAGGGCTCTTGCCGTGAGGATCTGCAATTGCAAAAGAGGAGAAAATACCCTGAATCTGGCAACACACAACAGAGCTGCTTCTTTGGTTGACTTTTTAAAATTCTCTTTTCTTACTTTTAATGTTATCCTGGACAGTATCCTATCTCTCTTTGAGGTCATGTACATGCTTTGGCTAAATAAAACCACACAGTGACAAGTAATTTCAGATACATTTATTTCAACCAATTCTTTGTTCGGTGTATTGCCACAGGTCACCATATCAAACCTTAGAGTGACGTCGTTTAGGTCAAATGAAGACCTGTCACAATGAGGCGGTAAGTTAATTATAGGCAGCTACCATGCAGTTCTGTCTGCAGAGTGCTAGGGAAATATCCAAAGGTGGCGGGTACTTATGTGTCCGGATACTGGGCCTGGTCTGGTCGCAGAAGGGCACAGGCACCAATATTTCAAAAAGCTCCCGCCCGCTCGCACCTCCACCCCCCTTTTATGAATTACAGGAGGTCTTGGGTGGGGAATTGCCCGGTTGTGATGTCATCAAGGCTGGAAGCCAGAACCTCCTCCACGGGATAAGATGTTTTTTATACGAACTTTCGACAGCAGAGTAGTGCAGACTGTTGCTCTTCAAGGTGTGGCAATGCTGGTATGTCTAATAATGGTGACTTAACTAGGTTTATGCTACAGAGTTTGTTATTTGCATTCTTGAGGGCTGCTGGATTCAGGGCCCAGTGGCACGGGCGGTAGGGCTTTCGGGTTGGACCCATGGCACGTAACTGCGCGTGGGGCAGGATGGCCGCTTCCATGGTTTGCTCGTGCCTTGAGGGAGTTTGGGGCACGTTGGGCGGGTGGGTCCTGGAGACTGGATAGTGTTGTTGAGGGGGAGAAACTGTTACTCGTGTGTTCGACACGTACACTCCACCGGCTGTGCCACTGGAATATGCACCGTATAGGGCACAGGAGATTCCTATAGATACTTGGCAGCATCGTGTTTGGTTTGATGGCGCCCTACCCCATACTTTAGCAGCTCCGAGGTTTGGTCCTTTGCCCATCCCGGGTGCAAATTGGCCTGTTTTGGCTGGATTTACACCTCGCCCTCAACACGGGGCATGTACCGTGGTTGAGTTAAGACGACTACATGTAGTCACAATTAGCGTTATTCGTTCGTTGGTGCAATACATTACTCGTAATCTCCCGGGCGGGGCCCCGGGTGGTGCGGCGCTTCCTGCCGGACAGGGCGGAATGAAGCTCAGTCCCGTTATGGTCAACGCTGTGATGGGCAAGCGCCCCCAAGAAAAGGATGATTTTCCTTTCCGGCTTGCCGAGAAGTTTGACCAGCTGGAAGCAGTATTTCCTAACACGTCTCCTGGTGGAAAACACAGGATTCTGACAATTAGCTTACCGAAAGATTTGACCCCTGAAATCGGGGACTGTGAGACCTGGGGTAAGACATTTGCAGCGGTCTACACGAGGTGTTACGGCACTCCGTCTATGACTGTCCTGCCGACGGTCCTTAAACGTGTTCAGGATGAGCACGGACTGGAGGCTGCGGTTGACTTGGGTATGCGTCTTTGTGGCACCTTTGATGTGGTTTCCGATCTCATACTTACTAATGTCAAGGGGGATGCAGTGAACTTTCAGGTTGCCAATGCATTGCAGGCGATTCCCGATGCCGAAAAACCACGGCAGTTGGCGAGGATTATTGTGGCGGCCTATAAAACCGTGGGCCGCAATAGTAGGGTTCTCAAGCCTTTTTCTACTAAAGAGAAAAAACTACCCCAAGGGCAGAAGTCGGAAATTGACGACCAGCCCAAGGCGAAGAAACAGAATTGGCCGAAAAAACAAAAACAGGGAAAGCAACAACAACAACAGAAACAGGAGTCTCGTCCTGCGTCTCCATTGCCTGCGCCCACAGAACGGGTTTATGACTTGCGCGATGATAAAATCACCTGATGGTCTTCAGGTTTCTGACCAACGCTCTCCTCGTTCTTTTCAGGAGTCATCGGCCTTTTCGACCGGTGGTGGAGGAGGCGGCAAGGGCGTGACCAGCCCCGCCCAAAAGATGGTAAAGGC
Organism: Lissotriton vulgaris; assembly: GCF_964263255.1. Lineage (NCBI taxonomy): Eukaryota > Metazoa > Chordata > Amphibia > Caudata > Salamandridae > Lissotriton > Lissotriton vulgaris. Next base: position 2,102,024,443 of record NC_141691.1, on the reverse strand, counting down.
GAGCAGGATGATTCTACACTGAAAAGACCCCAGTTCCAGAAAAAGAAAGTCGCTGCTTTAACAGCACACGGATATGCCACAGATAGTGAGAACCCAGCTTTGGATTCAGACATGGGCTCTGACCTTGCTGGACAGCGCGGCGGAGATTACCATAGTGCGAGAGGCCCTGCATCCACTACTGAAGGTGACAGCGACTGACCGTTATGTTGTTGTGGAGACAGCTGACACTAGAGTAGCTCCCCCTGACAGGCTCTATGAAATAGTCCTATTCATTGAAGGTGACATTCAACGGACCGTAGGGGGTATTTTGGGAGAATCTTACGATTACCTATGACATTTTGTTAGCGGAGGTTGACTGGCCCCCACCTTTTGTGCTCGCGGCTCCAAGAGGGGAGGAGGTAATCCTTCCTAGTTTCGCGCACACTGTCTCGAAGGAGCATGCACTGAATTTTGCAGAAGAGTGGGCTAAAGCCCTTGCGCCGGCTCTGTACCGTACACACTGTGGATGGGATAAATTTTCCCCACACCACGAAATTCCTTTGCGGTCTATGCCTCAGCCTCAACCTCAATATACCATAAAGCATGAAGCGAAGGCTTCCGTTGCAGAAATCCTGGAACAATTGGAATATCAAGATGTGATTGAAACTTGTGTGTCACCAATAAATAACCCTCTTTTTACTGTGACCAGGCCTGACTGTTCATATCGTTTAGTATTGGATTACCGGCATTTAAACTTGCATTGCCGTACCTGTGCAGTACAGAATACTCACGGCTCTGCTTTAGTGGATAGTCTTGTGCGTAAGCGGTTTAAGACCACGCTTGACATTTCCAACGGCTTATATGCCCAACATTTGGATGGTCTGAGTTCCCATTGGACCTCCTTTACTTGCAGCGGTGTCAAAAAAATTTCAAACGTTTACCGATGGGCTATGAATAGTCCTGGAGTGTTTGCTGCCCGCATAGTCTCTCTCTTAGAGAGTGTTGACCCGGATGCTTGTTCGTATGTGGATGACATTTATCTCACAGATGACGAAATGTGGGAGCATCTGTGTTGAGTTGACCTCTTAATTTGTAGCTTTGCAGACTTCGGTTACAAATTCAACTTTGCAAAATCGCACATTGCGGAGTACACAGTGTTGCTCTTGGGCTACGAGCTCAACAATGAAGGTCGAGGATTGGCTCCTCACTTCTTGGAGAAATGTGCACAATTGCGCGCTCCGACAACTCTGAAAAAATTACAGTCTTGAAGTAGTGGGTTTGTAAGAACCCAGCGGTGCCAGGGAACACACCCTAAGACTTCGAGTCCTTCCTGTTTCAGACTACAGAAACACAGAGTCTTCTTGGTGAAGTCAAAGATCGTATTTATTGGCTGCAGCCAGTAACAGGTATCCTAGAAGTCCAACATGGTGTATATTCTCAGGAGACTGCTCCCCTTACAAAGCCAGCCTTCTCTTTTTATACAAAATATTATGCTTTAGTCAAACATTCCTTATTTTACAGTTGACCATTCACATATTTCCAATACAAAGGAAAAGCAGAGTCATGATGACAAGCCTATATTTCAGTTTGTCCAGCCCACAATCGATTACCCGGCGAGGCCCAGTATTTTCATCAGATATCGACGGACCCCCAATAAAAACGGGCACCTCCTCCTCGTAAAGCAAGTCATAAAGAAAGAAACAGGGACAGGTGTGTGTAAGATTAGGCATGGTTTGTGTGCGATGAAAGGTTTATGATATGTTGTGCCTTGATACTAATCTCATTCGGCCACTGGGAAAGGAACTGGCCGAACAGGTTTGGCTTCAGGCAGTGGAGTCAGCTGTCCCAGGTCACAGAGGAGTCAGCAAAGGTGTACGTGTCCTTCAGACTTGTTTTTGGCCTTAGTCATTGGCCTATGTAAGGGCAATCACAAAATGGCTGCCGTTCACAAAATGGAACCCGAGGGTTCAAGACGGAAACTCTGATTTTAGGGTGATTTCGTCACCCGAATATGACGAAAATGCTTGTGCATTTTATTCTAATCATTCTCGGTCTACTGATACCAAAATCGTCACGATACGATGATGTTTATAACGCAGTGTAGGAAGGTGGATATCTGACTATGGTTGCCCCCAACTTTTTGCCTGGTGTTTTGCTGGTTTTCGACTTAGTTGGCCTGGGATCCTGCTATTCAGGACCCCAGGCTTCCTGCTCTCTCTGTAAAATGGACTCCATGTACCTTAGGTACATATCTAATTGGATACTGAGTCACCTTACCAGTCCCTGTACAGTGTACCTTAAGTACCCAGGGCTTAGGTGGACTCAGGGCCTACCAGGGGCTGCAGCATGTATTGTGCCACCCGTGGCTGGCCATCCAAATCTGACACAACTGGATGGTCCGTCAGCTGGGGCAAGGTGGTGTAATCACCCTTTGCTTTAGATATAGTATCCCTATATCTAACCCTAAAATGGACACATATCCTCCTATCAGTCACTCCTATGGCAGGCCTTATCAATCCTGAAGGCAGAGTGCGTGGAATTATGTGAGATGGTGCTCTAGCATGAGCTGAGCCTGTCTGCAGCTTTCGGAACCAAGTCCTTTAGCTGTTTCCATGATAACGCTATAACATATACTCTTAAGTGCATTATAATCCTCGCGGTTATTGCCAACTTTGGTATAGCATTATCAAAACATGTCGAGTAAGGTGTCATACAAATTGGAATACTACCCCCTCACCAATTCTGGCGACGGGGGTAGCATTCCACCCTTCTAGAGGGACACGACATGTATGTAACTGTGAACCCCGGATAAAGTTAACTCGAGCCTCAGCATCACAAAATGGATGCTGCCACCACAGACACAAGTCTGATCTCCTGCTGCTGGGAGTCCTTCCAGCGAGGGAGGCTTGGACAAAGGGTTTCCTGCCTTGGGAGGTGCTAGCACCACCCCAGACAGGATTTTGTGTATTGGGTAGGACAGGGCTGAAAGGAATGAGACATGCCTGGGGCACACAAGGTGTCCCTGTGCATACACCGGTATGAACCAGTTCCTGGGGCACTCCAGCCCCACTGCTGGTGCAAGACCAGACAAAGGATAGGGGGTGTAACCACCCCCCTTCCTGGTCCCACCCAGAGGAGGGACCTAGTCGTAGTACAGCCCCCTTTAGACGGATAAAGGTAGGAGCTGGTCCCATTCCAAATTAGAATATCCTGAACAACTTTACAAGAAGAAACTCTGGACTTCGACGTTATGCTCCCCAGAAGACTGAAGAATTCTCCCTTGTGGGCAAGGAGTGTCCACCCTGCAACTGCAGGCACCATCAAGCGTCCAGCGACTTCACTTTGTCGTCTTCCCTCGAGGATCCAGACTTCAGAGCCCGACGAGACCCGGATTCCCAGACCTCTCCGACCTCTACCCACATCTGCAGCACAACTGAGACCCGTGGGTGCGACGAGACACGTGGGACCGGCCATCTTGAACGAAACTGCACTTTGCTTCCAGCACGACTTTGAAGGTAACCTCGACAGAGTGCTTTGGAGATTGAGAAGCCCCAGCCCCGAGCAGCTCCTGCATTGAAGATCATCCCTCCAGCCTCCACGAGATCTGCGTGGGGCCCTTCTGCTTGCCTGCTGCTTGACGCGTTGTCTGGTCCCTTGCCGGCTGGCTTGTGGCCTCCTAGACGACGATCCACGAAATCAACACTGCTGGTCTGCTTGCTCCAGACTTGCCCTTGCTTCCTTCCAAAAGAGGAGCACCCCGGACTCTCCTGGTCCACTCCAGACGCCGTTTCAAACCACCGTGTGGGTTGCCTTTGCCAAGGCCTGTTGACTCCGATCCCGGATCCGACACCGCCGACAGCGAGAACCTGCGTGGGACAGTTTGTGTCTCCATCTTGGTTGTCAAAGACACCACCTGGTCCACGTGGCTGCAGAGACAAGCGTCTTTCCTCACCTGATCACGATGACGACATCTGGTTCCACTCCTGGTTCCACTCCAGTCACTGGCTAGAGACTTTGAACATTGTCCCCTCTGCTTTCAGGTTCTTCTCTTCACCAATCCACCCTTGGATCGCACCCGACATCTTCCTCCTGGTCGCCTGCAGCATCTTTCTTCAAGGCTCTATAGACTTCGACGCAGAAACACGACACACTTTGACACCTATGCACCCGCAGCCCGTGGGTGAGGTAACAAGAGCATTTCGGTGCTCAAGGGTAACTTGACTCTCCTAGTGTCCAGTTCCATTGTCGTTTTTGTCCTATCTAGTCAGGAACGTCCGTACTCACTTTTTACTTAAACTATACTGCCCATAGACGTTTGTACGCATTCCGCGTGTCAGTTCACACTCTGCACACGCGCTCCGTGGGCCTCCTAGTACTTACCTCAAGTTAGTATAGCATGGTCCCAGCGATCCTGCGGCCTCTGGACAGCTCCATTCCTTCTATTGGCTTTCACATTCCACTTACTTAGTATATGGTTTGTCGCGCCCCTAGGGCAACATCGTAATTGTGCAACTTAAACGTATTTTTCCTAAGAGTTTGTCATGTGCTTAGCCCTCTGATCTCATAAAGAGTTCAGAGGTGTATGTTAGTTAATAAATATACTGTTTATTTTCATAACTACCTGTGTGGTGTCCTTTCACTTGGTATTCAAGGGGTTATATGTGGTAAAACGGAATGGTGTCACTACAACGCATGCTTTTACATCGCATACCTTTACAACGCGGTTTTTACCACGCAGTCCATTACAACGCATAATGCTTTTAGGCGCTGGATAGTGAATTATTTAATTTACTATTCCAACTCCAGTCCCCGTGGATAGCAGGGAAGGTGTTGGATAGTAAATTAAATATATTCCCTATCCTAGAGCGCCCCCCAGCGCAATGCGTTGTAATGGTTTGCGTTGTAATGGTTGCGATGTAATGGTAGTGCGTTGTAAAAAATGCGTTGTAAGTGATGTTCCCCGGTAAAACAGCTGGCTTCACATGCCAAAAGAGTTTAGCCTAAGACTGCTTTGTCCATGCTACCATTAGGATAGCTGGTCTATAAGGTTGACTTTACAACCAATCACCATAAGGGTTGTTTGGACTGATACAAGGTGATCACTAGAACTAGTGAGCATCATATATCAGGCCAACTTCTCACACGCGGGTCCAGAATTTTCAGTACCACAGTCTTTGCTGGGATTTTTTAATTTTGGGAGGACATTCAGTACCTATTGCTTACAAGTCACACTTGTACACTTTGGCTGAAATGCGATTTTCCACTGATGAAAAAGTTTTGACGGCTGTACAGATGGCGATCCTGAAGGAACGCGCTCTGTTACAGGGAAAACGCATGTTGATGGTTACCCCGTGTCCTGCTTTAGAGGCAGTTACGAAAGCCAGCTTACCTAATTCTAAAGCTTTGCACCCTCGGTGGATACAATGGGCAGCATCATTGACGTCTCTGGATGTCACGTTCATTTTTTATGCCTCCTTACGGTCGCAGGAGTTTTTGCAATATGAGTTTGTTCATCCTGCACCTTTGGCTATGCGGCCTTTGGAGGATTTCCATTGCATCAAATACACTGATGGTTCAGCGCAGGCCATTGTGGTAGGTGCCATGGTGAACGATGAGTTCAAGTCCAGAGTCGTGTACACGCAGACTCTAGGGGACTACACCGCACAATTGGCAGAGCTTCGTGCTCTGATGCTTGCATTGGAGTACGCAGATCCTAGTGTGCCGACATTAATCGTAAGTGATTCTTACTATTGTGTCCAGTCTTACAATGAAAACTTTTTCTTTTGGATTCAGAATGATTTTCATGATTCCAAGGGTAGCACAATAAAACATAAAATGATCTGGGTCTGAGTGGCTGAGCTTAAAGAGCAGTTGCCACTCGTGTTTGTAATTCATACTCTCGGTCATCAGCGCGTAGGAGTTCACGCTGTTGGCAACTCGATTGCTGATGAAGCAACGAAATCAGCAGCATCGACATAATTAGTTGCAGCAGTTACACGGTCCAAAAGTAAGATTGATGATGATGTCTTGGCGGCTGTTGCTGCCACTGAGAAGGGAGGTAAATATCCTACGGGGTTCCCTTCGAAGTACACAGACCACTTAAGTCCTGATAAGGTTCCTTATGTGGAAATTCCTGAAGTTGGGGAGAGATTGATTCCCAACTTGGATCACAGAAATACACTGATCACTGCAGCTCATGAAGGTGTTGCGTCTGCGCATGCAGGCTTTTCAGCCACTGTGTCTCAAATACAACAACGTTTTTGGTGGCAGGGACTGTACAAACAGACGCGTGACTATGTCCTTCAATGTGACATTTGCCAGCAGATTAAGCCTTCTACTGCTACGAGTCCACCCCAAACACAGTTGTTCATTTCTGATAAACCATTAGGTTGTGTTTATTTAGATCATTGCGGTCCTTTTTTTCTGATACTGCGTATAAGTACATCTTAGTAGCAGTTGATTCATGCACACGCTTTGTATGGGGGTGGCCTCATCGCAGCGCTGATTCACGAACTGTCATAAGGGTTTTGCGTGTCTTTGTAGGGATTTTTGCCTGTGGTACCTTCCATTCGGATCAGGGTCCTGCTTTCACCTCTAAGGCATATAGGGATGCCATGGCTTTGATGGGGGTCCAAGTCAAGTTTTTGTCTCCATACCAACCTGAGGGTAATAGTGTTGTGGAACCAATGACCCGTGACTTAAAGCAATCACTGACAGCTCGAGTTATAGGCACTGGCAGAAATTGGCTGTCCCATCTTAATGGCGTGCAGCGTGCTCTTAATAATCTCCCTAGAAGGTCTCTGGGTGGGCGGACCCCATACGAAATGCTCTTTGGTATCAAGATGAATGTCCCGGACCTTGACCGTCTAGACACGGTTGGTTTGGCTGCCTCCTTTGACGTAGATGAACATTGCAATGTTTTACAGACTCTACAAGAGACGAGAGACAGTCTTGCAAAGGAACATTTGCCACCCACTTCGGATGATGCATTGCAGATCCCGGTAGTTGGCTGGCTACCCCATGTTGGAGAACTGGTTCTGGAGAAGATCGATAACAAGAAGGAATTTGGTCCCTCATACCGTGCACTTGTTCCAGTGCTTGGTGTGAAGGGCACAAGAACAGTCATTTTACCACCACTTCCAGGTCGTAAAGGAACAGGTATATCTCCATTGACAATGTCAAAATACACAGAGTGGCCGATTCTTCTTAGCATGACATCGGCAGTCTCATGTCCTTCGATGGTGAGAAATTCTGTATTGACCACTGCTTTGGATCATGCACCGGAGGTGGCCCTTGAGATGCCTGCAATTTCAAGTCCTTTATTGAGTGCTTTGCCTGGTACTCATTTTGATGAAGCAGACTACACCTACCCAACTGACTTATCCATGCCTGATTTGCAAACTCGTTTAGCCACAGAATCCAGATTTTCATTTGACACTATTTCACAAACTTCCGGAAAGCCCACAAGGCTTAGGGCCTATGCGACTTTGTTTAAAAAACATTTCTTGATTCCCCCTTGGACTTATATTTGGTTGGGGCTTTTTTTGCTCTACCTTTTTATGTCAATTGGTTTTGTGTTTTATTTTTTCTGATTCATCAATGGACATTATGTTGAGGAGAGAACATGCATTTGACATCTAAATGGAACATTGGCTCCCCACTCCTCATCACATTCTGCCTACAGATTGAAGAGAGACTTGGCCTTTGTTAACATCACCGCGTGGCCTGTCCTGGATGGGATAGTCTGGGATGCAGTTAAATTTCAATTCCATGGCCCGACTGAAGTTATTCATGTTCCTAATGTGTTTAGAGTTAACATGGGGGATGTGGTTAAACAAAACATACGTTCTGATGATTGGGATGTTCAGGCCGTAGAGGCTTTGTTTGCTGATTTGAAATATTATGCAGCCTTTGATGCTGTAGATTTACATTTAGAATCTGCTAATTATGGTGATTTGTTTTGCTTCCAACATTTTGGCAATCACTACCTACATAAAACTAATTCCAGGAGAAGTACTGTGAACTATACCCAGTGGGAGCATTGCCCAGCTCCTTTAAGAGGCAGCTTGAGTACATTTTTGAAAAAAGTACACTTATTTTACTGACTTTAATCAGTCCAAAACCGCTTCATTTTATTTTAGAATGACAGAAAAATCCATGTCCAAAGTTAGACTTACCGATACTAAGTTTTTGTACTCGAAGTCCTTTCTAGACCAGCTAGCAGTAGGAGGCTACGAGTTGTGGAAGGAATGAATTGACCTTAAATCAGTTTGGGGTTCTAAAAGTTGGCAGGTACAAGGCACTGAGGCTTTGCACCGTGCACGTCTCATCCCAAATCATATGTTGTTTTTGAATTCTACCATCTCACAGACAACATGCTTTGGATTGGCTACTTCTAAAAAATTAAATGCTCCTTCCTTCCCTGATTTGGAAGAATATTCGGGTTGGGAAAGTTCAACAAAATTTTCAATTAGAGAGTTGCAGACCCTATTGTTAAATTCATCCTTTAACATATCCAGTTGGGATCCCAAAGGTTGGTTGATGTGGCACAGAAGTGCAGATTCGTGCCAACATTGTTTTTTGGGTCAAGCTAATGGTTTTACACAGGTCAGGGTAGATCCCCGTTTTGAGAGTGACCATTCTGTAACCACTTATTCAGTAGGAAAATTGTGTCAGAATTGGCTCAAACACTCTACATTGTCGTCAGTCAAACTGCATTTGTCTAAACTGACTGACGAGGTTGATTTGAATGACTTCATAAAAGGCCCAGCTAGAGATAGGTCTAGTAGATGGATATATGCTGTTTATAATGAACTCTGAAAAACATCACAGATTGAAGCGGCTACCCGCCTTAGGGCTATTGATCAAGCTAATTTGGAGAAAGTGCTTGCAGTAGCGGATAACAGCATTAACACACTTTCCTCCCGCATTTACACATTGGATAATATTGTGTCATCTGTTGTTGAAATTGTACAGGATGAAGTGTCTGTTTTGTACCATGTTCAAAATCAATTGTGTTCTATTATGCAGTTTGCATGGACCCTGCAGACACTGAAAAACTGAAAAGTGCCTTGGAATTACATTAATGCCCCATCTCTATTTACCCCTTTTAATTTGACTGAAAAACAATGTTTGCTTTCAATGAGGGATGCTTCTTTTTCCATGTTACACATTGAACGCTTGGAGTCTTTACCCTTTTCAGTGGCAGAGGCCACTGCTGCTACGTGGCTTATCCACGGGTTGATAACTTTACCATTTGTGCATTTCCAGTTTACAAATTGCATGAAATATTTTGCCATTGGTAGGTACGAGCCTCTTGGTAGCTCCTATTTACATGAAGCCTGGTCACTCCCTTTCACTTACAGATGCCTTAGGGACGGAAAAGAAGTTTATGTGAAAGGGGAGGAGTGCACAGAAACACCAGATCACTCATTACTGTGTAGACACATTCAATTGCATGGCTCTTGTAATCAGGAACGGCCTAATTTAGCATGTGTTTTAAAAGGTAAACCCGTGCCCGCGATTGTCCCCACATTCACTTTATTAGCGAACGGTAGTTATTTGCTTTTAAATAATGAGGATTGCTGTGGGTTATTAAAAGGCATAGCTTATGTTGTTACAGTGGATGTGTGACGTTACAACGCAGGCTATTCCAACGCCTGCCTTTACAACGCGGTTTTTACATCGCATACCTTTACAACGTATAGCGCTTAGAGGTGCTGGATAGTGAAAAGTTTAATTTTCTATTCCAACTCCAGTCCCCGTGGACACTAGGGAAGGTGTTGGATAGAAAATTAAACTTATTCCCTATCCTAGAGCGCCCCCCAGCGCAATGCGTTGTAATGGTTTGCGTTGTAATGACCGCGTTGCAATGGTAGTGCGTTGTAAAGGTTGTTCACCTGTTACAGTCAGTGAGCATGTGGTTTGCTGTAAAAATGTGTTGTATCCACCCACGCATGGGAACTTGGATGTTTCCATCTGGCCGAGGATTCCGACCTTGAAGGCAGATATAAGGCTTCAATAAGATGAGTAGAATAAGAGCCTTATTGTCACAAAAAGAAGTTGCCCCAACAACTGCTCGTGAAACATTTGTCCTTCACGTAGCTAACACCTGCACAGAAGTGCATGCTTTATTAAATACTGACCTGCCTTTACATTTCGTTGAGCTGATTCATACAATCTTTAACGCGTCCTCCACTTCGGGGCTGGCTCATTTTTTTAAAGTTGTGAGCAGTGGTCTTGTGACTTCTTTAAAAAAAATATTGGGAGTCATTCCTGCTTTCTTCCATTCGATCTTTTCCAGCCTATTTGGTGGATTTCTCGCTTTACTGACGCTGGCTGCTGGCTTTTTGGTGCTCTTTTGTTTTATTCAAAATGGATGCCCGTCCTGTGTTCGCAGACGAGCTGTCGCAGTTAGCACTGTTTCGCAACAGGATGCTTGAATATTATGGTGCACTGCCACTCGCCACCTTAAGTGCAGCATATGGATTATCGTTTCGATTTTCCTATTTCACCTGTGTCCAGCCTGTCTTTCATTGCCTGAGCTGCGATTTCGACTGGGCCCTGGATTTGTGTCTCTGCAATTTGGTGTCTCCTGAAGTGGATTTTAATCATCTCATGAGTCCATTAGTTACTCATGAATTGCTTTGTTCTGACGGAGGGATTATGGCCTTTGCAGTGATGCATGGAGTACTGGGTCGTTGGAATATATTCGCAGCGGCGCAAGATTTCTTGGCACACAGCTTCATTGAAAACCCACCGAGTTGTCCTCTGATGGTACTAGAGGCTCCGGTAATTGAAGAGCATGTATGTTCTTTCTCACTATTGAATTGGATGGCTAAGTTATTTTCGGATGATAACAGTGACTTCCTTTTGGAAGCTGTGGCTGCTTATTTTGCATACTCAGTTTTAGGCTGACTCCTATTGAGGCCTTTTATATCATGAAGCTTCTTTTTTTTTACTTCTTCTCTCAAAGTTTTTTCAAAATTATGATGGACAATTTTTTATATCAGACCTATTGGCTTTAATAACAGTGGACATTACATTGTCATGCTGGTGAGATTTTGGATTTCTGGGCGGACTAAATTATTTTTCCTCACCTACTCGAATTTGAACTGAATACTTCATTGAACTCTGCATTTCAAAATTGAGTCCCTTATCTTATCTTATCTTATCTTGTCCGTGCTCGGATCAAGGGAGGGTGTCATATAGATATATATTGCCTGTATGCTGTGTTAAATTAGCATGAGCTTATTAGAAGTTTAATCGCCATTTTACCTTTCTGCTGCTTCTGCACACGGCACATAAGCTGTTGCTTTAGCTTTGAGCCTAGTAGAATGTTTTGATTCATGCGAGAATAATATGTTGTTACTCTGATATCAGCCTTGCTTGGCGAGCTGTGTCTGTACAGTGAGTGCAGAAACCTTAAAGGATATCTCAACACAGTGGTTGTTGTGAGGTCTGATCTTCGCACGTTCCTAGACATAACATACATGCAGCTGCGGCCAGCTTCTGGCTTTAGCCGTGTTTTATATTGCTTTGCACAAGAGCATACTTACACACTTGATGTAAATGTAAATGTAAACTGTAAATGTAAATTGATACTTGTATAGCGCACTACTCACGCACAAGGGTCTCAAGGCGCTTGTACGAATACCGCTGTGGAACCCATCCCAGCTTTCCCTGTGAGGCGTCCACTCCTGGGCACCCTCAAGGTAGAGGCCAGGCATCCTTAGCGTTGTGGGGGCTGTTGTGGAGATTAAGCAAGCTATTGCCCAGAGCTGCAGAGTGGGACTCCATGATTGGAATAGGCACCGAGGCGAGAATTATCAGGTCCGTGGAATTTTTTTGAGCCCAAGACCCGCCGAGGCGGGGAATCGAACCCTGGTCCCAGGCTAGACCTCTGCATCAGGGTCTGCCGCTCTAACCATTGAGCCACACTTCTCCACTTGATGGTGCTTTCCATGCAGAGAGCTGGTGGCAGATTATGTGATCCCTTACCACTAGGATCTGGAGGTATGGGGCCGCCCTGCTAAAACCCAAAGAGACCTTCTTAGATATAATATAATATAGTAGCTAGGGAGGGTGAGACTTAGGTGTTGTTAAACCCTATTTGTTTTAGCTTAATACCATTTTTTCACCGTTTGTGTTCTATGGACTAGTGACTATGCTGATTACTTTGTTTCTTATAATATGTTTGCTTGTACTAGCTAAGATACTGCGTTTGAGAACACTGCATTAGTGAATACATATTTCAAATATGCACGTGTCCTCCTTTACTCCTTGTTCTGGATTGGAATGATTGTATAACGAAAGAGTGTTCATGTGTTCCACGTTACCTGAGGTGTACTAAGTCCATGTTCTGGTTTGTCTAAGCATTGGGAGTTTTGTGATAACCAATGAGACACTGTAGCTAGTCTGGTAGGGGATTTTGGGTACTAAGGTGAGTTTTGGCACACCCTAATTCACTGAGGTTCTAAGTCTCTATATGCACAGCTCTGTATGAGCACTGAATCCCTGCAACACTGCATCCATCCAATGATGTGGATAATACAGTTATTAAAATTCTTCGCCTTGATGATAATTACACCACTATTTGTGTATCATCTGCATAACAGATAGCAGTGAATCCATATGAACAGATGAGTTTGGCCAGTGGGGTAACATAAATGTTGAAGAGGGTTGGAGATAGTGATAGCCCCTGGGGCACCCCACATGGCAGCGCAAAAGAGTGTGATGTATGTCCTCCCAACATTAGAGTTTAGTCTCTGTTTGACAGGAACGATCTAATAATATTTGATGCCCCACCTGTAATCTTCATTGCAGATAATCGCTGCATGAGTACTTGATGGTTCAATGTGTCAAACGCGGCTGCAAGGTCTAGCAAAATAAATATGGTTTTCCCTCCACCGTCTGCTAGAAGGCAGATCTCCTCAGTGGCTTCAATTAATGCCGACTCTGTACTATGTCGAGGCCGAAAGTCGCATTTTGAGGAGTCCAGTTTATGATTTGACTCTAAGAAATGTACCAGGTCTTCATTTAAGGCTTTTTATAGGACTTTGTATGGGGACGGAAGGCATGAGATCGGCCGTATACCACGTAGCTGATGGTTGATTCCTACATTTTCATATATATTTTTCAGGAGCAAGCTTGGTAGCAGCTGTATTGATCCAGCCTGTAAAATTGAGGGCTGCCAAATCTGAGTTTGTGTCTAGGTATGGCATATGAGTGTGCAAGGCTGTATCTAAATCAAGTGTATTTATCATTCACCAGGGGCGTATTGTGACCATGTTCTCCCTGAGCAGTGCTGTTGGGGGGGGAGGGGGTCTCCCCTGGGATGGTTAACTCAAAGAACACTGCACTATGATCTGCCCATGTCAGGGGTAGGACTCTCTTGAAAGAGATCGAGGATTAGTGGTAAAAATACCATCAAATATGGTTACGTCTGTGCCCAAAATCAATCTGTAACACAAAGAAAAGCAGGGTTGATAATGACACCAAAAATTCCCTCTAACCCTTGAGAGATAATGTTTACAGCTTTTTTGTGGATTTACCTCATCTCTAAATTTCAATAATGGTAACTGTGGATTAGTGCTCGAAACTGACTTATGTCTCCACTCTTCCCAAACTACCCACAGGGTCGGAAATGTCTGAGACCCTTTATTATGCCATATTCAGACCTCATGGATTAGACTTACAAATTCTGTCTGATCGTGGTCCTCAGTATATCTCTAAAGCTTGGAAATCCCTTTGTAATAGACTTGGCATCCTAAGGGTATTGGGCTCTTGTTTTCATTCTCAAGCTAATGGTCAAACTGAAAGATTAACTTTAAATCCAGTGGCTGAGTTTAATTTAAACATTCCATCCATCACGTTGTTTTTGATGCTCTAAGTCTGACGGGTATGCCCAGACAGGGGTCCTGTGCTTACTGTGTCACTGAGACCAAGTTATACCTTGCTGAGGAGCCCTAATCATGGGTACATTGGTCCTGGGTTGATTGTGTTCTGGTTTCATGAAGTACCTGGCTGGGCAGTTTCCAATTGAAGCAGATATGGCTGTGTCCACACTAAGTTGACACGGTGAGCAAAAACAATGGACTGGGATGTGGCCTCAAGCGATTGCCCTGACTGCTCAGTAACGTGGTCTATTAGGGAAGCAGCAGTCAGGGCTCGGAGCGTTCATACTCCAGGATGTCCACTGTTCAGCATGCCACTGAAAGGCTGCTTAAGTTGCTGACAGCAGTGTGCAGATTTGCTAAACTGGCTGACGTAACATCAAATACTTTTTAAAATCTGTATGCGGTGTGATTTGTGAAGCTTGTAAATGAAAACAATTAAATAAAAGGTTTCAGATTCAAAGTGGTCCTTCAGGGTCTATGGTGTTGAAACAATTTAATGTGAAACCGGGGCATAAAATACTTTATTTGAGCTCTATCTGATCCCATCAGTGGAGATTAAGAGGATGATTGGATAGCAGTGTGAGCTTGTGTGGGCGGGCGATGGCTTGACGAGGGTCAATCATACCTGTGACTTTCCTTCCATACTCACTACCTCAATGAAGGTGAGGAAAGTGAATACCAAGTCACGTACCTTCAAAAACACTGTTTCTGGTGGACACCCTATCTAACTGAGCATTCCTCCACCTTACACTATACCCCGGGGTGGCAGCAGGCGGCTCCAAGTTGGCTCCAGAATGTCCCAGAAGTGACAAAGTGGAGCCACATCTTAGCACCACTCTTGCACACTGATGCTAGTTTCTTATCTTCTCCATGTCTGTACCCTCAGGGGCGTAGCTTGAACAGTGCACTGAACACTAACTTAGGACCTTTTAAGATAGTAAAAAGAGTCTTTTGAGCTGGGAGGTGGCAGAGCAGGGAGGAATCTACTGTTAAAAAGATTATCCAACAGCAATATTACTTCAGTAGGAATAGTTTCCTACTGAAAGAAAGTATTTGTTCTTCTGATAGTTTATTCTTACCACAGATCTCTCACCTTAGAATAGACTCAAAAGCCTGGGTAGAGGGTCTTTGGAGGGGAATCAGACCAAAGGTGTTTGTAGAACTGAGCAGAGGAAGTGTCCTTCCCACCGGGCCAGGCAATCAAGGCAGTCGTGTATTAAGAACATAAGCACTGATGCTCATGTCGCAGCTGGCAGATGTCAAGGACGGCCTCCCTCTCACCGCGCAGTTGGTCTTGGTGAAATGGTCTCTCAGACCCCCCAGGATCTGTTACTTTACCAATGCAGAACAGATCATAATGCAGAGGACTTTCCACCTCTTCTGTAAGCCTTTAATTCCTTCGCTCCAGAGAACTTCACAAAAAGCAGATCATCCACAAAATAATCCATTATACGATTTATTGAAGACATCGTAAAGCCCCTTTGAGGTCAACCGATGGAGCCCCTCTTCTTCTTTCGCTGGGAGAGGGTGCAAAGAACACTGGCAGAGTGATGGATTGGACAAAAAAGTAAGAGAATTACAACCTTTTGTAGAAAGGCCTCCCAAGTCCTCAACACCAATTTGTCTGGAAAAAATGTGGTGCCAGATGGTTGTACTGAAGTGACTACAGTTCACATATGTGACAAGTTGGTGTGATCCCAATAAGAAGACTGTTTTCAAGGTCAGCAAACATACAAGCAGCAATCTAAAGGGTTGAAAGGAGTGCACCTGAGGAAAGTCAAGACCATGCTAAGGTCCCACTGCAGCATCATTGAAACCTGTTTGCCAAAACCTTTACCAAATCTCATCACAACAGGTGGATTGAATCAAGTGCTATCTCTACAGAACGCTTGAGAAGCAAAATGCATACCTCCTTTAGCAGGATGGACAAATACTCTTCCAAAGCCTCTTCTGGTGTGGGAGGGATATCGGGTGTGAGGAGAAATTACCTTTTGAACAATTTTCAAGACCATCTGTCAGACGTGATCCTAGGAGGACGTGCTCAAACCTGCCTCACTCTAGTCGGACAGGCCCCACTAAGGGCAAACTAAAGCAGGTTGTCATTGTAGCAGGGATGGAGGAGTTAGAAGAGCAGTGCACCTGCCTGCACACTGTCTGCCTGATATGCATCAATGACCTTGAAATGACTGTGCTGTCTGCTGCATCACTTGCTGGGAAGACTGTCCCCACCTTTACACCAGAGCGGTGCAAAAAGTGTATGATTGAGGTCAAGAACCCCAAAGTATGTGCTATGTGTCTTCTGCCTTTAAAGCGTTTCAATGCAGGGACTTCCGTCTCTCCAAAGAGGTGAGAAGAACAAAGGACACGTCCATCAGCCTGTACATCGGACCTCATCCAGACATGTCTACAAAGGAGACCTCTGGTACTGATGCTCTGCCAAGGCAATCCCTGTGATCATGACCTGCAGGGATAACATACTTAGCCACATCCTACCGTCATGTGTTGTCTGGGCCATGGAGGCCCCAAGGTCTGCTGGCAATATCTCGCTGACCACAAAGAGCATTTATGTATCGGATCTCGCTGCCCATGTCACAAAGAGCATGTGTGTATCGGATCTCGCTGGCCATGTCACAAAGAGCATGTGTGTATCGGATCTCCCTGGCAACGCACAAAAAGCATGTGTGTATCAGATCTCTGTGGCCACGTCACAAAGAGCATGTATGTATTGGATCTCTGTGGCCACGTCACAAAGAGCATGTATGTATTGGATCTCTGTGGCCACGTCACAAAGAGCATGTGTGTATCGAATCTCGCTACAAAGAGCATGTGTGTATCGGATCTCGCTGGCTATGTCACCAAGAGCATGTGTGTATCAGATCTCTGTGGCCACGTCACAAAGATCATGTGTGTATCGGATCTCGCTACAAAGAGCATGTGTGTATCGGATCTCGCTGGCTATGTCACCAAGAGCATGTGTGTATCGGATCACTGTGGCCACGTCACAAAGAGCATGTGTGTATCGGATCTCGCTACAAAGCGCATGTGTGTATCGGATCTCGCTGGCTATGTGACCAAGAGCATGTGTGTATCGGATCTCCCTGGCCATGTCGCTAAGCACATGTGTGTATCAGATCTCACTGGCCATGTCGCAAAGCGCATGTGTGTATCGGATCTCCCTGGCCATGTTGCAAAGCGCATGTGTGTATCGGATCTCCCTGGCCATGTCGCAAAGATCATATGTGTATCGGATCAACAGACAGACTGACCCGAAGAAAACATGTTTGCCAAGGACGTCAATCCTCTTGGATTCTCTATCCCAGGAGTGGTTGGAAATGAGTTACATTCCACCTTACTAGTCAAAGAATGTAAAATGAGGCTCTCTGGAGTGGGGTGCTCAGTGACAACATCTGGGTGTCCAGACCCTGGTCTATAGCTGCTGATTCACAGGTTGGCGAGTGCATGGTTTTGACGAGGTAGCCATTAAGTGTGCAGGTGTGTGAAATTCACATAATTGTTTTAGCGTAATTACACAAACTTTGGCAAAATTACATGTAATAACTTGAAATGCAAATCTGTCATTTTGCTTTGTATTTTATCGTGAAAAGCATCCTTGCATCCTTTTTAGACAAGAGAATGCATTTTACATTTAAACAAAGCTCCATTAACAAAAGCCACTTGTGCTATTGGTCCTGTATGTTTGAAGTTCATTTATACAGAGAATTGTGCCATTCGCTATAAATCTTTACTACAAATGGCACATTGTTACGCAAAGCAAAGTAATTTAGGGAATTGTGCATAACAAGTGTAACAGTAAATTATGCTTGTGTAATTTAAATTCCACCTGTGCCTAATTAGGAGTCTCTGAGAGGGCATCATTAAATGGAAGTAAGGTCTCAGATGTTTCTGGGCTAGGCAGCAGAATTTATGTTACAACATTTGTTTTTTTCTCAAAGGGCAGCTGTGATTCTAGTACATCAGCCTCCTCCAAGCCTCTCTTCTGTAGGTGGCCCAAGTGGCACGCCAAGCTCCATCTGAGGGGAGGTATCACGCCCACTGGAGGTCCGCAAGGCAAGGTATAAGGTGTCACCAGTCTAATGAAGGGTGGCAAGTCATCCCTTCACCTCCCTCATCATCAATATACAGGGGTGCGCCTGCTCTGGCAAAACATCAGACTCAGAGACAAAAAGATAATGGAGCCTCTGTTGATAGCTGTGATGTGTTAGAAGTACAGGATTGGAGTCAGGGGGCAAGAGGACTGGTTGCTTCTTTGTAATCTCATAGCACCACATTGGTCAAGCTTAAGTCCACACTGGACTGGATCTGGTGAGCAGTGGCATTGGATCAGACTCCGGAGCCCGTGGGGTCAGAGTGGGAGTCTTTACCGGAGGAGGTGGGTAAATTAAAGGGTTCCAGGTGGATATGAGGTGCAATGGAGGGGCCCAATGGTGGCAACACAAATGGAGACCTTTGCTTTTCCATTGGTCCAAAGACGCACCAGAGAGAGCTAGAAGCAGACTGAACCTGTGCAGCATCTTTCCCTGGCACAGTGTGAAAATGTTGGAAGTTGTAACATTCATGAATACAGGAGAAGCGAAGGATCTGTGTCAGAAAGAGCGGAACGAAAGGAACTGACATCAGTGCACAGAGTATATATGCAGATCTGCTCTGTCCCTTCCGTAGCAGGATGGAGCCAACATGGGTCTGCATACTGCCCCCTGGCAGCGTGCAGGAGCGCTGCGGAGAAAAGAAATGTCAGGTCCAGTCTGGAGTCTTGGGGGTATTCTAAGGAGAAAGTGTTCATCATAATTTGGACAAGAGGTGACAGACTGTGGAGGCTGGGATGAATATGGTTCCAAGCAGCATGCAGGAATCCATCACGCACACCTGGTCACTGGACTAAAGGAGCCCCCTCTGTGCTGGGATCAACAGCACACTCACCAGAAGGCTGGAGACCATTCAGACCTCGGAGAGCAGAATCGTCTCAACCTCCCGTGCCGCACTCACATCACACCACACCTGAAGGGACTCCACTGACTTCCCATGAGCAAACGAGCACAATTCAAACTCCTCATCCACACAAAGCACAACTAGAAATGGGAGGGCAGTGAGTCCGGAAGGAATGAGAAGAAGAGGGGGTACACTCCTTGATGGAAGGATGAGAAGGGAGAGGGTGTCTTCCTGTGACCGGTCAGTAGGGGGTGCACTCCTTGATAGGATGAGAAAGGAGAGGGTGTCTTATTGTGACCGGTCAGTAGGGGGAGCACTCCTTAATGGAAGGATGAGAAGGAAGAGGGTGTCATACTGTGACCAGTCAGTAGGGGGTGCACTCCTTGATGGAAGGATGTGGAGGAAGAGGGTGTCTTACTCTGACTGGTCAGTGGAGGGTGCACCCTTTGATGGAAGGATTGTCCGGCTGTACAGGGGCTGCTGCATGGGTGTGTCCTGTGCTGTTTCACAGTGCTACATATACATGTGTCTGTGTGCACTCCAGGGACAGGTGACACATACTGCATCAGCACTTAATTCACAGATAACATCAAATAGTGCCAGATTTCAACACCCATTATCTGGAGCTAGGGATACCTTTGTTCACTGTGTGACGTCAATGACCTTTGACTGCCGTGATTCCCACATCTTTAAGTGTCCTTTATTTCTTCAAAGATCCACCATCCTACTGCCAGATATTACACTGACGAAGCGTAAAATACTAAACTCCATAATAATAATAATAATATACCATCTTACAATGATGGTGGACATCAACAGCCTGATTCATGAAAACCGGAATCTGCGATTCTCAAATAGCGAAAAATTGCGATTCGCACGCGGCCGCAAATTCCGTTTGCGATTATCGATAATCGCAGAAAAATCGCTATTTCCGGCTACATCCGTGTCGGGATTGCAATATCGCAAATAGCGATATCGCTAATTGCGAGATTGCAAAATCGCAAGATCGGGAAAACGGGAAGTCGCATTTCGAGCACAGTGATGACATCACAACCAGGAAGCAGCCAGTTCCCACCCCCATTCACCACAGTGAGGCAGACCTCGAGTCAGCAACTGGGAGAGCTCCTGCTATTCTTTTTGGATTCCTACTCTGCAACAACAGTGCTGCCATGTCTGAGGAAGCTGTTCCTGGGCCCAGCAACACCACAGGGGGGAAGAAGAAGTTAAAATTTTCCGAACAGGAGCTGGAGCATTTGATAGAAGGGGTGGTGGCCAACCACTCCAAACTGTTTGGCAAGGACTCTAGGAGGGTGCCGGAGCAGGAAAAAGGAGGATCTGGCAGGGAATAGCGTCCACGGTGAACTCCGTGGGTGTGGCTGATAGGTCACTGGACGAACTAAAAAAAAGATGGTACGACCTCCGAGGTCGTGCCAAAGAGAAGGTGGCTGAGCGCCTTGGAGAGGCATCGGGCACTGGAGGGGGAGGACCAACAGTCCCTCCAAACACAGCCTTGGAGGACCAAGTGGAAGACACGCTTGAGAGGGAGGCGTGCATTGGAGTTACGCGTCTGGACTCATCCCGCCCCACCCAAGACATCCAAGGTAAGTGGCATGCGACTGCGACCCTGTCCCCTATGAATGTCCTTGACCATATAGGCTCCCATAATGTTCCATAGTCATGCCATTGTTGCACATCAGGTAATGCCCTGAAGCATTGTGGGACATGTAGTGTGGCCACAATGTAGTAATACCACAATGCAGCCAGACAGGTTCCAAAGTACGCAAAGCCATAGCCATTCAGGTAATGTCACCCAGCATGCAAGTAGCAACTGCACGTGTGACAGATACATGCAACTAATGAACGTCCACTTACCCTCACAGGTGGCGCAGACAGCAGCGACAGCGAGAGGCTGCTAATAGATGAGGAGGCCCAGGATGAGGAGGAGGTGCCGCCACAAACACAGGCACCAGCCCCTGCCGCAGCAACAACACCAGCAGCCAGGTCCACCAGCAGTGTGCCTCCTGCGTCTGGCGCAGCAACCACTGCCGCAGCCAGGCCCACAACTAGCGTGCCCCCAGCCACAGCAGCAACAACTACAGCCGGAGCCAGGCCCACTACCAGTGTGCCTCCAGCCCCTACCGCACCAGCAACGCCTGCTGTGACACCACCAGCAGCTGGTGCTTCTACATCAGGGCCCGCGACAGCTGCAACACAGGGGCCAGCCACTGTGTCAGGCCAGCAGAGCAGGCGTGGCAGGTCTCGCCAGCAGTCTAATGCAGCAATCAGCAGGAGGGGGAATGGACAGCGGCTGGTGCGAATGAGCGTTGAAAGACGCATGCTGCGTATTCATCAGCTTCAGGCACGCCGGCAAGGTGCCATACAGCTACAGCTGTACAACATTGGGCGCAATGTGGCCGCATGGACCGCATGACGGCGGCCATGGCAGGTGTGGGGGAGGGAATGGCCCGCATGACTGCAGCCATGGAGGCCTACACTGCAGCTATAACATCTCAGCGCAACGCAGCACGCCGGAGCCACCGTCAGCTATTGACCCGGCTGACAGCCTTCACTTGGTCCAATTATGTTGTAGGCAATGCAACATCACAGTTATTGCGGCAGTCCTTGCACAGCAGAAGCAGCTCATCCAGTGCTGCGAAGATGTGGCCAGGGTCCTTGAGCACCTGACCACTGCCGTGACAGCACTACACCCTCCTGCCCTACCTGCCACTGTTGGGAGTGATGATGTCAGTGAGGGGACATCGAGCATGAGCAGCCACTCTGCCTCACAAGTAGGGTCACTCAGGCGCAGCACCAGGCCCACGGCAGGTACACGTGCCTTGGAAGAGGATGAGCCTCAGAGGCGCTTGGGTGGTACGCGCAGTAGGCGCAATTGACTTCATATGACTATTACAGGCACAGGCTGAGTATAAGCCTGCCCTGTCCTTTCACATAGCAGTATGCAGTAATACTGTTAGCAATGACGATATTTAAAGTGGTACCATTATTGTGAATGAAACAATAATATTTATTTTTGCAGCACACATTGGCGTTGTGTCATTATTACATTTTGCATGCATTTGTGATTTGTGGGGTGAGGGAAGAGGGTGCACTAGAAACTGTTCACAGTGATGTGGTTGCGACGTCTGTGGCCTTCAGCTGGGTTCTCCCCGCGTGCATGGCGCGCATGTGCAGGTGGCCGGTCGTCCCCTTCAGATTCACTGCCAGAGATGTCGGCAGGTATCCGGCGCTTGGTTGCAATGTTATGTAGTATTGCGCAGACAGCCACAATGCGGCAGCACACTGCAGGACTGTAATACATGGCCCCACCTGTCTTGTGCAGTATGCGGAACCTGCTCTTGAGCAGGCCAAATGTCCTTTCTATGCAATTCCTTGTCCGTATGTGTGCAACATTGTAGCGCCGTTGCTGGGATGTAGCAGGGTTGAGGTATGGGGGGAGGAGGTATTCACGGAGGGCATAGCCACTGTCACCTGAATGAGAGGAGCAGAGGGTGAGTGCCTGTGCTGCGCTGCTACTTCATAGCAATGTGACATTGTCGACAAAGTGTACTTACCAAGTAGGTGTCCTTCCCCAAAGTCTCCCCTGGCCAGTCGTGTGTCGAGGCCGCTGTGCCGGAATATGAAGGAGTCATGGGTACTCCCTGGGTACTGGGCCACAATGTCAGTGATGTATGTCTTAGCATTGCAGACCATCTGTATGTTGAGGGAGTGGTAGGACTTGCGATTGCGGAACATATACTCCGTGGCAGCTGGTGGGAAGATGGCGATGTGGGTACAGTCTATGCATCCGAGTACATGTGGAAAATGGGCTACATCGTAGAATTGTAGTTTGGTCAAGTCCAAATCCTGTTGGCTGGTGGGAAATTTGATGTGACGGTGTAGCTGGGTAAGCATAGCGTCAACAAAAGTCTGGAGGCAGCGCGATATGGTGGGCTGGGATATCCCCCCAGCAGCCGCTACTATCCCCTGGAAGCTCCCGCAGGCCAGGAGGTGCAGTCTACACAATACCTGCACATGTGTAGGCACCGCATTGGTACACCTTGTTGGGTGCTGCATCAGGGGGTCAAGGTCCTGTATTAGCTGGATTATCATTTCCCCATTCAGCCTGTATTTTGCATATATCTGCTCTCTGGTTTGGCCCAGCAAGGTGACCCGCTGGCGGAATATCCTGTCCTGGATCCTGCGTCTTCTCCATGCTGCTCGCTGTAGCCTTCGACGCCTGACCACCATGTACATTCCTGGCATTGTGGAACTCCTAATGCTGCTGCTGCTGATTGTCCTTATGTGTGATTGGTCAGGCCTGAACCTGTTACTGATTGGCCAACGGTTTTTTAAAAGAAAATTTTCATGGCTTTTATGGTTAACACCTGCTTTGAGTTGTCCTTAATTTGCGCCGCGCTAACAGCGATTTTTGGGTTTTTCACTATTTGCGATTTTTCATGAATACCGATAGCGATTGTATAGCGAAATCGCAATTTATTTCGCAGAATCCGTGGATTGTCGCATTTTCCGATTTGCTAATGCTCTCCTACCGGGATTCTGCGAATATAATTGCGAATTCGCTATTATGTGTTCGCGATTTCGCTATTTTCATGTTGAATGCCGATTACGGATATTGCGCCCGCAATTGCATTTTCGCAGCGATTGCGGGCGCAATTTTGCTTCATGAATCAGGCTGCAAGTGAAGATTACTCAAATACATTTTACACACACTTAGGCACAGGGAGATTAATTGTTTTTCCAAGAATCTC
Source organism: Lissotriton vulgaris (assembly GCF_964263255.1). Lineage (NCBI taxonomy): Eukaryota > Metazoa > Chordata > Amphibia > Caudata > Salamandridae > Lissotriton > Lissotriton vulgaris. The sequence goes on along the minus strand of NC_141691.1, from coordinate 2,102,000,850 downwards.
ACGTTGATGAGTCTCTCTCCGAGGCCGGGATTAAAACTATGTGAGGAAACAAACCCGTCTGCAAAGGAATAAAGTTTCTTCAGAGTTCATAAATCCATGCACCAAACTGGTCAAGTTTTCACCTTTTGTGGCATCAGGGAGGCCTAAAAATTGAACTATTTAAAATAATGTGGGCGAATGCAATTGCTAAGAACACAAGATGATTATTAGTTAGGAGGGAAATAGGTTATCCTTAGACATTTTTGGGAAAAAACAGCTATTGGTGTCCTGCAATGCATACTGGGACAGCAACACAACTTAAAATAATAGGAATGAAATACCATTTTACAGGAGACTTGTAGTTTCTCTCAAAGAATTACTTACAAAAAGGCGTGGTGCATTTAAAGAACTTGATGCAATGGCTGTGATCAGGGAATAGCAGGTGTTGGGACGGTAAAGCCCTCTGCATGGTAAAGGACGTGCACCCCTGCCCGAGTGCCCAACTGTGCTGTTGTCTGGATCTTTTTTTTTTTTTTTTGCAGATATTTTCGCTACTTACTTCCGTAGCGTCTATCTCCCCTCTATCTCCCCTCCCACTATTTTAACCAAGGGAGTCAGCCACGCTATTAAAAATCCTTGTGGACTAACTTACCTTTTTTAATCACCACCACCTTCTCACGACTACACACTTTTTCTGCCCTCTCACACGCATGCACCATATGGCTGGAACAAAAGATCTCCGCTAAAGAGCCCCTTCGCGGGTGCCCGTCAGACATTGCAGCGCCAGTCTGACGAGGAGCAGGACCCATATGATGAAGCAGGACACCTAGCTTGCTGGGTGTGTGAGGGTTCTAGTTCCCAAGAGGGAAATTTCCCTTTCTTCTTTCCCTCTTGGTTTTCTCTATACACATACACACTCTTCCTTTTTAATCCTTCTGGGGAACTTTGTGCTTTATTTGGCTACTGTTGTCTGGATCCCCAATGCTGATTATTGTTGTCATAGGCAAACACACATCGTACGTTTGCACAATGACATAAGCTCGTTTCATGGACTGTGGTCTTGTTGGCCCGGGAGGGGCTCCCAGAGATCTACCCTCACAGTGGTGGAAGGCGACCGCCTTCACCGAGAGTTAAGCAGCACGAGTGCAGTTGTGGCAGCATACCGTGCAGTGATCAGTACAGGGAACAGGTCCTTTTACCCTGGAGTGAGGCCTCCAGGCTTACTGCCTTTTACTGAGTGTGAGGGTCACAGACACCTGCACCTCTCTTTCTATGGCTCGAATCAGACCACTAACCGCAGCCATACAGTAAATAATGCGAGGTTCATGATTTGACTGCGTTTCCAAGGACAATCCCCTGTCCTCCTTCAGCATCCATTTAACTCCAATATTCTTTCTTCGCACTCCATTAAGATCCCTAGCCTCCCCTGCCCCTTCCTTAACTCTCCCACCCAAGCCCCCCTTAACCCACGATAGCCTGGACTCAAGGGGACCCCAGGCCACACGCTGTGCACAGCTGACACCTCTTGTGATCTGCAGTTACATGTTCAGGTCTGTCTTCATCCTTCGCAGCTGCAAGTACATTAAACTGGGTAAAATAACATTTTTAAAGCTCTGAAGCAGCACAACTGGTTGTAAAGGTAATTCATCATCTGAGGTCACTCCGTGTCCCACACAAGGGCCGGTGGTCGTGGGGGGGGGCAGGAATTTATCATCAACATTCCCTTTACTTCGGATCAAAGAGCCAGAAAAGGTGCAAAGAAAAACATTTCTTTATAAGTCAGCTAAAAACATGCAATTGTATTCAAAGATAACAAAGGTCATATCAATGCAAATACAGGAAGAGATGAAACCATCATCTATACTGTCCTTAAAAAGCAATAACATGTGACACAAGTAGTTCAAATACTAGAACAAGTGCCCTGAGACGCCGAATAATAAATTCCTAATGAACATGAATAAAACCACTTATACATAAGAATGATCTTCGGAAAACTTAGCACAGATTTAAAAAGACGCCGAGTCATTTCCAGAATCGAAGGAGACAGCACAATACGGTCTCTTCTGTATAAAGAGCTCTTTACATCTTGATTCCTTTGGGTCCAGTCGCCTTCAGCCTCGTGTCCCTCACTGGAGACAAATACCTCCAGAGTGAGACGACTCGGTGTGTCTGTCTGTCCTGCATAAGCTGAAGACATTACATTGATCACAAAAACCCAGACGAGACAAGGGGGGTCATCAAACGTGAACGCTGCCTTGCAGAAGCAGCAGAGACAATAGTCCGGGTCCGTCATTCTCCGCTCCCTGCGACTCACGGGACATAAATTTGATGAGTTTCCTTTTTTTTTGTTCCAATAACAGGTAAAGGAACACTAAGGTATAATCCCCAGCCTATATCTAATAAAAAGTGCCACAACATGTGGTTTATTAACCTAATTCATAAATAGCTCCGATTTGCTTCATTTGATCTAAATACTTAAGTATTCCCCAAACCTGATCACGTCATAGTACTGGTGCATGGGGCAGAGGCTCCCAAACTGTGCACCGCCGCACCCCAGTGCCCCTGCCTGATTTTGGCTGGATGCGCCCAGCTCCAGGCTGAGTGCAGAAAACAGCAACCAGATGCAGCCACTACAGGGCCCGAGAGCAGACAAATACCGTGAAAAGAGAGAGTAGAAATATCCTTCCATATATATAATAATTGCACGCTCTATTCCCCATACTTTCATCCCAATTTTCTTCATGGATTAAAAATGTAATGTAACCGGGAGCTGCAGCCAATGGATTATTTATTGGTCGAGGGGGCCACAGTTCGATAACGTTTGGGAATCACGGCCATGAAGTGATCAGAGCTTATAGGAAGTTGTAATTGATGATCTTGTCATTAAATACTATGCAGCAGCGCCACCCAGTGGCACAGACGGGTACTCTGCAGCCTCCTTGGTGCCAGTGATCAGACGTAGGGCTCCTTAGTACAAATGTAGGGTCTGAGGAGACCACACGAAGACAGCCACACGGCTCGGAATCCAATGAAAGCGCACTCCCCGGAGTCTGATATTGAACATCTGGAAAGAGAGAGACAAGGTCCGCAGTGAGACAGAGTGAGGCAGACGCGGGGATTCAATGCATCTGGTGAAAGACATGGAGGCTTTAAACAAAGTGGTTACAATGGGACAGGAATCCGTGCAGGGCATAGCTAGGGAGGTACTTAATGTAGTGGGTGGAACTCAGCATTGAGACGTATAGTGAATACTTTTTCTCATCTGCACAGCTGCATGGATTTTAATCACAGAAGGGAATGACTGAGGAGTTGCATAATATATATATATATATATATATATATATATATATTCACTGAAAAAACCATAGGTTATAGGCCATATATAGTTAGGAATTTGCATTTACAAAACCTTGAAAATTCACTGAAAAAACCATTGGTTTTAGACCATATATAGTTAGGGATTAGCCTTTTCAAAACCTTATTTTACTCACACAAAACCATTGAAATTTCATATATAGTTAGTTCCACTAACTATATATCGCGGACCCGCAATCCACTGCTGATGATATCACATATTACATCATTCATGACATGGTTAGTGACATCACTGATGACATCACTGATGACATCTCAAATGACATCACTGATGACATCACTGATGACAACATCCAGTGACTGTGTTTCTGTAAAGTTAAAATATGTCTTACATATTGAAGAATGAGTGGATGTATAAGTGTCTGGATGAAGGATTTAGTAGGTGCATGATTGACTGTATGAGTGAGTGATTAAATGTGTCTCACTGAGTGCATGGGTTAGTGACTAAACTGTTTTAATTTGTGCATCATTATATCTGTTGTTCTACAAACTGCTGCATATGTTGATCAGTAGCTATATGAGTAACTGTATGGGTTATTCATTGGTTGTCCAAGTATTTGTATGGGAAACTGAGTGTGTGTGTATGGGTGGCTGGGAGGTGTGTGACTCTGTACATAGATGTGTGAGTAGTTGATTCACTATATGTATGGGTTCAAATGTGCATGTGGAAACAGCTGTATGGGCGGTTGACTGTGCATGAGTGTATTAGTGAGTGAATGGATATCTCAGTGCTACATGTCAAAGTAAGTACATATGTAAAACACAGTACATGTGAGAGTTGACATATATAAATAACTGTGCATAAGAGCCAGTGAATGTGTGAGTGGCTGTATGGATCATTGTGAACATGTATCAGGGATTGTATAAGAGAGTAAAGTAAATATGTGTTAGTATATGTTTGAATAAGTAAGGTGTGTATAACTGTATAGTTGAGAAAATGGAGGTGGGATTGATTTTTTGCATAACTGACTAGGTGTGTGAGTAACTCCATGGATGAGTGACAGTCTGTGACTGTCTGTTTACACTGATTGTATCTAAGGTTATATTAGAGTCTGAAGAGGTTCAAAGTATTATCACATGAATGATATCATCAGTGATGTGATCAGTCATGTCAAATGAGATGTTATCAGTGATTTTATCAGTGATGTCATTTGAGATGTCATCAGGGATGTCATTTGAGATGTCATCAGTGATGTCATTTGAGATGTCATCAGTGATGTCATCAGTGATGTCACTAACCATGTCATGAATGATGTAATATGTGACATCATCAGCAGTGGATTGCGGGTGCGCGATATATAGTTAGTGGAACTAACTATATATGAAATTTCAATGGTTTTGTGTGAGTAAAATAAGGTTTTGAAAAGGCTAATCCCTAACTATATATGGTCTATAACATATGGTTTTTTCAGTGAATTTTCAAGGTTTTGTAAATGCAAATTCCTAACTATATATGGCCTATAACCTATGGTTTTTTCAGTGAATTTCATTGGTTTTTTAATAGCAAATATCAAAAGCTGTAAAATGTCAAGTACGTGATAGGTAAAAACTTTTTCGTGTTTATGCACGCTGATGTGCTTTGAACGCTGCCCCCCTCCCCTCTTTTCTCTTAGTAGTACTCTCTCTTTGCAGATAGTGAAGAGTAGTTAACGCAGGCCTTTACCCCCGTTGTAATCCGTCGTGCCTGCTTGTCTCTCCATTTGATTGATTGTTATCCAAGCATTTACTGTTTTACAATTGATTCTCTTTGGTTCATTCTCTATTTACAAACAAGCACAAAGTCGCAATACTCTGTTTAGTCTTTGCAGATAGTGAAAAATCGTGTAAAAAAATAAAAGTAATCGAGCAAATTCAGTAGGCCACTAATTGGATCTCTTTTTGACCTCGCTAAAATAGAAACATTAGGAACAACCCTTCATGAGAAAATAGTGAGATGAACTGAGCTCCACACCATGAGGGCTGCAAGACAGCTCGGCTCCGTCACCCACCCCGCCCAAAATAACGACAAACCCTATGCAAATATTAAAAATATAGACAACACACCAGCAAAGTAACAGGGTAAAACATTTTATTAAATAACTATTTACATTACGTTGGTTTATGAGATGATGTCAGTAGTGGACCGATGTGTGAATAGGTCGGAAGCAGCACAAGGCGCCAAGATCCGGATGGCAAGTCCTGGATGTTGGGTGCCATAGTTCAGAGTTCTGAGTTTGAGCCTTTTTCAATGCCTGTTTTTTGTTGTTTCCCCTCCATCAAAAACAAAAAAAAAATATAAAACTGTGCAAAAATACAAAAAAATCAAAAAATGTTTAGAAAAGCAGTGCTTGTAAGACTGTCTGAAGCTTATTTCCACCTACTGCAGCTTCACTATTCTCAAAGTAAGTGAGGGTCGTTTGTGGACCTGACTGCATTTGAAAACAATGTTATATGGTACCTCCCTAAACCGCTTGACGGAGGCCCCCGAGGGGTGGTGTGATGGCACGGACTCGGAGAGGACACTTGGCTCCGACCCCCTCCCCAAGTCTTATAGCACTGGTGTAGCCTGAGATCGCCCCCGACATAGGCGGCCGGCTCCCGGGGTCCGGCGGAACTTTTTGCCTTTTGATGACTCTTCTATTCTGGACTTTGTCCCACAATCCGTTTGACCTGAAGACACGCTGTAGTGGGGCGCCCCTTTACCGTTTTAGTTGCCATTCTGAAGGACTGGGTTCTGTAGGACCCAGCGGTGCCAGGGCACAACACCTGAAACCTTCGTGGGTAACCTGCTCCGGCGTACGAATCACAGAGACACGGGACACTTCCTTCGGCGTCAAAGATTCAAGGTTTATTTACTGCAGGGAACACAGAAGTCACGACAAGCAACACACGTGCAACTTGGGGAGACTGCTTCAAATTGGTTCTGTGGATCGCTCCTTTTATACAGTTCTTACCCATAGGATTACATTGAACACAAAAGTTTACAACCCAGTTCCCACTATTATCCCCCAGAGGGGTCGCTTTGGTCGCTTTCAAACACATGAGGTCCGGATCATAATTGCGGAAACATTTGGCGGTTCCCAACTGTAAAAACCCATCTTCCCAACATTAGTGCATTCCAATCGGTAGTAAAACAGATCGAAATAGGAACAAAGACAGGTGCAGAGGAAGACGGAGACAGTGGGGAGATCGGATAGGGTGTAAAAGGGGAGGTATCGGGAAACACGAGATACAGGCATCAAAGGGACGTGCCTAATGAGATGCACGGCTGAGACAATAAGTCCGTGCGGCAAGATGAGCCTCGAGCGGCGCCATCTGCCTTACAGTAGCATCCCCCTCGTTATAAAGACACTTACAAAGGACATGTGTCTTCCGCAGATATCTTGAGAGTCCCAGGGTCGCGAAGCGGACAACGTCCGTTCGCTGGCTACTTGAGGGCAAGAGACAAAATGGATGCCGTATCTAAGATGGAACCCGTGGGTACAGATGAAAAACCCACATAACAAACGAACGGTTCAAGTTAGCACAGCGAAACTGCGCGCACTTACTAAACTCGTCATTTGCGGTTCTTAGATACCAGACTCGACCATATTCGTGCGAGTCAAATGCACCACTTACAATTGTCACGGAACCTCAGACGCTCCTTTTGCCCTCATGTAGGCAAGCACTAGTCGGAATCATATTCGATATTCATCAGACCATCGAGATGTTGCTGTAGCATAGCTCTGTCCAAACGAGTCCCCTTGGTAACAGGTGGCTGTCTCATACACGTTGTAGCACAGAGGCCACATAAGGCAGGACCACACTGCACACAAAGGCAACACGTGAACAGGAACACCACAACAACTCCGATGATCATCAGAATTTTCCAACCCCAAGTCGACATCAGACCCCAAAACCATCCAAGTAGCGTCCAATCCCCTACATCCACGTGTATGGATTCGGAGATCTTATGCAACCTCGAGATGGCTTGATAGACAGTTGGAGCATTATCTGGAATAAAAATGCAGCAACTCGAATGGATCACCTTACATACCCCACCTCGATCTGCTAAAATGACATCTAAAACCATACGGTTCTGTAACGTCATAAGTCTCTCCGCCTGAGGTTCAGTGGTAATATTACCAAGGGCACTGGCAGTAATATTAGCTGTCGATTCTACCACTCGAGTCAATTGTCTCAGGTTCCTACTATTAACCATAGGTCCCCAAAACGGGAGGAAACCCTTGAAAAAGTCTCCTGCCTCTTGACCGGCAGTATCCTCTTCGCTAATTACGCCTCTCACAACTCTAGTCTTGTGATAATCGGCGTCTACAGTGAACGTCGGAGGCAACAGATTTGCGATGAAGCATGAGCCCATGAAGTCAGCGGGCAACCATGCATATGCACGATCATAGCAGATAAAGTATGTACCCTTGGCAGCCAGAAACACAGGGGACGAGAACATTGGCAGAATGTAATTTTCGGTGCAAGCACTTGCTCCAAGTCGGGCTTGCGATCTTCGACCACGACCCATAAGACAAAAATTACCAGTGTGGGGTACGACCCATATTGGAGGCGAGCTTTTAAGCTGTTTTTCGCTAGTGAACACACTATATTCACCTCTACTGAGGACCCTATAGGCTTGTACCTCTTCCTCGGGAATAAGCGAAGGATCATAGATATCGCTATCTAAATCTTCTATTGCTATTGACAAAGGTTTCTGATACGAGGTAGGCCCAGAGTAGGGAGAACGTGGTTCTCGAATGGGGTGGAAACCCAGTGCGCTTCGAAACATTGTTTGAAATGCTCGAGCAGACCCTTGGGAGCTATACGGTAACACCAGATATGGAATTCCTTTATCAGTAGTATGTGGCATCAACCCACACACCCAACAATTAGTAGTGTTAACCACTAACTGATGCTGATGAAGGAGCTGAATAAAGGAATTATTGCGGAATTCTACACGTCTAGCCTGCTCGTGTTCCGGTAACATGTGAAAGGAATGAGGAGAAACAGTAGAGGTAAGATTAGGGTAGGGAGTAGGAGTAGGTGTAGCAGGTAAGAAGTAAGACATCGTGTAATACACCCCACCCGCCAATAATGCTGAAACAGTCAAAAACAATACAAACAGTTGGAATATAAAACATTTGGTACGACTGAGTTGCTGCAGCTTGAATCTGTGGACTTGAGCTTCTTCCAAATCATTCAGCTTCGAGAATGCCATTCCCTACGACCGTCCGCAACGTTTCTTGACGCACTTCGTTCTGTGTAGCAATAGTCAATCCCTAGGAGTTCCCAGGAACCGACGGCCTTTAACCTAGCGTCAAGACCTACTATCCAGAAGGAAGTACGCGCGCGGCCCTACGGCCTTCAATGCACAATATGTATGTATGAAAAAAACAAAGTCTCTCAGCTGTGGAAGCAAAAGGGTACAAAGAATGAAGCTCAATATATATACATACCAAAATAATCACAATAATACAAATGTTCAGAACTGATCACGGAAAACGGGATAATGCAATCGTCAATTCAGCAAAGCAAAAATATTTTATTTGTCCTTAGTGCGAGATCGCAGAGAGTATCGGTGTTTCCCAGGACGTGTCTGCTCGTCGAACAAAGGATCCGTTGAAGAGACAACGTCCTGTTGATCAGTGGATTGTTCTGGTCTTGAGTCTTTTGATGGCAATTGTTCAACAGTGCCTTTCTGCTGCGCTGAGGATTCTCCAACAGGCTGTGCGTCGCTGAAAGGTACGAACGCCGGCAATGTTTCGGTTTCTGTAGACGCAATGCCTCTCCTTACCCACGGGTCTGCCGGCAAAGGGATAGGGACTCGTTTAGTATGGGTGGCATGCACCCAATTCTTACGTCCCTCGAGACGAACGGCAGTCCTCGTGGCCAGAAGCACTTGATAAGGTCCGGTGAACCTCGGGTCCAGATTGTTTTTACGTGAAAAGTTTCTTGTCACCACCCAATCTCCGGGCTGGAGCTGGTGGCCTGGACCCTCTGTCTGCGTCGGCAATGCGTCGTAAACCTGTTGGTGAATTAACCTCAGTTTAGCAGTCAAGTCATGTAAATAGTCAATCAACATTGGGTACTCAAGATCAGAAAACATTCCTGGCCTAGGAACCCCCCACACATTCGCAGGACGGCCGAACACTATTTCATAGGGACTAAGCCCTACTCGGGAGTGTACAGTCGCCCTAGTTGACAGTAATGCTAAAGGTAAAGCGTCGGGCCACGAAAGACCAGTCGTAGCCTGAATCTTTGCTAGCTTTAATTTAAGGGTGCCGTTGTACCCTTCAACCAAACCAGCTGACTGGGGATGATTGGCGCTGTGGAATTTCTGATTAATTCCAAGGCCCTTGCACACACTCTTCATCACACTACCCACAAACTCACTTCCGTTATCTGACCACACGATTCTAGGCATTCCGTACCGAGGAAAATATTCCTTCAGTAGGATTTTCGCAGTAGACAAAGCGGTATTGTCTTTGAGAGGATAGGCCTCAATCCATCGGGAGAATGCGCAAACCACAACTAAAACGTATTTAAGGTTGTTGCATCGCTCCATATGGATGAAGTCCAATTGAATCACCTCAAAGGGATACGAAGGGGGAGCAAAACTGCCAGGAGGAGTTGGGGTTCCCTTGCCAGGATTATACATCATACACACCATACAATTCTTCACCAGACGTTCAGCGCATTTCGTGATACCATCATTCTTCCACACCGGAGACAGCAACTTACAAATACCTTTCGCGCTAATATGCGCTAACCCATGTGCCATTGTCACAACGGCCAGCACATACGCATCCGGCAACAGCCATCTTTTCTGATCCGACAAATCAATCCAACAACCATTCACATCCAACTTTCCCGTGCTTTCTTTCCACTTCGCCTTTTCAGTCTCGGTGGCCTCATTCTGAATTTCTTTCACGCTCTCAATAGTGTCTTCACACATGCTCGATTCTGCAGGCCACCTAACCGAACTCGTCACATACATTCGAGTGCTAAGGTTCCGGGCAGTCTCCTTAGCAATCTCGTCTGCAAACGCATTACCACGACCAACATCATCCGTCACCTTACGATGCGCACTACATTTGACAATCGCTACTTGCTTAGGCAACGTCAGTGCATCCAAAAGATCATTCACAAGTTGGCCATGCTGAATCTTCGTACCATGCGATGTCAAGAAACCTCTCTCTCTCCACAATCGTCCAAAACTGTGAGCGACTCCAAACGCATACTGGCTGTCAGTAAACACATTCACTCGTTTCTCTTTCGCTAACACACATGCTCTAGTAAGAGCAATCAATTCTGCAGCATGGGCAGAATTCTGATTCAACCTTGCAGTCTCAACAACAGTATTCAACGTTACAACAGCATAAGCAGTAGTCACATCACCATTCGGCAACTTAAAACATGACCCATCCACACACAAAGTACCATCCGGGTCTTCCAATGGGGTGTTTTTAAGGTCCACTCGACCTTTCGTTTCCTCTTCAGTCCTCAAGTAGCAATCATGTTCTGCTACTTCATCTGACTCTGTGCTAATCGGTAACAAAGTTGCCGGGTTCAGAACATTACAACGTTTGATCTGAATGTGGCTTGCCAAGAGCGTCAATTCGTACCCAGACAATCTCGCACTCGTCAAGTGCTGAGTCTTCGTACGATTCAAAAGAGTATCGACTGCATGCGGAACCATCACCGTAAGCATATTATCCATGACCAATCCTGCTGATTGTCGAATGGAGACCGCAGCTGCCGCTGTTGCTCTCAAACAACTCGGCAAGGCTCTAGCTACTGGGTCTAAGGTCGAGGAAAAATATGCGCATGGACGTTGCTTACCACCAAAAGGTTGCGTTAAAACACTCAAAGCACAGCCTTCTCTCTCGTGGACATATAATGTAAATGGCTTACTGTAGTCGGGAGTACCCAACACAGGAGCCGAACACAATGAATCACGCAATTCAGAAAAACTTCTCTGACATTCTTCCGTCCATGGTAAAGGAGTTGAAACATCCTTACATGTAAGAGCCACTAATGGTTTCGCTAGCAATGAAAAATTAGGAATCCATTGCCTGCAGTACGATGTGATACCTAGAAAGGCACGCACATCTCTTTGGGTTCTTGGCACAGCCATTCGCGCAATCGCTGCAATCCTCTCTGGGGTCAACCTCCTTCCCTCCTTTGACAATAAGTGACCCAGATAGGTTACTTCTTGACAACAATATTGGAGTTTAGTAGGTGACACCTTGTGATTCAACTCACAGAGATGTTGCAGCAACGACACCGTAGCAATTTTGCAAATGTCCTGAGTGTCGGCAGCCACCAATAAGTCGTCGACGTATTGGATCAAGGCCGCACCGACCGGCAACCTAAACGCATCCAGTTGACCCTTCAAGGCTTGACTGTAAATTGATGGACTTTCACAGTAGCCCTGAGGAGCGCGTTTAAACCGGAAGCTACGTCCACCGAGAGAGAAACCGAAAAGGTCTCTGCTCTCTTCAGCAATCGGGATGCTGAAAAACGCATTTTTCAAGTCAATCACCGAAAACCACGATGCAGAAGCTGGAATCAGAGTCAGTAGCGCCGTGATGTCAGGCACAACAGGAAATTGAGGAACCACAATTTTATTCACTTCCCGTAAATCGATAACAAAACGATAAACAGGCGGTTTGGAAGGATCCGTACGTTTAAGAATGGGCAGCACAGGGCTGTTGCACACGTTTCCCCGAGTCTCTTCAATCACATCTTTCTCGATCAAATCATAAATGATCGCTAACAATGCACGTTCACCATCAAGAGAGATACGATACTGGGGAATACGTGGCAATCGTACATTAGATTTCAACTGGACAACATAGGGCGAGATATCAAGTAGGCCCACATCATTCGGACCCGTCGCCCACAAAGACGCAGGAAGAGACCTCAATTCCGGTGGGAGCTTGTCAAGAGACAAATACATGGGAGAGACAACTCTCTTCCCAAACGTAAGCTGTACTCCCGCAGGAGAACAATACAAAGTCGCATACAAACGTTTAAGCAAATCCAGGCCCAAAAGATTTTCACCACAACCTGTGGTCAGAATCAATGGAGCTTCTAGCTCACGTGACCCAATTTTAAGGGGCAAAGGGCGTGAAACTGGATTGCTAACGGGGGCGCCAGAGAATCCAACGGAAACATTTGTTAAGCCAGACAAAGGTGCGCCAGGGAGTTTCGAATGCTGTATGGAACTTTTCGCTGCACCAGTGTCCAACAGAAAAGGCTCAACGACGCCCGATGTAGCAACTGCGACGTAAGGCCCTCTCTGATCAACCGGAACTGATACCACTCCCTCTCCTTGTCTTTGGCTATCCTAGTAATTACTGTCGTCAGTTCCCTGATCGACGTAATAGTCGTCTACATTGTACTGCGCAGATCGTCCTTGCGACGATCCACGTTGATCGAAACAATTAGTATTAGTAGAGGAGGTATCAGAACGATCATTCTGAGTACCACGACCTCTACCACGTGGTGCCTGCTGCGAACCACCACGACCTCCTCTAGATGAGTTACCACCATTACGTTCGTTTAAAACAGGGCAATTGAATTTAATGTGTCCCTCCTGTCTACAATAAGCACATTGATTGTACCCCAACGATGATCTTTGGGAGGAGGAATCATTACGCGGCTGTGACCGATTTGATTGCGGCTGCGATCTATTTTGCTGGGGTGCATTCTGATTTGGGCGCGGAGGATATGCTTGTTGAAGCAACACTTTAGTTTTTAGCTCTTTCGTCTTTTTGTCAGCACGGTCGCTCTCTTCTTTCTCTCTATTCTCATAATATTGTGCCGTAGCCAATATCTGAGCTGAAGTAGAAACGGCCCATGCGCTTTCCGAATGTCTCAATTTATTGCTCAAATCGGGCAATAAGTTACAAACAAATTTATCCACGAACAATCTCTGTCCACCCTCGGTACCCATATCCTGACCACTATGGTCGATGAATGCTTCCTCGAACCTCGTAAAGAAGTCGGAAACACTCTCGTCCTTCTTTTGCTTACAAGCTGACAATTTATCCCAGTTCACCTTCATAGCTGGCATAAGAGTTTTCATTAGCGTAATAATCCTTTGAGGAAGGTCAAGAATCAACTGGTCGGGTTTAGTAGCAGCTACTTGTCCGGCGTCTGCCGCTACAATGGCAGCCCAAGCACCACCTAATTCAGCCGGGTGATTTTCATGTCGAATCTTAGCCCATACCGGTTGCGGTACTACATTGCCAAACAACATATCGATATCGGCAAGATTCATTACCGTAGCATCTACAAGCTGTGATAATTCTTTGTAATACCCTGTAGGATTTTTGCGTGGGTCAGGCAAAGATTGCTTCACCTGTAACACTTCCGAGCGTTTCCATGGAAGATGTATCCATATTCTCTGGAAATGCGCCAATGTCGGAGGATGAGCATTAGGATCAGCTGGTACCCAGACCGGCGGAACTTCACGCATAGGATATTGGCCAGATTCGTCTGGTTGTGGTTCAATATCCTCAACAAACAATGCGTGAGGTATCGGAGCGGGGCGAAGAGATAACAACCGCTCAATAGCACGTCGAACATTAGTATCTACTATCAGTCCATGTGAAAACTGGAGCTGAAGCTCAGACAGGGCGGTCAGCACCTCGTCAGGCGCATCAGCCTCTATCTGATCACGAAGGAACTTACACATTTCATCAAACACGTATCTCTGGGTAGGTATATTAAATTGACAAAATGTTTCAAGTACAACACGGGGCGGATTTCTAAGAGGATTTACCATCCAACCCATCGCCATATTATATAGCGCAATGCGTTCTCTATTTCCAGGAAGCTGACTACGTCTCTGAGGACCATCGGAGCTAGCGGACCCATGAACAGGCCCAAGCGAATGAAAGAAGCTAGCGGCAAGAGGAGAATTACGAGAACGAGTAGAGGGAGAAAGATACGACACAGGACTAACAAGTGAAGGAGTAGAAACAGTAGCAACAGCAGGAGTCAACAACACAGGAGCAGCAGCGGGAGCAGGAGTATGTGGAAGTGGAGGAGCAGTAGGGATAGAAACAGGCAAAGGAGCAGGAACAGTCGGAAGAGTGGGTACAGGCTGAGGAACAGGCACAGGAAGGATAGGTACGGCAGGAACCACAGGAGCTGCAGCTGCTGTACCCTGCACGTACGGAGGTGGCGACTTCATAAGATAAGACATTAAGGGATCCTCAACTGCCTCTTCCTTCTTTTCCGACTCCGTAGGTAAAGCGGGGTAACATTTATCTATGGTCATACGCTGTAGTCTGTCAAACACTTCCTTATCCTTAACCTCCTTATCACGCTGAAACTGCTCAGCTTTCTTCACTATAGTAGCAACATTATCTCGCTGATTACGTTTATTCTGTCTGATTTCTTTCTGTCGGGCTTCTTTGCGCCACAACCGAAAGGCATCAAACATGGCCGGCCTTGATTTCCGTTCGAACAACTTAATCTCTAAATTATCTAAAATCGGCGCCTCGAAGCTACCATGAGGTGGCCAACGAAGGTCGCCGTCCTTCTTTGTATATTTAAGCCAATAATCATTAAAGGTGATCGGACCCAGTCCATGTTTACTATATAGTTCATAAGTGGGAGTTCCAACCGGAGGTATCGGACACGAGTCCTCCAGTCGGGAATCCGTACCACAAGGTCTGAAACAGCTAAACAAAGTACTACGACCAGGCATCTTGCACACTAGCCGAGTTTCACAAACTTCAAGGGTTACGGGATTTACCAAGTCCCAGCAAAGAACAAAAACCCTCGGTTTTTGGCGGCTGCAGTCGTCAAATAACACAACAACAAAACGCTAGCAAAAAGTGTCACCGACAAAAACACTCACACAGCGTTAACAACAAAAACACTCGCTAAAGTGTCAACAACCAAGAACTATGGGAGCGACCCACAAATACTTAACTCAAAGATCAATGGCGTCACCAGGAAGGCCCGTCTATCGTCTCGCTATACCAAGGTCTACGCCAGGCGCCAAAACAGGTCTACAGTCAGGGCAGCAGTCCGTCGCAGCCGTCCGGAGGCGGGAATCTTCGCGGGAAAAGTCTTCGGGCCACTTATTTCGACAACAGGATCGATGAAGCGGAGTGCACCTTCCCTCGGAGATTTCACACGAAGTTCCTCACGATCGTCGGGCTTGGACCGGTACCACTGATGCAGCCCCACGTTGGGCGCCAACTGAAGGACTGGGTTCTGTAGGACCCAGCGGTGCCAGGGCACAACACCTGAAACCTTCGTGGGTAACCTGCTCCGGCGTACGAATCACAGAGACACGGGACACTTCCTTCGGCGTCAAAGATTCAAGGTTTATTTACTGCAGGGAACACAGAAGTCACGACAAGCAATACACGTGCAACTTGGGGAGACTGCTTCAAATTGGTTCTGTGGATCGCTCCTTTTATACAGTTCTTACCCATAGGATTACATTGAACACAAAAGTTTACAACCCAGTTCCCACTATTATCCCCCAGAGGGGTCGCTTTGGTCGCTTTCAAACACATGAGGTCCGGATCATAATTGCGGAAACATTTGGCGGTTCCCAACTGTAAAAACCCATCTTCCCAACATTAGTGCATTCCAATCGGTAGTAAAACAGATCGAAATAGGAACAAAGACAGGTGCAGAGGAAGACGGAGACAGTGGGGAGATCGGATAGGGTGTAAAAGGGGAGGTATCGGGAAACACGAGATACAGGCATCAAAGGGACGTGCCTAATGAGATGCACGGCTGAGACAATAAGTCCGTGCGGCAAGATGAGCCTCGAGCGGCGCCATCTGCCTTACAGTAGCATCCCCCTCGTTATAAAGACACTTACAAAGGACATGTGTCTTCCGCAGATATCTTGAGAGTCCCAGGGTCGCGAAGCGGACAACGTCCGTTCGCTGGCTACTTGAGGGCAAGAGACAAAATGGATGCCGTATCTAAGATGGAACCCGTGGGTACAGATGAAAAACCCACATAACAAACGAACGGTTCAAGTTAGCACAGCGAAACTGCGCGCACTTACTAAACTCGTCATTTGCGGTTCTTAGATACCAGACTCGACCATATTCGTGCGAGTCAAATGCACCACTTACAATTGTCACGGAACCTCAATTCCGCCCGCTTTTGCTACACTGTGCCTCTTCCGCCATTCAGCTGTTTACCGCCCGCTCTTGCGACTACAGCGTCTCGCTCACCATGTAGTTGAGTTGCTCCCGCTCTTGCGGTGCAGCGATAGGCGACTGCCACAGGACTCTCAAAATGGCGGCCGGCTCTTCAGATTTGGGCGTGGTCCACTAAAATGGCCCTGGGACACCTTGGAACTCGGACGCTTCCCTGATAGGGCTTGGGTCCCATTCTCGAAAGCGTCCCCTCAGCCGTGAAGATTCTACAAAAGTCTTGGGGGCCCCCTACTCCCGCAGGCTTCTGGTGGGGAGCGGCTGCCATGTCTGCTCGTGGAATGGCCACGACGGACCTACGAGATGGTAGTGCTCTCATGCTGACGCCAGCTTTAGTCTGAAACATCCAGAAACACTGTAGACTACCAATTCGATCAGTTCCGGTAGCGCCCCAACATGACCCGGTAGAGAAGAACTTGCCCTCCCCTCTTTGACTTATGGTTCTTGTTGCCTGTCCCCTCTGTTGTCATTTAACAGAACTTTTTGGACTGCTGAAAGGGGTTGTGTTCCGAACGCTGGTTGGTGGAGACATTTTGACTATATTCTTGACCTACGTTGTCGCGTAATGCGTTATATGACACGCCGCGTTAGCGCACCCGGAAGTGATCCCGGGCGCGGCGCGCAGCGCGTAACGTAAGCATAACAGGTCATGTGACTTGTTAATAAAACTTTTCATTGGTTCATTTTACTTTTGTTATTTTAATGATGAAAAGCTTGGTCATATGACCTAAAAATTACGCTTTTTATTGGTTTCGAACATTATTTTTTTTTAAACATATATGTTATAATATTCCAGGCTAATGTACTTTCCCGGAAAATTTACAACTGTCCTGCAAGTAAAATATATTCCTTTTTCGAGAAAAAGGGCGTTTCTTCGTTCCATGACGGAGCCGTTGAGTAAAAGAGACTCGGCCTGCTGTCTTAGTTGCCGATACGCCTGATTATCAGATTCTTATCGATCACTTTATGTTACAGGAGTGGAAAACACAACTGCCCTTGACCATTTATCTTTACTGCGTTCCTACATATTATACCTTTTATCCGTCATGTAATTGGACTGCTTTATTTCACTTGCCTTTTACTGATTCGAAAACAGTGACTAAAAGTAAAAACTTTACCAATGTAAATACTACTACCATGTTTTGTTTTAAAAACCTTTATTGTGAAAATGTCAGTATACAAATACGGGCCTATAACCACGTGGGCCGGCCACGGAGCAAACTGAAATCGTATATGATGAGGAGACATTTACATTATAGAGGAACGTAACGAGCGAGCCATTAGGTTGCAAGAACTAAGATGTCTAACAGTTGCGGAATCGGTGGACGTACATTTTGTAATTAAAATACGACAGGACCACTTACAAAAAAGTTATCTAGATATACATTTGCGTGCAAGTACCATGGGTGACGTTAATTCGAACTTTCAATAGTACAGTAATAAATAACACATCAGAACTTAATATCAATAGGGATGTCGAAATATTCAATCAATTCTCGTCCCCGCCCGCCATGAGCATCAAAACTGCATTCATATCTCGTGATATCAAGGTTGTTCAACCAGTACACAACAAGGAGTTACGAGTCTCATTTATACCGGCGCCATTTTGGGCGAGGCCGGGCAGGTCCAAGATATAGTCAAAATGTCTCCACCAACCATCGGCCAGACCAGAACCCCTTTCGGCCCTTTATGCTACAAGATGGTGTCTTCCATTCAGAAAATATTGTTGGCAGCATTTTGAAAGGAAAGATAAACAGCCGTTCTCCTAGTGAGTCTCACATTGTTACATTTAGGAAGAATGTTGAAGAGTAATATGTGGAAATTCTGAAGCCATTTTTCTACAAACTCTCAATCAGCCTTGGATGGAAAAAAAAATCCTGAAGAATGTACAAACTGAAAACCAATTTTTGTCTGTATAGCATCAACAGCAACGCTTGAGTCAGCTTTGTGTCAAGCCGCCATTTTCATTCAATCAATAGCGTCCCCCTGCACACATTCAGGGACCTGGTCGTGTCTTCAGGTGAAACGGATTGTGGGACAAGAAGCAGAAAGGAAAAGGAAAAAAGTTCCGCCGGACCTCGGGAGCCGGCCGCCTATGTCATGGGCGATCTTTGGCCACACCAGGGCAATAGTGAAGCTGCAGCAGGTGCAAATAAGCTTCAGACAGTCTTACAAGCACTGCTTTTCTAAACATTTTTTGATTTTTTTGTGTTTTTGCACAGTTTTATATTTTTTTTTTGTTTTTGATGGAGGGGAAACAACAAAAAACAGGCATTGAAAAAGGCTCAACAGTGCAGGGCGCCTTGTGCTGGTTCCGACCTATTCACACATCGGTCCACTACTGACATCACCTCATAAGCCAACGGGGCACCCCACGCCGACTTTCGGCGCAGCATTGTAGGATGGCCACACCAGTGCGGCAACTTGCTGGACACCACCTCGGTGCCATCCGGATCTCGGCGCGTTCGAGTCACTGTACCGCAAGAGTGACCGGAACTCAGCTGGACACGCCGTCTTTCGGCGCAGCATTGTAGGATAGCCACACCAGTGCAGCAACTTGCTGGACACTAACTCGGTGCCATCCGGATCTCGGCGCGTTGTGCTGCCTTCGGCCTATTCGCACATCGGTCCGCTACTGACGCCGCCTCACGTGCCAACGGATTTTCTACGCTTTTTGTAGCCCTATGCCGCATAACAGGTCATGTGACTTGTTTATAAAACTTTTCATTGGTTCATTTTACTTTTGGTTTCCTAAAGATGGAAGGCTTGGTCATATGACCTAAAAATAACACTTTTCATTGGTTTAGAACATTTTATTTTCCCAAACGATGAAAGCCCCACCTTGTTTCTGGATGATTCAGACTGAAGCTGGCGTCAGCATGAGAGCACCACCATCTCGTGGCTCCGTCGTGGTCATTCCGCGAGCAATCATGGCAGCCGCTCCCCACCGGAAGCCTGCAGGAGTCGAGGGCCCCCAAGACTTTTAGAATCTTCACGGCTGAGGGGACGCTTTCGAGAATGGAGCCCAAGCCCTAGCAGGCAAGCGTCCGAGTTCCAAGGTGTCCCAGGGCCATTTTAGTGGACCAGGCCCAAAACCGAAGAGCCGGCCGCCATTTTAAGAGTCCTGTGGCAGCCGCCTATCGCTGCACTGGAAGAGTGGGAGCAACTCAACTACATGGTGAGCGAGACGCTGTAGCCGCAAGAGCGGGCGCAACTCAGCTGGATGGCTGCCACCTGGGGAGGCCCGTTCACGCCGCCTCCCCCTCGCCCCCCCCCCGGGCCGCCCCACGCCAATTTTCGGAGCAGCATTGTAGGATACCAAAACCAGTGCGGCAGTTTACTGGACATCACCTGGGTGCCATCCACATCTCAGCGCGTTCTGCTGCCTTGGGACTATTCGCACAACAGACCGCTACTGACGAGGCCTCCCCCCGCACCACCCGGGACGCCCCACGCTGTTTTTCTGAGCTGCATTGTAGGATCCCAAAAACCAGTGCGGCACCCAGGTGACATCACCTGGGTGCCGTCCAGAACTCAGCACGTTGTGCTGCCTTGGGACTATTCGCACTAAAGACAGCTTCTGACCATTGTTGCTTTTTTTTGTCAAAAATGTTTAAATGTTTGTTACAGTTTTTGTTCCGTTCGTTATATTTAAAAGTTAATAAAGTTTTATAATCCTACTTTGTTGGAGTGCTATATATTTTTAAAAAATCGGGTGATTGGGGCCTTGAATCGGGTTATTGTCATGTGTGGGCTTTGCAAGTGTACTGCTACAGGATCGGACATTTCAAACTCAAATGCACGTTCTTTTTCTTACCTTTCCGAAGCATGGAGCGCAATAGCAGGCAGAGAAAGGGTGATGCAAGTGTTGAACACTGCCTGGCCTGGCAAGTTGCTGGCAGTGCCCCCCCCCCCCGCCCGCTCCTGAAAGAGGACACACACACACCGCCGCCCGAGTACTTCACAGATCTTTAAAAGACCATGCGCTTGTTCATGAGGCTTAAATGGTTTATCACCCCTTCTAGAACCCCTGCATCGACCCTCTGACGTTTCCTGGAAGAATTACCACGTAACACAATACCAAGCCTTGTCAGCTGAAACCCCCGAGGAATCGTGGGGCATATTATCAAGGGGGTTTATCTCCGCTTTTTTGGCTTTAAAAGCCAAGAAAGCGGAGATAAAATGATCTCCCTATTACCAAGCTGTCGCTAACACCAGTTAGTGACAGCTAAAAGGAGATAGCGAACATCTTGGGCCCCGCTTTGCATGTCAGTGATATTTATCACTAATGACATGCAAAGTGGGCGTGCCAAGATGTTAGCGACTGGAAACAGTCCCTAACATCGCTATCTCCTATTACCAACTTTTGGAGATATTCGCGCTAAGCGCGAATATCTCAAAAAGCTAACACCTGCCCTGAGCAGTTCTTAGCCATGTTATCCAATGGGAGGTGGATAACATGGCTAAGAGCATTTGCTCGATAATGCATGAATATCGCTGACTTTTCAGCGATATTCATCCATTGCGGCCGTTTTTTATCGCATTTGCGATAAACCTTGCTAATAGCAAGGTTTATCTGCGGTAAAAATCGCCGATGTGCGGCGATAATTTTTGTCTCTAAACAAGTTAGAGACAAAAATTATCGCTAGTTGTTGGTAATATGCCCCCGGGTTTTTGCTTGCAGAAATCGGGAGGCGGGAGACTAGCACTGAAATCAGTAGTCTCACGCCTGAATCGGGACGGTTGGCATGTCTGGATTCTCTACAGCTGGGGCCATAAACTACATCCGCAGGGCTAGGTGATAGCCTGGGACCAGCCTGGCATCTAAAATGGCTGCCGTGCACGACAAAATTGTGGCATTGGAAAAAAGGCAAGATGGCGCAGACAATGTTTATCAATAAGGATTCATTTATAACAAAATATTTTATCGCACTGACAAATTGGCGGTCAACACTTCCTGATTTCCATCGAATTGAACGTTAACAGACGTCACGCAGCAAAAAAAAAAAAAAGCTCACGCACAGCCGCTGGAATTCATGTATCAACATATATGAGCCTCCTCAGCCACCCTCAGAAAACATAAGGGATTAGGATACGTCTCCCGCACCCCCTTATACCTAGTAATTTAATTAAAACGAAGCACAAAATGGCGAATTCCCGTTTCGCTACCAGTTTGCGGCCCAGTTCGCGGCCCGTGAAGCGCTTCTACCGTGAAAAATAATTTGTTATTTATTTTCCCCACGGGACCCTTTAATAACCCCAACAACATTCCTAGGGGGTCAAGAGGGGTATACCTTGCCCCCTTTCATTAAATTCCCCCTTCGTTTTTCACCTCTTCTTCTCTCTCGATCCTACCGAGAGATAAGATGGCGGCCGCTCCGGACTGTTTAGAATGTTGACAGACACCGGGGAGCCAATCAGCTTCGCATCGCAAAGTTCCGTTTCGCGAAAAGTAAGCGGACCAGAGCGCAACCCGGAGCGCTGTTACAGATATATATCTTGTTTTGAACGTTAATTTCTCAAAATCCACTGGAGCACATATATTGAGACCTAGCAAAGGCACATCGGGCTAACAGTCCCTACAATTTTGCCAAGTTTCGTGCAAATCCATTCAGCCGTTCGAGCTAAAAGTGAGGCCAAAGGCCCTATGGAAATTAACATGGGAAAAACGCGTTTTGGGACCCCCTTTTTTCTCGGCCCCCCCTTGACGAAACCCCCCCAAATTTTCAGGGGCTGCTCAGAAACAAAATGTGCCATTTTCCTGAAAATGTCAGCCGATTCCGTCCACAAACGCCAAAGTTATTAGACATAGAATTTTCAAAAGTCCCATAGACAAAAAATCCTAACTATATATACCTACTGGCGAGACGCCAGTAGGTAATATATATATATATATATATATATATGGAAAACCTCCGTTCTCCCGCCACAATCTCCTCTGCCCTGATTGCGCTGGATACAGACACGGACCACACTCAGGATGCTGGTTAGTTGTGTTTATTCAGCTGCCGCCATAACGTTTCGGCTGAAAAGCCTTGATCACATGACAGCGTAACCTTGTTTTTTCGACATATTTAAAGTGCACAGTGCTCATTGGTGATTGGTTCTTTTCAAACCTTACATACATTGGGTAAAAACTGATGATGGACTTACACATTGCATTGTATCAATATATACATACATATTTACAATGATTTTCATCGTTAGTTTCAATACACTTTTTTACAATAATGGGATAAATCCCTAAGTGTTTTTGCACAATATCGGGTTAAATCCCTGTGTATGTACAAATCAATATTTAAACAGTTTTCTAACTTTTTTTCACATTTTCACAATTGCATTGTATCTTTATATGCACTTTTTTACAATGAATTTCATCGCTATTTCCCTAGGGTTTGTGTATATATAAAAAAAGGAGACTGTATATGTGGGTTTTTTACATTTTTGCTTTGTTGCCATATTTGATACAGTTCTGGGCTAAATCCCAATATACCTTACAGAATACTTGTCATTTTTTACCTTTTGTGTATTGTATGTGTTTTAACCCGTGTCCCATAAAAAGTGCTCCTGTGCAAAACCATATATAAAAAACTATTCAAACCAGGGCTATACCTTGTGCTTTTTGACAATTACTTTACACGGTATTAGTTGTTTAAACACCCGTGTTTTGTTTCTATATTCTGCTTCACACGACAGGTATTTTTTGATTATTCTTTTTGTCATTATTGTTCCCAGTTACATGACTCTTCATATCCATTTCATTTACCACAGGTTGTTATCTGTAACATTCTCTATCCTCGAAAATGGTCCTCCAACTTCAAACTCCTTTTACACATTATTTGATTTTCATGATAACTCTGATAGTTGCCCAACCAACTTTATAAAATTCATTATTTACATCTTAAGTTTAAATCATCTATATACACTGCATTTCATTACAAATATATATAACACGGTTTTCAAAAAATATATATATATAAAACCTCTATGTTTTCCAATTCATATATATACACACATCCTATTTACATATTCATTATATTGACTCTATTTTGTTTCTCTCTTTTGGGCATTTCTATCCTTAGTTATCCTTAGTCGTGCAAACATGTATACAGATCTTCTGTCAGGTTCAAACCTACCGGCTGTTTACTGTTAAACTTGAGTATATAGTTGGTTTCCATTTTACGCAGTTTGTTTTCCCTATTGCCTCCCCTCCTACTCATACTCACTGCATCCACCACCCAGTATTGTAAGTCCTTATTATTGCTCTGGTGATGACTTTTGAAATGCCTTGCCACGGGATAGGTGTTATCCTGCGTGGTTATTGCCCTTAGATGCTGCAATATTCTTTTGTGCACGGGAAGTTTTGTACTTCCCACATATTGCCGTTTGCAGGGACATTCAAGGACATACACGGCAAAATCCGTTTTACAAGTCAAGACTTTGGTGATACGGTGCTCTTGATCACTGAATCCATCTTTATACACTTTTTTATTCACACCATGAACACATGCTTTACAGGTTTTACACCTGAAAAAGCCTTGATTGTTCTGGTACCAAGAGCTACTGTCAATAATTTCTGGGCAGGTTACCACTAGTCTTTGTCTCATATTGGGGGCTTTACTGAAGGTTAAGGAGGCTTTTTTAGGGAGATCTTGCCCTATTAGGGGGTCACTGCTGACAATCGGCCAGTTTTTGTTGATAATTTTACGTACTGCCTGATGTTGATTACAATACCCCACTATTATGCGGAAGGGTTCCGGCTGCTTGTTATGGTCAGGGTTAGATACAGGTTTATCATTTGATTCCTCAGCCGAGGTCTCTCTGATACCTAATAAATCATTACGGTCTTTGGCCATAGATTTTGTAATAGCCTGTTTAATGATCCCTTTACTGTAGCCTCGCTCCATGAACCGCTCGGCACATTCATTTTGTGCTTTTTGCAGCTCACTGGGTTCACTACACAACCTGCGTATCCTCAGCATCTCACCATACGGAATACTCCGTATAAGATGAGCTGGGTGAGTGCTGCTGGCGTGTAGGATCGTATTCCCTGCTGTTGTTTTGCGGAATAATCTGCTTGCTAGCTTGTTCTCACTGACGTATATTTCTATGTCCAAGAAAGGGATCTTAATCTGGCTCATTGTATAGGTAAAATTGATGTTCAAATCGTTTTTGTTCAAATTTTCAATGAACCTTTCTGCATCTCCCTGCGTCCCTCTCCACACTACAACCAAATCGTCAATAAAACGATACCAAGATACAATGTTATCTTTCATTTCTTTTTCAAAGTTGGGTCTGAGGACCAGTTCTTCCCAAGCCCCCATGTGTAAACATGCCACGCTTGGTGAAAAACTGGCCCCCATTGCCACCCCCTGACATTGTCGGTACAAAAGGTTGTTAAATATGAAGACATTGTGTTCAAGGCAGTAGGTCAACATGACTAGCAACATTTCAGTATGGTCTTTACAGTCAGCAGATCTTCTGGATAGATAGTATTTGACCGCATTTATACAATCTAGATGTTTAATACTTGTATATAAAGAACTTACATCTAGTGCCAACAGCCAGTCTCCCGGTTGCCATTCAATATTTCGCATTTTACCAAGGAAATCACTTGAGTCCCGGATATATGAGTCCAAGTTTTTAACAAAGGATTGTAGAAATTGATCAATATACACCGATGTATTTTCAAGCAATCCCCCTATTGCGTTGATAATAGGTCTCCCTGGGGGTTCTTCACGGTCTTTGTGTACTTTTGGAATAAAGTAGATACATGGCATCACCGGATAGTCCACCTTTAGATACCTGTATTCAGCTTCCGATATGAGATTCCTCCTTCTCCATTTTGACAGCCAGCCATGATATTCCGTCTGCCAGCCTTTGACTGTTGTCATGTTTACTCTCTCATAATGTTGCCGATTGTTCAATTGCTTGAGTGCTTCTTTCTCATACATTTCCTTGGTGAGCAAGACTACGTTGCCACCCTTGTCGCTTGGCCGAACTACTATGTTTTTGTCCTTGCTAAGTTTTGTTATTAGTTTTTCATATTCCTTGGTCTGATCATTATTTTTATAGCGTTCCTTGTTTATGCGTTTTTGCAGTTCTTTGAGATCGTTAGTCACATTCTCATGGAAGATATCTATTCCATCTCGTGGTAGTATCGGGCAAAACGTTGATGGTGGTTTCAGCTTGGTTAACCCAATTTCGCCCTCCTTCTGTTTCCTTCTTGTACCACCAAAAATATCTGGCAGAGGCGGTTGCGTTTCTTCACCTTCATTCAACCATAAGTCCTCCATTTCCTGTGTTAGAGTGCCTTGTTCTTCATCCTGGCAGGCTTCTCCCTTCTTTTGCCTTTGCTTATGGTATTTTTTTAGTTTTAACTTCCTTACCGCTT
This sequence comes from Lissotriton vulgaris, assembly GCF_964263255.1. Classification (NCBI taxonomy): domain Eukaryota; kingdom Metazoa; phylum Chordata; class Amphibia; order Caudata; family Salamandridae; genus Lissotriton; species Lissotriton vulgaris. The sequence goes on along the minus strand of NC_141691.1, from coordinate 2,101,974,927 downwards.
TGTATATGTCTGTCCTTGTTTTGGCGTAATCCAAATTCGATCTGGGGGCGAACGATAATCCAAGTTGTAAGATTTTTTCCTCTTTTTGTGTTAGATTCATTTTGGTTAAGTTAATGACTGTATTATTTTGCGGGGTTATTGTTTCTTGTCCCATTTGCCCCGGCCTCTCCACGTGGCTTGATTTGATTTGCCTCCGCTGCCTTGCCCTCCACCTCTTCCTCGAGATGTAGTTCTTCCTACTTCGCTGTAATTTTTTCGTGTCCCAGGTCTTAGTGATTGCAGTCTGTTTTGGCATAAAAAAACAATTTCTTCACCCGGAGAGGGTCTTTTTTGTTGTCCATCTCCATTTGTCTCTCTTTGTTCTGACTCTGATCCGCTCCCACCTTCCGAGCTGAAATCTGACATTGTTGAGTCAGTTTGGTCTTTTCGTGTTCTCGCTTGAGACCCCCTGGGTTGTTTAGTTGCCTGACTTTTGCCTGCTGACGCATTGCGTAAAGAATCATATCTCTTAGAGAATGTGAAAATTTGTCCTAGTTCGTAATCTCTACGATCTCTTTGAAATTTGTAAGTTTTGCGGTCTATAATTTTCTCTTCCTCTTTTTTCAACCTGGTTTTCATTTCTTTAATTAGTTTTTCTTTTTCATCTTCCGGACCCATTTCCTCTAATTCCTCATATATGCCAGATATTTCCTCCAGTAGTCGTGCTCTGTCGATATCGGCATATTTTATTAGGACTAGGACCTGCTGTCTTGAGGCTTCTAGATTTATTTCGGCCCACTCCTTCATTAGGTCCGGGTTCGGATTCTCGTAACTGGGAGCCGTTAGGATGCGTAAGCCACGTGGGATCCTCCTGACATCAATGTAACTTTGCAGGGATTTTGACTCCCACCATTTGCTCTGTTCCTGACGGGATTTCTTTTCAAGTATTTTGATCTTGTCAGCCAGGGATACATTTTTAGAGCTGCTGGCCGCCTGTTCATGTGTCTCACTAGCCGGTTTCTCCGCTTGTTTGTCCGAGAACATTGTACTTGCCCTGGCTTCTCGCTCTCTTATGCTGTCGGCCGACATTTTATTGTGCTGATATTTATATTGCGGGCGTCACGTTACTCCGTGGCTATTTAAACTTCCCTCCACAGGTAACCCCGCGCATCCGTTCCTTTCTCCCACCGGTACCTTGATTGTTTGTTACCGCGTAGTCTTCCGTCCTTGCTCCTGTAGTCGCGCACTTTCTCACTGTGCCGCTTCCGGGAGGACTAGACTTACGTCTCCAATCTCCGTACTCCAAGGGGGTCCGACGCTAATCTCCGTTACCGGAAGCCACCAACAAAATCCGAGAAACGCCTCGGATCGGATATCACTTCGCGTCGACCAGCCAGCCTTTTCTCCTCTCAAGCTGGCTAACGAAAGGGGTCCGTGTTTAAGCCGTGTGATATCGTAACGGCTGTATAAATGGAAAACCTCCGTTCTCCCGCCACAATCTCCTCTGCCCTGATTGCGCTGGATACAGACACGGACCACACTCAGGATGCTGGTTAGTTGTGTTTATTCAGCTGCCGCCATAACGTTTCGGCTGAAAAGCCTTGATCACATGACAGCGTAACCTTGTTTTTTCGACATATTTAAAGTGCACAGTGCTCATTGGTGATTGGTTCTTTTCAAACCTTACATACATTGGGTAAAAACTGATGATGGACTTACACATTGCATTGTATCAATATATACATACATATTTACAATGATTTTCATCGTTAGTTTCAATACACTTTTTTACAATAATATATATATATATATGGGCTGGGGGTCTGTGTAGAGAAGCTTGTGGTGGACCATTGGTGAGCTGGGAGAGGCAGGAGCCTGGGTGTATGGTGGACAGAGGAGATAAAAAAAAATGGAACTTACCTGTGTGAAGTCTAAACTTTACAACACTGGCGACGACTGGTCTGCGTAAGGGAGCAGGACAGATCTCCTTCCCTTCCATTTGCCTCATCCCCTCAGGTCCAGCTGTTCTTATTTATTGCCTTCTGGCTCTTGAGCTCAAAGTACTCTTTTATCTACTGTGCTGCCTGCCTTCACTCTTTCATCTATGAGCCCTATTCCCTCCAGGGAGTTCTCTTTCTTTGGGGGCTAAGGTTGGACTCCTCTGTGGATCCCCTTAGATTTATCTGTCCTCTTCAAGCAAACTGTCCCTTCTATTATGGTGACACTGGATCTTCGCTCTCTCTTTTGTCCTCCCGGTGTGCCTTGTGGGGACTAGCTGTCTATTTGTGGGAGGCCTCCCCTACATATGGCGTCATGCTCTTTCTCACAGCTCCATTTTTTTTGTGATGCCCTTGTTAGCATGCACCCTTCTCCCTCATCGTGTTTCTTGGGGGCGCTCCTCCATCAGGGACAAACTCTCTGTGATCAGCTCCTTGCGTCTCTGTTGAGCATTCACTGGCAAGCCCCGCCTGCTTGTCCCGGAAGCCTCCTTTCCTCTTCGGTGAGAAACACACCATCAGAGGCATTGCCACAGAGGTCAGCTAGCACGCCACATCCAGCCGTTTCTGCTAAGTCTTTGGTGATACCACACCCTTATTTGAGGTGGATCCATCGTTTTTAAGCAGTTCTTCTTCAGCTTGTCACCAGTGCTTTCGGTGATACGCACAGCTCTTCAGCGTTTCACCAGTGTTATTGACTCGGTTACTTACCTGTAATGCTAATTACTCCGGGTCATAGTGTTCCCTGTCACAGTCATTAAGGAGCACCCCTTGCTCCCGACACAGCATTTACCCATGAATTAAAAAGGTGCTCACCCAATATGGCCGCCTGACATGAAGTACCTGTCACCTGGCCTATAAGGGTGGGGCCAACACAGGAAACAAATCCTAAAATACAAAAGCAGAAACTAAATTAAAGACAATACATTTGTTTGTCCCCCCCCACCACCAAGGGTGGGCGGGAGGAAACATGACTGTGACTAGGAAGATTATGACTCGGAGTAATGAACCTTACCGGTAAGTAACCGAGTCATTACCATCCTCGTTCGTCACAGTCACTAAGGAGCGTACACCCAAGCGCCGGACGGAAAAAGAAACAGACATCCAGGATGCCAAGGAAAACACAATGCAGACAAGCTGAACCAGTGAACAGCCGCAAGGACGGTGGAGCCAAAAATCCCCAGAAGAACCACTCCCATATGTAAAAAATGGGAGAAGAAGGCATGTGGGGAGGACCAAGACGCCGAAGCACAAAATACCAACAAGGAGGCTCCTTGAAAAAAGCCCAGGAGGAAGACACACACAGAGTGGAACGACCCTGAACAACCAGGGGAAGAGAGACCCCCGGAAGCAGGTAGGCCAATGAGAAGTAGACCGAACCCAACGGAAACAGAGGCCTCCGTAGGATGACGGCCCCCCAGGCAACCCCAAGGGTGACAATAAAAAGTCCACCCGGCAAAGGAAGGCAGCATGCAAAGGCAGATCACCAGAGTCCAAGGCAAACCAGGGAATGAAGCTGTATCCCCACCCCGAAGAGGGGCAGCCGAGGACAGTTAGGAGAAGAAGGTCCGGTCAGGACGAAAGCCCTGGCAGGTAGGGAAGAAACGCTAGAAGAGGATGACAAGCAAATGTCAAAAACCCCCAACGTCGCCCAAACGGAATGGACCAGAATGCAAAGCATGAAGGACCAAAGGAAGATCCCCAGGGGGAAACAGGCAAAGCAACGACAGGCCGACTCAGGAAAAAAAAAACTGCGTTGAAGGCAAGAAGCCAATGACTCAAGAGTGATGAGAGAGGACCCCAGGATAGCCGCAAAGGTGGACCATCCGTTGGCGAGAACAGAGAAGCACAAACCGCACCAAAGGAACTCAAGCGCAGACCCCTCTCACAGGCAACAGGGAGAAAACCCGCAAAGTAGAAAACCGCCATTGACAGCCGCTGACCCCAAGGGTACAGCACGTCCAAAAATACTGGGAAGAACATCTGCCATAATGGGAAACTTCAAAAGCAGTGGCAGGAATTGAACCTTAGAGTAAAGGGAGCCAGAGCTACCAGAGACTCTAGACGCACCATAGCCTTGTGGTTGCAACATTGCCTCAACTATTGACCGGGAGCTACAAACCAGGGAAACACCAGAATATGAACACATAATTTGTGGAGGAAGGACTGTGACCATAAACACTAGGCCACACCCTCACCGTCATCAACTTCCAAACCCCTAACACCAACCGGCTGAACGCCAGACAGATGAAAGTCTGAGTGGACCCGCCGGGAATAGAACCTGTGACCATGAGGTCGAACACAGGTCCCTACAGTGTATGCATTAGACCGCAGCGCCACCAGACCCAGCTCCATACAGAGAGAGGCAATCCGAATCCGTGGACCAAAACCTCAGGACCAAACGGACTCGCAGTAATGAAGCCACCACCACTGAAGCACCAGGGGGCAAACACAAAACCAAGGGGAAGTGCCAAAGACCATAACCACAAGGCAACGGTGACACAGCGAGGCGACGTCCGCTGTGAAACATGCGCCTCAAAGCACTATGAATTGTAACCGCACCACACAAACACATGAAAAACAGCTTACAAGGAGCGTAAAAACACCCCATCTGGGGAACGCGCACCGCACAATGGGGCAAGCAAGGCATAATGTCCGGCGATTACTAAGTCCCCAGGATTTGAACACATAGCCCGGGTAGTAAGTGACAGAGACCGTACATGCAATACGTAGCAACATAGGATACAATCACATGGGGAGTATAAGTGACGTGCCCAGAATCACAGGATGATGATGACGTTGCAGAGATTCAAACCAGATGCACCAGGGGGAGGATAATCACCCTAGCCTTTAGGCTGAATCTGCTCCCCTTACTGGCAGGATGCAAATTCTAGCCCCACGAAAAAGCTTCACTAAAAAGGAAAACATAGGCAGGTGATAATCGGCATGGCAGCAAAACCGACAAAGGTCTGCCACACAGGTATGCGGAACCAACACCGAGCCAGATCGCTGTTGATACTGACGCAAGCTTCTGAGTGTGCAGGGCTCGGAGTGTAGCCCGACACTTGACGATCTGGTACCTTAGAGGGAACAGAACCCTGGGAGGTGCCGCCATCACCCCAAGATCACCATGCGAGAGACAGGACAGAGGCAGCGAAAGAGAAGGGAATGTGGGAGAGCAAGCCTACTCACTACAATCCACAGGACACGAGCCAAGAAGCCGATGCCCAGCACCCGATCGAAGCAGTACAGCCACCCGCGGGGGAACCAACAAGACTGCCAGCATAGGCAGTCACCCACATCCTGGCTGCAACATATAAAGAGCCCCTCTTCACTGGGAGGCAACAAGTGGGTGGCACAAGAGTGAAGGCACGGCACGAAACGTCGTGCAGCCGTCACTCGAACCGGGAGTTCCAATACCCGAACGGCAGTTCTGACACCAGAAACAAGGGCACTGAAAGTGAAATGGCAAAAGAACCACTCAAACAAGCATGGCCCAGCACAAGTACAGCTGAAGTGTGGTGACGGTCTAGCGTCACCAGCACAGGAAACGGAAGGGCGGGACCGGAAGCGGAAGGCGGCCATCTTAGGTCATTGGCGCCAACCGCGGGAGAAGGGTGAAAAGCTGTTCCCGGCGCTCCGGCAATTAAACAAGTTAAACTTCACGAATGAGTCTGTGGTTATTGGGGGCCTCTAAAAATGGCGACGAGGACTGGGATTTAAACCCCGCCCCATACATCGAAAAGGATAACAAATCCAACGTCGGAAATTGGAGAAATAAAGGAAATGGACGGAGAGGAATACACACCGGAGCGTGGCAGAGGACACCAGACACCCAGACAGACCTTCCCCGAAGCCCAGCCAGCACCAACAGGCTAGCAGACACACTGTGGCAGAAAGGTACGCCCACAGTAGCAAGCGCAGTGGATGGAAGACTATTAAAGGGGCAGCTGCACGCAGCAAACTCAGAACAAGGTCATACTGTAGCCCCACCACCGTGCTGCGGGCCTCACCTCTAATCAGAGGCACAGCGTAGCATGCTGGTGGCGCGGCAACCCCTGGGGGAAGGATCTGGAGCTCATGAGACAGGCCAAAAGGGCAGTCAGCAAACGCGGACGCCCAGCGGAGTGAAGGCAAGAGGTAGCGCCACTGACAGTGAGATCAGCGACGAAGAAGATGACGCGCAGCGCCCACCATGGAGCCCACCTGGCAAGCGAGTTCCAGAGCAAGCAGGAACTAGGGGTGACAACAAGATGGCAACACAATCCACCTCCCTCACCCAAATGGTGCCATTCCTGGCGAAAAGCGGGGAACCGGATATGCAGTGGGAGGAGTGGAAAAGGTACTTCCTCAACTACCTAGAGGCCTTAGAGGAAGAAGGCGAGGCGCAATTCTCGAGTCAGAGGAGGAAGAAAATATTGTTGCACAACCTAGGTCCCGAAGGGATCAGAGTATAGGATAACATAGTCAAGGTCACAAGAGATGCGGCAGACACAGACGTTTTTCATCCACGCCATTGCAGACTTGGATGCACATTACAGGCCAGTAGTTTGCGTAGCCATAGACCGACACAACTTCTTTCAGAGGAAGCAAAAGGGAGGAGAATCAGTGGATGAATACGTAGTGGCGTTACAAAAGTTGGCTTTGACATGCAAGTTCGGCACGCTGCATGATGACTTTATAGGGGACCAGATTATCATGCACACGTCCAGCACTCACATTCAGGAGAAATTGTGGGTCAATGGTGACACTCCCTTGAAAGAGGTATGGGCCATGGTGAAAAAGGCAGAGATGTCAAAGAGGTGCGCGCAAGCGGCCCGGAAAGAGACAGGAGGCACACAGGCGGTGTGCAGGATAACCACACCAGGAAGGAACGAGAGAGGGGGGTCAAGGGACCAACAAAGAGGTAAAGATGGAAAACGAACACCCCAAACCAGCCATGCTGACCAGAGGACAAACAGGAGTAGGCGGCCGAGTTGTTATAGATGTGGCAGCACATCGCATCTGGGGAATGGCAAAGCGTGCCCCGCATTCAGGGCTAAATGCTCATTCTGTAGTGTGTTCGGGCACTAAGAGAAGGTGTGCCGCCGGAAACCCGGAGAAGCCATGATAAAATATGTGGACCAGGAACAACAAGGAGAGGTATAGGACCAGGGAGAAGAAGAGGACCTGAAAGAAATACTCTACATCGACGTGAAAGTACTAGAGATGGAAGGGGAAGAGATGGACAAACCCAAGCTAACAATGAGCATAGGAGGTGTATCGATGGAAATGATCGCAGATAGTGGAGCACCCATCTCCATAATCCAGAGGAAGGTCTGGGAAGAGAAGTTTGGGGCCCAAAGAGAAGAAGAATTGCAACCAATGGATGTGAGGCCAGTAACATACACTGGACAGAGGATTCCAATGTTAGGATACTGCCCTCTATTGTTTGAGTTCAGAGGAAGCCAGGCGCACTGCAAACTATACATCGCAGAAAAGGGGCCATCAGTGCTCAGCTGGAAGGACCAAGGTGCACTAGGCATACTGTTGAATCCCGGAGGAACTGAGAAGATCTTGCTAATGGACTTGGAAGGGGAGGACAAAGAAGGGGCCTGGCATAAAGCTTACCCCTAGGTCTTTAACGGACAAATAGGAGAGCTGATCAAGTACAGATACCTCATAAAGCTGAAAGAAGGAGCAGTCCCTGTCGTCCACAAGGTGAGGAACTTCCCGTTCCGGTGCAGAGAAGCAGTTCAGGCAGAACTAGACAGACTCGAAAGGGAAGGGGTCATAAGGGCCATCGAGAGTGCGGAATGGCTTTCGCCTCTGGTGGTAGCACAGAAACCCAACGGAAAAAGTGAGGCTATGTGTCGACCTCAGAGAACTAAAAAAAAACATCATGGTTGACAAGTTCCCATTACCTCGCATCAGTGAGATGTTGGCTAAGACCAAAGGCAAACGGTGGTTTTCCACAATTGACTTGTCATCTGCCTACCACCAAGTCAAGTTGCAACCTTCATGCACCCACCTCACGTCGTTCATAACCCCTTTCGGCTGTTACGAGTTCGTAAGGATGCCGTTTGGCCTGGCCTCAGCGGCCGCGGTATTCCAAAAACTTATGCACAAGCTATTCAGGAGAGAAAAAGAGGTCCAGTTCTTCCAGGACGACATTCTGGTCATGGGAGGAACTAAAACGGAACACGATGAGAAGCTGCATATGGTACTACACACCCTGCAAGAAAATGGATTGACGGCGGAATGGTCTAAATGCAAGTTCGGGGTGCAATCAGTCACGTACCTGGGACATGAAGTGAGTGGAAAGGGGATTGAACCCAAAAGAACAAACATGCATGCCATCATGGGCGCACCAACCCCGAGCAAGAAGGAGGACGTCAGGTAATTTCTGGGAATGGCTGAATTTTACAGCAAATTCATTCCACACTTTGCCACAAAAACCCATCACTTAAGGCAACTTTTGAAGGAAAGGAATGGATTTCAGTGGAACCAGGAGGAACAAGAGGAGTTTGAGATGTTGAAAAGAGAGATGAGCATAGCCATTCCTCTCAAGGGGTTTGATCCCGATGCTAATTCTATATTGACGACAGACGCTAGTGACCGAGGTCTGGGAGCAGTGCTAATGCAGCAGTCGGAGAGTGGAGAGACATCCACAGTATGTTTTGCCTCCAGATCTTTGGCACCCAACGAGGAGAAGTTTAGCGTCATAGAGAAAGAGATGCTGGTTGTCGTATGGGCAATGGAGAGATTTAGACAGTACCTATGGGGTGCAAAATTCTTGGTGAGGACGGACCACAAACCTTTGATCAAGGTGCTGACGTCCAGCGGACATGCACACGCCACTCCAAGAATTGCCAAAATGACACTGCGCCTGTTGGATTTTTTATATGCAGTTGAACATATACCAGGGCCACAGAACAAAGTAGCCGATTTTTTGAGTCGGGCGGCGGCCATGGAGGAAGCGAACGAACACGTGCACCCACAGTGGGAAGGATACATAGTGGCCACTGTCCAGGACATGGAAATAGTAAATAGTGCACATGACTGGGAGGAAGCCTACAAGGCAGATGAAGACATGGAAGTGATCAAGGGATATGTCACCCACGGATGGCCAGAAAAGAGACACCTGAAGGAGGCACTAAGACGGTACTGGGAAGTGAGAGATGAGCTATCTCTGGCAGAGAACCCGGTATTTCTTCTGAGAGGCAACAAGGTAGTCCCACCGCAAGGAATAATCGAACACCTGATGGCACTCCTGCATGAGGGGCACCAGGGAATCACCAAAACCAAGGCCCTGGCAAGGCAGGCGTACTGGTGGCCGGCCATAGACGCCCAAGTCGAGAGATATGTAAGAGCATGTGAGTCATGTGCTAAGGCCGACAAATCTCAGAGCATCATGAGACCGGCATTAGGATAGTTTCCAGTGCCGGAAGGACCATGGGAAATGGTGTTGGTGGACATCATGGGACCAGTGCTCAACAAGGATGGAGTGCAGAAGTACGCAATCATCACCGTTGACAGGTACTCCAAATGGCCTGAAGTAGCCATCGAAGAGAAGGTGGACACAGAAGCAGTGATAGACTTTCTGCGCGACGTCTTCATCAGGGAAGGAATTCCTAAGACCATTACCTGCGACAACGGACCGCAGTTCATATCTGCTAAGTGGGAAGAGTTCACTGCCAGAAATGGCATCGAGGTAAATCACACCCCCATCTATCACCCGGCAGGCAATGGCCAGGTTGAACGCTTCAACCGGGTGATAATGGGCACCATACAAGCGGCCATTGATGATGGACTGGACTGGGAGAGAGAGTTATTGAAAATGCTATGGGCCTACCGAATAACCCCGGGGAGCACGGGGTACAGCCCGTTCAAAGTGTTGAGAGGAAGAGATGCCTTCACGAAGGACAACATGGCTTGGAAAAAACTGGTGGTGCAAAGTAAGTGGTCACCGGCGGTGGTCAGAAAGAACTTAGAGAGGGCACGAGACGTATACACTGAACATTTTAACAAGAGACGCAATGTGCAAGGACTGGAGTTGGAGAAAGGCGACTGGGTCAAGGTAAAATCTCCCATCTTAAAAAGGAAAGTGGAAAGCAAGTTCTCACCGCCCCTACGAGTAACTGAGCCGTATGCCCGGTCGGCCTTGCTCAGCGACGGCAAAGTGTGGTCACAGGATAGAATGGCGAAATGCAGCAAGATCCTGAAGTGGGGATCAGAGGTGGAGGAGGACACAGTGAATGTATACGAGGGAGAAAGAGAAAGTAACGGAAGATATGAGGGAAGTGTAGAAGAAGGAAGGGGGCAAGTAGGAGAGAGCAGTAAGGAAGGAAATGGAGAATACAGAGCAGAGGAAGGAACAGAAGGCGGGAGCAAGGAAAGATCAGACAAGGAGGTGATGGAAAATGCAGAGGAAGGAGCAATGGAGAGGTGCAGAGCGGAAATGTAGGAGACGGAGTGAGGAAGACGAGAGCCGGTAGGACAGTAAAGGTCCCGGTAAAGTTCAGAGACTTTGAAATGGACTACAAGTAAGGACTAGAATTTTGTTTGTCATTGCATAAAAGGGGGGAGATATGTGGTGACGGTCTAGCGTCACCAGCACAGGAAACGGAAGGGCGGGACCGGAAGCAGAAGGCGGCTATCTAAGGTCATTGGCGCCGACCGCGGGAGAAGGGTGAAAAGCTGTTCCCGGCGCTCCGGCAATTAAACAAGTTAAACTTCACGAATGAGTCTGTGGTTATTGGGGGCCTCTACATGAAGTACAGTAAGGCAGTAAAACAAAAACGCACCTGGTCGCTGAAGCGTAGGAGCGTTAAAAGCACTGCATGTAGGCGGAAAACGCCACCAATCCAGCACCGCTGCACCTCAAACAGTCAGCGCAGGAGCGGCGGTGCAAAAGCATTTAAAGATGCCGGGCAAAGTGGACAGACAGCTGCCCCCATCGCTCAGTGCGGGAGCAATGGCAAACAAAACGGCCCCCCCCAAATCAAACTACAGTTTTACAAAAATAGGAGGGCTGCGGCGGCTGTAAGCAAACGGGGACGCTAGAGCAGACCGCGGAAATAACAGAAAATCATACATTACCGAGACCGGATAAACGATTACCGACCTCATTCAGATGGTGGGTGTTTTGCAGGAACACAGAAAAAAAAACAGGATGTTTCCTGTGTTGGTCCCAACCCTTATTGGCCAGGTGACATGTACTTCCTGTCAGGCGGCCATATTGGGTGAGGACCTTTTACATTTATGGGTAAATGCTGTGTCTGGAACACGGGGTGCTCCTAAGTGACTGTGACGAGGAAGACAGACGAGGATAGTTATGGTGAAAGGCACACCTGTTTCAAATAAATGACAAAGATTCTTCATTTTTCCCTGGCGTGTCACTAATATTATTGGTGATAAGCCACCCCTTACAAATATATGTTACAAAGATTCTCCTATTTTTTGAGACGTGTCTTCTCTACCTCTTCGTTGATACGCACATTCTATTGTGGTGCAATAAAATATAATAACCTTATTGCGTTATGTGCCTCAGCCTTTGGCAGTTCCATCAGTTTCTGAGGCATGTCACAAAACTGCTTGTTTTTCGTTGATATAAACACCTTTAACTTAAGTACTTCGAAGGATAATAGTATCTCTGCCTCAAAAATTACATATATACCTTTTTACTTATTTTTGGCTTTCCTTCTCTTTCTTTTGGGCCATATTGAGTGTTGTATTTAGTATCAATGGCGCTAGCATGGCATAACCTGCACCCTTCCTAAATGAGTTCGGAGAGTCTAACACCGCATGGAAGGACTGGGTAAAAATCTTCCAATCCTACTCGATAGGCATTGGAGGGGAAAAGTTCAGTCCTATAAGGAAACCACACCTATTGCTTCATAAACTAGGTACACCTGCAGGAAAGATATTTGACACTCTACCAGATCCAATACAAGGTCGTAATACCGAAGATGATGATAATGATGTATATAAAGTTTGCTTGCTTACATTTTTACTAGAGTACATGGTTTCTAATCATGGATTGTGTTTTTATTAGCACAGATGCTCGATTGTGACATTCTAAGTGTGAACGGCGCACTTCCTGAAGGCCACTGCGTCCCTGGGAGAGGGTCTGGTTTGTAACCAGCGCGCACATCCCCTCTCGTGAGACGGGGCAGAGCGCAGGTCTGCAGGAAACCTCAGCCCATTTCTCGTACATAGCTCATTTGTTGTGTCATTGGGTCAGGGGGTCTAAAAATGTAGATTTAGGGAATGCCCTAAGATACGTAACAATGCTTAGGGGTTTTTACCTGCAGACGGCTGGTTTTGCAGCTCTAAAGTTTAACTTGCTCCTGACACTGCATGGACCAGGACCCTTCTCACATGCTGCAGTTCCTCCCTCCAGCCCCTTATAGCTGCCTCTTTTACAGCTCTAAGGATGAACCTGCTTCTGAGACTGCATAGTGCAGGGCTCCTCCCACATGCTGCAGCTTCTACCTCCAACCTCCTATAGCTGCCTCTTTTTCCTATATTACAGCTCATAAAGGGCTCAATCTTTAAGAGAGTTGAAAGTGGCTTGGAACCAAACTGTGGGACGATTGGACTCTGAGACTTCCTCTGTTTGGGCGGGGGGATGGAAGCCAATATTTGAGGACAAACATGTGAGACGACTGGCCACCCTGCAAGGAAGACTCATGTACCCAAGGCCAATCACCACACTCAGAAGGACATCATAACAGGACAGGGAAGGCACTAAGGCTGTGCTGCTCTACCTCACAGGTTCCCAAGCTCTGTGGCAAGGGCTTGCCAGCCAGTTCACTCCAGAGAGTCACCTCACAATGAGGCCCCAGTGCCCACATTGTACGGTGTCCGTCTGAGCTAGCAGGCCTCAGGGTGTGTGAGACCCAGGGACCAGAATACCAGACACATTGTGGCATTAGCATGGTTTCTGGGCCCTAAAGGGTCACTGTGAGGCATGACCCAGCCCCCAAGAAAGGATGGTATATATATATATATATATATATATATATATATATATATATATATATATATATATATATATATATATATATATATATATATATAATGTTTTCCGTTATCTTTGTGAGCCATTCAGCACTTTATAAATGGCATAGTGCTTTGTATCTCTTGTAGAAGAATGTTACCTCAATTCTACAAGGTAGACCTTTTGGAAGGTCACGTATCCCCCCCCCCATCCACACAGGAGGGCTCATGTACTTTTTTATGGTCTACTTTTGGCACTGAAAGCTTCCAGGAGCTATCCATTTGTTTTGCTTTCCCTTTCCATGGTGACATGCATTGGAGCTGGTGAGCCCTGAGGTATGGGAAAGAGGCGGTGGCTGTAGCGCGGGCCCGTGTGTCTGTATGTTTCTAGGTCCATGGATGGATTTGTTGTTAATGACGTCAGAGGGAGACTTCTCAGCTGGTGCCTTCCTCTTCTTCTTTCACTGATCATCTAATTGAGAAGAGGTCTGTGGTGCCACATTGTTTTGGAGTGACTGTTTGAACAATTTCTCATGTGCCTCCCCTCGCTGGGTATTCGCCACCACATTTAACTATGAACTAAAGGTTCTCAAGGCAGGAGTTGGAGTCACTTCTCTTGGCCTTGACTCTCCAACACAGTAAAGGCAGAAATGTGTTTGGGACATGAAATACTCTGGGTGCTTATTGTTTAGGGTTGATGTGTGTGTGTGTGTGTGTGTGTGTGTGTGTGTGCTTGGATTGTGTGCTGTAGGACCTTTTGCAAACAGACACTTTAGGTACAATGCCTGAGATATTTTTGGGATTGCTTTTTTCTTTATATTTTCTTGTATTTCTGCTGTAAAATATCCCATTTAGATAACGTTTTTTGCAAGCAAAAATAGTAGTAAACGTGTGTTTTAAAACTCACCAAACTCTTCTTGCCGGGGAAAACCTCCCCCGGCCACTCCCTCACCCAACACCCACCTCTTTCAGTTCAGGCTCGCTCGTGTTTTACACTTGTCCAAAACTTACACCAACCACTTTTAAAAAATCCACCAGCCACCACTGACACCAGCCAGCCTAAACATGTGCTGGAGAACATGTCTTATAAAAGCACATCCAGGGCTCGCTTTGTGTGATACGGACACTTGTGTCAATTCCACGGTTGGTGGTCACGGCTTCGCAAGGGAGCCGGCTGAGCCCATCCTGGTGTTCATTATGCACTCATATCTCTAAACCATAGACTTCATCCAGTCTGAATACAAACACAATGATCCTATAATAAGTGACAGGCTCTCACAGGCGGCTGCTGCAGGCGGTCCCGTTTGCCCAGTGGATTCCATCCCGGCTCTTCCGTAGACCCACCCATGAGTGGTCATCTCTGGAAATGTCCAACAAGAAATTCTGCAGGAAGGAAAAACGATTCAGCGCTGTATTTTTAAAGTTTTCAACAATTTTAGATGGAAAGAACTAAGCAATCAATATGTATATCTAACATGTCTTTCCTCATATAGTGGGAAAGGCTTGAAAACGTATCTAAATAAAGACATTTCACAACAATACTTAATTCCCAGTTTTGTTTTCAGTGAGTTGGGTATCATTTAATGTTATCATTTTTGTGCCACAAGTTATTTCAAAGGTGAGATTTATTGGCTTTGCCCATGCTTGTTCAAGTATTTGATAAAACGGGCAACCAGGAAGATGGGGGAGTACTTACTATTGTGCCATTGCAGCAGCAGGGGGCGCTGTGGAGGAAGAGAGAAGACCCACATGGCAATGGAAGACCACAAGGCGGGAGTGAAGGGAGGGGAAAGTTATGCAGTGTGGTAGTCATGGATCACACTTATCCGTCAAAACATTTCTCTGCCTTGTTCTTTCTAGATAGGCAGTGATAAGCGAGGATTCGGTGATGAATCACCACAAAATGTGTCATTTTAGTTTGATAATTGTTAGTCCCTGAACATGGCTGCCAAGTTTTCAGATTGCTATGGGTGACATTTCCATAATTTCAGTGAAATTATGAGTGACATTTCAACAACTATGAGTGACACTATCTCATGAGCAAAATCAAGTAATGATGACGAGGGAAACAATTCAAATATCAGAAATGTACACCCATTTGAGCAAAGAGAAACTCATAAGTGGATCTTGAAACTGCTGCAATGAACCAGAAATGGAAGGGCACTCTTTGGGGACAGACTGATCGCCTGCAGTTCTCAGTAACAGAGGGTAGGCAGGCACTGCAGCTGTTCAGAAGACGAACCATTGATCTGATCATTCATGACCTGCGCTAGCCTAAATAAGCAAAGTTGATAGCATAGCAAGTGCAACTAGGATATTATACCGTCACTCAGGCAATTCCTGTTTTTGTGAGTCTGGCGACCTAGAGCTGCGGCAACAGGCATGC
Organism: Lissotriton vulgaris; assembly: GCF_964263255.1. Classification (NCBI taxonomy): domain Eukaryota; kingdom Metazoa; phylum Chordata; class Amphibia; order Caudata; family Salamandridae; genus Lissotriton; species Lissotriton vulgaris. The sequence goes on along the minus strand of NC_141691.1, from coordinate 2,101,959,582 downwards.
CCTGTCACACTCTGCAGCCCGGCTGCAGGTCTCCATAGCAGCATAAACTTCACGAGACAGTGTAGGAACTACTTAAATGAATGCAGGGTTTAACAGAAAAAATATACTTCCTTAAACAAGAACACAGGTAGCCATTGTACAGAAAGTGCCCGCCTGGCTTAAAAGGCGACAACTAACACAAATCTTGGGATATATAACGAACACATAAAAAAATACCAGATGACGTCAGATATATAAGGGTTAGCAGTATACTTTAGGGAAACGTTTGTATACTTCAAATTAGGCAGTGCTCTTACGTGAAATGTGTTGAAAGTCATGCCCCATTTGCACGGGATTTATGCAGAAACTACAGTGTCTTTGGTGCTCCTGAAAACATGTTTTACACCTTGAATACTTCCAACTGAGCTATGTATCAGGGCTTATGCTGAAGCTGGAAAGCGCAGCACTGCTACACAAACTACTCACTGTACTGCATTCATGTGGCATGGGCCCTGCTTCAGCCTGTCACTTGGTGGTTAGTGGTGCTACTACAAATAAAAAGACCATGAGTTGACAGTTCACTCTCACTAACTAATAGTGCTGTGCAAGTAAGATTTCTTCTCTCACAGCCACTAGAGAAGTGTTTCTCATCAAATTACACTGACAGGCAGTGCCTGGTCGTGCATCTGCGGGTGCGATGCACATTTTGCTGGTTTTTAAACCTACTCTCGCATGACACCCGCAAATTGTAATTGGACAGGTTTGCATTGTTTAAAATGTAGATGCATGATTTGTTCCTAAACTGAAGTGAACATTTTTCTGTCCTTTAGGCAGGGTTTTTCAGTAGGGGAAGGCACAGCTGATCTACGTTTTCTCCTTCCTTTTAGCAGTGAGGCGGTGTCCTGCGCTGCAATCTATGCTCTTGGGCTGATGGGCGGCTTTCAGTTTTCAATCAAGGGGTTAGATCCTCAATGAGAGCCTTTGACATGTATTTGCTGCCTTTTCAGTGAGATGCTGATTGCTCCTGTTGTAAAGTTGTGCACCACCCACTGCGGGCATCGCCGCATGTGCCTCCATGTTTTCACGCTGCCCTTCCCTGACAGTAAGGTTGAGGATAAAATAAGATGCGCTGCGGCCCTTCCCTCCAACTTGGCTCAATATGAACTGCTGCAGCTGGAGCCCCCTACTGCCCACCGGTGCCTGTTAATAAACTTGCATTGCTATGGAGGAAGTTGAAAATTCCCAACTTTCCCAAGAAAATTTGATTTTACCGCGCTTAATGCCACGGCGTGTGCCCTGGGGTGGTGCCAGGGCCTTCTAGGTTAGGAGGCTGGGCACTCGTCACGTCCTCTTAAGTATCTGTTGACGGAGTTTTGATCACCCTAATTTACAACCTCCCCCCCCCCACACACACCAACAGAGAGGAGGAGCTGTGGCCCATGGATGGAACAGTGCATTAGGGAACGATTGGCTCTCTGTGCCAGAGACCTCGGAAAGCGACGCTGAGACGTTTTAATGCATTGGCAAAGTGGGCTCTTGCCCAGGGCCACAGCCTTCCAGGGGGGGCCCCTGACAGCGTCAGCTCCATTCTCCAGAGTTTTGCCCTAATGACCTTGAATATTTCTTAAACAGATTGTTTGAAATACTGTTTTCCTTTTATCTTCTTTTTATGTACCTGATGTGTGAGAGTCTAGTACAGCCATTTTGTAGAGAAATGTTGTGTTTAAGTTTCATGCAATATACATTAAAAAAGAGTTTCTATTACATCAAAACAAGGCCTGAAATAGGAGGGCATCACAGAGATTTTTTGCAGTAATATTGGTGAGCTGCTGCTGTGTTACAATATTGAAAACACACATAACCATCCCTGAATATTAGATGTAAACACATTTTGGGCCTTATTTAATGAGAAGTGAGGCATCGCTGTGTGAAAACAGGGATGCGTCACTTCTTAGTGCTCCCTCCTTGCAACATGATGGATGCCTCATATTTACTGTATGACGCTTCATGTTGCAAGGAGTTACTAAGACGTCAGCATTTCTGACATATTTGTAGGCGCAAAAGTGATGCATTGCTAGGTTGTGTCTGAAAATAGACACAACTCCAGCAATATGTCCTTTCACATGGGCCAAGCCCCATGTGAAAGGGCCTACATTAGTTTTTTGCCTTCTGAGAGGCAGGAGTAAGATATTGATGCAATGGCTTCCTGGAAGTGGCGCACTGAGTTCTCCTAGATTTCAATGCACCACTTCTACGAGGCTTTTTGCGGTGGAACACCCAGCCTGCATACATTATACCTGGTGCATGTATTATTAGTATTATTATTCAAATTTTTTACGCAGCCGGTGCGTCGCAAAAAGTGACGCACTGGAGGCAAAAAAATGAAGCAAGGCCTCATAAATAAGGCCCTTAGAATTTGCACGAGTGTTCCTTTGCATTGTCAGGGACCTAATAAAATGAAATGAAATAGTGTATTTAATAAAGCGCGCAGCTACTCAGACTAGAGTGTCCTGTCACGTGACAGTGGGAGAAAAATGTGCGTAAAAGACCTATCAGTTAATAAAAAGCCAGGTTTTTAATTTCTTCCTGAAAGAGAGTAGGTCTGTTGTTAGTCCCAGAGACTCAGGGAGTCTATTCCACAATTTTTCACCTAGAAAGCTGATGGGTCTACCTCCAGTGTGGGCCCAGCATATTTAAGGCATGATGGCCAGGTTGGCAATGAAAGATCTTAGGGGTCTATTTGTTGTGTAGTGATTATCGTGCCTATTTAGGTAGCCAGCTCCTAAGCCGTGGAAAGCTGCAAAGAAGATGGTCATTGCTTTGAGGATGATCTGTTCTTTTATGCGGAGCCAGAGTAGCCACTTAAGAATAGGGCTCATACTAGATGTGGGTTTAGTTCTCATGATGGCTCTGGCCGCTGCGTTTTGTACCACTTGTAGCCACAGGATAAAGGATTTGGGAAGACCGAGGTAAAAGCTGTTGACATAGTCAAGCTTTGATGTCACCGTAGACTGCATCACAATTTTTTCTGCTAACAGTGGCAGGAATTGTTTTTGCATCCAGTGTATGCCAAAACAAGCACCAGTTAGATTTTGGATTTGAAAGCGCATGGAGTGTGTCTTGTCTAAGACAATACCTAAGGTTTTGACTTTCTCTTTTTCCGCGGGCGGGGGTGGCAGATCGTTTGGCCACCAAGAGCCCCAGTCAGGCGTTTCTGGATTACCAAAGAAAACAACTTCAGTTTTGTCAGGATTGCACTTCAGCTGATTGATCTTAAGTCAGTTAAAAACCTTTGTGAGGCAAGACCTAATCATTGCCCTCTCAAAGTTGGTTCCTTTTTTACTTGTAAAAATCAGCTGAGTGTCATCAGCATATGAAATCATTTTGGCACCCTCTTCCTCTACCAGAAACGCAAGGGAGATAGATGGATCTTAAAAAGGGTAAGACTGAGAATGGAGCCCTGTGGGACACCTAAATTCATGTCCGGGACCGGGGGTGAGAAAGAGGGGAGTCAGATGTCCTGAGATCTATTTGCCAAGAAGGATGACATCCATGTTAAGGCCATCCCCCCGGGCCGATGTTAGCAAGTCTCTCCAGAAGCCTCTCATGTGGAACCGTATCGAAGGCCGCCGACAGATTAAGCAGTGTCAGAACAGCCTTGCCTTCCTGGTCCAGTTTACCAGTGAGATATTCAGTCACTTCCAGCAGAGCGGACTCCGTAATGTAGTTAGCCCTAAAACCGAATTGGGACTCATGAAGGAGCTGCCCATCTTCAATGTGTTTTTGGAGGGCCTTGTTCACATGCTTCTCTAATACTTTGGAGAGGGCCGGAAGAAGGGATATTGGCCTGTAGTTGGCAGGCTCCGTCGGTTTGGTGTTAGCCTTTTTTTATCAGTGGAACAATCTTAGCATTCTTCCATAATTTCAGCATGCTGCCCGAGGAGAGGGTGTATACTACAGAGGCAACCCAATTCACCCATAGGCCTCTGGGTATATAGTACAATCATAAAAAGAAAATAAAGCCTACGGAATAGTTGTATGTCCATCTAATTTCCTAAGACTGGATACCATGAATTATCCATTCTCTGAAAAATCTTTTTTCACAGGACTTAATCCAAAAGGGTTATATGTGTGGAGTTTCTCCAATATGACAAGCCATTTAAACACAAATACTCTATATGTATGTGGTTTAAGTATTTCTTTTAATTAAACCATGCTTCTTCATAAAGTATTATTATCTCACATTTAACACAAATATACACACTTTGTACATATATACAAAACAAACAAGACTAGTACATTTACACTTATATACAAATTGCTTTGAACCAAATTTAGAGTTCTTTTGCCCAACTTATTTTGAAAAAAAAGGATGTTTATCTACAGTATCTCCCACAAAATTCCTTATTTACAGATCACCAAGACAAAACAAAAGGAGTGTCCAAGGTTAGAAACGTTTAACCTCTCTCTCTCTGACACTACTAAATCCTTATTTTGTCATCCAAGTTCAAAAACCTTTTTTGTGTTGGTGCCTTCAACAAAACTGTGTCGACGCGTTTCAGCCTCTCATCAATCCAGGCCTCATAAGGACTTAACGGGCAAACATAATGCATACCTAAAAAAATCAAACATCTAAATGTACATTCTATATACATCTTCGGGGATAACATTCTAAATATCTGTGCACATATATATCTACAAACCTATTGTACCATAATCAGTGTGATATTTCTCGAGGTGGGTGACATCAAAAATATCTTAAATTGTGAACACCTTAAAGTGTGTACAAAAAATAAATTAAATTAAAATAAACTAGAACTTAAAACCTATACCAAGAACCCAGGATCTAGGTGCAAAGCCTTCTAAATTCACCTACATGCAATCACCACTTCCAAGTCGTGTCCATATATGGAAAGGAGGGTACGTACATTTGAAGTATGAGCAGGAAAGCGTGTAGAACACAAGTCTCTTCCGGTGGCTCTTTAAATCTTTATACAATAAATAAAACCAACAATCACTAAGCCAAAGCGAAAACAAAGGGGGCTTAGAGTTATCCATACAAACAGGTCGGGCTGACCTTACAGCAATGGACGCCACAATTAAGAACCAAATCGGCATGTTAATCCATTCTGTGCATTCCTACGACAAACAGGAAACTCAATAACTCTCAAGGCGCAGACTACCGATATAGTTAAAAAAATCTTCTTAAAAGAATCTGGACGCGTCCAAACTAAAGAGATCAAATACCTTAAGGTGGATCCTTAGTAAAGAAGGGGAGAAATCCTATCCGTTCGCTGCCGCCATACAAACAAGTCGGGAGCTCAACCACCAGTGTCGACATAAGCTGCGTTCCTTCCGAGGTAACAAGAGACAACGGACTACCAAGTACTCAGGGTTCCCAAATATCGCGATGTTACACGTGCCAACGCGCATAGAAATAGACAACTTATTGCTGGAGAGGCTTAAGACATAGTGCTATAGAGGCAATCTACTCCTCTATAAGTGCCCAATGACTAGACCAGGTTAGAGATAGGAGCACCCAATTAATTCTCAATATTCTCAACCAAAGTCACTAACCAATTACTAGGAAAAATAAAAGCTAAAAGGAAACAATAAATAAGGAAGATCACCTTATACCCCCATGTGATGCCGCACCTCTCACAATCTAATAGTACAGAACCAGTAGTCTGATTAATAGTAGAAATTATTTCCAACAGATTCACAGATGAAATATATACTGAGAATCACACATATATCTATCTATCTCTAGCAGACTCTTAATTAAGTATCATGACCTGATGCAAAACATGGATTATTTTCTTTTTTCTTATTTCTTATTCCAAAAATGCCCACATCTCATCTCTGTCATTCAGACCTGTTCTCGCTGTATTATACTTCTCAATTAGTCTTGGCTCCAACCGGTTAATTCTGGTTTCTACCTCTCCTTTATTAGAGTTTGTTACAGTACATAATACAGTCCATTCTATATCAGTTTCTGAGCTATATCTTTGATAATGCAATACCCGATGAGAGGGAAGCATTAAAGAGCTAGTTTACCGTGGGGTTTATGGTGGGAGCTAATAGGTTCCGGATATTCACTGGACATGGGTCGGTAGGAGAGCCAAACTTAATGCTTTGGAGAAGGGTAAGTGTCTCTTCAAGCTGAAACACAGGGAAAGTTAGTAAAGATGGAGGATCCAAGAGGTGAAATTTGCTATTAGAAATAAGGTAGAAGGTCAGTTCTTCCTCTGAGATGTTTGTTGGATCACAGAGATTTTTTTGAGGAAGAATTTAGCTATTAGCTTGGCCATTCTTCTGTGCATGCTCCTTCTTTGTGCTGGCTTCGGTGCGGTAAAGGATTTAACTATGCTAAAGATTTCCTTACTCATATTTTGAGCATTTTCTATCTTGGTTTGAAAGAAGTTTTTCTTGGCTGCCTTCACGAGAATGTAATGAGCTTTTAAGGTGTCTTTATACACCTTCCTGTCCTCAGGTAGATCAGATTTACGCCATTTCCATTCCATTTTTCTACAATTTCTTTTGCTAGAACTGAAGGAATCGTTAAACCATGGAGCTGGTGGGGCCGACCTCTTTGAGGAGCGGGAAACAACAACCGGTACCACTGCACCAATGTTGGTTCGGAGCCTTGACTCTATTGAGAGGGCGTCTGAGTCGGGACAGCCAGACAACTCCGGTGAGGAACGACCGAGGGCATCTGCTAACATCGGGATGGGTATTTTATCGAATGCTCTGTAATTAAGGGATCCTCTGCCCTGCGTTAGCCCGAGGGCCTGTGGCAGGGTTGAGAATGACACATTTTAATAGGAGGTGGTCAGACCAGGTAATGGGAAGAGGTAGGCTTACTGATATGTCAAAGTTGTGAAAGATTTGGTCTAGGGTATGGCCCTTCTCATGGGTGGCCAAAAAATAGATGGAAACATGTTGCAGGCCTGCAGCATGTCCATCAAGGACATTGTTTGAGGGTATTTTCCATTGTCCATATGTATATTGAAATCTCCCAGAATGAGGCAGTTTTTGCATTTTAAGTCCAGGGAGGTGGTGGCTGTATTAAGCGAAGTAATACAATTTCCATTGCACCGGGAGGTCTGTAAATCAGAAAACTAGCGATGCTATCATGGGGGGGGATAAGGTACAGTGGAAGCCTAAGGATTCTGCACCCTTGATGTTTTCCATTGGAATGGGAGAGCAATCAAGTTTTTGTTTGTAAATTATGGCAACACCGTCCCCCCTTCCCACTCGGTCAGTCCCTCCGAAGGATTTTATAACCCATAAGGTTGGCCGAGGTGATAGTAGGGTTGGAGGCTTTAGACAGCCAGGTCTCAGTGAGAAATAAAAGATCAGGCTGTTCGTCTAAAATTAGGTCATAAATGTGTGGTTCATGCTTTTGCATAGAGCAACAATTTAAAAGGGTGGCCTTTAAGTCCCCTGTTTTCTTATTTGCGTCGGAGGTTCTTGGGTTCGAGCTTCCTGGGCAGTTGCACTCATTGCATCGAAAGCCTTCCTCCAAGCTCGGATCAGTCGCTGTACACTGACATAATGGTAGCCCCCTAAGGCTAAGCAGTTTTTCCCTATTGTAATATAGTCGAAGAAACTCACCGGAGGGGAACTGGGCAGCATAGACGGTGCTGGACGCCTCCAAGACACTGACGGGCGCAGAGGGGCTTGCCTTTGGTGCTTCAGGGGCGCGCCCGCTGGGCGTGTCCATTTGCATCGGGAATGTATAGGCTACTGCCTATGATGCAGGCTAGATCACTAATGCAGCTGAGGAAGTGGAAACTGCGTGGGCGGAACTGAGGAGCCTGATAGTAGCCCCAGCTCTCCGCTCAATCGGTGTATCAGCCGCGGCGGACCAGGACTGGAGGAAAAAGCGAGATGCGAATCAGAGCAGCTAAGGAGGTTGTAGGCAAACAGAATAAAGTAAAGTCTAAGTGTGCGCAGGTAGGAGAAATTGTTAAATAGCACAGAGTAATTCAGCCACACATATACAATTTAAAAAGTATTAAAAACCTAGTAAAAGGACAGGAAACACTAAATCCTACCGCTGTAAGCTACGCGTGTCAATTTACATCTGGAATATATAGGCTAATGCCTATGTTGCAAACTGGATTGCTAATGTAGCTGAGGAAGCGGACACAGCATGGGAAACAGGGGCTCAAATTGGACCATGAATTCAAAAATGTTCTGAACAGGGGGCTTCAAAATATGTTCGGCCCAGGACCCCCAAAATCCTTAAGATGTCCCTGGGGCAACAAGGACTTCTCGGAGAGGCTGAAACTCATTTTCTAACCTGCATGTAGTTTGAAGCAGTGCTCGAAGTGGGAAATAAAAAGTGGGGGAACTGTGGGTGGAGAATCAGGGAGCAGGAATAACCGAAGATTGGATCAGTGGGCTGAGTCAGGGGTGTGGCTAGAAATAGCAAAACATACCAATTTTTAGTACGTTTAGCATTTCACTGACAAGTTACAGCTTATAACGTTATTTAATTAAAACAATGGATAAACATGTTTATTTGAGGTTTAATTCAGGAAAAATCAAACACTTATAGGGAATACAGGTTTATGTAAAGCATGTGAAATATAAGCAGGAACAACATCTTACCTTAACCCTTTCATTGCTGCCGTCGGCCAATGGCCGTCACGAGCACTACCTTTGTAGTGCTGCGCACGCCCGTTGGCCGACACGGCCCTACCCACTCATCAGAACGCCCGCACTGTGGAGGAATTGCTGCAGCCGTTAAGGTGTTAATGCTTTTACTCTCATTGTTCAGAAATCCATGATTATTTTTTGTCTCAAACATTGAGGTCATGAATACAGGGCTCCTCATGTACACATGTGTTAAGCAGGGCTCAGAAGAGAAAGGGACTCTTCAGGAGAATCTAGACTCATGGAAACCCACAAAGGCTCCTTCATATTCATGTCAGCCAGCTAGCTGCTCAATCGTAATATAGCAAAAAGAACAACTGGTGAACAGAATGCAGAACAATATCATACATTCACCCCAGTACAGAGATCTGGGCTTAAATCCATAATTTGTTACCTCACCATGCCATTCCAGTTTGGACCCAGCCATGTGCAAATCAGTCTTGACCCTGCGCTCAATGTGAACAGTCCAGCCCGAACTGCCAGGCCCTATGTATTCAAGTGTCCTTTCATTCAGGAAGTGAACACAAAACAGAACCCACTGAACTATGCACATAAAATATTGCTCTTTGATACGCATGGTACATGTTCTTTGCAGCAGGCATATCCCCTTCTGTGCTACCTTAGATGAGTAAAACAGCCACTAGACAAAACATGCTCCCATCTCTCTCCAGCAGGTACATTGATCATCAAAGTTATCTTGGCACTTGTATTGTTGACCGAAACCTGCTGAATATACAAAGAACTTTGCTGTGTTTTTAAAACTCCTGCACTTGTACAAAAACGGTCCCCCCCAAACTAAACTGACCCCCTACCCTTCCAGTCGCCCTGGAAACGCCTGCTCCTGCCCTTTCACTGCTCCTGTCCAGTCAGTACTCCTGCTCATGCTCGATCAACACTCCTGCTTCGTCAATTCCCCTGCCCACTCCCTTCTCCTGCCCCGTCACTTCTTCTGGCCCGTAACTTCTCCTGGCCCGTCACTTATCCTGCCCTGTTCACTGCTCCTGCCCTGTTCACTGCTCCTGCCCTGTTCACTGCTCCTGCCCTGTTCACTGCTTCTGCCCTGTTCTATGCTCCTGCCCTGTTCAATGCTCCTGCCCCGTTCACCGCCCCTGTCCATTCACTGCTCCTGTCCGTTCACTGCTCCTGCCCGGTCACTGCTCCTGCTCATGCCTAATCACTGCTTCTGCCCGTCACCTCTCCTGCCTTGTCACCTCTCCTGCCCCTTCACCTCTCCTGCCCCATCACCTCTCCTGCCCCGTCACCTCTCCTGCCCGTCACTTCTCCTGCCCGTCACTTCTCCTGCCCATCACTTCTCCTGCCCATAACCTCTTCTTCCCTGTTGCCTCTCCTTCCCTGTCGCCTCTCCCACCCTGTTGCCTCTCCTTCCCTGTCGCCTCTCCTTCCCTGGCACCTCTCCTTCCCTGGCGCCTCTCATGCCCTGTCGCCTCTCCTGCCCTGTCCCTTTTTCTGTCCCGTCACTTCTCATATCCTGTCACTGCTTCTGCCCCGTTCACTGCTCCTGCCCCGCCACTTCTGCCCTGTTCACCACTCCTGCCCCGTTCACTGCTCCTGCCCCGTTCACTGCTCCTGCCCCGTTCACTGCTCCTGCCCCGTTCACTGCTCCTGCCCCGTTCACTGCTCCTGCCCTGTTCACCACTCCTGCCCGGTTACCGCTGTTACTCATGCCTAATCACTGCTCCTGCCCCATCACCTCTCCTGCCCCATCACCTCTCCTGCCCCGTTACCTCTCCTGCCCTGTCACCTCTCCTGCCCCTTCACCTCTCCTGCCCGGTCACCTCCCGTCACCTGCCCGTCATGTCACCTGCCTGTCATGTCACCTGCCCGTCATGTCACCTACCCATCACTTCTTCTGCCCGGTCACTTCTCCAGCCAGTCACTTCTCCAGCCGTCACTTCTCCAGCCCGTCACTTCTCCAGCCGTCACTTCTCCAGCACTGTCACTTCTCCAGCCGTCACTTCTCCAGCCCGTCACTTCTCCAGCCGTCACTTCTCCAGCCCGTCACTTCTCCAGCCGTCACTTCTCCAGCCCGTCACTTCTCCAGCCGTCACTTCTCCAGCCCTGTCACTTCTCCAGCCCAGTCACTTCTCCTGCCCAGTCACTTCTCCTGCCCAGTCACTTCTCCTGCCCAGTCACTTCTCCTGCCCGGTCACTTCTCTTGCCCGGTCACTTCTCCTGGCCGGTCACCTCTCCTGTCTGGTCACCTCTCCTGCCCTGTTGCTTCTCATTTCCCATCACTTCTCCTGGACCGTCACTTCTCCTGGCCCATCACTTCTCCTGGCCCGTCACTTCTCCAGGCCCGTCACTTCTCCTGTCCTGTCATTTTTTCTGCACCATTGCTTCTGCCCCGTTTACTGCTCCTGCCCCATTCACTGCTGGTGCCCCGTTCACTCCTCCTGCCCCGTTCACTCCTCCTGCCCCGTTCACTGCTCCAGCCCTGTTCACTGCTCCTGCCCCGTTCACTGCTCCTGCCCCGTTCACTACTCCTGCAGTGTTCACTGCTCCTGCCCCGTTCACCGCTCCTACCCAGTTACCACTCCTGCCAAGTTACCACTCCTGCTCATGCCTAATCGCCGCTCCTGCCCCATTACTTCCAATGCTTCGTCACTTCTCCTGGCCCGTCACCTCTCCTGCCCATCACATAACCTGCCTGTCATGTCACCTGCCCGTCCCTTCTTGCGCCCAGTTACCTCTCCTGCCCTGTTGCCTCTCCTTCCCAGTCACTTCTCCTGCCCCATCACTGCTCCTGTCCCATCACTGCTCCTGCCCCGTTCACTGCTCCTGCCCTGTTCACTGCTCCTGCCCAGTTCACTGCTCCTGCCCCGTTCACTGCTCCTGTCCTTTCACCGCTCCTGCCCTGTAACCTCTCCTGCCCCATCACCTCTCCTGCCCTGTCACCTCTCCTGCCCTGTCACCTATTCTGCCCCGTCACTTCTCCTGCCCCGTCACTCCTCCTGCCCCGTCACTTCTCCTGCCCGGTCACCTCTCCTGCCCAGTTACCTCTCCTGCCCAGTCACCTCTCCTTTCCTGTTACCTCTTGTGCCCCGTCACTGCTCCTGGCCCGTCACTTTTCCTGCCCGTTCACTGCTCCTGCCCGTTCACTGCTCTTGTTTGGTCAGCACTCCAGCCCGATCACAGCTCCAGCCCCATCACTTCTCTTGTCCCATCACTTCTCCTGCCCTGTCACTGCTCTTATCTGTTCACTGCCCCTATCCGTTCACTGCTCCTGCCGGTTACCTCTCCTGCCCATTCCTAATCACCGCTCCTGCACCTTCACTTCTCCAGCCCCATCACTTCTCCTGCCCCGTCACCTCTCCTTTCCTGTCACCTCTCTGTCCCATCACTGCTCCTGACACATCACCTCTCCTGCCCCGCCACTTCTCCTATCCGTTACTTCTCCTGCCCGTCACTGCTCCTGCCCGTCACTTCTCCTGTCTGTCACTTCTCCTGCCCTGTCACTTCTCCTGCCCTGTCACTTCTCCTGCCCGTTACTTCTCCTGCCCAGTCACCTCTCCTGCGCTATTACCTCTCCTTTCCTGTCGCCTCTTCTGTCCCGTCACTGCTCCTCCTCAGTTCACTCTGTGTACAACATTGACAAATTACACAAGGTGGCAAATTCCCCACAGTACTCTATTTGAGGAAAGCTCCTCTGTAATCACTAAATCACTAATTCCAATCTCACTTGCACATGACATGCTAAAGGCAGACAGCGGGCGCATTGTCATTCGAACCTCAATCGGAAACTAAAGCATTTTCAATCGGAAACTAAAGCATTTTCAATATTATATACAACAAAGCCATAGTTGTATGAATGTAGTATATTTATCTTTTCCAACCAACAACCTTTGACAAAGCCAATAGTCCTGGCTTGTTGTAGGTGTAATGTTACTTGTTGCATTGTATATGTGGAGGCAATAACAGAAGCAGCAAAATACAAGTCGGGCAGCACATTACGGTGGGCACATATTTTTAGCAGAAATGCTTTAAGCCACATCCTTAATTATATCGGCCACGTCCCTTTGATAGCCCCCCAGTTTTTTCATCCCACTTAAAGCCCTGCCCCAATTGTGCTGTGAGTGATGGAAGTTGCAAAAAACACAGTTGATGGACAGATTGCAGAACAATGTCTTACATTCACCCCAGTACAAAGATCTGGGCCTAAATCCATCGTTTTTTTGCACTCCACACCACCCTAGGTCAGACACTGGCTATATGCAAATCAGCCTTCACCCTGTGCCTCATGGGAACAGTCCAGCCCGAACTACCAAGCCATGTCTTTCCTAGACAGGAATCAAGCATCCAAGGACCGGTTTCTGGCTATCAGCCTTCTTCAGCCTGGATAGCTTGACTCCAGTGATGTGGAGAGCCTGGGACTCACGTCTGAGCATACCCAGCCCACTCGGGGTGAAAATTGCAAAAAACACAGTCGATGGACAGAATGCAGAACAATGTCTTACATTCACCCCAGTACAAAGATCTGGGCCTAAATCCATCCTTTTTTTGCACTCCACACCACCCTAGGTCAGACACTGGCTATATGCAAATCAGCCTTGACCCTGTGCCTCATAGGAACAGTCCAGCCCGAACTACCAAGCCATGTCTTTCCTAGACCGGAATCAAGCATCCAAGGACCAGTTTCTGGCTATCAGCCTTCTTCAGCCTGGATAGCTTGACTCCAGTGATGTGGAGAGCCTGGGACTCACGTCTGAGCATACCCAGCCCACTCGGGGTGAAAATTGCATAAAACACAGTTGATGGACAGAATGCAGAACAATGTCTTACATTCACCCCAGTACAAAGATCTGGGCCTAAATCCATTGTTTTTTTGCACTCCACACCACCCTAGGTCAGACACTGGCTATATGCAAATCAGCCTTGACCCTGTGCCTCATGGGAACAGTCCAGCCCAAACTACCAAGCCATGTCTTTCCTAGACCGAAATCAAGCATCCAAGGACCGGTTTCTGGCTATCAGCCTTCTTCAGCCTGGATAGCTTGACTCCAGTGATGTGGAGAGCCTGGGACTCACGTCTGAGCATACCCAGCCCACTCGGGGTGAAAATTGCAAAAAACACAGTAGATGGACAGAATGCAGAACAATGTCTTACATTCACCCCAGTACAAAGATCTGGGCCTAAATCCATCGTTTTTTTGCATTCCACACCACCCTAGGACAGACACTGGCTATATGCAAATCAGCCTTGACCCTGTGCCTCATGGGAACAGTCCAGCCCGAACTACCAAGCCATGTCTTTCCTAGACTAGAATCAAGCATCCAAGGACCGGTTTCTGGCTATCAGCCTTCTTCAGCCTGGATAGCTTGACTCCAGTGATGTGGAGAGCCTGGGACTCACGTCTGAGCATACCCAGCCCACTCGGGGTGAAAATTGCAAAAAACACAGTTGATGGACAGAATGCAGAACAATGTCTTACATTCACCCCAGTACAAACATCTGGGCCTAAATCCATTGTGAGTGATGGAAGGTCATGAAAAGTTGGTCGTATGGGTGTCAAGGGGGATCATATTGTCAGAGCCACTGTAGCGTCACAACAAGAGATTCCACAGAACACAGGCCCTTTACGTGGAATTACAAAGCTATACTGATCCGCGCTGCTTAACGATTTAAATCAGATATGCAGCCATTGCAGTCTCAGACAAACAAAGTCAGCATAGAGGGAATTGAGACAAATAGTTTTTCTCGGTCTCTTTTGTTTGTACTGGGTTGCCTTCCTGAGGAACAGTGCAAAAAATGTCAGTGCAGTGAAAAAAAAATGTCTCCTTGAGTAACCCTATACATCGAAAAGGCATTTTTTTCAGGCCTTCTCACGTAAGGAAGAGGGCGGGCGCATTGCAATTCGAAAGGGGGTAATCAGCCTCAATCGGAATGACAATGGGCCTGGCCTCAGCCTGTGAGAGCTCAATGAGGGGCTGCTGCAGCCTCTGGAGTTCAACAGAGAAGTGCGAGCAGCCCCTGAAAGCTAAAAGAACAAAGTTATCGTTTTTATTAAGAAGACTATTCTTGCCGTCCCGGGATGCTTTTTTGAAAGTAAGAAGTAGGGGAACGGACTGGAATAATTTTTAGAAGTAGGGGCACGCCGTGCCCTTACGTCCCCGCCCCGCCCACTTCTACCACTGATTTGAAGGCAGGCGCGCTAACAAACAGATCTGCGTTACGACTCACTACCAGTGGGTGTTGAGTATCAGAATCTGGACTGGACCCAACAAGCCTTGGCAACAGCAACTCACGCAAGATGACAAGATTGGCTTCGGTTCAGACCAGCAAAGTCTGGGGGACGCCTCCTTTGAAGGGGAGTCAGAGCACGTCTGGAGCAACCAGGAAAGCTCAGGAAATAAAGGATTGGCCTTTGTGGGGGCTCACTAGCCAACGGACTAGGAACCGCAAAGGGACCTCAAGCTGCAGTGAAGAAAGGGGACTCACGGTTCACTTGTGGAGTGCTGGCCTCTGTATTTTGAAGCAAAAGTTGCCCGGGGTAGGGGCTTCAAATACCCCAATGCACAATTTCAGGATACCTCGGGAAGTAGGTGCAGGTGCAAAAATGCTGGATGTCCAGGAGTTCCGGTCCCACGACTCTCGTGTCAGCTACGGGTCTCAGCTTTGCTGGGAACTTGGGTCAGCTTCAGAGATGTCTGGAAATCCATGTCCTGTGTAACAGATTCTTCAGGATCTGGCAGGAGCTTCGAAAATGCAGACCAGCAAAGATGCTTTTGTTTCCTTTTTGAACAGGGTGGTCACTCGTTGACCACAAGGGAGATTTCTTCCATCTTCCAGTCGATATGGAATGTCCAAGGTCCAAGATATATGTTGCAGAGTTTCGTCCAGGGTAATCTAAAGTCCTAGGGACTGGGATCCTATTCTTATAGCAAGTTTAGGGGTTGGACTAACTCTAAGGTCCCTCCTATGGGTGGACCTGGGGAGGGGGTGGTTACACCCCTTCCCCTTTGTTCAGTATTGCGCCGGAGCTTGGGCTGAGTGCCCCAGCAACCACTTTGAACTGGGAAATGCATGGAGAACCTTGTGTGCCCCAGGCAGTGTCTGAAAAGCATTCACTGAACGCAACCCACCCTGCCCCAATACACTAAAGCGTGCTAGCACCTCCCTGGATAGGAAACCTATTGTCCAGGCCTCCCCTGCCGGAGTTTCATCCAGCAGCAGGAGGGCAGAGTCGTGTCTGTGGCAGCAGCATCCATTTTGTGATGCTGGGGCTCTGTTTAACTTTAACCAGATGTACCAGTATTTACATGTCTTCTCCCTCTTAGACGGGTGGAATGCTACCCTCACCACCAGGACTGGTGGAGGGGGTGGGGGGTAGTATTCCAAAGTGTTTGACACCTTACACAACATGTTTTGATAAAGCCAATCCAAAGTTAGCATTAACCGCGAGGATTATAGTGCACCTAAGAGTATATGGTATGGCTATATCATAAAAAGGCTATAAAGAGATGGTTCCGAAAGCAGCAGAGGGGTTCAGCTCATGCTAGGGCACCCTCTCACACAAAACCAAGCACTCTGCCTTCAGGATTGTCAAGGCCTGCCAAAGGAGTGACTTATATGTTACTATGTGTCTATATGTGAAGGTAGATATAGGTATACTATATCTAAGTAAGGGGTGCTTCACCACCTTAGCCAGGCTGCATGTGCAGACCTGTGGTTTCAGTTTGGAAGGCTTGCGAGGGATGGCACAATACATGCTTCAGCCCCTGGTAGACCTCTGGGGTGCCTATGCCCTGGGTACCTAAGGTACCATATACAGGGATTCATAAAGGTGACCCAGTAACCAATGTGGTATGTACCTAAAGTACATGGCATCAATTTAGAGAGAGAACTGCTAGGCTGTGGGCCTGAGTAGCAGGGCCACAGCCATACTACAGTCGAAAAACCAGTGAAACACAGCAAAAAGTGAGGGAAACCATAGGAAGAAGACCCTACTCTCCTACAGATGGTACATAAATAAGACAATTCTGGCAAGATTGCAAGTTGGGGTGTTTGTCTTCCCTTGTATAGTTAACAGCTGGACTTCCAATGCCAATAAACTTAATTTCACACCATACACTTTTATTTGTAAAGCAACACATATATCACAAGGTCATTGCTAGATAGTGTATGCAAAATGTAAAGCTATATATGTTTTAAGATGTTGTTTTTGGGAACAGCATAGATAAAGAGATGTTTATTGACTCCACAAACCTGTTTAAATCCCAGGCTAGGGGAGCACCAGCAGGAGGGACAACACATTTTTCATAAAAGGAGCGTGTTCCGCAATGTCCGGTAAAGTGGGATGATGGATAAGCAAGGGGTGAGTAGGTGGGGCAACAAATTGTTACTGCCTAGGGGGGCAAACAAATTATGCAAAGCTTTGAATGCAAGGTAAGAGGTCCTAAATATATTCTTTGTTGTTTCATGTCCTTACCAGATCCTCCTGGGTGTCGAAGAGCGCGAGGGACCCGTTGTGTGAGGAGCAGTACTTCTGGCTCTCGTCCCAATCCCCTTGCTTTCTATATATTGTCGAGAAGTAATAACATCTGTTTCCACTGTAGAGCCAGTCCACGGGGCAGGTCTCTGAACAGGCAGGCGCTGCAACATCTTGTGACAAACAGTGTCCTAAAATCAGGAAATATGAAATAATCAGGAATGACAATGAGAATCAATACATGTAGTGTGTACGCGAACAGCAACATGCAGCACTCGTTTGTAGTATGTGGCCTCTACATGAAGCCATTAGCATGAACAGATAGATATGTTCCAGTTATTCACTGCAGTGAGTCACAGTGCTGCAAATTTGTGAGTGCCCACTCTCCCTGTCTCCTCCTCCCTCCCAGGGCTGGAGACAGGGGAGGGATGGATGAATGTCAGACAGTGATCCGCTGCCTGCCATGGCCTGACACTTACCTTTTGGAAGCTGTGAATGGTCAATCCATCCCAGACTTCCCTGCCTCCTGTATCATCAGGGTCTCTACAAGCCTGAGGAGAGCCATGAATTGACCCTGAGGAAGCAGAGGATTGGTGGATCAAGTGTTGGTGAGACATAAGATCTTTGCCAGGATTGAAATGTTTGTTCCATGACAGAGTCGATGCCATGAATTGTCTGCAGCATGTCTGGTGACGGACAGGTTTTGAAAACTCATATGGACTTGGGATGGTGGGATACCAGATATTTTTAAATATATGGGAAGGGCAGGGGAAGTTAACACATGGGAAACACCTAGGAGAGAGGACATCTGAAGTCCTGAAAAAGGACTGGGAAGGGGTTGATGCATCCTGCTGAAGATGGGTGAGGATGGAAGGACATCAGGGCGCACAAGTGCATGCTTTTTCACTCACTGTGGCACTTTGGTATTAAGGAAGAGGCCACCATCACTTGAATAGTCCTCTCTGTAATACAGATTGTGGTGGTGCACGTGCAGCACTGATTCAAACTCAAACGGACAGTTCCTCATTTGCATTGAGGTATAGGTGAGGATCTGGGTCAGAACCTGGGGCTTGAGCCACCTGGACAGTAGTTGTCAGGGTGGGATGTAGCGTGTTGATCAGCGGGACAGTTTCTGGCTGCTATTCGCTGCACCATCACTTGCTCGCAATAAACTTTTGGAATCTCACCCGTGAGCTGTGGTTATGGAAGACGTTTTAGAGGAGACGAGTGGAGATGGCCCGAGGACCGGCAGAGCAGATGTTTACGATTTGCACCCTCATCTCGGGAGTGAAACACAGTGAGGGTGATCGCAGTGCTGCAGGAACAGTTATTCCTGGTTCCTGGATTGTAGGAATTGATGACGTCAGATGGAGCCACAGGAGCCGGTTGTGCAACAGAAGCCATTTGTGGTCCTTTTCACATCTTTGGTTGGCCGTGGCAGATTTTGACGTGGGGGCTGACGTCACCAGGTGCTTGATGCAGTGGAATCTACAGTTGGCTGGCAACTCCCAGGCCTGATGTTAAAAGGTGCTTGACGCAAATCAAACGCAGTGCAGTCTCCTGTCCCCTGGTAACCTCAACTCCAGACACATGTTCGGAGCAGGGACATCTTAAGGATTTTTTAGGCCCTGGGCCAAACGTATGTCTGGGGCCCCTGTTGGGAACAGTATTAAATTCCTGATTCAATTTCAGCTTGTTCATGCAGTCTTTGGCCAGATCACTAACAGGCACATTTGTCCAAATTCTAAATGTCTTTACATCAAATATTCAAGGATAGTGATGTGTGTGTTCAGCATTGTAACACAGCAGTAGCTCACTGCACTTAGGCGCTCTGTGATATTTTTAAAATACCCAGTTTTTGTCTCCTTATTTAATTTTCATTTAAAGCATTTCCCCTGTTTTTAAAATAACTCTCCCTTACT
Organism: Lissotriton vulgaris; assembly: GCF_964263255.1. Classification (NCBI taxonomy): domain Eukaryota; kingdom Metazoa; phylum Chordata; class Amphibia; order Caudata; family Salamandridae; genus Lissotriton; species Lissotriton vulgaris. The sequence continues at coordinate 2,101,940,570 of NC_141691.1, read as the reverse complement.
TGCACCATAATTGTGCTCTTCACCGCGGCTTCAGCAGGTCCTTTCTAGCGCGTTTCGCTCTTTCTGGGAACATCTGCGCCATCTTGGGGGTAGGTAGGGGACGCTGATAGGACGCCAGTCCAGGTAGCGCTCTAGCAGTCAGGCTGACTCGCTAGAGCCCTATATAGGCGCAACATGCAAGCGCGCGGCGTGTGTGCCGCAGTAACACCGGAGTCACGCCAGAGTCCAGCCCGTCTGCGCCCGTCCGCGCTAAGGATGGGCTGGATGGCTGGGAGACATACTGATGGTGAGTACACAGGGATTAGTTATTCCTGGCAGGACCTGATCACTCTTAAGCCTCCTAAGCTGCCTTGCCATCATAGGCACGCCCCGGAGTCGCTTCTGACCTCCCCAGGCTGTCACTGTTTTCGGACTACTTTTACGGTGCAGGCTCCTGTTTCGGTCGCCACACCGGTAGGTCCGAGCGCTAAATCAGGAACTACAATGAGGAGAGATAAGGGGTTTCTCGTAAATGCGAGGTCACTGATCAAGAACAATCTCGCATTCAAGGATTTCGTACTGACCAGAAAACCCGCCTGGGTCTTCATCACGGAAACGTGGGCCAAGGACTCCTCGGGACCTGATTTGGTTGAGGCAGTACCGGATGGTTATTCGCTGGTGAGGGAGGACAGAGTAGGACCTATTGGGGGGGGGGCTGGGCATCCTTTACAGAGACTGCTTTTCCTGCCATACTATCCCACTTTCTGAACCTCGAAACGCCTTTCAGGCCCTTCAGTTTTCCATTAACGGATCATAGTAGTTCCGTTTACGGGCTTTCTCATTTACAGACCTCCGGGGACCAGAACAGATTTTGGCCATCACATGCTCAACATTTTAGAGCCACATTTTGGCTGTGAGCACATTACTGTTCTGGGGGACTTGAATTTCCATTTGGAAAATTTGGAGTCAAATGAAACTCTATCCCTACTGGATATTTTCTCTGGATGTGGGATGAAACAGCTAGTCAATGGTCCCACCCATCAGGCGGCCCATACGCTGGATGGGGTCTTTTCTAATGACCCCCGGCTGACCATTGAGACGCCCATCCCTCTCTCTTGGTCGGACCACTATGCGATCCCTATAGAATTAATGATCGCCACTGTTAATAGTAAGGGGAATGAGCCAAGTAAAATGGAATTGAGGCGTAACCTCAAAAGCATTACCAATGACATGCTCTCCCCCAGATTGCCCAGTCGGGCGATCTCCTCAGAGGAGGACGTAGGCACTGCAGTAGAGAGGATAGATAGTGCCATCAAAACAGCTATTGATGACCTGGCCCCAGCCTCACTGCGTTACTCCGCGAGGAAAAGCCTATCGGCACCGTGGTTCTCGGAATCACTAAGACTCCTTAGGCAGGGAGTACAAAGACAGGAACGCCTCTGGAGGACTAGTTGGGATTTGCTAGATAGGGATAGCCACAAAACCCTTCTAAGGAAGTACAAGACGGAGGTGATAAGGACTAAACAAGAGTATTTTATCTCTCTTACCACCTCACTCTCCTCGCCGAAAGAGCTTTTTAAGATCGTAGACACGCTCAATCATTGAAGGTGCCGGACCCTGTTGTTAGCTCACAGCAGCTCTGCAATGATGTTGCACAATTCTTTCAATCTAAAATTGTGGATATATATTTGGCTTTAGAGTCTCAGAGGTCGGCACTATCTACCTCTCCGTGCTTTCCTGTCCCCTCGCTAACATCATCCGAGGAGGTGTCTTCAGGGTGTTTCTCCAGCTTTCCACCCCTTTCCCTCCAGGAACTTGAAGTCCTCCAACTGAAGACTAGGTTGGGGTCTCCCCTAGACCCTAGACCCTTGCCCCTTGAAACTCCTTAACCCTTTCGATGCTGATGACGAGCTCAGCTCGTCATGATGCACGGTTGAGCTGTGCTGATGACGAGCTGAGCTCGTCATGAACAATGGGAAACAGTGGCCTGCAGCACAGGACGGGAAAACACCTAGCAGCCACGGTGTTAAACAATGCAAGGAGACTCTCCTGCCTCTGTTATTAGAGATCATGAACAGGGCAATGAGGGATGGGACCTTTCCCCTACAATGGAAAAGAGCGGTGGTTAAACCACTGTTAAAAAAGCCCACATTGGACCCGGGGGTTCTCAAAAACTTTCTGGCCTTTTAGATCACTCGCAGCATGGATTTCGGAGAGAGCATAGTACGGAGTCGGCCCTTACCATTGTGCTTGACAACATCCGCACTAGAGTGGATAAGGGCCAGACCACCCTCCTCATCTTGCTAGATCTCACGACTGCGTTTGATACCCTGTCTCCCTCAGTGTTAACATCTCGACTGAGGGAGATAGGGGTTGAGGGGCCCGCACTTAGTTTGCTGGCCTCTTTCCTCGGCCAGAGGGAGCAGAGAGTCAAGCTGGGGGAGTTCCTATCTCCATCCCTTCCTGTGCATTGTGGGGTCCCTCAGGGATCAGCATTAAGTCCGACCCTTTTCAACATCTATGTGACCCCACTTGCCAGGCTCATCAGATCATATGGGATGGAGGTAGTCTCCTACGCCGACGACACGCAGATATTGATGTCTCTCGCCCAACTTGTCATATCGGCTGCCTCCAATTTTAGACACTGCATGGAGGCAGTTGCTCAATGGATGATCTGCAATTCATTGAAGCTTACTGGCGAGAAGACAGAAATTCTGGTGTTGGAGGAAAGGAGGACATTTGGTCGGCGGAATGGTGGCCTTCATCTCCGGGTGTGTGTCCGACACCCACTGCCCTGGCCAGGAACTTAGGAGTCATGATTGACCCTACTCTGGGGATGGGTCAGCAAGTAAACAGGACTATCCCCACATGCTGGGGCATAATCAACATCTTGAGGAAGATAAAACATTACCTGTCCCCTCAAGCCAGAAAGCAAATTGTAATAGTATTAATAGGCTCAAGACTTGACTATTGTAATGCCTTATATTTAGCCATTAACAAGGGTCTGATAATGCGACTTCAAATGGTGCAGAATGCCGCCGCGAAGTTTGTACTGGATCTACCTAGGCGGGCCTCTGCCACAGCTGCCAGAAAAGCATTGCATTGGCTTCCGATTGAGGCCAGGATCTCTTTTAAGTCCCTTTGTCTGATCTATGGGGCTTTGGCCACAAATAGATCTAGAGGCCTGAGGGATCTGTTGATTCCTTATTCCTCTTCCAGATCTCTGCGCTCTGCTAATAAATCCTTGCTATCAATCCCCCGTGTTCGTAGAGCTAAGTGGGGTGGCAGAGCCTTTTCAACTTTGGCTCCAAGGTTGTGGAATACTCTGCCGATTGAGATTAAATCCCTTCCCTCAAAGCAAGCCTTTAGGAAGGCTCTTAAGACGTGGCTATTTGCCAAAGCCTACCCTTAGCTCTGGATTAGCCTTTTTTATGATTTCCTTTGGTTAGGCGCCTTGATGCCTTCGGGCTTAGTTGCGCGGTATAAATTTCATTTCATTCATTCATTCATTCATTCATTCTAAGAAGAAGGGACACTTTGCCAGGGTATGCAAATCTAGGGCAACAAATGCTACACCTAATTACAAACATGTCCTTTCTGTTGAGTGAGGTTCAGAAGGCAGTTCTCAGTTTGATTTGTGAAATATAAGGATGTTGTTATGATGATCTCAAATTCTTCTGAAGTGGAGGGTTTTAAGCAAAACCAGGTTATAAAGTTGGGTACCATGAGTGTCAAAAGACCAGTCTGTCAGATTGGGGTTTCGGGCATTTCAATGTCCATGATGGCTGATTTCGAGTCATTGTTTACCCTCATTGGTCCTGATGAGTGGCATAAATTTTACAATATTACATTGAAGACGTCACAAGTTAAACCCATTACATATGGGGTAAGTCAGTGGAAGCACTGGGAGAATTTGACAGTGTTTACGTTTTCAAGGTTATAGCACACCTGCCACTGTTAACATTGCAAAGGATGGGTCTTGTTCATTAGGGTGGTTGGAGCAGAGGAATTTAGACATCATTCTGGACGCTAACAGTGCGGAGGAAGTTACTGAACGATGAGTGCAAATCCGTATGGGCTGTAGCGGTTGGAAGTTAAAATTCATCCTTTCCCAAAGTTTATAGCAAAATATTGGGCAGGATCAATGGTTTTTCCTACCACATAATTTTGAAGGAGGGGGGCCAGCCTATTCTTCGTAAACCTAGACGTGTACCTTTTGCCATGAGGAAGTATTTGAATTTGGAACTGGAATTCTTATGTCAACAAGTTAACATTGAGCCTATTGAGAGCTTGGACTGGTTGTTCCCTGTGGGTTTGGCCAGGAAAGCTAATGAAAATCACAGAATGTACATTTATTTGAGGGATCTCAATGAAAGGATTTGGGTGGTCAGACATCCCCTGCCCAACATTACTGAAATGTTAGGATTGCTGAAGGAACATTTTTCCACATTGGAAATGTTGTCCGCCTTCCATTAGATCACTTTGTACAATGAGAGCTGTCATTTGATATTATTTATTACTCTTCTGGTGATTATAGATTTAAAAGAATGCCATTTGGTTTGTCATCAGCCTCAGCAGTATTTCTGAGAAACCTGGAGGCCATGTTCACAGGAGTTCCACATGTGATGTTTTCAAGACAACATTTTAGTGTACAGGAAAACATGGAGTCCCATGACAAGAAGTTAGCCAAGGTATTGTACATTTTAATATAAAGGTTTGTTACATTGAAGGTAGAAACATGCAGGTTTGCTGTGGACACATTTGACTATTCAGGTTGCAAACTATTAGTGTGAAGTGTGGAACCAAAGGAGGATTAGGTTGGGGGCATTAAGAAATCCCCTGTTCCACAGAATAAGGATCTGTTATGATCATTTTTTGGGAAGCTGGAGTATTATGCTTGGTTCACTCCAAACTGCAGTGGAAAAAATATAGCATGAGGGCTCTGATGAGGACAAATCAGCTGTTTTTCTAGACTACAGAGCAGAAACAGGAATTTCAAGAGGTAAAATGTGAGTTCAGAAATGCTATTCCATCCAGCCTTTTGACACTAATGCCCAGATGCATCAACGAAAATTGCATTCGCAAACGGTGCGAATCGCAAAATTCGGCCGTTTGCGAATGCAATTCATGTGTTTGGAATGCATCATTTTTTTCCCGTTTTTCGCAAATGTAGGAATCGCTATATATTTTGCGATTCTCTAAAAAAGTCGCAAAAATTGCGATTCCTTGAAAAATTGCGAAAAAAAGCAATGCATCAAAATTAGCAATTAGCGATTTTGTTGAAATTCGCTATTTGGAATTCCTAAAATAAGAAGAAGTTGAACCTGGTGCTAATTTCAGTAAGTGGTATAACTGGATCTGTCAATCACTTTTACAGCATTTAAGGACCTCTCAGACCTTGACCCAGTCTTTCAAGATGGCTGCACTTTACTTTTTGGCACGCAGGCAGAGGCTGAGAGCAGCTGCAGGTTGGAGGAGAAGGCTCATAGAGGAGAGAATCTTCAGAGTGCGCATTACCTTATTGGGGCAGACTGAGGCTGAGATATATAAGAAATATAGGCTGAATGCCAATTTAATTTTAGATTTAATCCAGGAATTGGACCCAATCCTGCAGAGGCAAACACGCAGGACACAAGCCATACCTACCCATGTGCAGGTATTGTGTTCATTGCACCTCCTTGCATCTGGGTCATTTCAGGGTGTAGTGGCCATTGCTGGTGGTGTGTCCCAGAGTTCCCTTTCCAGATTTTTTAATGCCTTTTTAAATGCCATGTTACATAGAATAAGGTTTCATATCAAATTTCCAAGCACACAGCAGGATTTAATGAAGACAAAACTGGATTTCTACAACATGGCACAATTTCCTCATGTAATTGGCTGTGTAGATGGTACACATGTCCCCATTTGTCCACCCTCAGAAAATGAATATATTTATCGCAATAGGAAATGCTTCCATTCTCTTAATATTCAAGCTGTCTGTAATGCCAAAACCATAATTACAGACCTAGTTGCTAGTTACCCAGGAAGTGCCCATGACTCATTCATATTTAGACATAGTGCCATTCATGCTAGACTGCTAGCTGGTGAATTTGGAGATGGATACCTACTAGGTAAATGATTCATTCCACTCAACAAATGTATACTTGAACTGCACACATGTATGCTTACATTACATTTACATTGCTTTCCATTGCAGGAGATAGTGCCTATGCAGTGAGGTCTTACATCTTAACTCCATACCTAAATCCAAGTACAAGGAAAGAGCAGCACTACAACCAGGCGCACATATCAACAAGGAATGTCATAGAGCGGACCTTTGGAGTGATGAAATCACGCTTCAGGATTCTGCATAAAACTGGAGGAGCATTGCAGTACCAACCAGAAATTTGTTGTAAAATTGTAGCAGCATGTGCAATGCTACATAATCTAGCAACTGAAAGAGGAATAGAACTTGAAGCGGACGATGTGTTACCTCCAAATATAATTCAGCCTCCTCAACCACAACCAAGAGCACAAGGACCAGAGGCAGCAGAGGGCAGAAGGAGAAGAGCAGACATCACACAGCATTACTTCTAAATGAGGTAAGAAATAGTCTGAAAAAGTAATTTGATTGCAAGCAATGTGAAGTTTAATTGTACATGGAACAAAATAGCTACTTTAATGAAAGTACTTACACAGTATTAAAAACTTAATTGAGGCCTTTCAAATCAGGCATGTACAATGGAAAAGCAGTGCATCCATAACAAATTATAAACAGAAATACCCAGCAAGATGTATTGAAATGTCATTTTTTGTGGCCACGCACTCCTAATGCCTTCCCAGGACTTTTTCCAGGGTGCATGTTGGCATTTGTGCCATCATTCTGCTTCCTAACACTTCTCCGTGTGCCAGTCAAGCAATGGTCAGATGTGCCACTTTCAGCACTGTTGTTCAACTGCTCCTCCATTGGCAATACCTTTTCAGGGGATGCCTTGGGCCTTGATTTTTCAGATGGCTCTAAGGTACCCCCCATGCCTTTTTGAATCTGTTTAAAAGTTTTCATCAGGAGTACCTGTGTTGACAGTGTTTGTTTGCAGAGGGCACGGGTACAATTTGTAAGGGAACTCAACTCCCTGTTATGGGCCTGCATGTTGTTCAGGACTTTAACCTGCCTTTTAGCACTGATCTTTTGATGTGTTTGCATCAATGTGCACATTGTTTCCAATGAGTTTGCTATACGGTCAAGCTTCATAGCAGTTGAATCATGGCCAGATTTCATCACATTGATCATTGTATTCATACTGCTTGCCAAAGTACCCATTTGTTTGCTGATGTGCCCCATTTTGCCTTTTATAATCCTAATGTCTTTCCCTTGCAGACGCTGCACCTTTAAAATTTTGTCCTCTACTTCATTGCCAGTGAAGGTACCCTCTCCATCCTGACCACTTTCACGCACTGATGTTCCACGCATTGTGAACTGCTGCAGTCTCCTTCGCCTACTCCTCGTTGAATTAGTGCCTGTAGGAGTACTTTGAGGCTGGCTTGGAGTTAGATTGACATTCTGCTCTGTTTCAGAATCTGTCTGGAGCAGTTGTCGCACCCTCTGTCTTTCACTTGGCTGTGAATTGGCAGTAGAAGTACTGGGAGCATTTTCCAATTCATTTTGAGTTACATCTTGGGTGTGCAAATCCCTTAAGTCCTGCTCTATTAAATCTTGGAGTTGCTCTATGAATAGAAAAAATAAAACATTTGTTACTTTTCGTTTGCACTACCCTTGCAATGAATAATAAAGTTTGAAAATAAATTCACTTGAAATAATGTAGTCTCAATTTTACTATTTGCTTGTATCAATGTTTTGGAATTCTGCAAATGTTATCCATTGTGTACTATGTCTAAAGAACTACAACTACCACAATGCACTGCTTTGAGTTCATTGACATTACTAGGAGGAGGATTGAGGCTCTCTCACATTTGTCCTAATAGTTATTCAAACATGTTGAACACACATCAGCACTTTGAAAATAATGGTCTTCATTCACACTTCTTGTACCACATACAATTAACTTACCTTCAGTAGGAGTTGGTATCTCTGAAGTATCAATGTTTGTGATTCCAACCACAGCCTCAGGCAAAAGTGTGGCTTCCACCATTTCTTCCAGGGGAGTGTTGGGTGTATCCCTGGGTGTTCCACCTCCAGTAAGCTTCGCAGATTTCATCCTCTTTGCAAGCTTCTCTTTTGCTCTGCTGCGCAGGTCATACCACCTTTTCTGGAGATTAGTAATATCACGATGTGCAACTCCAACTGCATTTACTTTTGATTGTATGGCAATCCATAGGTTCCTTTTTACAGCTTCAGGGACCTTAAGAGACAGCTTACCAAAAAGCTGCTCCTGTCTTGCAGTCACCTCCTCAATGAGTATTTCCAATTCTTTATCTGAAAACTTAATTTTTCTTTTTCTAGATGGCCCCTCTTCAACTGCATTCTCATTTTCCATTTTGAAGGAGAAAAGAAAGGCACAGACTCCAGCAGCAACCTCCAGGCAAGGCTCACTCAGCAAACTGCCAGACCACACCTTCAAACTAGGTAGCAGCTGCGCCTGATTGCTGTACTGGCTTTCAGGCAGTTGAGTCAATGAGATGCATCATGTGTGTAAAATCGCAATTTGCGATATCGCAAATCGCGATTTCGCAATTAAAGAATCGCATATTTCATGCGATTCGGTAAAAATTGCGATTTTTACCGAATCGCAAAAAATATGCGAAAAAAATGATGCATAGCCATTTGCGATTCCATATTTGCGATTCCTTATTTTTCGCAAATAAAGAATCGCAAATGTAAACGTTGATGCATCTGGGCATAAGGGCCCAACTATTGTCGTCACAGATGCCAGTCAGCACAGGTTGAGTGCAGTTCTGTTACAGAAAAGAGAAGGCAGGAAGGAAGTAGTAGCTTTCTCTTCCAGAGCATTGCAGGGAGCGGAATCTACATACGCAGTAATTGAGCAAGATTCTTTAGCCTGCTGGTGGGGGGCGGATCATTTCAGGAACTAGTTGTGGGGCTCTGTATTTGTTATCTATATGGACTACAAGCCATTGGTGAATGTATTTGCCACTAAGGGGGCAAGCAAGGCCACTCTTCGCATAGCTAAATGGCATTACAGAATGATGGAGTACCAGTTCGGATTGGAATATATTCCTAGTGCAAAACAAATATGTCTGCTGATTTTTGGCAAGATTGCCATTCAAGGATGAGGGAAATGTGAAGAAGATGGAATGGTAGCATCTTTGGAACAGGCTGGTTTTGAGTGCACCTCTGAAGAAGAATGACTATATTGGATGAGGGGCAATGCAAGTGGTGGTTAGTATGTTGATCAAAGAATGGATGACCAAAGGTCATGGTGCAATTGAAAATTTGTTTAAGTAAGTATGTCCTGAACTGAGTATGAAGAATGGGGTGAAAAGAAGGACAGATTTGGTGTGGCACCGCTTTTGCCACCCACAGAAGCAGCCTTGCAAAATGTGTCTAAGGTCTGCCATTGCAGAGCCTGCGTGCAGTCTGGTACTCTCATGCTGACTGGGCGAGTGCACCCACTTCCCAGTCCCTAAACCTTCCCTTTTCTTCATATCAGTCACCCCTATGGTAGGCCCAAGGGCAGGGTGCATTGTAAGTATATGGTAGGACAAGCCCTGATGTGTGTGACATGTCCTAATAATGAACTACAGCCATCTTCGTTTTCCACTATTGCAAGGCTACCTGTTCTCCATAGGCCAGAATGGGCTCTTAGAATTGTTACATTTTAAAATCCTAACTGTCTCGGAGAACATGGTAGAAATTCATGTTTAGTATGACTGAACTCAGAATTCACACTCTGCGACTCTGGGCAATAGCTTGCTTAATCTCCACTATGGCCCCTCGCGGCAGGATGCCTGGCTTTCACCTTGTGAATACCCTGCCGGGGCTATCTCACAGGGGAATACCAGGACGGGTTCCCTAAGCAAGCGCTTAGATACCGGGTCGGTGATTTGCGCTATATAAATACATGTACATTTACATTTACATTTACATAATAAATAACCCTGGGCTTAATACTACGTTACGCTAACGGAGCATGCAAAGTTTGTCAAATTGCACGTAGTACAGTACCAAAACTGTGCTTAATCACGTAGGGTAGCAATTAAATCAACAACATCCTCAGATGCTTTGAAAAAGCAATTTTACATGCTTAAAAGCAAATAACCATTTCACAAAAGTAATCTTTTACAAGGAAAATATTAAGCAATAAGAGGGCTGCTGATTTTGGGTCCCCCCCTTACCTAGGGGGAGGACCAAGCAGATGCCTTGAACACAAAGAGCATAAACAAAAAGCACATTTTGTTGAACTTCAGTAGTGGTCCCATCCTCTTAGGACCACCCCAAGCACAGTTATTCGCAAAAAAACAATCCCAACCAAAGGCCCTGTAAAGCATTATGGGACGAGATTAGCAGTGGGCAGCGAATATTATAGTATCCAATAACAAAATACTTTTACAAAGAGCTGCAGTTCACCTAGTCATTACCAGATGTCCCTCACGAGTCAAAAGCAAAGCATTGAAATTATTCTTACATCAAGCTGCAGTTCCACTAGTCGTTACTATATGTCCCTCACAAGTCAAATGCAAAACCTTTGAAACCCTTTCATAAAGCATTCAATGTAGCCTCAACTTAGAATAACAACCAGGACCGTATTGCAGTCACTTTTTTCAACAGTGACTGCAATTCTAAATGTATTCTAAGTAGGGGCTACATTAAATGTATTTGCCCTATCCAAGTTTGTTTCAATACATAAGTAAGCTTTTTTTCTTCTCTAGCATCTTTTTTGAATAAAGCACAAAGGTGACGGTGGTGATTAACTGATAGCACATTTTCACTTGGGAAGTGCATAGATGTGATTATTGACATCACAATGTTTTCATCTTACACATGATTTGTAACTCACACGGGTTTCCTTTCCTTTGTTTAATTTTAAATCAACGTAATTCATTTACAGTACAATTATGTTCATCAATTTTGTAACATATTGTATTATATTTATATAGGGGTCTTTTCTTTGCAAACAAAAATTTGTCATGATGATGATCTAACAGATTGACGCCAACCAGACCAAAACGTGACTTTTCATCAACTCCAAAGAAATGTAGTGTCTTTTAAGTAACATTTTCTCTCTATTGGAGAATAGTTGCTTTTTGATTATGTTGGGAGCTGATGTATGTTATGAATTGTCTGATTAATTTGGTTTTACATCTTTTCATGACATTTTTGCTGATGTGTTCTTCTTTTTTTACTCCTTTCAATTTTGATACATAAAAATATAAAGTATTTTTTGTCTAAGTAGGATTCCCCGTGTGTTTTGTACTATCAATTGACATTTACTGTGGTTGTCTTTTGACACCTTGGAGTTTGTTTGTGTGTGACGTACTCACCAAATAATATTTAATAATCAAGATAATTCTTTCTATAAACAAAATCCTTGTAGACAGTCTTTACCCTTAAGCATCTGATAGATAGCAAGCTGACTAACCCTAGGAAGCTTGCTGAGGAGGCGGACCGCTGGGTCAGTACCAGGTTCCACAAGGTTCACATGGGAGATACAGCCAAAGGTGGGCAGGGTCCCCAGTAGAAGACTGGGGGGGACAAGGGTAAACAGGAGTTCTGCAAAGGACCCCAAATTAGTCCCCAAGGGAAGCCCGTGAAAGGTTCCCAGCCTACCCCTGAAAGAAAGCAAGGGGCCCAACAGGTAGTCCTATTCCCCAGGTGCCCCTGAAATGTTACAAGTGTGGTGACCTGGGTCATAAGGCGAGTGATCCCAGGTGTCATCTGTTTGGTAAACAAGCACCCACTGGTGCTCCGCCCCGGCAGACTGTTAGTGTTGCCTTGTGGGAGGAGTTTGATGTCCAAGGTGGAGGGGGACCCGCACAGATGACCCTTGTCTCCTTAGGAGACTGTGAGACGGTCTCAGAAGCTCACCTACCCAGGAACACTAAGAAATATGGGCAGTGAGTGATCGTCAATGGCCAAAAGGTGGAGGCTTTAGAGACACAGGAGCCAATGTGACAGCTGCCAGTTGTCACCTTGTGTCTCAAGAGCAGATTGTCCCTGATGCATTTTGCCGAGTTGTTAACGCCGACAACAGAGAGAGTCATTGTCCAATGGCTCAGGTTCCCTTTGAGTGGGGGGCGGTCTCTGGTACTGCTTAGGTAGCTGTGAGGCCCGCCATGCCTGTTGACTGTTTGTTGGGAAATGATTTGGAGGGCTCCCCTTGGGAAAAGGTGGAGAAGACAACTCACTTGAAGATGGTTGGACTGCCTGACTGGGCGTACGTGACCACCCGGTCAATGTCAGCCAGTAGGGGCGCGAGAAACCGGCCCCCAAAGTTCCCATGGCCCAGGAGGAGGTAGACCCTGAGGGGGATGCCCTGGAGCCTACCGGGGAGCAAGTAGCTGAACTGGGGACCTGCCTGAGCTGACCCATTGGCAGCAAGAAGGAGGCCCCTCCAGGGAGGATTTCTGCAAGGAGCAGAGAGAGTGCCCTTCTCTTGTGGGCTTGCGGCAACAGGCTGCAAGCCAGGCAGCAGGTGATCAGTCAGGGTCACACTTGATTTACTGGGAGAATGGTCTCCTGTATAGTGAGCCTAAGGTTGCTGAACCTAGGTCAGCCATTGTACTGGTGGTACCCCAGAAGTTCAGAGCCTTCTACTGGGGCTGGCTCATGATGTGCTGTTACCAGGACATTTGGGGCAGGACAAGACCTTTGAAAGGCTTGCCACCCACTTTCATTGGCCCCAAATATGCAAGAGTTCTGATACTCATTGCAGGACCTGTCAGACTTGCCAGGAAAGTGGAAAAAGTGGGAGGAAACACAAGGCTCCTCTTCAGCCATTCCCTGTGGTCAGTACCCCCTTTGAGCGGGTGGGGATTGACATAGTGGGGCCACTGGATCCCAAGACAGCCATGGGCAACAGGTTCATGCTGGTCTTGGTGGACCATGCCACCCCGTACGCGTAAGCCATACCTCTGAGGACAGTGACGGCCCCCGTGGTGGGACGAGCACTGATGGGAATTTTCTCCAGAGTGGGATTCCCTCGCGAGGTAGTGTCTGACCGGGGGACCAACTTTATTTCCAAGTATATGAAGTCCCTGTGGCAGGAGTGAAATGAAATGAAATGAAATGAAATGAAATGAAATGTGAAATTAAATGAAATTAAATGTAAATTTATAGAGCGCGATTGCTGCCCTGGGGCGTCCAAGAGCTAGCGGCCAGAATGAATTGCTTAACAGAGGGAAATCGTTGAGGAATTAATGAGGAGCATTAAACAGAAAAGTCTTCAGCTGTTTCCGAAAGGAGGAAAGATTAGAGTTGGACCTGAGTTGAAAAGGAAGTGAGTTCCATAGCTTGGCGGCATTATGAGTGAACATCCTGCAGCCAGCTCTTGCCTTTTTTATTCTAGGGACAATAGCCATACATGCCTGGCTAGAACGAAGGTTTCTACTAGGTTGATACTGTGTTATTAGGTCCCGGACAATGGCCGGTCCTGTGCCCCAGAAGGCTTGATGGGATATACACATAGCCTTAAAGGCGATTCTTTGTTGTACAGGTAGCCAGTGCAGACTGCTCAGTCCAGGTTTGGCTGACAGTCTGCGTGGCAGCTGGAGCAATGTGCGGGCCGCACAGTTTTGCACTATCTGTAGCTTGCGCAGTGTGTATTCCGGGGCACCGAGATAAAGGACATTGTTAAAGTCCAAGCAGGACTGAATCAAACCCTGAATGACCACCTGCTTTGCCTCCAAAGGCAACAGAGGGAGAACTTTCTTCAATATCCTAAGGAGACCAAAGCAGGTAGCCGAAAGTTTTATAGCTTGGGTGTTAAAAGATAGAGCTTTGTTCAGCCAAACCCCAAGGCTCTTTATATTGTCCCTGGAAGTTGGAGGGGCGCCAAGGCATGGGGGCCACAGGGAGTTGAAGAAAGTGGGGTTTGTGGGGCCCAGGAGCATCATCTCTGTTTTGTCCCCATTAAGCTTGAGGGAAGAGGAAGTCATCCATCCCTTCACCTCCTCCAGGCATTTTATCAGCCCACCTGAGGATGATAAACCATCTTCCTGCGCCAAGGAGACCACTAGCTGAGTGTCATCCGCGTAAGAAATGATTTTAATACCGAACGGACGGACAACCTCAGCCAGTGGTCTCACGTAGATGTTAAAAAGCGCAGGGCTTAGGGAGGAGCCCTGCGGAACTCCACACCTCAGTGGCCTGCTTGTGGATACCGTGTCTCCATCAAAAATTTGGAAGGACCTATTGCTCAAAAAAGATTTGAGCCATAGCCATGCTCCGCCTACTATTCCGACATTCGAAAGACGGCTCAGCAAGGTGTCATGGCTGACCGTATCGAATGCCGCGCTTAGGTCAAGGAGGATCACTGCCACTGATCCCCCTTGATCCAGGATCTTCCTGGTTTCCTCTGTTACTGCCAGCAAAGCGGTCTTCGTCCCATGTCTGGGTGGCATCTAACAGCTGGTTATTCTCGAGAAAGTCCACCAGATGGATATTGATGTGCCTCTCGAGAATTTTGCTCACCCAGGGGAGCAAAGAGATCGGACGATAGTTGCTGAAGTCACTGGGGTCCAGATTGTTTTTTTTTAACAGAGCACAAACCATGGCCCGCTTCCAAGCAGGAGGGATGGTGCAGGAGGTGATGGAGGCATTCAGGAGGTTCATGATGGTGGGTAGAACGACCTGAGATGCCACCATCATGACTTCTTGGGGTGCTGGATTACATGGAGACCCAGATTTTACCTTGCGAGCTATAGAATCCAAAGATTCGGGGTCTAGTGGTGGAAAGTGATCCAAAGTTATCAGGGAGTGAGATGGAATATCCCCCAAGTTTGTCAGACCCTGAGCTGTGGGTTCTGGTGCTATGGAGGAAAAAGATGAATAGATTTGGTTGATTTTAAGGTGGAAGAATTCTGCCAAGTCTTTGCAGTGGGCTGTAGTTTTATCCGAATGCGTGCTAGAAGAGGGAAGTTTGGTGAGATTTTTCACAATTTGGAAGATTTCCTTCGGCTTGGACTTGGCTCGCATGATTTTATCAGTGAAGTACATAGATTGGGCAGATTTAACCTCAGCTTTATAGGATTTAATTGCCTCTCTATATTGGGCTTTTTCATCCAATGAGTAACCTTTGCGCCACCATCTTTCTAGTTTCCTGCAGTGGCATTTCTTTTCCCTAAGGGCCTCTGAATACCAAAGGGCGGTTTTTTGAGAGCGTTTCAGTGTAATTTTACATAGGGGAAGGGTGGCTTCGAGGGATTGTACAATCCAGTCTTCATATTCCTGATTGGCCACACAAGGGTCCACATTATAGGAGGGCCGGTCAATCACGAGTCTCCTAGACTAAGATTCAACTGGTAATCAGGCCCAAATTCTAGCCTTCCTCACGATGGGTCTAGGGGGGACTGGCTTTAGTGTAGTCCAGGTGAGAGGCACAAATAAGTGGTCAGTCCATGGGAGGGGAATTGGCAATCCAGCCACAAGCTTTGTACAGTTACTGAACACTGGGTCCAGTAAGTGACCTTTAATGTGGGTAGGTGCCTTCACTCGTTGGACTAACTGTAGTGCCGCTAGATCATCTGCAAGCGCCATGGCAATATGGTCCAAGGCAGCATCAAAATGGAAATTAAGGTCCCCTAACGGAGTATAGTTCGAGGCAGTTCTGACCCGTTCAGCTACAATAGATGGAAGGTGATTGTGAAACTGTTTAGAGGGTCCCTGGGGGTGATATACAACAGTGCCTGAAAAACGGTTGTTAGGGGAAAATTCCAGGCTAAATGCTAGGCTCTTGCATTCTGGAATTAATTCAGGAGTTACTCGACAATGATATTGCTCTTTATATATAATGGCTAGGCCTCCTCCTCTCCCTTCAGGATGATCTTGCCGAATGATTTGAAAGCCTGAAGGAAGGGCTGTCGCAATATGGCGGTCGGAGTCCGTCGTAAGCCACGTTTCTGTGAGAAAAACTGCATCTGGCATACGTTCCTTTAACAGAAGGGCAAGTTCCATCCTATGTTTTGGTAGGGATCTACAGTTTAGCAAAAGCATACAGTAGTCCTGTTTCGCATCCCGTAATTACATGGGCTTAAGGATCTGTTTACACCTCCGACAGGTCACTGGTAGCTCTATAGCATGAAAAGAATGCGAACAGCAGTCGTTTCCTAAAGGCCTCATACTAAGGAGGGCTTCCGCACTGTAGTACCTGACATTTAGAGGCTGAGATGTAGGGGGCATGGCCCTCAGCCTGGTTCAGGCGCGGACGGGCACAGACGGGCTTGCCTTTGGGGCGCCTTCGACTTCCCGTCCGTGCAGCGCGCCCGATGCGCCCGCCCGCTGCGCGGACGGAAAGTCATCATCTTTTTATGCGTTGTGGAGGAGGGCGGGAGGCTTCCTACTGCTGGACCGCTACCATTTCCCCCCACCAAGATGGCGTCCACCCTCTTTACCTCCCGGCGTCAACGCCTCAGTCGGCTGTGCCGGTACCGAATTCGGGTGCAGGGAGCCTCGGTATGACGTGAGTCTCACACCAAGGGGTCCGGGGTACTTGATGATTAAAACGGGCAATTAAAATATTTACAGTGTTAAAAATCAATTTGCCAGTAAAATACTCGCAGAACAGGAGGGAAAGCGTGAAGAGCCCCCGGCTTCCGCCTCAGGGGAGAAATAAGCAAATTCTAAATACTGCTAGTAGAAGGCCCTTAAGTATTCTGGGAGGGCGGGAGGCGTCCTACTGCTGGGCCGCTACCCTTTCCTCCCACCAAGATGGTGTCCACCCTCTTTACCTCCCGACGTCAGCGCCTCAGTCGGCTGTGCCGGTACCGAAATCGGGTGCAGGGAGCCTCGGTATGACGCGAGTCTGACACCAAGGGGTCCGGGGTACTTGATGATTAAAACGGGTAATTAAAATATTTACAGTGTTTAAAATCAATTTGCCAGTAAAATACTCGCAGAACAGGAAGGAAAGCGTGAAGAGCCCCCGGCTTCCGCCTCAGGGGAAAAATAAGCAAATTCAGGTGTGTGGTTTAACCTACAAGTACGCCACTCCTTACCACCCCCAATGAAATGGGCTGTTTGAAAGGTTCAACCGGACCCTGAAGGGCATGATAATGGGTTTTGAGGAACCCATGAGGCGTAAGTGGGACGTCCTCTTACCGTGCCTACTGTTTCCATACCATGAGGTACCACAGATATCCCTAGGGTTCAGTCCCTTTGAGCTTCTCTATGGACACCCAGTCAGAGGACCTCTGAGTCTGGTTAAGGAAGGCTGGGAGCAATCTCCCAGCAAACCTCCCCAGGATGTATATGGCTACATGCTTGCCTTCAGAAAACAAACTCGGCGTTTCAGGCAACTCGCTGAGGCGAATCTGGAAGCCAGCGAGGAGGGGATGAAGCGCTGGTATGACCAGAATGCCACTCTGGTAGAGCTTCAACTTGGCCAGAAAGTGTGGGTCATGGCCCAAGTAGAGCCCTGTGCGCTCCAAGAAAAGTGGACTGGACCATTTGAGGTTGTGGAGCGCAAAAGTCGGGTTACCTACTTGGTGGACTTGCAGTCTCCTAGGAACCCCTTCAGGGTCCTACATGTCAACCGCCTTAAGCCCCACTTAGAGAGGTCTGTAGTGGGAATGCTCTTGGCACAGATGCTGGGATAGAGGAGGAGACTGAGCCTCAGAGCAAGATGGGTCAGTGGATTATGTTAACCTCTCTTCCACCCTGAGCAACAGAATGACTACCGCCAGTTGCTGGGACAGTTTTCTGATCTGTACTCCCTGGTTCCTAGTGTCACAGGTTGGTGCGTCCATGATGTGGACACAGGAGACAGCTTACCTGTGAAGCACAAGTCTTACAGAGTAACTGACAGGGTAAGCCCAGTGGTCTTGGTCCAGAAGGCTGCAGCGCCGGGAGCCACACCCGAACTCCGGTTCTGTGTGGACTACAGAGGGCTCAATTCAGTCACGTTGGCTGACGTGCACCCCAAACCAGAGCTGATGAGATCATTGATCGGCCAGGGGCTGCATGGTACCTCAGCACGTTTGACTTAACGTCTGGGTACTGGCAGATCGCCTTGACTGATGGGGCAAAGGAGAGGTCAGCATTCTCCACACCAGATGGGCATTTCCAGTTCCGTGTTATGCCCTTTGGGATGAAGAATACCCCTGCCACCTTTCAGAGGTTGTTCAACCAGGTGTGGGTTGGACTGTATGAGTTCAGTGCCGCCTACCTGGAAAACGGTGCAGTGTTCAGTGCCAGTTGGGAGGAACATCTGCTCCACCTTTGGGAAGTGTTGATGGCGCTGCGGAAAGCAGGCCTCACGATCAAGGTGAGTAAGTGCCAGATCGGGCAGGGTTCTGTGATGTACTTGGTACACTAAGTTGGGAGCGGCCAGGTGGCGCCCCTACAACCCAAGATTGAAACCATCCTGGCTTGGGAGCCACCCAAAACCCAGACAGAGGTGAGAGCCTTCTTAGGGCTCACAGGGTATTACAGGAAGTTTTCAAGGGGTATGGCAGCATGGTTGCTCCCTTGACAGAGCTGACTTCCAAGAAGCAGCCCAAGAAGATGATCTGGACTGACACCCGTCAGAAAGCTTTTCTGAAAGCTGCCATGTGCACGGCACCCGTGCTCCTGGCACCCAACTTCTCAAGAGGGTTAGTTGTGCAAACAGACGCTTAAGAACATGGTGTGGGGGCTGTCCTGTCACAGATGAATGAGGAGGGCCTAGATCAACCTGTAGCCTTTATCAGTAGAAGGTTACTTCAACGGGAACAGAGGTAGAGTGCTTTGAGCGTGAGGCATTTGCTGTGTTCTGGGCATTGAAGAAGCAGAGACCATACCTGTTTTGGACTCACTTTCGGGTTCAGACAGGCCACAGGCCCCTCAGATGGTTGATTCAGATGAAGGGTGAGAATCCAAAGCTGTTGAGGTGGTCTATTTCCCTACAGGGTATGGACTTTACGGTGGAACACCACCCTGGTACAGAACACGCTAACGCTGATGGTCTGTCCAGATTTTTCCACCTTAGTGAGGAGAACTCCCAGGAGCTAGGGTAGTTCTCCCCACTTTTCAGCTGGAGGCGACACGTGTTAGACTTGGCACCATTGGCGTGGGTCTCCCTTCCATTTTTTGATGTTGCCTCATGTGTTTTTGCTGGAATTAGATACTTTGGGCACTGTGCCACTGCTATTCAGTGCCACAGTGCAAGTGCTCTCTACTGTAAATTGATGTACTAATCAGTGGTTCCATGTTTGGCTATTTGGTTTATTTGTCAGACCCTAGTCTAGTGCTCTGAATGTGCCCAGGGCGTGTAAATCCAAATGCTGCTGGTGGGCCTGCAGCACTGGTTTTGCCACCTAGAGAAGCAGCCTTGTAAAATGTGTCTAAGGTCTGCCATTGCAGAGCCTGCATGCAGTCTGGTGCTGTCATGCTGACTGGCAAGTGCACCCACTTTTCAGTCCCTAAACCCTCCCTTTTCTTTATAACAGTCACCCCTATGGTAGGCCCTAGGGCAGGGTGCATTGTAAGTATAAGGTAGGACAAGCCCTGATGTGTGTGTGCATGTCCTAATAGGGAAAAACAGCCATTTTCGTTTTTCACTATTGCAAGGCTACCTGTTCTCCAATAGGCCAGAATGGGCTGTTAGAAATGTTACTCTTTATAATCCTAACTGTCTCAGAGAACATGGTAGAAATTCGAGTTTAGTATGCCTGAACTCAGAATAATAAAATACATATTTTAGTAAAGTTTATTTTAATATTCTGTGTTTGCAAATACCACTTTTAGCTTGTCTAACCATTCAAACCTGCCTCTGCTAGTTTGTGTATTCCTGTGTCTGGTTTTGTGAGTGACAGGGCTGGGGAATTCCAGAATACAGAGATCTGCATCTATATGGGAGGAAGGAGTGCACTTGAACTCTGAATAGGGCTGTGCCTGCCTTCCAAAATGCTGTCTCCACCCCTTGGGGAGCGGATGATGTCTCTGCCCTACACTCTAAAAGAAAATAAGGAGCCCTGTTAACAAAGTGCTCCAGGACTGTACTTGCCTTCCACAATGCTGGCTCCACCTCCTGTGGGGCGTCTGATGTGCATGCCCTGCACTGTGAAAGGAAAGGAGAAGTCTGGTAAACAGAGTACTATAGAAATGATTTGTACTGGGCAAAGGCCCCTCTCCCCTCAGAGCACAAAGGATTTCTGGGTATAAATATTGGGACCCTGATCTCATGAAATTAGATCACTTTGGACTACAGGAAGCAACCTTTACTGAGGTGAGGAACCTGAAGAAACTGAGGAGAGACTATTCCCAAGCTGAAGTGTTGCTTGGGGGATTGGCCTGAAGTGGTTGCCTTACTGCCAAAGGAAGGAGAAAGGAACTTTGTGTACTTTGCTTTCAACTTGTGAAGGATCTCCAAGGGCTTGGAAAAGAGCTTGCCTCCTACTGAAGTCTCAGGGACAACAGACTTCACCCCCCAGCTCCCCAGAGTTCTTGTGGAGGTGCCTGCTGCTGTTTTGGGACTTCTGAGGAACTGCGTGTCGCAAGGAGCTGGAAGCACGACTCAATGAGAAGAAGTGTGTCGCTGTGCCTGCCTTCGCAACTTCGAAGGAGGTTGTCGCTGCTGGAACTGTCGCACTGCACCGCATCGGAGAGAGGCATGCCGCAATGAAGAGGAAGGGTGTCGCCGTCGCTGCTGCTGCCGTCGCAACTCCGAAGAAGGAGGGTGTCACTGCTGTGGTTGTCGCACTGCACCGCATCAGGAGTAGAATCTCACAACGAGGTCGGATCGTGTTACAGTCTCTGTGCCTGCTGTCGCAACTCCGAAGCTGGAGGGTGTCTCCACGGGAAGTGCGCATTGCACTGCATCAACCTAGAGCACCTCGCATCCCCGGGAAGCACGCCGCCGTCGGAGCTGCTGCCGTTGCATCCTGGATGTCACTGCTGTAGTTGTCGCATCGAGCGGAAGCTTCACGCATCGCGGAAGAAGAGTGTCGCCGCTGGAGCTCTTGCCGTCGCATCGTAAGGGTGTAGCCGCTGCAGTCCACGCATCAAACCGAGAGTTTCTCACATCCCCGAGAAGCGTGCCACATCTGGAAGATCTTCATGTCTTTATTTCTTTGCACCTGACTTTGCCGCATTTCCCATCGCTGCGACATTGCTTGTCGTGGAAGCGCAACGCAACTTAAGGTACATTGATGCAAAGTGTCAAATCTAAGAACTGAACTGAACTAAGCTTAAATCTACCATCTTATTGTAATCATAGTGTGTATTTTTGTTGTTTATGGTCTGGTAATAACTCTATATAAAGTCTATGTGTTCGACTTGGCCCTTTTGGCAGGTTCACCCCTAAAATTTTAGCTTTTAATTATGACCTGATACTTGTTGTTTTTGGCTTCTGCGCACTTTAACACTGTGTCCCAGTGTACAGTGCGTGTGGTGAGATTGCCCTGCCCTCCCATAGGAATTCATGGGGAATGTGTGTGTCCATGGTAGTTCCTGATGTGTGGGGAGTGCAGGGGCGAGTTTGGTATGTGCGAACTCGTGAGATTAAATGCTGCGCGACGGTGTGGGCAGATTCAATGAGTCTGGTGAGGAAGTGCCACTTCTAGAAGTTGGATTGTCTGTGTAGTAAATGTGAATTGGCTGTCTGGCTTGTGATTGGCTGGAGCTTGCTGGTGTGCCTGGCTCCAGGAGTCAGGATGGGTCCGCCCTGGTGGTGTATGAAGAGATCTGCATGTTGATGGGAGGGAGGAGTGCACCTGGGACCTGAATAGGACTGGGCCTTCCCTTCACAATGCTGGCTCCGCCCCCTGTGGTGCATCTGATGTCCCTAGCCTGCCCTGTGAATGGGGAGAGGGGCTGAGCACAACAAAGTGCTGCAGAACCAGTTGTGTTTGGTTTTCCCCCTGCCCTGCACCCATGAGACAAAAGGAATCCCTGTATAAGAAGGGGCTGTGACCCCTTGAAAAGCTGTTCTCTCCCTGGATCACAGACCTATCCCCACACAAAGGTGTTTAGGACCCTCATCTAACACGAAGCCTTCACTGGACTGGGCTTTGGTGGATGTGGAATATAAACGCTTGTACAGACCTATCCCCGCACACAGGTGTTTAGGATCCTCATCGAACACAAAGCCCTCACTGGACTGTGCTTTGGTGGGTGTGGACTATAAACGCTTTGACTCTGCCTGCAGGCAGGTCACCCCCACGCCACTGCTCGTCACATGCTTGCTGCCTCCGTGTTCCTGAGCTTGTTTTCTCGCCTCCCCGCCCGTGTGCCAGTTTCTCCCCACCCCCCACTGCTCCCGTTCAGGCCCTTCCCGCCGCTGCTTCCCTGATGCCCCGCCCCCCTACACACCTATTGGCCTCCCCGCTCCCACCTTCCAGCTGCTCCTCCCTCCCAAAAGTGGTACAAAAGGGGGTGGTTATGGACGGAGCATCTGAATCAATCAAACACTCACACCCAGTCAAAAGATCTGGGCTTAATCCATCACCGTTCTTTAGCCCACTCTGCCACCCCAGTTCAGACATGGCTATATGCAAATCAGCCTGACCCTGTGCCTCATGGGAACAGTCCAGCCCGAACTGCCAAGCCATGTCTTCCCTGGACCGGAAAAAAGCTTCCAAGGACCGGTTTCTGGCATTCCAGCCGTCTTCAGCCCGGCTTGCTTGAATCCAGTGGCAAAGTGAGCAAGGGACTCACGTCTGAGCATACCCTGCCACACTTATGGCGGCCAAAAGCGGTACAAAAGGGGGTGGGTATGGACGGAGCATCTGAATCAATCATACACTCACACCCAGTCAAAAGATCTGGGTTTAATCCATCACCGTTCTTTAGCCCACTCTGCCACCCCAGTTCAGACATGGCTATATGCAAATCAGTCTGACCCTGTGCCTCATGGGAACAGTCCAGCCCGAACTTCCAAGCCATGTCTTCCCTGGACCGGAAAAAAGCTTCAGAGGACCGGTTTCTGGCATTCCAGCCGTCTTCAGCCCGGCTTGCTTGAATCCAGTGGCAAATATAGCCAGTGTCTAACCCAGGGTGGTGTGGAGTGCAAAAAAACGATGGATTTAGGCCCAGATCCTTGTACTGGGGTGAATGTATGAATTGTTCTACATTCTGTCCATCAACTGTGTTTTTTGCAATTTTCACCCGAGTGTGCTGGGCATACTCAGACGTGAGTCCCAGGCTCTCCACACCAATGGAGTCAAGCTATCCAGGCTGATGAAGGCTGATAGCCAGAAACCGGTCCTTGGATGCTTGATTCCGGTCTGGGAAAGACATGGCTTGGTAGTTCAGGCTGGACTGTTCCCATGAGGCACAGTGTCAGAGCTGATTTGCATATAGCCAGTGTCTAACCCAGGGTGCTGTGGAGTGCAAAAAACGATGGATTTAGGCCCAGATCCTTGTACTGGGGTGAATGTATGACATTGTTATACATTCTGTCCATCAACTGTGTTTTTTGCAATTTTCACTCCTCCCTCCCAAGCCATCTCATATGCAGGCCGAGAAGCGGACGCGCGCAGAGGCGCACCTAAGGCAAGCCTGTCTCTGCCTGTCCGTGCCAGGACCGCACCCAGCGCCAGAACCCCTGGACCCTGCGAACCCCACGACACCAGAATCTACTACGATGCCAGCACCCTCCCCACACTCAACACCGGCCGAAACCACACCTGCTTCCAAGCTGCCCAGAAACTGACCCACGAACCCTTCTCCTGCCACACCTGTAGCTTCACCTGCGACAGAACCACCAAACCTCCAAAGACTGGACCCAACCACCTCCGCTGCATACTCCTCAACACCTGCTCTGCATGCAAATACATCGTCGAGCTCTGGGATCTGCTCGACACCTCCGCCCCAGACGTGGCCTTCCTGACCAAGACCTGGTGGAACATCTCCTCGGCACCCGACATCTCCATAGCCATCCCGTATGGCTACAAGATCACCCACAGGGACCGCGGCAATGGAATCGGAGGAGAGATAGCCATCATCCACAAGTCCACCCTCAAGGTCGCCTCCCACGTGGACGACACCCTCAACACCGTCGAACACCTGCACTTCAGAATCCACACCGACCCCAACACCACCCTCAGAGGAACACTCATCTACAGAACCCCCGGACCCTGAGCTCAGTTCAGCGTCTCCATCGCCGACCTCGCCAGCATCCACGGACTCGCTTCCATGGACTACATCCTCCTCGGGGACCTGAACTTCCACCTCGAGAACAACAACAATGCCAACTCCACCACCCTGATCGACAACTTCGCCAACTTCGACCTCAGACAACTCATCACAGCACCCGCCCACGCCGCCGGCCACACGCTTGACCCAATCTTTTCCAAAGGTTCCCACAACGCCTTCGACCACACCACAGAACTCCACTGGAGCGACCCCCGCTGCAACCATTTCACCTTCAAGTTTTCAACCACGCACCACCGCACTCAACAGCTGCCTCGCCGCTGCTGGAGCAAAGTCACCTAAGACTAGCTGACCACCCCCTCTCCAAGAACCCACCCACCAACCCCATCAACCCAGATGCCGCAGCCGGCAACCAAAGACAGTGGATCGACGACTTCGCCAAAACCCTCACCCCGCTGAACAAAACCTCCAACAGACACGCCAACAAGAGAGCCACCTGGTTCACCAACGAGCTCCAGGCCTCCAAAAGAGCATGCCAGAAACTGGAGAAGACATGGCTCCACGAAATCACACCGGACAACTACGCAGCCCACAAGGACGCCACCCGCAGACACCACCAACTCATCAGATTATCCAAAAAATCCTCCTTTAGAGACCGCTTGGATAACAACACACACAACATCAAAGAGTTCTTCAGCATCGTAAAGGAACTCTCCTACCCGAGCACCAACGGCAATGACATCCCACCCTCACAAGAACTGTGCGACTCACTAGCCATCTTCTTCCACCACAAGATCGCTGACATCCACAACAGCTAAAACACCACAACCGCCCCGACTGCGCCAGACACCACCCCCCTGTGAACACCACCAGCGCCAACCGCCTGAACTCCTGGTCCAACGTCAACAACGACGAGACACGCAAGGTCATAAACTCCATCCACTCAAGATCTCCGTTTGACCCATGCCCACACCACGTATTCAACAAAGCAGACGCTGCCATCGCACCCTAACTACGGGAGGTCATCAACATCTCCTTCGAAACAGCAACATTCCTGGAAAGCTGGAAGCACGCCGAAATCAACGCCCCCAAGGACCTCAAGAACTTCCAGCCCATCTCCCTGCTCCTGTTCCCGTCAAAGGTCATCAAAAAAATCGTCAACATGCAACTGGCCTGCCACTTATAAGACAACAACATCTTGGACCCGTCCCAGTCTGGATTCAAATGAAACCACAGCACCGCGACTGCCCTCATCGCCACCACAGGTGACATCAGGCACCAACTAGACAACGGCGAAACATCAGCCCTCATCCCCCTGGATCTGTCAGCCGCCTTCGACACGGTGTGCCATCGCACCTAAAGACACGCCTCCTAGAAGCCGGAATCCAAGAGATGGCAATTGACTGGACCACGTCTTTCCTCTCCGGAAGAACCCAGAGCGTCCGCCTCCCACCCTTCCGATCCGAAGCCACCGACATCATCTGCGGCGTCCCCCAGGGCTCATCCCTCAGCCCCATGCTATTCAACGTCTACATGGCCCCCCTCGCACAAGTGGCCCGCCATCAAGACCTCAACATCATCTACTACGCCGACGACACCCAGTTCATCCTATCACTCACCAAGGACCCACACACCGCCAAAACAAACCTCCACGAGGGAATAAAGGCCGTCGCTGACTGGACGAGGAGCAGTCGTCGGAAGCAGAACTCGGACAAGATGGAGGTCCTCATCCTTGGACCCACCCCCTCGGCCTGGGACAACTCCTGGTGGCTGACCACACTGTGAACAGCACCAACACCCACCGACCATGCACGCAACCTAGGATTCATCCTTGACACCTCCCTCTCCATGTCGAAGCAAGTCAATGTCATCTCCTCCTCCTGATACAACTCCCTCCTCATGCTCCACAGGATCTACAAGTGGATCCCCACCGAAACAATAAGAACGGTGACGCAGGCCCTTGTCAGCAGCAGACTACACTACGGCAACGCACTCTACGCAGGAATCCCAGCCAAACACCTACAACAACTACAATGCATCCAAAATGCCCCCTCCCGACTGATCAACAACGTCCCCCGCCGCAGCCACATCACCCTCCACCTGAGAGACCTACACTGGCTCCCCGTCGACAAGAGGATCACGTTCAAGCTCCTCACCCATGCACACAAAGCACTCTAAAGCGCCAGACCAGCCTACCTGAACAGCAGACTCAGCTTCCACACCCCCCCCCCAGCTCGCTCCGCAAGCCTCGCCCTCGCAACTGTCCCCTGTATCCAACAAACGTCCTCCGGCGGCAGATCCTTCTCCTACCTAACCGCCAAGACCTGGAACACCCTCCCAACCCACATACAGCAGACCCAAGAGCTTCTCGCCTTTAAAAGGCTACTCAAGACCTGGCTCTTCGTGCAGTAGCAGCATGCCCGCCCCTCCCCTCAGGGCCTTGGGACCCTTACGGGTAAGTTGCGCACTTTACAAGTACGCTGATTGATTGATGTACAGTTCTATCCCCTGCGCACAGATGTTTAGGATCCTCCTCTAACACTAAGGCCTCACTGGACTGGGCTTTGGTGGGTGTGGATTTTAAAGGTATATACAGACCTGTCCCATGCACACAGGTGTTTAGGATCTTCATCTAACATGAAGCCCTCACTGGACTGGGCTTTGGCGGGTGTTGGCTGTAGGGGAGTAGGGTCTGCTACCTATGGTCACCCCCACTTTTTGCTGTGATACTCTGGTTTTTCGACTTTAATGTGGCTGTGGGCCTGCTAATCAGACCCACAGCCCAGCTGTGATACCATGCACTTTAGGTGCATACCAGATTGGCTACTGGGTCACCCTTCTGAACCCCCGTAAACTGTACCATAGGTACCCAAGGCATAGGTGCACCGTAGGCCTACCAGGGGCTGTAGCATGTATTGTGCCACCCCTGGTTTGCCTTCCAAACTGACACCACAGGTCTGTTCACACAGCCTGGCTAAGGTGGTGTAATCACCCCTTACTTAGATATAGACACATATACACCTATAAGCCACTCCTATTGTAGTGTACTTTCTATATTCCCAATAGGCTCTGCGCATTGGAATAACATAAACGGTAGTTTAAACGTAGGACTGAGGTCGACTAGGTCTCTACTGAATATGTTAGACTTAATTAGGTATGCCAGCCAGCTCAGAGGTCACTAGAAACTTTCTCGAATGAACAGGGAGGAGTTAACTTCCCTGATTAGACAAGAAGGGATTAGTTTCTGACAACCGCATAAACATGACAACTTTGCTCCCTCCAGAATAAGGAGTATATCTCCAGTCATGTGAAAACAATAGATAGCTATTTCACTCAGTCAATCGTGCATGCTTAGTTTCACCAGAGTGCAGAGAAATAGAGAGATGGGCGTTTTCAATAAAAGGTGTTATTTATTGAGCAGTCTTCTTTCTCATGCAAGAGAAATGAATTGCCACAATTGCAATACTTATTATAAAGTAAAGTGCGAACAGTAAAAGGAGTATTAAGAAATAATACTGTAAAAGCATTGATATGGTTTCTGAGCCATATGATACTTAAAATGGATAAAATATATACAATACATACAATGATAAAAGTTGACTAAACGTACTGAACTGGTGCTTCTAAAATACGCCTACCCCGGTGTACCGAACCTAAGCCTAGTACGTGGGAAGGAGTAGTGAGCTGCAGTTCAAGTTAAGTTAGTTTTGCCAAGAATCTGAATCAAGAATTCTCTAAGGATCTAATCAGCTCCGTACCTTGGTTTTAGAATAAAGGAGGTCTTGCATCTCGTTCTCAGGACTCGATCTCCCAGCAACCTGCAAGGGTGACTGGAAACGCTGGAGCTGGATTTTCTCGCAGGAGAAAAGACAGCGTCTCTCTCAGTGCGTCAAATGGGAGGGTCGGCTTCCTTCGGCACTCGAATCAGCTGGACTTTGGGTAAGTAGATAGCCGCTCTGCTCCAAACCACCGTGTGTTGCTTAAGGCAAATGCTGGTATATTTATACCTGGAAGGTGCCGTGTTTGACGTGAGGTTGGACATAAGACGTCACTAAGAACTGTCACTTAGAACTGGCAGTTCTTTCAGGACTCTCAGGAGTTCTAAGACAAATCAAAACAAAAGCAGGGGGAATTCCCGGGCTGCTGGAGGTTTGGTTTGTTTATAGAACGCGTTGTACTTTCTAGGAGTCTAGGGAAGTAGCCTTGCGGTATTTGGACTTCATTGTCTATGACTAAATATGGATATGATTCTAATGCCTTTATAAGGATATGATTTGTTATAACCACATAAGGGCATACATCGGGATTATTTAATTAGGGTCCTAGATACGTTCACAACATCCACTCCACGTATAATGTCCATCATTACTAAATACTAAGCAATATATAAACATATAAGTATGCATGTGTTTTCCAGCCCACCCCAAAATACATCAAATGCATTTGAAATGGTATAGATACAAGAAAATGAGTATTATACTGTACGCTTTCAAGCAGTGGTATCATTCAGATCAAATTTTGTTCATTTAGAATGTTGACTGAATGAATCACGAAAATTACATTCATGAAATGGCTCTTAATACAGAAGAAAAGGGTCAAGACCATTTCATCACATATTTATCCAAGATTGTACATGTGCTAGAGGCTGATTCAAAATATTGTCTCTAGAGTCTCTAAAAATAGAAGTTCTGTTCTCTAAGAATAGTTCTACTTTAAGCAGAGTATCATGTGCCAAAAAAAGGTAAATATTTTGGAAATTGGGAAAAAATAATTTCGCTTTCATGGGAAAAAGTAGTTCCAAATGTTTTCAGCAGTGCTGTTTATCAAAACTGAAGGCTGAATTCAAAAGTTCAGGGAACGCTGTGTGCTCGCTATTTCAAATATTATTCTCGTTGTTAGGAGAGAACATTACCTCAGATAGGCCAGCAAAAAATGCATCTACCACAGTAGGTGAAAGTTGGGCCAACTCCGAAAAAGTTGAAATAGTGCATATATGCGATGCATTGCCATCATCAGTGTTTAAATCAGCAATGGTCACAGAATGTTGTACCTGTGTGGTGCCGCTTTCATCTTGTACTTCACCGCCACCTAATCGTAATTGTGAAGTCTCAACGAATGCCGTTGTAGAGATGACTTATATGGAATGCAAATGAGTTGCCTAGCAGCTTAGAATGTTATCTTTGAAGTAGATCAAACTGAACTGTGAAGCAGGCTGTGGATGAGCTGGAGGTCCCTGCACTAACTCTACAATAAAGATATCAATTTTATCAATCTATTTGGACTCATCTTTACATTGGCGACGAGGGAAACCTTTCTGCGCAAGGGGCAGATGCTGGTGACTCCACCCTTGGACTTTGGAATATTTTACATATCATCATCCACCATCTAGTGAGTAAACTGATTACATTCTGTACCCAACTTGAATATATTTGGATCCAAACTTCCAACTATTTTTAACTCTACCATTGATAAGAAGAGAATACAAAATGTTGAAAGCAATATGAACTTTTATCTAATCAAAATGGAATTCTTGTGAAATACTACTAGTATTTTTTTGCCCTTCAAGTCTTGAAATATCTAAAATTTATACTTGTGCCTTCTTGTGGTTGAACACAGAGCTTGAACTACTGAAATTCCTGAAGTAATTTTGGTGTTTTATGTGCAAGCGTTGGCTCTTTCTACATCGGTATTTACGAGCGCTGGATTATCTACTTTCAACTATTTCTGATTTTCAAGCCTTTTTGCCGATTTGTCATTGCTGGCGAAAATCGGGAAACTGACTGTTAGTTGTCAGCTTGAATCTAAACAGAGACGTTTTACCGGCCATTCTTACCGTTGCTTAGATGCATCTTCCGATTCACTGCTTGCGCGTTACACCAAACTCCTCCATGGCTTTTCTTCTTTGAGCGTCATACGTTATGTCAAATCAAGAGCGTAATCTCGACCTTGGCGGCCATCTTAGCTTATTGGGACAATCTTTGTGTTTTCTACAGTGGGTGCGTTGAACTTCGACTTTTAGTGAAAACCTTGCACATTTTGGTTACGCAGCTCGAGAAAAGAGTGTTTGGAGTCATCACTTTGGAAGAAAAAAAAACTTGAAACCGATCTTTTTAACTTACTGTCATTACTTTGGAAGGAAAGACGATTTTCAAGTTTCAAGACATGAAGGTTTTTATTTTAATGTCTTATGTTAGTTTCTTTATTGTAAACTAACCTTTTTTCATTTGCAGGTGAAAGTTTAAATTTAATGTTTTAATTGTGTAATTGGGTTATTATGAGTGATCAAGCTTTGTCCACTCCACCTGCCTTTTTACCAACTCCTGGTGAGCCAACAATTCCATGGAAGGAATGGAAGAAATTATTTCTTACATACATTCTTGCCACTGGTGCTGATAAATATGGTCCAGTGCGTAGGCAAGCTATTTTACTACACATTTTGGGTGTGGAAGGTCGCAAGCTTTATGAAAATCTCCCAGAAGTTTCCCTTGGTAGTGGAGATGGACAAGCTGCAAATGTTTATGAAATGAGTTTGCAGATGCTTGAAATAAGATTTACCACAAAAGTAAATTTAGTTCTTGAAAGACACACATTTTTCTGTAGGGTACAAAAAATGGACGAAGATATTGCATCATGTGTTGCTGCTTTGAGAGGGTTGTCACTGACTTGTAAATTTGGGACTTTAACAGATTCACTTATTCGTGATCAGATAGTTAGGTGTACAAATAATAAGAGAGTACGCGAAAAAGTTATTAAGAGATTCAAGTCTAGAAGAGGCTATTCAAACAGCAAAGGGGTTAGAGCATACAGATATTTGGATCAAAGAAATGGATAAATGTACCAATTCTATTGCGAATAGGAGGGTGGATTGAAAGCTCCTAGTTCTAAAGATTTAGAAATTCATGCTAATATTGATTAAACCAAAATAACTAAACCTTTGAGTAAAGTGCATGAAAAACCTAATGGTAAAGCTTTTGATAAGAATAAGGAATTTCGCCAAAGCAGTAGCTCTATTAATATGCGACCTGTCAAATGTTACCGATGTGGTGCACCTGGCCACATTGCTTCCAGTATGAAGTGTATGGCCAGGAACGCAATATGTAGAACGTGTGGTATGAGAGACCACCTTGCTAAAGTTTGTAAAACTAAAATTCCCTCCGTTCATGAAATTGATGATTCTTGTGAGGATGTTTGTGAATTTATTCCCTCTATTGATAATATCAAAGCTTATCAAGTTAATGTTGATGATAATGTTGAAATTAACAATATTGATTTGTCAGGTATTCCTAGGGAGAGCACTGACAAACTGGATAAGCCTCATTATGTTATCAAATTTGATACTGTGGGGGTAAAAATGTTAATTAACTCTGGAAGTCTATATACCTTGATGTCAAAATAAATGTACATTAAGTCGTGGGGAGTGTCTCTTAATGTAAATTATTGGGATCTCTCAGACATTAGAGCTGTAGGCTATGGAGGGAAGAATATTGACATTTTGGGTTTAAAATGGATGGTAATTGAATTTGACAACAAAAAACTCTATGGTAGAGTGTATCTGACCGAGCAAGGATCAAATTTGTTGGGGTGGCGTCACCAGAGAGACTTAGGTATAGTTTTGAATCCTAATGCCACTATTCCAGTGCAGTCTATATGTTTAGTGAATAGTGAGAGTTATGATTCGTTGATTATGGGAAAGTGCTCTGATGTTTTTTGTGATGAATTGGGAAAGCTAAGAAATTTTTCTCATAGGATTATTCTCAAGAGTAATGCTACTCCAGTAGTTCACAAAGTTAGATCTGTTCCTCACCTTATGAAAGGTCCTCTACAAGATGAACTTGATAGGTTACTGAAATTGGGCATAATTGAACCTATTGAAGCTTGTGAGTGGCTTGCACCCATTGTCGTCGCTCCTAAGGATGGGGGAAAGAGAATTTGTTTATGCATTGACCTTCGCGATCTTAACAAGAATATATGGGTTGATCGCCAACCCCTACCAAACATTTCAGAGATGTTGATGGCAATGGATGGGGGAGTGTCTTTAGTGTTATTGATATGTCATCAGCATATCACCAGATTGACCTCAATGAAGAATCTAGACATTTAACATCATTTGTAAGGCCACTGGGTGCTTTCCATTACCGCAGGATGCCCTTTGGATTAGCTTCTGCCTCAGCTGTGTTCCAAAGGGTTATGGGAAAAGTTCTTCATGGTATTAGTGATGTACTTTGTTTCCAAGATGATGTGTTAATTGTTGGTAGAAATTTTGACCATCATGATCAAGTAATGGAGAGTGTTTTATGTAGAATGAGAGAACATGGGTTAACTATACAAAGAGAGAAATGTCAGTTGAGGAAGGATGTAGTTAATTATCTAGGTCATGAAATTTCTAAGGAAGGGATCAGACCAAAGAAAAGTATTGTCTCTGCCATTAGAGATGCTCCTGTTCCTACTAGTAAAGATCAACTAAGAAGCTTTCTTGGTTTAGCAGAGTATTGCTCCAAGTTTGTGAGAAATTTTACTAATATTGTGGAACCATTGCAGATTTTGATGAAAGGTGGTGTTGAGTTTGCATGGAGTGATGCATGTGGAAAAGCATTCCAGGAGATTAAAGATGGAATATTGTCTGCGCCCAGCCTTGGACACTTTGATGTTAGAGCTAAAACTTTTATTACCACTGATGCGAGCGCTATAGGTATTGGTGCTGTTTTAACGCAAGTGTGTAATGGGGAAGAAAGAATTATTGGCTTTGCATCTAGAAGGTTACAGGGTGCTGAGAGATCATATTCAGTGATAGAAAAAGAAGCCTTGGGGTGTTGTTGGGGCATTAAACATTTCAAATACTTTGTGTGGGGCTTACCATTTAGACTTCGCACTGATCACAAACCTTTAGTTAATTTATTTAAGGGTGGCAAAGGATTGGAAGGGAGTGTTACTCCGAGGATATCAAGGTGGATTTTATTAGTGTTGGAATATAATTTTGAAGTGGAATACATGAAAGGATTGAAAAATATAATAGCGGATTGTTTGTCAAGAATACCGGTTGTGGTGAGTGATATTGAGTCTGAGGTTGATGTTGAGGAAGTGAGGTATACTGAAGAACAAGCTTTTGGGTTGGAGCAATAGAATGCTGCAATGATGAAAGATGAAGTGTTGAAAAAAGTTATGTTTTCTACTTCTAATGGTTGGGATGCGCAATTGTGCAATGATATACGGTTTAAAGGTTTCATCAATGTTGCAGAAGAGTTAAGTGTAAGAGAAGGAAAATTGTGGAGGAGAGATAAATTAGTACCACCGGAGACTCTTAGGTCTAAAATTGTCATTATGGCACACGAAGGTCATTTAGGAAGAAATATGACTAAGCGACGTGTACGTCAGTCATACTGGTGGCCAGGTTTAGATAATGAGGTTGAGGCAGCTGTCAAGGACTGTTATGCTTGTGCTGCTAGTGACAAAACCAAAGTTTTACGTCAACCTCCTCTTGCTTCTGTGAAGTTTCCTGAGCGTCCTTGGGAAAGGTTGGGTTTAGATTTAGTTGGTCCTATTTCCAAATTAGGAACAAATTGCAAATTCTTAATGGTTTTAGTGGATTATCACTCCAAGTGGTTTGTGGTCGAGACGTCTGAGAGTATTACAACTGAGAAAGTAATTAAGTTTCTTGAAAAGGTGTTTTTTAATGAAGGAATTCCAAAAGTTTTGGTGTCAGACAATGGTCCTCAGTTACTTTCTAGGACAATGGAGGAGTTTCTCTGTGGAAAAGGTATTAAGCATGAAAGGGTTGCTTTATTCAGGCCACAAGCCAATGGCTTAGTTGAGAGAATTAATCGTTTGATCTTGGACAATATACAACTTTCTTTGTGCAATGGTTTATCCTGGTCTGAAGAGTTAAAGAATCTAATGTGGTCTTATAGAGTAACACCACATTCCATGACTGGAGTGTCACCTTTTATTTCTCTTAAAGGAAGGGAGACGGATTTGAAGGAGATACCAGGGTGGTTGAAAGACAGGGAATGTATATGGGTGAATCGTGATGTGATTGGAGAACAAGTTGTCAACAAACAAACCATTGCTGCCAAACATTATGAAAATTTAAAAGGAGTCAAATTTCCTAACATAAAATCAAGTGATTGGGTAGTAGTAAAACGTGGGGGTTTTGTTGCCAAAGGCGATAGCAAATGTTCTAAACCTGTTAGAGTGAAAGAAGTAAAGAAAAGTGTTGTGACTTTGTGTGATGGGTCTACTTGGAGTTTAGGAAAAGTGTCTAAGTGTTTTTCTCCTTGTATTTAAATTGATCTTCACTGCTTAGGAGATGTAACTAAGTGTTTTTCTCCTTGTATTCAGATTGATCTTCTCTGCTTTGTTTTTCTGTATTATAGTTTCTTTCAAGTTTTAGTTGTGGTATATGTAAGGGGGAGGTGTGTAGAGATGACTCATATGGAAAGCAAATGAGTTGCCTAGCAGCTTAGAATGTTATCTTTGAAGTAGATCAAACTGAGCTGAGAAGCATGCTGTGGATGAGCTGGAGGTCCCTGTACTAACTCTACAATAAAGATATCAATTTTATCAATATATTTGGACTCATCTTTACATCCGTCACCAGAATAGGTAGCCGCTGGGGACACCACGTTGCATGAGTCATTACCTGACCGAGCAAAGCATCGATATCCATTGATGCTGATGGTAGTGTAAGACAGACGTCCAACGCGCATTCTTCTCCGCATAGCAGACATCGAAGCACAGGTAAGAAGCAATTTTGCCAGATTGGTCTAAATGAAAGAAACCAGTTAGTATTCAGATCTCCTAGCTGGGCCAATCCGAGGACCTTAGTGATACGGTCTCGGTATCGTATTGCTAGGATCGTTTCTTCCATCATAGCTTGAGTTTTGTCTGTGACTTGGCTTGCCATATCGGAGAAGAAGGAACAAAAATAAAATTCCTGCTACGAGTCCCAAAATAAGAGGCAGGCCACCGAAAAGGGAATGCACAAAATTCGGGAAGATGGCCAGAACTGTTTCAAAGGGTGCTAACAGTCCCGAAAAAATTGTCTTAAATACATGTGTGATGCACTGGTATCTGACATGTTTAAGATTTGGCTTAACATTTCTACGAAATGTACGGGGCAATTTGTCGATAATAGGGTATGTATCTCTGCTGCTGTCCTTGCAACTTGCAGATCATACATCTCTTTGGACGAGGTTAAAGGCACAGTTGTTTTTAAAAGAATAGACTTCATTCTGCTTAAAGTATCAATTCGAATAGAAGAGATTTTCACAGAAGGCCATATTGCTGCCTCCATGTCTGGATAGCTGTTTGGATACAATACTTGCATACAACAAATGACCCTGGAAGTAACGCTCACGAGATAGGCTTTTCCTGGCATCATGCCACAACAGCTGTGGTCACTTATTATAACGTAGCTACCGTTGGAAAGTTGTCTGAAAAAGGGATCTATCTGGGTAGCAGGAGTGCCGTGCAGATGACATGAAAGGTTGTTTGATGAACCTTCGCAGGCTCCATGCAAGTTAATAAATTGATACAGAAGTGTACCGCTTAGTGATTTTTTACAGTTGTTACAACCAAGCAATACTTCTCTTTTCCCCTCACTATAACATCTATGTGTATAAGGCAATTTCCAGGTCGACTTGATGTATCCTTTACCCAACCTTTCATACAGGCCTGCTGGTATATACTTTTGGCAGTATTGAAACTGAAAAGTTGTTATTGGGATTGTAATGGTGCCATGTATTATCCATTCAAAGACAGGTCTTTCTGACATTGTCAATGGTAATCTCTCTAGTTTTTCAATGCTCAGCACCGTATAGTCTGCTCCTTTTTGTGCCAACGAGATTTGTCTATCATTACGATCAAAGATAGAAAATAATGACGTTGTGTTGATTAGACGCCATGGCATGTAGCCTGAACGGAGGTTTTGTAACGTCCAGCCTAGCTGTACAATAGAACGTAATTGGGATTGACCATGTTGTAACATTAGCATATCCTGTTCTATTATATCAATAGCAGATGATACAATGCTGTCCATTGAATACATTCTGGAGGACAGAGTCGTTAACCCATTGTCCACTACAGAAAGTGATTTTTCCAAATTAATACGATCAATTATTCGTATTTTTTCTGCAGTTTCAATTTGTGTTACTTTCCAAGCTTCATTGTAAGCTGCGTATATACCGGCATATATGAAACCTTTTTGACGCTGTTTGCGAGGTCCCATTATGAAATCTCGCAAGTGAGCACCTTCTTTAAGTAAAGTTAAGTGTTGCTTAATTTCGGGAAGTGTGGATCCCTGTAGCCATTCGAGGCATAGTTTTCCTACACTACATGTTGTAACTATCCCTGGATGTTGTCTCTGGGAATATCTTGGGTCTGGCCTGTTCTGTTTGAACCCCTGTATTTTGTTCAGGAATCTATCTTGACAGTTATTAGTGTCTGTGGGCCAGATCAACCATTTGCTCCAATCAGGAAGTGTTCTGTTTTGTTTTAAAATATAGGACACGTCTATCAGGCATAGGCTTTGGTATGGACGGGTTGTTTAAATCTTTTATCTTGGCTAGGCCAAGACAGGTTGTTTGTTGAATGGTGTCATTCAGGAACAATATTTGTTCTGGGATCATGCAGGCTCTAAATAATGATTCTAAACCATGTACCTGCCACTCTTTCGTACCCCAGATGATTTTTGTCTCAATGCAGTTTTTCCAAAATTCAAAACCAAATGTAGACATTTTTTCATAAAAATGTTCATATTAAATCAATTTAGTATTTGTCAACATGTTTTTCACTCCCGTATTATTCATTAATTTAAAACAAAACGTTTCTGGATTTGTGTAATTAAACCCTGAGAAGTATGGACATTTCTCATAAAATGTTTTTGAACTGCCTTTTGGCGGAGTTGGACAATGTTCCCACTGATTATAACTGAAAGCATTTCTAGGATTAGCAGATTTATGCAGATAATGATGCCCAAAGTGATTGAAGCAATACATTTCTTCATAATTCGAAGAACCCTGTAAATAATCATGTTCTGTAAATTTTGCTGACATTTCTAAATCTGACATCATATTATTAATATTTTCAAAGTCCCAATCATCAGAGAAAACACTAGGGGCCATATGTAGGTAAATGGCATTTACGTAATCGTAAATACTGAATTTTACCGATTCGGTATTTACAAATCGGTAAATGCCATGTAGGTAATTATTCGGTAACAATTACCAAATCGGTTAGATTCGGTAATTACCGAATCGGTATTTACCGATTCGGTAATTGCCATTGATTCCTATGGGCCTTGAGTCCCATAGGAATCAATGTTAATTACCGAATCGGTAAATACCGATTTGGTAAAATTACCGATTTGTCAAGGGGGACAGAGTGTCCCTTTGACACCCTGTTGCACCCCAGATTCTGGCTTGTGTGCCATGTGGCACACATACATGCCCTAAGGGCATGTATGTGTGTCACATGGCACTGGTGTACATGCACAGATGTGCATGTACACAGGAATTCGTCATTTACCATGCAATTGTATTTCATGGTAAATAACGAATTCCTAAGGGCCTGTGGCACTGTTTTCAGTGCCACCTACATCCCATAATATTGATTCTGTAAATTTACCGATTCGGTAAATTTACAGAATCGGTAATATTTTGGCCACCTACATCTGAAACTCAAAATACCGGTTGGTAACGGCCGAAATCGGCCGTTACCGACTGGTATTTGGCCACCTACATATGGCCCTAGGTGATACATATGGCCCTAGGTGATCTCATTCCCCACCGAGTTTGGGGCACCCGTAAAACTTCCCCTTGCCAAAAATACATTGGCCCGCAACTGGAATCGGGCCGACCTTAACTCTCTCTGTGCCTCTCTGATTTCCTCCCCCCCTGAGCCTCTTAACCTCCCTCTTGATCTTCAAGCAAATGCTGTGAACCATTGGCTGTCTTCCTC
Source organism: Lissotriton vulgaris (assembly GCF_964263255.1). NCBI lineage: Eukaryota > Metazoa > Chordata > Amphibia > Caudata > Salamandridae > Lissotriton > Lissotriton vulgaris. The sequence continues at coordinate 2,101,902,454 of NC_141691.1, read as the reverse complement.
TTGTGACCTGGCCGCCCCCTTTAGGAAAATCAAGGCTTGTCGCCCCCATGACGCCCAGAAGTGGTTCACAGACGAGCTGAAAATCCTTAAATTGGATCTCAAGCGCTCGGAACGCCACTGGAGGCGCAACTATTGTCCTCTTTTGCGAGCTAAATATAAGTCTCTTCTAGCTAACTATAAGGGGGCTATCCTCTCAGCAAACACCACATACTTCTCGGAGAAAGTCGCTTTGTCAGCCAACAAGCCCAAGGAGATTTTCTCTATAGTTCGCAACCTTGTCGCTTCCGATAGGGCCAACCTTAATCTTATCCCCTCCCAAGCTCTTTGCTCGTCCCTGAATGATTTCTTTTTAGAGAAAATTGTGAAGATCAAATCTAACATCCCTCCTGTATCCTCGCCACTCCCTTCCCCTGTTCTTCCGCCTTCTTCTGTTTTTCTTGATCAGTTTCCTCCTATTTCCATGGATTCTTTCTTTACTCTTCTCCAGAAAGTGAAGTCAGGTTCCCCGGCAGACTGCGCTCCTGCTCGCATTCTGAGAGAGGTTTTCACTCACTGTCCTGACCCCCCCTCTCCCTTCTTAATGCCTCTATTTCTTCAGGCACAGTCCCAATATCCTTTAAATCTGCTATAGTTTTCCCCATCTTGAAAAAACCTGGCTTAGATCCCTCCCTCCCGTCCAATTTTAGACCAATTTCCCTTCTTCCCTACCTTGGGAAGGTTTTGGAGAGTCATATTACAACCTGCCTCTCCACCTTTATTGAGGATAACCATCTTTTAGCCTCCCACCAAGCGGGATTCCGCCCGGCCCACTCTACAGAGTCAGTGGTTCTGTCCGTTCTAGACGAGCTCAAGAGCAAGGCCGATTCTAATTTACCTCAAGCCTTGGTGCTCCTTGATCTGTCCGCTGCGTTTGACATGGTCGACCACTCCATCCTCCTCGGCCGTGTCTGCGCAGCGGGCGTTCGGGGCACTGCTCTTTCTTGGATCGCCTCCTTTCTTAAAGAACGGACCCAGGCGGTCCACCTCTCGGGTTTTAGTGCCCCTACCCACCTGGTTCCTAGTGGGGTCCCCCAAGGCTCTTCCCTGTCCCCTCTTCTCTTCAACCTTTATATCTACCACCTCATTCTTTCTCTTCTTGACATGGGGGTCTCCCTGTACAACTATGCGGATGACCTCCAGTTCGTTTTTGACCTCTCCTCTCCCTTGCACTCTTTACCGAGATTTCACTCTACTCTAGTTTTTATCTCTGAGTGGATGAACCACAATCATCTTAAGCTTAATCTGGACAAGACTGAGTTGGTCCTGACTGGCCCTTCCATCTCCCCTTGGTCGGCCGCCTTCTGGCCTTCCACCTTTGGCCCTCCGCCCGTACCGGCGGCTTCTGCAAAGACCTTGGGTATCAAAGTCAGTCGGGACCTCTCTATGCATGCCCAGATTAGCTCAGTTGTCTCTTCCTGTTTCCTCTCCCTCCGGGTCATCCGGAAAATGTCCCATTTCTTTTCTCCCAGTGCACTTAAACTTATTATTTTGGCCACGATTCTTTCCCGTCTGGATTACGGGAACAGCCTTTATGTGGGCAATCCGGCCTACGAACTACACCGGCTTCAGGCTATCCAGAATTAGGCCGCCTGTCTTATCCACCATCTTCCCAAATCCCATCACATTACTCCTGTTTTGAAATCCCTTCACTGGCTTCCCGTCTGCCAGAGATCCCTTTTCAAGATGGGCTGCTTGGCCTTCATGGCTCGTGCTCGTACCGCTCCGGCTTTCATCAACTCCCTCATTTGTCCCTACACCCCAACCGTGCCCTTCGCTCTTCCAATCAGTTTCTTCTCAATATCCGGCGCTTCCGTAGATCTAAAACTGGAGGCACTAGATTCTCGGTATTAGCCCCGCGCTTCTGGAACAGCCTTCCTTTGTGCATCAGATCTATTCCAGTTTATTTACAATTTCGTAAGGCCCGTAATACCTTCCTGTTCTCTCAAGCATACACCGGCTGATATCTTCTTGGCAGAATTCCCTCCCCCTCAGTCCTCTGCTTTAGCGCCAGGAAGCCGCTTGGTCGCAGTGCGCTTTATCAAGTATCTTTCAACTTTCAACTTTCATACAAAGTCACTTAAGGAGATCTTGAATTGGTGTGGATATTTCTAGAGCTCAACCGGGCCGCAGATTTCATAGTCAGTTTTGTCCCATGCTATACCACCAGGTATAGGGATGGCTGTGATGTTCATGGATGATAGTTCTCTATTTTCGATGTGATAGGATCTGTGTGGTTTCAGGACCAAGTTGATGTTCTGACTTGCTGTGTACATTGTACTATATTTTCCATCAATAAATCTACCCAAACTTAAAACCAAGATGAGCCACACAAGGAGGAAAAGTACACCTAACACAATCCATAATTTAATCCATGGTGAAATTAGATATGTTTCTCTCAGTTGATGAAAGAACTCTGTGATTTTATCTTTGAAAGTTTTTGTTGCTGGCTTGTCTCCATGTTCACTTGGATCATTGGAAAAATCATCAAAGTTGATAAAGTAGCCAGATGCAGTTCTGTGAATTGGTGGAATTGCTTCCGGATTTCCATTGATCTTTGGATTTTCTTTTGTTACATTTGTAGAGTCCAAGGCTACATCGTTGTAGACAGGTGTCTCTTGACGAACTGTTGAAATTTGGGTTTCAAGAGGCACAAGTTCCATGGCTTTGTTGCATAGTCCTTTTTTGTTCACTGAAGGTTTATCAAATGTGATTAGTCTCTCAGTTTGAACCTCTTGGATTGTAGCAAGATTTGGTCTTTTGCTATTTCTCTGGAGTCCACTGGGCCTACTACTTATTATTGGCCACATGGTTGTGGTTTTACCAGGTCGATTGATACAACTCGGTTCTCCTTTTAACCAGCAAGGGGCGGTAGTACTACTGATCTTGTTCTGCTGACAGCTAAGACAGGACCTGCTTTTCTGTAAGAAGGCCCAAATTCCTTCTTCACTGCGATCTTTTCTCTGACCAGATTCCCAATCTTTGGAATCCAGACAGGTCTTGCTGGGACAGGTGGTTTTTCTTCAGTGGTCGTTGGCTTTAGCTTTTCGTTACTTAGACTTTTTCTTGTTTCATTTAAGTCCTGTAAAACAGCCAAACAATCTTTGATATCAACGGTTTTTTGTTTCACCACTGAAGTCTGACAATCCAGATCCTGGATGATCATTCTAGTACCAAACAAAAGTTCGTACAGACTGATACCTCCTAGAGAATTTCTTGGCATGTTATTAAGACTACGTTGGACACTTATTAGATGTTTGACCCACCCGTCACTCGAACCTAATACCCTCGCTGTTATAGATTGCTTTATGTCACAGTTTTTTCTCTCCACTACCGCATTTCCCTCGGGATGGAATGGACTAGAGTACCGCAATGCAGTGCCTATGCTGGCCATGTCCTACTTGTAAGCCCGAGAGCTAAACGCAGGACCCTGGCCAGAATGTAGCATGCCAATTGCGTATGTGCCGATAAATACTCACAAAACTTTTATAACAGTTCTGGCGTCAGCCGAGCGCTGGGGCCACATCCAAATAAATCTTGTGCAGGAATCCACTGCGACCATTATATATTTATAGTTGCCGTCCCTTTGTAAGGGACCACAGTGGTCCAGGTAAACACATGCTAATGGTTTGTCTGAGATTAGAAAGGGCGTCTGTGCTGGTCGTTTCACTGTTGATACTTTCTTTTTTTGGCATATTTCACATTCTAGAACATAGTTCCTAGTCTGTTTTCTCATGCATGGCCACCAATATCTCTGTTTTAATAATGATACTGTGGCGGAAACACCAGCATGTGCAGAAGCGAGCCGTTCGTGTGCCGCTAACATTAGTCCTAACCTGTGTTCGTGTTTGGAATTGCTCTATCCCCCACTCCAGGAATTTGAGCAAAAGGAACGTTGTTTGCATCAGTTTTGTTTGAGTACTTTACTGGAAAGCCTTTCGGGAGTGTCTTACCACTGTCTTTTACTGAAGCACTGACAGCTTGCATTATCTCGCTGTCTATTTTTGTTTTTGACCGAGTAATGGCAGCTACGGAAGCCGTTTGTACAGCTGCTTTCGCAGCCTCATCAGCCAATAAACTCCCCGTAACGTGAACGCCATCACTTTGATGACTCAGTGTATGAATCACGTGAGTCTTTTGTAGTTCTTTCTGTAAAAGAACTACTTAATCCCAAAGCTTGATTGTGCCACCTTTTGCATCTTTGAAGTTGTTTTGAACCCAGTTCTGCAAGTATTCATTGTAAGACTGGATACAGTAATAAGAATCGCACACTATTAGTGTGGGGAATTCGCGATCAGTATTTTCAAGTGCCATCTTAAAAGCCTGTAGTTCAGCTCGCTGAGCTGTACAGTCTCCGAGTGATTGAGTTTTAGTGACCAAAGATTTAAATTTTCCTTCGTGCCAACGACCATTAACAATTGCGCACGCAGCACTATAGGCTTGTTTACCCCCAACTGCAGGTTGTACTGAGCCGTCTGTATATATTATACAGCCGTAATGTTCGAGAGGCAGGATTTCGGTCGGCAGAGGACATTCATATTCGTATTGTAGGAATTCTTGTGTTTTTAAGTTAGGATCAAATTTGTATACTACGTCTGGTGCAGCAAGAGAATTAACCCATTGATCCATCTCGGATGTAAAGCTTTAGCATTGGGAATGCTTCCTCTTGTTACTGCCTCTAGGGCAGGTACCGGTGTACCAACAGATAACCAACAGAAGGACCCTTTTCCCTCCTGAGGCGGAAGCCGGGAGGTCTCTTTCTTTCACTTTGCTTGGAACCCTAGGAATTGTTGTTTTTGCTCGTGCTTGATTAAAAAGCACTTTTAAACTTGCATTTCTCTAGTGTGCTCTTTAGCGCTTGACTAAAAAGCGCTTTAGATTAGAGACCCCTCAGCGCTCCTAAGCGCTCTGTGCCCCTCCCCTACCCCGGGCCGCCCTCGGCTGAGCATCGACGCCGAGGCCTGGGATTCGATCTTGGCGGCCATATTGGGTGTGGGCCAGGCGAATCGCGCGCTCTAGCAGCGCTATAAAAAGAACGGTCATGACTCCGTGCAGCGGACGCGTACTGCGGACGCGCCGGACCTGCGCCGGAGTCGTGCCAGAGTCCTGCCTGTTTGCGCCCGTTCGCGCCCAGTCGGGCCCACGGCCTAGGATCTCTGATACATCAGCCCCATGCCCCCTAACATACTCTCGCCTGACACTTCTTTTGCTTAAAGGGGTACTCCCATCTTCCTGCAGCCATTTGGTGGACCTTGGACTCAGTGGCTTCTCTTGCAAACATTGTTCTTTTAGGGCTACTGAGGCTACCACTAACATTACACAAAGTCCTAAAAATAGTACAGATGAGGCCGTTCTAAAGATGGCATTGGTTAATTGCCGCTCCTTACCAAAGCATGCCACGGAAATTGCCCTACTAATCGAAGATTTGAACGTGGACATTCTCTTTCTAACAGAAATGTGGCTCGGATCGTCCTCCGTCCCCGACATTGTCCGAGCCCTACCTGCTGGATACTTGATCCAACATAGGGATCGAGAACCTAAAGTTGGTGGAGGGATCGCCATTTTATACAGGGAACACTTAGTTTGTCGCTTGATCGACAGCACCATCCCAGACTGTGAGAGTACACAATTTTCCATCACCCAATCCTCAGACACTGTCATTCTCCGGTCTCTTAATTTACCGTCCACCTGGCCTGATAGGTCAATTTGTCGAGGGGTTAATTGAAACTATTCTGGAATCAGCCAGTATGGTCTCTAACTTTATAGTGTTAGGAGACTTGAATCTCCATTTTAACAATCCTTTGGACACCATTGCCATGGAATTAATCAAAGATTTAGCTGCCTGCCAACTTAATCTGATTGTTCGGCACCCGGAATCTTTTAGACCCCATATTTTCCAACATTGCAGAACTGTCCACAGCTGAACCATATCCTATTCCTTGGTCAGACCATATGGTAATCCCCTTCTCATGGGAAATAAATAGACCCAGCATCAAACAACCTTCCCATAAAACCTTAGGTAGGCGCTGGACAAAATTAGAACCCAGCGACTGGATAGAATCATTGAAGCAGAACGAACCCCTGGCCAATCAGAATATCGAGAGGGCCAATACAGACTTCAACCGATGGATTGAGCAATCATTGGATAGTGTGCTCACAAAAAAATGTATTGTAAATAAAAAAGGTCCGAATAAACGGCCTTGGTTCAACTCAGACCTAAGGTCCCTTAAACAGGAATGTAAACGAGAGGAAAGGCAATGGCGAAAACCCTTCGACGAGGAGAAGAAAATCAAATATAGATTCACAATAAAGAAATATAAATCTGCCCTCAATACAGCCAAATCCACCTTCTATGCTGAAAAAATTGAAAAATCCACTAATGCTCCCAGAGAGATGTTCAGAATAGTAAAAACTTTGGTAAGAGCCCCCGATCCCCCCTCATCTGAACTATCATCCGAGGAATCTGGTGCTCGTTGCAATGATCTAGCAAGCTTCTTTGCCACAAAAATCGAAAAGATTCTCCTTTCTCTTCCTCCCCTTCCCGCAGCTGAATCCAACCCTCCCCTGATGGATGATACTAATTCTATCTTACCTCTCCTTGCATCCTCCCACCCGCTTCGTGACAAACTTCCGCCCCCCCTTTTCAACATAAAAAGCGGTTCTCCACTTGAACCCGCTCCCATGTCCATTTTGAAACTGGCCCTACCCCATATTAGCAAACACATCATTAACTTTGTCAACACCTCTCTGGAATCTGGCATAGTACCTCAAGACTGGAAACTAGCCATGGTAAAGGCCCTGTTGAAAAAAACAAATCTCAACCCTGATGATTTTTCCAACTATCGCCCCATCTCCCTCCTTCCTGGCATCAGTAAGCTGACTGAAAAATGGGTGAATAAACAACTAGCATCTTACTTGGAGACCTATGACTTGCTACACCCCACCCAAACAGGATTCCGGAAGAGACAGGGAACCGAAACAGCTCTGTTGAGGGTGGTCGAGGCCTCCAGGAGGATTTTGGATGCAGGTGGCAGCGCGGCCATTATCCTCCTGGACCTCAGCGCCGCCTTTGAGACGGTTACCCACTGTGTCCTCTTAGCCCGCCTTGAGAGGATCGGAGTCACAGGCAAGGCCCTTGAGTGGCTCGGGTCCTTCCTTAGCAACAGAGTCTTTAAGGTCTTCTCGGAAACCAATTGCTCCCTCCCAGTGCCATTACAGTGTGGGGTACCACAGGGTTCCTCCCTAAGCCCCACACTGTTTAATGTGTACATGACACCTTTAGCAGAGGTAGTAGCTCCCTTTGGAATCCAGCTGGTAAGCTATGCTGATGATACCCAGCTAGTAGTCTCCCTAAACCAGGTGGAATCCCCTCCGACCAATCTTTGCAGCTGCCTGGGAGCGGTTGCAGAATGGATGGATGCGTCCCACCTGAAATTGAATGGGGGGAAAACTGAGCTGATGCTGCTTGGAAGGAAAGCCACTTTTAACACCTCTTCTATGTGGCCTCCTTGTATGGGGCCCGGGCCCATCCCAAAATCCGAGATAAAAAGCCTCGGGTTCTGGCTCGATACGGAACTGTCTTTCAAAATCCAGGCAAGAAAGACAGTGGCTACTTGCTTTGGTTTAATGAAAACAATCCGTAAAATTCTTCCCCAGTTACCCGAAACTGCTAAGAAAACCACAGTCCAGTCCCTTATTCTATCTAGGCTGGACTATGGGAATGCACTCTACCTTGGAGCCCCCATTTTAGTCACCCGACAACTTCAGATTGCCCAAAATTCCGCAGCAAGGCTACTCACTGGTACCAGCGACCGTACATCAGTGGCACCTTCGCTAAGGACCCTGCACTGGCTCCCAATAAAGGAGCGGGTCCATTTCAAGACCCTCTGTTTAGTCCATAAAACTCTCTATGGGAATGGCCCTCCCATCTTAAATGATATGGTCAGACCATATAAACCATCTAGAGATGTTCGCTCAAAACAGCAAAACCTTCTCATAATCCCCAGGACCAACAGAGCCCGATCAGGGGACCGTCTATTTTCACAAAATGCAGCCAAGCTGTGGAATGCCCTCCCTCTCCCACTTCGCCAAGAACCCAGCCTGCTCGCATTTCGAAAAAAAAATTAAAAACAGTACTGTTCCCCAAAACATAAATAAGCTGGCTCTCTATATTTTAGTTTCCTTGTCAACTCCTTCTGTTCAATATCAAGCGCTGGGATGCTTCCGAGTAGCCATGCGCTATAGAAGAACCTTTTCAATTCAATTCTTTTCAATTCAATTCAATTCATCTCGGATGTAAAGCTTTAGCATTGGGAATGCTTGCTCTTGTTACTGCCTCTAGGGCAGGTACCAGTGTAACGATTATTATATGTTTACCTTGTGCCAGGGCTCTTTCATTTGCTACAGCAGTTTGAACCGCAGTTAGAATTTTTTCAGTAGAACTGAATTTCATTTCAGCTTGTGTGTACAAGTGTAATTTGTAAGCTATTGGTACCGTTTCTACCTCATTAGAGGTCAGGTATGTGAATCCGCATCTTCCTGGGATGACTCGGACTACAAGGTTGCATTCGTTTGCGCGTGTTTGCAGTTTTGTTTTAGTAAACATGTCCGTCTGTAATGATCTTAAAATTTCTGTGTGTTTCTGAGTCCAATTAATTGGTTTAAAATCAGGTTTTATTAGTTCTTAGAGAGGTTTAACCCTCTCTGCATAATTTAGAATGTATGTTCTTCCGAAATTAAGGAAACCTAGAATTGATTGTAAGTTTTTCAGCATTTTTGGAGCTTGGAGTACTGCACCCTTCTCTAAGAAGTTGTCTGCTAGGCTTTTGCCTTCACTTGATAATTCATATCCTAAAAATAGGACAGTTAGATGGGCAATTTGTGATTTTTTAAAGTTGAATTTGTACCCTTCAGATGCGAACCCTAGTATGATGGTGTTCACCCTTTTCAAGTGAGTCTCCAGGTCATCGTCTGTATGATAGATGTCATCGAGATAAGATAATGCCTCATCATCATATATTTGTATTAACTCTGTTACCCTGGCTGAAATTAATCCTGGACTATTCTTGAATCCTTGTGAGAGACGACAACATTGTTTTTAGGTCCTCATGCTGGAGAAAGTGGTCAAATATCTGCTTTCTGGTGCTATGTTTTGACAGAAGAAACCATTTGAAATATCTAATGTTGTTTTATATTTCTTGCGCACGATGTTATTCATTAGTGCTGCACTGTGTGAGTTTTGTACTGCAAAAGTTTTACAGCAGGAGTTTAGGTGTCTGTAGTCCAAAATGAATCGTCTGGCTTGGAGACAGGAAACAAAGGATTGTTCATTTGTGAGGTGCATGTTTCAATCACACCCTGATATTCAAGTTGATCTAAAATTTCTCTTACTTGTTTTTTAGCTTCTTGCTTAACAGGTTATGCATCTGTTCAGTAGGTTGATTTTTTAACTGGATTTTATGGTGAGGCGAATCCTCATCTCATCCTACATGATTTTTATATAATGCAGGGGCTTGTGCCACTGCCCATTTTCTAGCAAATGTGTATTTTTTATTAATTGAAATGTGATTTGAGAAGGCAGGCATAATCATTTCTTCGCCATGTGGGCACTCCCTGACAAACTCTGGTGGACAGTTTTTTTCTGCTAGAAGGATATAATAGCCTTTAGATAGATTCTCCCAAAAGAGACATTTTATTTTCCTAGTTTTATCTCCCTCTATACGTAATGTTATTTCATATAGTTTATGAGGCACGCTAACTCGGGTGTCTGCAGTTTCCACTTCAATGTATTCATTTGTGTCCACTGTCTTCAGAAGATTCATCAGGATCTTGCGAGCTATGGTCACTTCTGCTGCGCTGTCTAGCATTGTCTGGACCCACTCTCCGTTTTTCAGTTGTGTCCTCAGAATTCTCGGCATGTTTTACTTTAATACTGGCTATCTTCTTTCTGGGAAATTGTAATTTTTTACTTTGATGAGCAGGTTCCTTGTCTTTGGACTTGACATGCTCTTCTTTATGTTCTGACCGTCCTCTTCTTTCTGATTTCCTTGAGGAAGTCTGAAAAGATCGATAGGGATGTGTATTAATATCTTGATATCTGTCCGGTTTTCTCAAATTGTCCCTATTTCTAAGGTTGTATCTTTTTTCAGAGGGCTCCCGTTGTGGAGACTTGCCCCCCCCTTCCAGAGATCTATCTCTTCATTGGGGAGACCTTCCTCCAGTCTGAAACAGTTTTTCTCTGGGAGAGGTTTGTTTATTACCTTCCCACTTCTTCTTTTGAGAGTTGAGATTATTTTTAATGAAAGTCTTTTCAGGATTTTCAGTTAGTTGGGGTTTTACTGGTTTACCACCCAAGCTATCTCTACCAAATTCTTCATAGGATTTTTAAATTATTCTAGCAAGTTCAAAAGGTTGTTCTGCTATATCCGTCTCTTTCAATTTTTGGCAGATCACCAAATATGCTGATTCTCCTTTTATGTTGGCAAATAATATAGCGGAGACCTGCTTAAAGTCTTTCAGTATCTTCATACCTAGAGTTAAAGCAGGTTCTGGACCGTATTCATTTTGAATCTGTCTTAGTATGTCTGGTATAACCGCCATAGACGGAACACCATGTGTTTTTGTGTAGATAGAAGCAAACACTGTCCCCCAAGTGTCACAGTCCTTCACATGTGGTGTGATCCCCATTGAGAGACTAGATAGTCAGAATTCTGTGTTTTTCGTGAGGGGTAGTATCTGGAAATACTGCCTCTATTTGAGTGAATTTTTGAGCTAACCAGAATGGAATTTGTTCCTGTTTTGCAGGTGTTTTACCAAGACATGATTGTATATTCTGTGGTATAATTTTATTTGTGTTCCCTGTTGAGGGGTGTTTTGTGGAATTTTAATTGCAGGTTGGACTGTTGAAGTCCGCATGACATATTGGACCAATTGTCTATGTATTTTAATTAGTTGTTTTAACTGAACTAAAAGTTCTCTGTCTGAAATTGTTTCAATGTCCGGATGTTGTGTGTAGCTGGCTAGAACCGGCCATGTGGCTCCTGGTCTACCTAGTGGCCGAGCCTGGTAATGTGATTTTGATGTTTTAGGGCGCCATTAAACCAGAGCAGGTGCTCCTGGTATGTTAGTGGAATTTGAACTTCCTAGAAAGGAGAGTATTCCTCTGGAGAGTCCGCTATTTTGTAGTAGAGGAACTCGCGTGTCACAGCATGTGCTGCTGGAAAATTTATCCAGGAATAGAATACCTCTGTCTGCCGATATTCATGGGCCTCTACCACAAATACGACTGTACCACCTCTTGGTGATACTCCATTTTCTATAAGTTTTATAGTTATAATTTTTCTTATATTGACCGGGATGATTACAGCATCCGGGTCGTCATTTTGGACCGTTGTGTCATCCGCTAAGAGTTGAGCTGCTAGTCTAGCTCTTTCTCTTTCGTCCTCACTGTCTGACATTTTTACAGACAGAACGTTTGCAGAGTATGTTTTGAGGATACAAAGATTAGGTGCACAATATTTTGGAACACTTTATTCTTCAACGTTGACTAAACCAAAAACTAATACATAGGAATATCTTCCTACTAAGTTCTGGCGGATATTAACCTTTCACCCACTCCAGAAGTCTATTGGAGTTTTTACGGGAAAAGGGGTCTGTGTGAAAAGCACGACTGAGCTACTCTAGTATCTTGCGTTAGATTATCGCCTTACCAAACGTTGGGCGCCATGTAGTGTAGTTCCTATATTCCCAATAGGCTCTGCACATTGGAATAACATAAACAGTAGTTTAGACGTAGGACTGAGGTCGACTAGGTCTCTACTGAATATGTTAGACTTAACTAGGTATGCCAGCTAGCTCAGAGGTCACTAGAAACTTTCTCAAATGAACAGGGAGGAGTTAACTTCCCTGATTAGACAAGAAGGGATTAGTTTCTGACAACGGCATAAACATGACAACTTTGCTCCCTCCAGAACAAGGAGTATATCTCCAGAGTTGTGTGAAAACAATAGATAGCTATTTCACTCAGTCAATCATGCATGCTTACTTTCACCAGAGTGCAGAGAAATAGACAGACAGGCGTTTTCGATAAAGGGATTTATTTATTGAGCAGTCTTCTTTCTCATGCAAGAAAAATGAATTGCCACAATTGCAATACTTATCATAAAGTAAAGTGCGTACAGTAAAAGGAGTATTATGAAATAATACTGTAAAAGCATTGATATGGTTTCTGAGCCATATGATACTTAAAACGGATAAAATATATATAATACATACAATGATAAAAGTTGACTAAACATACTCAACTGGTGCTTCTAAAATTTGCCTACCCCGGTGTACCTAACCTAAGTCTAGTATGTGGGAAGGTGTAAGTGAGCTGCAGTTTAAGTTAAGTTAGTTTTTCCAAGAATCTGAATCAAGAATTCTCTAAGGATCTAATCAGCTCCGTACCTTGGTTTTAGAATGAAGGAGGTCTTGTATCTCTTTCTCAGGACTCGATCTCCCAGCAACCCGCAAGGGTGACTGGAAATACTGGAGCTGGATTTTCTCGGCAGGAGAAAAGGCAGCATCTCTCTCAGTGATTCAAATGGGAGGGTCGGCTTCCTTCGGCATTCGCATCAGCTGGGCTTTGGGTAAGTAGATAGCCGCTCTGCTCCAAACCACCGTGTGTTGTTTAAGGCAAATGCTGGTATATTTATACCTGGAAGGGGCCGTGTTTGACGTAAGGTTGGACATAAGACATCACTAAGAACTGTCACTAAGAACTGGCAGTTCTTTCAGGACTCTCAGGAGTTCTAGGACAAATCAAAACAAAAGCAGGGGGAATTCCCGGGCTGCTGGAGGTTTGGTTTGTTTAAAGAACGTGTTGTACTTTCTAGGAGTCTAGGGAAGTAGCCTTGCCGTATTTAGACTGCATTGGCTATGACTAAATATGGATATGATTCTAATGCCTTTATAAGGATATGATTTGTTATAACTTCATAAGAGCATAAATCGGGAATATTTAATTAGGGTCCTAAATACTTTCACAACACTATGGTAGGCCTCCACAATCCTGGAGGCAGAGTGCTTGGTCTTATGTGAGAGGGTTCTCTGGCATGAGCTGAGCCCCTCTGAAGCTTTCGGATCTATCTCCTTATACTTGTTCTATGATATAGCCTACCACATACTCTTAAGTGCATTATAATCCTTGCGGTTAATGCTAACTTTGGTTTGGCTTTATCAAAAAATGTTGCGTAAGGTGTCAAACACTTTGGAACACTACCCCCGCCAATTTTGGCGGCGGGGTAGCATTCCACCCTTCTAGAGGGGGAAAGACATGTATGTTACTGCTTTACCCGGGTAAAGTTAAACCGAGCCTCAGCATCACAAAATGGATGCTGCTGCCACAGACACGAGTCTGACCTCCTGCTGCTGGACGAAACTCCGTCAGGGGAGGCCTGGACAATAGGTTTCCTGTCTAGGGAGGTGCTGGCACCTTCCCAGACAGGGGTTTAGTGTATTGGGGCAGTGAGGGCTGCATTCAGTGAATGCATCTAGACTAAGTATGGGCGGAAAATCCGTTCCGCTCGCGGATTTTGCGGATTTTTGGTAAATTCGCAATCCGCGAGGTTCGCGAATTTCCCGCGAAATCCGCAAATCCGCGAGCAGCGGATTTTATGGCTTGCTCGCACTGTTCGCGTGAGTTCGCGGCTTCCCAGTTCAACTTCGCGCCCCGCGAATAAGCGCTAAATTGCAGAAATACGATCTTAGCAAAACTGAAACTACTTACCAGGTTCAAAAGTTCAAGCTCATCATTAGTAGCCATTTCCTGTAGTGCTTCCTGAGGGGCCCCTCCAGAGTTCAGTTGCCTACTTGCAACTATTATGTGACCCTGCTCTGACCCTCAGAATAGTTACACATATGCCACAAAGGTCCTGAATTACAGCTAAGGGAGACAAGCAGGAGCCAGGCTGGAAGTTCAAATCCAACAGTGACACATTAATCAGCCCCTAATTCATTATTGTCAGTTGGGGCAGGGCAGGTGTTGTAACTAATTTTGCAACAATGAAAGCACTTAGCAAGTGCAAAAGATCACTAATTAGGAAGCAATAAGGAAGCAGGTGCCAGCTAAAAAAATATTCTGTGACACATTAATCAGCCCCAAATTAATTCAGGTCACTTGAGGCAGGGAAGGTGTGCTTTGCTTTGCCACAATAATGTACACTGGACAACCAGAGGGTGCTGTGATGAAACAGAGGGTGGCATGGGTGGGCCAGAGGGTGGCATGAGTAGTCAGAGAGTGGCAGTGGTGACAGAGGGTGGCAGTGATGAAGAAGAGTGTCCCAAACAGGCTGGACACGTAGAAACAACAAGTTCGTAAAACTTGCGACCCGACAGGTAAGTTCGCGTTTGCGAAATTGTACAAAACCCTCGCGAACTGGCAGAAACCCGCGCGAACACAAAAAAAAAAAATCCCAAATTCGCGAGAATTCGCGGATTTTTGCGGATTGCGAGTTCGCAAATCCGCAAAATTCGCGAACGCGAGATTCGCAAAATTCGCCCATGCTTAATCTAGACATTGCCTGGTGCCCACAAGGTGCTCCATGCATAGCCCCGTTCAAACCAGTTGCTGGGGCACTCCAGCCCCCGCTCTGGCGCAAAACTGGACAGAGGGAAAGGGGTGTAACCACCCCCTTCTCAGGTCCACCCCCTAGGCAGGTAATCCAGCCCCCATGCTTAGTATAGGTTTAGGAGCTGTGTCCCCAGGACTTCAGATTATCCTGGAATGAAACTTTGATACAGAACTCTTGGAGCTTCAGCATTTTATTCTGACTAGAAGATGGAAGACATTTCCCTTGTGGTCAAGGAGTGACCACCCTGTTCAAACAGGCACCATCAGCAACTTTGCCAGTCTGCAGTTTCTAGGCTCCCGCTGGAATCCGACAACTCTGTGATTTAAGAACTGGACTTCCAGATTTCTCTGACCCTGACCCACATCCACAGCATAGCTGAGACCTGTGGCGGACACAAGAGACATGGGACCGGACATCTTGGACATCCTGCATTTTGATAACTGCACTCTTTCCTGAAGCCTCAGTAAGTTGTGCATTGAGGTACGAGAAGCCCCAGCCCCGAGCATCATTTGCACTGAAGCCCAGGCCCCCACACTCCACGAGTGTCCCGTGGGACCCGCCTTCACATTTGTGCTTGATGCGTCTTCCCGGCTCCTTGCCCATTGGCTAGTGAGCCCCCAAAAGCCGCCATCTTGAAACTACTTTGCTTTCCTGGTTGCTCCAGCTTCCCCTAAAAGGAGAAGCACCACAGACCTTGCTGGTCTGCAACAGAGCCAATCTCTACATCCTGCGTCGTATGCGATTACCAAGGCTTGTTGGGTCCAACCCGGATACCGATACTGAAGTTATCTAGATCCATCATGGGACAGCTTGAATCTAGCTCCTGGTCATCGTTGATGCCTCCTGGACCTCGTGGCTGAAGAGACAAGCTCACCATCTTTACCTGCAAAGCACCCAACATCGCCTGGTACCTTCCTGGTCACTGGCTAGTGACCCAGACTCTGTCCCCTCTGCTTTCAGGTCCTTCACATCTCCGATCCACCCTTGGATCCACCTGGACACTTTTCCTCTGGTCGCCTGCAGCACTTCTTTGCAGCTCTCCATAGAAAACGACGACGAAACCCGACACGAAAAGACACCTATGCACCCGGCTTGCCTGGGTGAGGTAACTCAAGAACTCCGGTGCTCCCGTGGGTATTGACTCTTCTAGTGTCCTAGTTTAAAAGGGTTCCATCCAAGTCCATCCGGAAGTGTCCTTAATCTTTAACTTTGTAACTTTTACGAACACCATAGAAAGTCAATGGGAACCCGCGCCTGTGTTAAGACACTGCACGCGGCTCCCGTGGGTCTCCTATGTCCTAACAAGTGGTTGATTATGTAGCCCCAGCGATGCTACAGGCCCTAGGCCTGCTTTCAATCTCTCTTGTTGTTCTTATACCACTTTCCTAGAATATGGTTAGTGAGACCCCTAGGGCATAACGTATAATGTGCAACTTATTGTGTATTAACTGTGGGACTTGTATTGTATTCTTACCTCTGACCTCATAAAGAGTGCAGAGGGGTTGTGTTTAGATTAAATACATATATTTTGATAAAAGAAGCAAGTCGGATGGTGGAACCTTTCTTAACGAAGCACCTGACCACAATAGCCAAATTAGTATTTTCCATCTAAATGCAAAAAAGGGGAGTAGTGTGCACACTGAAAACCACCCACCATCACAATGGCAGTTCTGTACAGAACTTGAGATATAAATTGTAATTTTAAGCAAAGGTGCACCACAACAAAGACATACGCAAACTAAAGTCTTCTAGTTTGCATACAAGAAATAATCAAAGATTACAAATGGAACAATTTTTTTTCTCAAAAAAAGATATTTCTTTATTCACTCCAAATGTTAAAGGACACAGCAGACGCGTTTCATCCCTGAGGGGACTTCTTCAGGGCAAAGTTAATCGTTGAGGCTCCTTGGACGCGACGATATATTTATCAAAGATACAAGATTGCAATAAAGATGATCGGGCTGTATTCAGTCTCAGGATCTCTAGTTCAACTCCATAGGGTATGCAGTTCGGTTTATTATATAGGACGTTGTTCTGTTACGGATAGTAAGGGGACCCAAATTCTGTGGGACTAGCATCCATAGGTTGATTGAAAGATATGGATGCGCGTTTATGCTGGAGCATTCAAAGAAGCCAGTTCGTGCAAGGATTGCGGCGAGTCAAGGGCATCAGTCAGGCCCTAGTGCTCCAGGATTTGTCATCCTCCTTTGACACAGTCGACCATGTCATCTTGGTCGACCGTATCAGGCAGGCTGGCATCAGGGGCACTGCTCTGGACTGGGTTCGCTCATTTCTCACCAGCCGCCAACAAGCGGTCCGGCTTTCCCAGTTCTCCGCTGACAGGGTGGGGTTGACCTGTGGCGTGCCGCAGGGCTCTTCTTTATCCCCGCTCCTTTTTAATTTATACCTTACCCCCCTGATCCGGTCTCTCCGAGATAGGAATGTCACCGCGTTTAATTACGTGGATGACATCCAGCTGGTCTTCAACATCGACCCCTCGGACCAGTCGGTCTCAGATTTTCAAGCCACCCTTTGTCACATCAGCAACTGGATGGAGGCAAATCACCTTAAGCTTAACCCCGACAAGACCGAACTGGTTCTTGTCAGGGGGCCCTCCAACCCTTGGAATTCCAATTTCTGGCCTGCTAGCTTGGGTCTTCCTCCTCATCCAGTTGACTCAGCCAAAAGTCTGGGGGTTATCATCAGTAAAGATCTTTCGATGAAGCCCCAGGTAAATGCCACTGTCTCTTCTTGTTTTTTCCAACTGCGCAAAATTCAGAAAATCGCGCAGTTTCTTACCTCCGAGGCTCTTACCTTAGCCCTCTTGGCGTTAGTCGTCTCTAGGATCGACTACGCCAATTCCTTGTACATAGGCATCCCAGATTATCAACACAAACGTTTGCAGCTTGTTCAGAATCAGGCGGCATGCCTCATCTTCCATCAACCGAGGCACCATCACGTCCGCCCCCTGCTAAGATCTCTGCACGGGCTCCCTGTTTCTGAACGCTGCAAATTCAAGCTGGGCTGCCTTGTTTTTAAATCTCTGGCTGGCTTAGGTCCTACCTTCATCTCTTCCCTCATTCATCCCTTTGTCCCCTCTCGCAATCTTCGCTCGGCTCACTCGGCTCTACTCAAAGTCCAGAGAGTTAAGCGTAAGAAATGGGGAGGTTTAAGATTCTCATTCCTTGCCCCATCTTTCTGGAATGCCCTCCCATTGGACATAAGGCTTGCTTCTCCCTATACCCATTTTAGATCCCTCCTTAAGACTTATCTGTTTCGCATTGCATACAACTAAAATGTATTTTTCTACTCCGTTCTTTTTCTCTTTCTCCTTTTTCCCTGTTGCTGCTGTGAACTCCCTTGTCCTGTCCAGGCGGTGCCCACCGTCCTTCTCTGCCCCAGTGCCAAGAAACTGTATAGTGTATGCTGTGCTTTACAAATGCCTTTCACATCACATCACATCACAGGGAAAGGTCTCATGAACATAGAAACCTGAACAAGATTGTCCCTCCCTATCAGGTTGGGGATGACATCCACAAATGGATAACTGCTTTGGAGAGGGCTTGCAAAGTACAGCAGGTACCCCAAAGTCAGTGGGCAGCAATCTTGTGGCTCTCCTTTTCAGAGAAAGGTAGAGATAAGCTCCTGACAGTTAATGACCAGGATGCTGACAATTACTATGTCCTGAAGAGTGCTCTGATAGATGGGTTTAGCCTAACCACTGAGAAGTACAGGTTGATGGTCAGGGATACCCAAAAGACACAGACTCAGGACTGGACTGATTTTGTAGATTGTTTTACGAAGGGCAGTAAAGTCACTGACTACACAGGATTGTATAATTTAATTATGAGAGAACAAATCCTGAAAAACTTTCAGAACCAGTTATTGCATCAACACTTGATTGACTCTGATCTGACCTCTCCTGAAGAATTGGGAAAGAAGGCAGACAAATGGGTCAGAACCAGGGTGAGGCAGAAGATACAGATCCAAGGTGGTGATCAGAAGAAGCAAGACCAAAAGGGTGGGGAGAAAGCAAAAGACCAGAAGTCTTCACAAGGTCCCCAAAAAGCTTCTAATGGTGGGGGTTCCCAACAATCTAAAAAGAAAGAAGGTCCAAAAGAAACCATGGTGCAAGATTTGTAAGGTTAATACTCACTAGACCAGTGATTCCACCAATAAGGATGCAGCTCCAGCCACCATTGCCCCTAAGGCAACTGTTCCCCCTAGTCCAGCTCCAAGTGGTGGTTCTCAACAGAAGGGTGTAGTAGGGTTAACCCTTGGAACTGAAATGGATTCTGGCCTAGTCAGAATACCAACTCAAGCTGTTCTTGTCTGTGATATGGACATGGCTATGTCCTCTACAGTGATTCCCAGTAACTTGGGAAAGTACAGTCGGACTGGTTTAATCAATGATAAAGTGGCTCACGCCTACAGGGACACATGTGCTAATGTCATAATGGTGACGCCTGGCTATGTGGACCCTGGACAGATGATACTAGGTGAAAATTACCTAGTGACCAATGCTAGCAATGTTACTACCACTCACAGTATGGCAATTGTTAATTTATCTAGGGGAGGGGTAACTGGCCTCAAAAAGGTTGTGGTTAGCTCAGACCTCCCTGTAGAGTGCTTGCTTGGCAATGACCTGGAGACTTCAGCTTGTGCTGAAGTGAAGTATAGGACTGTGAAGGGTCGATCCCTACCTCGGGGGTACGGCAGAGCGCTGTGGACTCATACCCCTCCGGAACTACTCCTCTCTCTGTCTTCCCGCAGGCTCCACCGATAACCACGATACAGGACGGATTGGAAACGTCCCTCCATGACCCCGGAAGTTGGGTCGCTAGTGAAGGACCGGAAGTGAACTCACCTAACCCCGGAAGTCCTTCGACCGGATACAGGCAGGAGAGTAGAAAAGCCGACGACCCAAACGACTCGGGGTTCCCAACAGCGAGCTCGTGGCAGGAGTTGGCAGACCTCGGAGAACCAGCAGCGGAAGAACCGAAGGACCGGAAAGAAGAAGCAGACGAGGAAGACGTCTGGTGTGAGGACTGGTGGCGTCCTCAGGAGGTGGCTGGAGAGCGGCCGTAACTCACAGGAGAGTTACGGCGGGGCATGTGAGTACCTCGTTACCATTTGTCCCCTGTTTCCACTAGGTAGATCTGTACATAGTGTAAATAGCGCACTGAACCACTTTCACTGTAAAAACGTGCACAGACACTGTAAAGAATTGCGCACTATTTCCCCGGCCCGTTCACGCCTATGCTCACCCTCTACCCACCTTTACCTCTTCCCGCAACCCAAACCCCGTCACGTCCTTCCCAAACCTTCCACACACGACCCCAGGTGTTGGTGACAGTATTGAGACAAGTTGCGTTACCTCTGAACTAATCGCCCTGTTTTCGTTCTCTTTTCCTCCGAGTGAATCACCGTTCCTACACCACGGAAAGACGACCACAGCCCAGCAGCGAACATCCCCACAGAACCCTCCCGGATACCTCACCGCTACAACCCACCTGGACTTCCACCCGAACCTTTTCGTCCTGTGACCCGTGTTTCATTTGTATGAACAATAAAGTTTTCGCTAATCATAGCGCACTTTATACGGCCTCCACGCCTGTTATTCCGGCCCGCCCTAAGTCCCGCTCCACAGGTGGTGTCAGAAGTGGGATCGCCCGGAAGCATGGAGGCCGCAGTCAAACAACTAGCGGAGGGCCAAGAACATCTAGGAAAATTGATGGAACAATTCCTGAAAACCGCAGAAGACGACCGGGGACAACTGTACGATGTCCTAAAAGGTCAGGGCACAGCTCAGGACAAGACACTTGAGAAACTCGCAACAGTCATGGGCCAACAAAAACCACTGGCCTCTCTTCCCTCTGTTGTACTGCAGAAATACATAGCTGGAGAAGACCCAGATTTCTTCTTTACGAATTTTGAACGTTTGGCTCAGGCCGCAGCATGGCCCGCCGACCGGTGGGGTCATTACCTTGGTCCCCTACTAACTGGGGAACTACAGGCAGCGTATCAACAGGCAAACATCCAGGGTGCGACACCATACGAGGATATTAACGCTTGTATACTAGAACGGCTCGGAATTGACGATGAGACGTATAGACTTCGTCTTCGTCAGGCTAAGGAGGGCCCGCAAGAGAATCCCCGGGCGTTGTCCTTCCGGATAAAAGATTTGACTAACCGTTGGCTAAAACCAGCCACGTCCAGCAAAGACGAGATAATGGCCAAGATTTATCTGGAGCAATTCCTCACCTCATTACATCCTGCCACACAAAAGTGGGTGCGACAACACGCACGACTTACTCTTGACATGGCAGTTGAAATTGCTAGTGCGTACAACCGAGCACAAGACTCTCAACGAGCGAAAGAAGAACATCCTCCACGGCCGAGCCATGGCAGTCATGTAAGGCCACCAAGACCTCCACCTGTGCTTCGCAAACCGGAGACGATATCTCCAATACCGTATCCAGTGATGCCGAGAGCGCCACCACCCGGTCCACAGTGTTATCATTGTGG
Source organism: Lissotriton vulgaris (assembly GCF_964263255.1). Taxonomy (NCBI): domain Eukaryota; kingdom Metazoa; phylum Chordata; class Amphibia; order Caudata; family Salamandridae; genus Lissotriton; species Lissotriton vulgaris. The sequence continues at coordinate 2,101,881,278 of NC_141691.1, read as the reverse complement.
AGGGTACGGACATATCGCCCGTATATGCCCCCAGAAAGAAGAGCCGATGGAAATAGGTGTAGCTAAAAACTATGTTTGTTTCAATGCTGACTCTGCTCCCCCACCCTTTCACTGTCCTATACAGATCAATGGACACAAAATGATGGCGCTTGCTGATACAGGCTGCAGACATAGCGTGTTACGACCCCAAGAACTCCCTCACTCTCCAGAACCGGTGACAGGAACTGTAGCCATCAAGTGTGTCCACGGAGACACGAAATGTTATCCAACGGCTAAAGTGTATGTACAACACCCCAGTAGTAATGGTAGCTCTTTGACTGTTGGCCTGGTTCCGAATCTTCCCGAAGAAGCTATATTAGGCAGTGATTACAGTGGTCTTCCTCACCTCCTCCAGGATACCACAGATTCACTAAAAAAATGGTGGGCTGAAGCACCTTTTTCAGGAGTCTCCCCTGCTATCGAACAGTCACCAAAACCTTTGAAATCCAAAACACAAAAGAAAAAAGAGAGAAGGGACTATTCCTTGGCCTGTCCTGCACAAACGGAAACCCATCCCTGGGAGACAGACAGAGAGTTTCGAGCCGCCCAACAGGAAGATCCGGTTCTCCAAGATGCATGGGGTCGGGCTCTTCCCAACGAGGATCCATTACAAGTAGGTCCTTATTTTTTCAAAAAAAATGGACTCCTCTATCGAAAAGGGGGACCTCAGAAAAATGCCCAGTTAGTCATTCCAGAACTATTTAGGGAGAAAGTACTCTTTCTGGCCCATAGTCATTTACTGGGAGGGCACTTCAGTGACGAGAAGACGGGGGAAGCTATTCTGGAGAAGTTTTATTGGCCAGGAGTGTATGCAGAAATTAAACGGTACTGTAGGGAGTGCCAAGTGTGCCAAAAGAATAGTCGGTACAGACCCCCAAGAGTTCCCCTCCAACCTTTACCACTGATTGATGTTCCTTTTTCTAGAGTAGGAATGGATCTTATAGGTCCCCTCTTACCATCCAGAAGCGGGTGCAGGTACGCCCTAGTACTAGTGGATTACGCCACTCGCTTACCCGAAGCAGTTCCCCTCAGACAGCCAACAACACAGAACATAGCCAAAGCCCTTATTGCCATCTTTTCTAGAGTGGGTTTTCCCCGAGAGATTTTAACCGATCAGGGTACCCCCTTTGTTTCCTCGCTAATGCGTCAGGTCTGCTCTACCCTGGGAATCAAGCAAATAAGAACTTCTGCTTACCATCCCCAAACCGACGGTTTAGTCGAGCGTTATAACGCCACCCTAAAAACAACTCTAAAAAAGTTGTTGGGCCTAGAGAGCAAACGCTGGGAGGAAATGCTGCCTCTTGCTCTTTTTGCCATCCGCTGTAAGGTACAAAGTAGTACCGGCTACTCGCCATACGAATAATTGTATGGCAGGGCACCCCGAACCCTATTGGATATGGCTCGTGAAGCTTGGGAGGCAGAGCCGGACCGGACTCGCCCTCTTCCAGAGTACATTGAAAATTTAAAAACCCACTTAGGTGAGGTCCGTGAAATTGTCAAACAGAACCTTGTCACAGCACAGTCCACTCAGAAAAACCAGTACGACAAAGGAACCAAACCCAGAACATTTGTCCCCGGAGACCAGGTACTCCTACTAATTCCCTCTTCGGACCATAAGCTATTGGGTCAGTGGCAGGGTCCGTTTACGATAGTGAGGCAAGTGACTCCAGTCACTTACGAGGTGGAAACAGATGCCAATAGGGGAAACAATCAAATCTATCACATCAACCTCCTCAAGAAATGGGAGGGACCGCGCCCTGTTCTATCGGGTCACGAACCCTTCCTGTTTGAAGGTTGTTTCGACACCGGTTTGATGGAACGCCAAAAACAAGAACTTTGTCGGTCACTGGTACCCCTACAATCAGTCTTTTCAACTCTGCCGGGGCATACCACTGTGGTGGAACACGCCATCCACACTGAGCCAGGGAAAACGGTAGGGCAACGACCGTACCGTATTCCGGAAGCCCGTCGAGCTGTAATCAAAGAAGTAACAAACCAAATGCTTAAAATGGATATCATCGAACCATCGAGCAGTAGCTGGAATTCGCCCATTGTTTTAGTCCCTAAACCTGATGGTTCTACACGATTTTGTATTGACTTCAGGGAGGTGAATAAGATCTCCGCCTTTGACTCATATCCTCTTCCCTGTGTGGACGAGATGGTTGAACGAATAGGCAAAGCAAGGTACATTAGCACTCTTGATCTCTGCAAAGGCTATTGGCAGATTCCGCTGAAAGCTGAGGACAAACACAAGACCGCCTTCTCCACCCCCGAAGGCTTGTTTCAGTTTAAAGTAATGCCCTTCGGCTTGCACGGGGCCCCGGCGACATTTCAGAGGGCCATGAATCAAGTCCTATGCCCTCATGCTTCGTATGCGGGTGCTTACCTTGATGACATCGTCATTTATAGTGACACATGGGAGCAACACCTGTCCCATTTATATTCAGTAGTCTCCTCTCTGGGCCAATACGGGTTTACCATTAACCCAGCCAAAACCACATTAGCGGCACAGAGTGTTAAATATCTCGGCTATTTGTTGGGTGAAGGACACATTCGGCCCCAAGAGAGCAAAGTCAAAATGATACAGGCGATACCTTTCCCAAAAACACGAAAAGACCTCCGTGCCTTCTTGGGTATGTTGGGTTATTATAGGAGATTTATCCCCAACTTTTCACAAGTAGCAGCTCCCCTAACAGATCTCCTCAAAAAGACAGCAAAAACAGAGGAGACCCTCCAACAACCATCTCCCGTACTTCTGCAAGCCTTCAATGTTCTAAAGAACGCCTTGACCTCTGAACCTGTGTTGATGAGCCCCGATTATAGTCAGCCTTTTATTTTGCAAACTGACGCATCGGATCAAGGTTTAGGGGCTGTTCTGTCCCAAAAAGATTCGGAAGGAGCAGAGAAACCCATTCTGTATCTTAGCAGAAAACTGTTTCCTAGGGAAATCAACTACTCGGTTGTCGAAAAAGAAGCACTCGCTATCAAGTGGGCTGTGGAAAGCCTTCGCTACTACCTTGATGGTAGGGAATTCATTTTATATACGGACCACGCTCCACTTGAATGGATGGCTCGCAACAGGGGACATAATGATCGAGTGCTTTGTTGGTTTCTTTCCCTACAGCCTTTTCGTTTTCGAACATTGCATCGAAAAGGCCTAGAACAGGGCAACGCAGACTATCTATCCCGATATCCACCACTTACCAGCCCTACAAGAAACACTCCTAGGGGAAGGGAATGTGAAGGGTCGATCCCTACCTCGGGGGTACGGCAGAGCGCTGTGGACTCATACCCCTCCGGAACTACTCCTCTCTCTGTCTTCCCGCAGGCTCCACCGATAACCACGATACAGGACGGATTGGAAACGTCCCTCCATGACCCCGGAAGTTGGGTCGCTAGTGAAGGACCGGAAGTGAACTCACCTAACCCCGGAAGTCCTTCGACCGGATACAGGCAGGAGAGTAGAAAAGCCGACGACCCAAACGACTCGGGGTTCCCAACAGCGAGCTCGTGGCAGGAGTTGGCAGACCTCAGAGAACCAGCAGCGGAAGAACCGAAGGACCGGAAAGAAGAAGCAGACGAGGAAGACGTCTGGTGTGAGGACTGGTGGCGTCCTCAGGAGGTGGCTGGAGAGCGGCCGTAACTCACAGGAGAGTTACGGCGGGGCATGTGAGTACCTCGTTACCATTTGTCCCCTGTTTCCACTAGGTAGATCTGTACATAGTGTAAATAGCGCACTGAACCACTTTCACTGTAAAAACGTGCACAGACACTGTAAAGAATTGCGCACTATTTCCCCGGCCCGTTCACGCCTGTGCTCACCCTCTACCCACCTTTACCTCTTCCCGCAACCCAAACCCCGTCACGTCCTTCCCAAACCTTCCACACACGACCCCAGGTGTTGGTGACAGTATTGAGACAAGTTGCGTTACCTCTGAACTAATCGCCCTGTTTTCGTTCTCTTTTCCTCCGAGTGACTCACCGTTCCTACACCACGGAAAGACGACCACAGCCCAGCAGCGAACATCCCCACAGAACCCTCCCGGATACCTCACCGCTACAACCCACCTGGACTTCCACCCGAACCTTTTCGTCCTGTGACCCGTGTTTCATTTGTATGAACAATAAAGTTTTCGCTAATCATAGCGCACTTTATACGGCCTCCACGCCTGTTATTCCGGCCCGCCCTAAGTCCCGCTCCACAAGGGCCCATGCAGAGATGTTAGGAATATCAGCACATGTCCTTGCTGTGACTAGGTCACAGGTCAGAAATAGCAACACTGAACTGGCACTGGATTCTGGAACAATGGACCAGTTGCCTACCAGGAGGAGAAGCCGTAGGGTTAAGGCAGTGCCTTTCCTCTTGCCTCAGGAAAAAGGATCAGCCTTCACAGGAAGCTGATTGTGAGACCCAAGAGGAAACTGTCCTAAAAGAGCTTGAGCCTGATCAGGTTGAGTTTCTTCGGACAGGGCGACTCTACAGGGCAGATCTGAGGCAGGCGCAGTTAGAATGCCCTTCTCTTGAACCCCTCAGACAGCAAGCTGCTGCTAAGGCTGCTGGGAATGCTAGTGGGACCCACAAAGTCTATTGGGAAGATGGGCTCCTATATTCAGAGGCTAGAGACCCCAAGCCTGGAGCTTCCAGGAGGTTGGTCATACCTTTGGCATTCAGGGGCTTCCTTCTCACACTAGCTCATGATATTACCCTTGCAGGACATCTTTGCCAAAACAAGACTTGGGACAGGCTTGTTCCACAATTTCGCTGGCCTCATATGTCAGAAGATACCAATGAGTTTTGTCGCTCCTGTGTCACCTGCCAAGCTAGTGGCAAATCAGGTGACACCACAAAGGCTCCCCTAATACCACTACCCCTGGTGGGGGTTCCCTTTGAACGTGTAGGGATTGACATTCTTGGACCAATGGATCCCCAAACAGCCTCTGGGCACAGGTTTATTCTAGTGGTAGTGGATCATGCCACCAGATACACAGAAGCTATTCCCCTAAGGACCACAACAGCACCTGTAGTGGCCGCCGCCCGCCTATTGACTGGCACACCCGCAAGATCCTCTGCCCAGCCAGCTCTCAAGTCTCTCCACTGGCTCCCAGTCAGAGAAAGAGTGGCCTTCAAGGCTCTTTGTCTGGCCCACAAAACCCTTAACAACAACGGCCCCCCGCTTCTCAAAGAATTTATCATCCCCTACAAAGCAGAACGGGACCTCCGGTCCAGCGGAGAAAATCTCATTACAGTCCCCAGAGTTAAAAAAGCCAGGGCCGGTGGCCGCCGTTTCTCGGTCCACACGGCCAAACACTGGAACAACCTCCCACGAAACCTGAGGACAGAACCAAATCTCCTCCGGTTCAGGAAATCACTAAAGACACTCCTTTTTCCTCATCATTAATTCCCTCCACTGCTGAAACCCCCGGAGATTCAGGTTTAGCGCTGGGATGCTTTAGGGTTACTACGCGCTTTACAAAACCTTTAAATAAATAAATAAATAAGAGCCCTCCTGGGAGTTTTCTCAAGAGTGGGTTTTCCGAAGGAGGTTATCTCAAGCAGAGGTGCAAACTTAATGTCTGGATATTTGACTGCTATGTGGAAGGAGTGTGGAGTGAACTACAAGTTCACCACACCCTATCATCCACAGTGCAATGGTCTAATTGAAAGGTTCAACAAGGGCTTGAAGGGCATGATCAAGGGTGTACCTAAAAAGCTTAGGCGAAGACGGGACATCATGCTGCCCTGCCTTTAGTTCGCCTACAGAGAGGTCCTACAGAGAGGTCCCACAGAAGGGGGTTGGCTACAGCCCTTTTGAGCTTCTGTTTGGGCATTCTGTAAGGGGACCCCTGTGTCTGGTGACAGAGGGATGGGAGTTACCGCTCAAACCTCCCACACAAGACATTATGGACTATGTACTTGGTCTCCGCTCCAAGATGACCAAGTACATGTAAAAGGCATCTAAAAACCTTGAGGCTAGCCAGGAATTGCAAAAGGCCTGGCATGACCAAAAGGCTGTGCTGACTGTTTACCAGCAAGGACAGAAAGTGTGGGTGTTGGAGCCAGTGGCCCAAGCAGCTGTCCAAGACAAGTGGAGTGGACCCCACACTATTATTGAGCAGAAGGAAGAAGTCACTTATTTGGTTGACCTTGGCACTCACAGGAGCCCCCACAGGGTGCTTCATGTCAACAGATTGAAACCATATGTTGACAGGGCAGACAAGGGCTTGCTCATGGCTGCGGATGAGGGACAGGAGGAGGAGAGTTACCCTCTCCCAGACCTGCTTTCTCAGAACCCTGATGATGGTTCAGTTGATGGTGTAGCCTTGGCAGGCAGCCTCACTGACCAACAGCAACAGGACTGTACACATGTTCTACAGTCCTACAGACAGATTTTTTCTCTGACTCCAACTCAGACTACCTGGTGTACTCATGAAGAGGACACTGGGGACAGTCTGCCTGTGAAGAGTAAAATCTACAGGCAACCTGATCATGTCAGGGACTGTATCAGGACAGAGGTCCAAAAGATGGTGTATTTGGGAGTCATTGAGCCCTCAGAGAGCCCTTGGGCTAGTCCAGTAGTCCTGGTGCCTAAGCCTCACACCCAAGATGGTAAGACAGAGATGAGGTTTTGAGTAGATTACAGAAGCCTCAATGCTGTCACTAGGACAGATACCCACCCAATACCAAGAGCAGATGAACTCATTGACAGATTGGCATCTGCCAAGTTTTTGAGTGCATTTGACTTGACAGCTGGCTACTGGCAGATCAGACTAGCTGATGATGCAAAGCCAAAGACAGCATTTCCAACCCCTGGTGGGCATTATCATTTTGTGGAGATGCCCTTTGGTTTGAAGAATGCACCTGCCACATTACAAAGGTTGGTGAACCAAGTCCTCTCATGTCTGGATGACTACTGTGCAGCTTATCTAGATGATATTGCTGTCTTTAGCTCCACTTGGGAAGATCAACTGATCCACCTGAAGAATGTTTTGGAGGCCCTGCAAAAGGCAGGTTAACTATCAAGGCTACCAAGTGCCAGATGGGGCAGAGTCAGGTTGTATACCTGGGCCACCTTGTAGGTGGAGGCCAGGTTCAACCATTGCAGAGCAAGATCCAGACCATAATGAACTGGACTGCTCCAACCACCCAGACTCCGGTCAGAGCTTGCTTGGGCCTGACTGGGTACTACAGGAAAATTGTCTTGGGGTATGGTTCCATAGGGACACCCCTGAGTGACTTAACTTCCAAAAAAATGCCAAAGAAAGTTCAGTGGACAGTAAGCTGTCAAAAGGCATTTGATGACCTGAGGCAGGCCATGTGCACCACTCCTATTCTGCAAAGTCCAGACTACTCCAAATAATTCATTGTTCAAACAGATGCTTCTGAGTTGGGGGTAGGTGCTGTGCTTTCACAACTGAATAAAGATGGTCAAGACCAGCCAGTAGCTTTTATTAGCAGAAGGCTGACCCCTAGAGAGAAACGTTGGTCAGCTATTGAGAGAGAGGCCTTTGCTGTGGTTTGGGCCCTGAAGAAGCTGAGGCCATACTTGTTTGGCACTCACTTCAAGATTTAGACAGACCATAAGCCCCTCTTTTGGCTAAATCAGGTGAAGAGAGAAAATCCCAAACTGCTTAGGTGGTCCATTTCCCTACAGGGGATGGACTTTACAGTGGAACATAGACCTGGTACTGACTATGCCAATGCAGATAGACTCTCCAGATAATTCCACTTAGAACATGAGGGCTCAACTGGTCAAGGTTAGTTTAATGTCCCTGCATTTGGGAGGGGGGGTTGTGTAGGAGAGTAGGGTCTGCTTCCTATGGTCACCTCCACTTTTTGCAGTGGTACTCTGGTTTTTCGACTTTAATGTGGCTGTGGGCATGCTAATCAGACCCACAGCCCAGCTGTTCTCTCTCTAAATTGATACCATGTACTTTAGGTGCATACCAGATTGGTTACTGAGTCACTCTTGTGAGCCCCTGTATAGTGTACAATAGGTACCCATGGCATAGGTGCACCCTAAGCTAACCAGGGGCTGCAGCATGTATTGTGCCACACCTGGTTTGCCCTCCAAACTGACACCACAGGTCTGTTCACACAGCCTGGGTAAGGTGGTGTAATCACCCCTTACTTAGATACAGTATACCTATATCTACCTCTACATATAGACACATATACACCTATAAACCACTCCTATGGTAGGCCTCGACAATCCTGGAGGCAGAGTGCTTGGTGTTATGTGAGATGGTGCTCTGGCATGAGCTGAGCCCCTCTGAAGCTTTCAGAACCATCTCCTTATAGCTGTTCTATGATATAGCCATACCATATACTCTTAAGTGCATTATAATCCTAGCAGTTAATGCTAACTTTGGTTTGGCTTTATCAAAACATGTTGTGTGAGGTGTCAAACACTTTAGAATACTACACCCCGGTCAATTCTGACGGCGGGGGTAGCACTCCATACTTCTAGAGGGAAAAGACATGTATGTTACTGCTTTACCCGGTTAAAGTTAAACAGAGCCTCAGCATCACAAAATGGATGCTGCTGCCACAGACACGAGTCTGACCTCCTACTGCTGGATGAAACTCCGGCAGGAGAGGCCTGGACAATAGGTTTCCTATCCAGGGAGGTGCTGCAACCTCCCCAGAGAGGGGTTTAGTGTATTGCAGCAGGGAGGGCTGCATTCAGTGAATGCATCTAGACATTGCCTGGGGCACACAGGTGCTACATGCATAGCCCGGTTCAAACCAGTTGCTGGGGCACTCCAGCCCCAGCTCATGCGTGAAACTGGACATACGGGAAAGGGGTGTAACCACCCTCTTCTCAGGTCCACCCATAGGAGGGACCTAGGCAGGTAATCCAGCCCCCATCCTTAGTATAAGTATAGGAGCTGTGTCCCCAGGACATCAGAATATTCTGGAATGAATCTTTGATACAGAACTCATGGACCTTTGACTTTCTATTCTGACTAGAAGATGGAAGACATCTCCCTTGTGGTCAAGGAGTGACCACCCTGTTCAAACAGGCACCATCAGCAACTTTGCCTGTGTGCAGTTTCTTTGCTCCCGCTGGAACCCGACAACACTGCGACTCAAAAACTGGACTCAAGACTTCTCTGACCCTGACCCACATCCACAGCAAAGCTGAGACCCATGCCGAACATGAGAGATGTGGGACGGGCCATCTTGGACATCCTGCATTTTGCTAACTGCACTCCTTTCCTGAAGCCTCAGTAAGTTGTTCATTGGGGTACGAGAAGCTTCAGCCCAGAGCATCATTTGCACCGAAGCCCAGGCCCCCATACTCTGCGAGTGTTCCGTGGGCCCCGCCTTCACATTTGTTCTCAACACGTCTTCCCAGCTGCTTGCCCGTTGGCTAGCGAGCCCCCCAAAGATGCCATCTTGAAACTAGTTTGCTTTCCTGGTTGCTCCAGGCTTCCTCCAAAAGGAAAAGCACCACAGACCTTGCTGGTCTGCAACAGAGCCGATCTTGACATCCTGCATGGGTTGCGGTTAACAAGGCTTGTTGGGTCCAACCTGGATACCGACACTGCAGTCATCTAGAACCATTGGGCATAGCTCGAATCCAGCTCCTGGTCATCGTCGATGCCTCCTGGACCTCGTGGCTGAAGAGACAAGCTCACCATCTTCACCTGCAAAGCACCAGACATCGCCTGGTTCCTTCCTGGTTCCTTCCTGGTCACTGGCTAGTGACCCAGACTCTGTCCCCTCTGTTTTCAGGTTCTTCACATCTCCGATCCACCCTTGGATCCACCCGCACACTTTTCCTCTAGTCGCCTGCAGCACTTCTTTGCAGCTCTCCATAGAAAACGACGACGAAACCAGACACGAAAAGACACCTATTCACTCGGCTTCCTGGATGAAGTAACTCGAGTATTCCGGTGCTCCCTGGGAATTGACTTTTCTAGTGTCCTAGTTTAAAAGGGTTCCAAGCGATCCAAGTCCTTCCGGAAGTGTACTTAATCTTTAAATTTGTAAGTTAATGGGAACCAGCGCCTGTGTTTAGACACTGCACGTGGCTCCAGTGGGTCTCATACGTCCTAACAACTGGTTGATTAGTGTAGCTCCAGCGATTCTACATGCCCTAGGCCTGCTTTCTAACTCTCTCATGGTTCTTATTCCACTTTCTTAGTATATGGTTAGTGAGGCTCCTAGGGCATAACATATACTGTGCAACTTATTGTGTATTAACTGTGTGACTTGTATTGTATTTTTACCTCTGACCTCATAAAAAGTGCAGAGGCGTTGTGTTTAGATTAAATACATATATATTTGATATATACCTTGTGTGGTGTCCTTTCATTTGGTATTCAAGGGATTATATATGATAAAACAACTTGCTTAACCCGCCTACTGAAGTCTTAGCCTGAAGACTGCTGGTTCATGCTACAACTAGGATAGCTTTCTATAAGGTTGACATTACAACCATCACCAATAAGGGTCAATTCAATTTAAAATATCTTTATTCGATTGTTAGATGCAATCATAAATGTACAGATAAAAAAAGTGCATAATTACAATATTAAAAAGGTACATATATAAAAATACAGGAATTCATCAAAATCATAGAAGTCAAGTACAAGGGGGAAGAAACAATTACAATTATAAAGTGCAGTTATATGACCATACGTTTCCTAATAATCATCACATTTTTTAAAAACAAAGTTGTTGTTGCTACACATACATGATTGTCAAGGGCTTGAATACTAATCATCGCCGCACGGCAATGATGAAATCCTAATTCTCTTAAAAATGGCAGTAATAAATAATTTTTCCTCATTTCATCATACAATTTACAGAATAGGAATACATGAATGGTACTCTGGGGTGAGATATTGTCACAAGGGCAAGGGGGTAGATCGTGCGTCCAATTATTAATCATAGGAAAGCTAACCAATCTGTGGAAAATATCAAATCTAAAGCGCGAGAGTAAAAAGCGCTCATAATTATTAGTTACATATATTAAGTAGGGCGAATCTTAAAAGTTGCTAAAGCCAATTGATGCAGCTGAACAGAAGGTTTTAAAACCTCCGCTGCAGTCCTGTGGGAATCCAAAAGGGCTAGACACTCCTTCTTCAAATCTTTACGTAAGATTGCTGAGATATCCATAGGATTCAGAAAATATTCTTCTCTCCCAATGTCTTTTAAAAAATTAAAAACATACTTCACCCATGATATTTTAGTAGCACCCTCCAATTTTAAAATGTCTATCAGGACATCTCTGTTTAAGTGTGTTGCTTCTTGTGTCCAGAGTCTTTGCCATAACAGCACTGGCCCTGTTTTAATCAGGTCTGTTATATAAGAATGGCCTAACTCTGAGTGACAGTTAAAATTAGAGGAGCTTTTGGGGAGTGGCAGGATATATTTTAAAAAAGAATTTTCAGCAACCTGGATAGGCGCGGAGTTTGCAAAACCCCAAACCCCACTACCGTAGGTAGCACCAGCTACGCATTTGGCTTTATAGATTTGAATTAATTCTGCAGGGGGTCTCGTCCCTAGTTTACTTGAGAAGATTTTAAGAGCAGCGGTCGATCGAAAAAGCTCAAGCTTTTTAACAGAAACAGCTTGGGTCCACATGTCATTTTGGGCAAAAAGTATCCCAAGATAAGAAAAATGCTTGGCAAATTCGAGCTTCTGTCTTGCTATAAAAATTGGCTCTTGGATTTATTTTTCCTGCCACAATACATAGTGAAAGTCTTTGATGTATTGACTTTCAGGTCCAGCTCATCCATAAAGCGGGAAAAGCTGTCAACCACCCGCTGTAAGCCCACTTGAGTACGTGACATAAGTACAGCATCGTCAGCGTACTAAAGTGCTGGTATTGGGCGGCCTCCTACAAATGGGGGATCCAAGCTATCTTTGTACAAGACTTCTTCCAATCCATTTATATACAAGTTAAAAAGGAAGGGGGCCAGGACACAGCCCTGCCTAACCCCGCTCCTGATTGGAATTTTGTCAGTGCGTTCTCCATTTAGGCCAAAGCGAACGCGGGCTGATGCGTTGCTATAAAAACGTTTAAGATAATAATTAATGTTAGATTCAATCCTAAGTTGTTCTAATATTAACCACAGTTTAGAATGGACCACACAATCAAAGGCGGCCGAGAGATCTACAAAGGCCAAAAACAAATTGCCCTGTTTTGCCCTTGTGTATTTCCCGACCAGCATTAGCAAGTTTAAACCCTGTTCTACTGTCCCCAGACCAGAACAAAAGCCATACTGGAGATCAGACAGAACAGAGTTTTCCTCCGCCCACTCCAGGAGCCGGTCCAGAATAACTCTGCCCGTTATCTTAGTGAAGGAATCCAATAGGGAAATAGGCCTGTAACAGGCTGGGTCCTGTCTATTTCCCTTCTTATAAATCGGAACTATGACGATTCCACCCAAGTGGGCAGGAATTCAGCAACGCAGCTAGCGTTAAGCACCTGGACCAGCGCATAGAGAGGAAATGCTCTTCAATATATCTATGCGAACCCCGTCTGGGCCAGGCGCGTTTTCAACCTCCTCGAGAGTAAAATGCAAGTTTCTACTAGGGGGCTGATCAAAAGTGGGGATCAAAAACCCCACTTGTTCTTCTCCTTCATATACTCTCGAAAAGTGTCTGACTCAATCTGAGTCGCATATTGCTATGTCTATTTTCGGACTGACATCTTCACAAAGAAAGGGAGTTCTCACAATTTTCCAGAAGCTCGCGCTATCATTTGTTATCGAGGCTGAATGAAGAGCCTCCCAAGCTTCAGACCTCAAAGTGTTTTTCCTGTCTTTAATTGCCATTTTATAATCTTTCCTAGATCTGCGGATTGCCTCAGCAGATCTGGGTTTATTGTGCAGCGCCTTTTTTAGGGCTGCATAGGCCCTAGTACATCTGGAATCAAACCAGCCTCCCTCTTTCTTTCGATTCTTAAATTGCCTAATGAGGAAGTTTTTAATTTCGTTCGATATTACGGAAAAGGATGCAAGACAAATTTCAGGTGGTGAATCTATCTCTAAGCACGTTGGTATTTCTAAAAAAGCATTTATCAACCACTGTTTTAATTATCTCTGCCTCATTTATCATAGCCCATTTTAATGTATATCCATTAATGCTACCAATAGCTAAATTAGCATCCAAGCTGTTACATTCTTTATCATTGATCAGTGTTGATACAGTAGGTACCAGAATAGACACACAAAGCGGAAAGTGGTCGCTCAATTACTTATCAGGAATATTAAAAGAATGGATTCTGTTCCCACAATTATTGGAGATAGTGATATAGTCTATAGTTGTAGAGCACCCTCTACCATTAAATGTTGGGGCTAGTGATGGGGTAGAGATACACATTTCATTTGCAAACCCTAGGTCGAAATTAGCTAGCAAGATATTAAATTGTTCCCCTAAAATAGTATGTTTAAAATGGAAACGTCCCTCACCATCCTCCCGTGTTACGCCGAACCTATTGTCCTTAGTTAATTCACACAAATTACAATTGAAATCCCCCAACATGATTACCATCAATTTGTGCTTAAAATGTTTTTCCTGTACAAACAGAGCTTTAGTCAATTTCCTTAAGACATTCGTAACATCATCACAGGGAATATTATTATATAGATTGACAATTACAATTGGGGTGTCACAGGCCAGACCAAGTACCAAAATTTGAAAAGAAATATCTTTAACAGGTTCAGTAATTTTCTCAAGTTCTAATTTGTTAGACAAATAGACACTCAAGCCACCCTTAGGTCTTCCATGTGGAACAGCTACAGCTGAAGTACAGAAAGTTCTATAGCCATTCAAGTGTACTGGTTCAAGGCTCCATGTTTCTTGAAAACAAAGCAAATCTTGGGATTGAATAAAATCCCTCCAAATTGGGTTTTCAATTTTAGATCTAATCCCAGCTATATTCCATGATGAAATTTTAAACACTGGTGGACTTGTCAGGGGTATAGACAAGACTGCAGGGGACAACGGGGTGGGGTCAATGTGTGAAAGGGGGGCCAGTTGGTCACCCTCCCACACTATGTCATCATCTGCTGTGAGAACCCCCCCCCCCAAGCTCTACATCCTCACACATGGCTGGCACTGCTGATGGTAATTTATCCCCAGATGCAACTACATGTTCACTCATACAGAAATTAAGATGAGAAACTTCATCTAAACCTGGTGCAATGGGGTTATTAGTAACCGACCGCAGTCAGTCGATATTTTCCAGACCACTAAGAGTGTCATAGTAATTAAATGTAGGAATTCCATATCTTCTGACCCACGGTTCTTCTGAGTTCATGGGCGGGCAACGGGCGGGGGCTATACGTCTAATTGGTCGAGGAGGAGAATAAAAGTAACCGAGGGGGAGAATGTTAACAAGGTGTGAATCATAAGTCCCCATGGCCACTCTTTCCAATACTGTATTAACCAGTTGAGGGGACCGAAAAGATAGAACTACGCAATCGCCCCTCAATGTTTTAATCGATGTGCCTACCAATCTTGCTCGTCTAGCCATTTTAAACTCTGAGAAAAGATGATTTTTAAGTCCAACCCTAGATGACAGGAAATAAAGAGATTTATTTCTCAGGGTTGACCAGTTTTCAACAGTATTAGGGGGGAGTGGAGGTACATTTGCCAAGACCACAGTATATGGTGATGCTTCTGGCGGGAGATTTAAATTAAAGAGATTCGGCGTTACTCCTTCCTCGAATTGATCCTCTGATGTTCTGTTTTGTTGAGATGGTACAAACGAGGACACGTTCGGGACTATCATAGGTGAGTCAGCAGGCCCATTGTCATGAGTTATAGTATCTCCTCTTGAGCCTTTGTGATCAGGCCGATCAGTAAGCTTTGGGTTAAGATGTTTGGAATTAGCTGGTACTTTAATTGGAGCTTGTGTTTTGACAGGAACTGCCACTTTGGCTGGAACTAGCACCTTAGCTGAAGCTAATGAGCCAGTTTTAGAGCATGTGGCACTAATGTGAGGTAAAGACTTAGCCTCGGTTGGGGTCGGCTGCTTGTCAAGCTTACCCTCGATGTTAGTTAGCCTTAATTCTATATTTTTGACTTTTAGAGTAATAGGTTCTAAAAAAGTCATTAAAAGACTTTCCATTCTCTCCCAGAATGAATCATCTTTTAGGTCCCTATTAATAGTTAGTAGAGGGACAGTCTCTATCTGATCATTCTCCTCGCTCCCTCTACTCCCTCTACTCCCATTTAGATTTTCCGTAACTTTGTTTTGTTTGGATTTGGTATTCCTTTTACTGGTTTTATTTGTTTTACTGGGTTGCTTTTCTCTAGCAGTATGTTTTTGCTTAAATCTAGCCTTCTGCCCTCTAGTTCTCACACAGGGGCGATCACTAATATTTAAAATAGGGATTGGGCTCCCCGAGATATCTTGTCCCTCTTTGCCTGAGACGTCCTCATTTAGAGGAGTGGGATCGCTGATCTGATTGCTGACACATAGAGAAGGAGTCACGGATAACCTAGCAGTTAGGGGCAATAATTCAGTTACATCAGTGGGATCCCTAAATGACCTCTCATTTATTGGTGTGATACTATTTCTTCCAGGCAAAGCAACAAATGAGGGGGCTAGTAAGGAATCCTGGGAGTTAGTAGTTAGCATAGACATATTTGTATTAGCTAAAGGGGGAGCAAGCCAGGTGGCAGGGATAAATGTCTTTCTGTGCTTTCAATAGCAGAGGCGCCCACCCCAATCGTCTGCTGCAACATTCAGTCTATTGCTGTGTAGGTAGGTAGGGGGGGAATAGCAACTACTTTTGTTTTCCCATTCGGATGAATGGGGGTATTTTTCCCCATATCTTTTAGCGATAGACCTAGATGTATTAGTATGATAACACAGAGGAATATTCACTATATTAGCACGCTAAAAAATAATACAGGTAACAATGATTGCATCAAGAATATAAGAATAATACGATATATAGCAATATATTAATTAAGAGGCAATATTTAAAAGTATGCAATTCGCAGGATGGATCAAGAAAAGATGAACCAAAAGGGATGGCTCAGCCCAGCCTCGGCCGGCCCCGGACGGCCACAGATGGCCCGCCCTTTGCCCGGGCTTAGCCCGGCGCAGACCCGCGCGCGATCCCACGACGCGGGGGCTGCAAGGATTTCATAGCGCCTCCGGGCGCCAAGCAGGCAGAGTTACTTCCTTTGCTGGGGCGCTGGGGAGCCTGGTACATGTGGTCTCCCTCCGCTCAGCAGCTGCGGGATGATGTGCTGCTGCGGCGGGAGGGAGACACAGCAAAGCAGCAGAGTCACCGAGGGGCCATGGATCCAAGAAAAAACAGCAGCAGGTACGTGATGCCCCCAAACAATCTCAATAAGGGTCAATTAGACTGGTGCAAGGTGCCCACTAGAACTAGTGGACATCATATGCCAGGCTAACTTCTCACATTGGCCATAAACATACGTATATACCTATCCTATGCACAGATGTGTTTAAGATCCTCATCTAACAAGAAGCCCTCACTGGACTGGGTTTTGGTGGGTGTGGACTATAAACATGTGTACAGATCTATCTCCCAGCACACAGATATTTAGAATCCTCATCTGACACAAAGCCCTCATTGGACTAGGCTTTGGTGGGTTTGGACTATAAACGTGTGTACAGACCTATCCCCCACATGCAGGTGTTTAAGATCCTCATCTAACACGAAGCCCTCACTGGACTGGGTATTGGTGGGTTTGTACTATAAACCTATGTACAGACCTATCCCCCATACCCAGGTATTTTGGATCCTCATCTAACATGAAGCCCTCACTGAACTAGGTTTTGGTGGGTGTGGACTCTAAACATATGAACAGACCTATCCAACCACACAGGTGTTTAGGATCCTCATCTAACATGAAGCCCTCACTGGACTAGCAATCGGATCTAGCTTTAAATTGCCAACCTCTTCCTCCTCCACTTTCTCTAATGTCAAGGGTTAAAGCAGAAATGACCAAATTCACTCAGGTTGAAAGTACAGATGTTATGGCCATATTAAAAACTCTGAAGTCAGGGTCACCTATAGATCCTTGCCCTGCAAGGGTCCTGAATGGAATAGCTGAAGTAATTACCCCCATGGTCACCACCCTGGTTAATGAATCCCTAACTTCAGGAGCTGTGCCCACCAAATGGAAACAAGCCAAACTTCTCCCTCTGATAAAAAAACCCTCCGCAGATCCTTCGATCACCTCCAACTACAGGCCCATATCACTCCTTCCAGCCCTCGCCAAAGTTTGCGAGAAGGCGGCATTCCGGCAACTTGAGAGATTCGTGGAATTCTCTGAAGCTCTTCATCCGGCCCAATCAGGGTTCCGCACCTCTTTCAGTACTGAAACTGCATTGGTGGAAATGGCTGAGGCCATTAGGGAATGCCTTGACGGAGGCGGCAGAGCGGCCCTTATTCTTTTGGACCTCTCTGCCGCGTTCGACACAGTGCCCCACCGCCAGCTTTTATCTAGGCTGGAGGACATTGGCATCTCGGGCACGGTTTTAGATTGGATCAGGTCTTTCCTATCTGACCGTTCCCAACAGATTTGGTTACCCCCATATCACTCCTCCAATAGAAGGGTAGAAACTGGAGTACCCCAGGGGTCGACCTTAAGTCCCCTTTTATTTAATATTTATTTAACTCCTCTGATCCGGCTGGCAGAGAGCTGGGGGGCTAAGATAATGGCCTACGCCGACGACACCCAGCTTCTCTTCACCTGGAAAAAGGAGAACTTGTGCACCTCTGGAGTACGCCAATGCCTATCCTCTGTATTTGCCTGGCTAGCTAAATCATGCCTCAAATGCAACGAGGAAAAAACAGAAATTCTGCTCTACGGCCAATTCCCCACTGACTTTAAGGAGTCTATTTGGCCCAGCGAATCAACATGCCCGACGGGAGAGAGTGGGATAGCCAAGAACCTGGGTATCTGGTTCGGAGCCGACTTATGTTTCCGCGACCAGATCTCGCGCTTGGCGGGGACGTGTTTTGGAACCCTGACCACTCTGCGCAAATTCTTTCCCCTCCTCCCACAAACGGCCAAAGAAACTGTAGCCAGAGCTCTGGTTCTCTCCCGTCTGGACTACTCAAACGCCCTTTATATAGGGGCTCCTGACTATATGATCAGAAAGTTACAGGTAGTCCAGAATGCTACGGTGAGACTCATTTTCAACATCCCCAGGAGACTCAGCGTTCGCAAACAGTTGAAGGAGCTTCACTGGCTTCCTGTGGCACAAAGAGTGCGCTTTAAATCTTTGGTCATCGTCTATAAGGCCCTCAATGGTCCGTGCCCTTCCTATCTAGCCAAAAGATTCACTCTCTACCTCCCGACCCGTCAGTTGCGATCTACCTCCAGAAAGCAGGTGGTCGTCCCCAGATTCAGAAGAGTCCGCCTGGGTGGACAATCTCTAATGGTAAAGGGAGCTCAAATGTGGAACGCCCTACCAGACGCTCTTAGACACGCTCCCAATCTGACCAATTTTAAAAAACTGCTTAAAACTCACCTCTTTCAAGTTCATGATTAGCATACTCCTTTTTTCCACTCTGATCCAGTTTCTTCCCCGCGCCAGGACAGTCTTGACTAACGGAGCGCGTTATAAATCCGCATATAACATAACTAGGTATTGGTGGGTGTGGTATATAAACATATGTACAGACCTATCCAACCACACAGGTGCTTAGGATCCTCATCTAACATGAATACCTCACTGGACTGGGCTTTTGTGGGTGTGGACTATCACTGCATTTAGAGACCTATCCCCCGCACACAGGTGTTTAGGATCCTAATCTAACACAAAACCTTCACTGGACTGGGCTTTGGTGGGTGTGTACTATAAACACATGTACAGACCCATCCACTGACAACACATGGTTAGGATCCTCACCTAACACTTAGCCCTCACTGGACTGGGCTTTGGTGGGTATGGTATATAAAAACATGTACAGACCGATCCCCCACACAGGTGTTTAGGATCCTCATAGAACAAGAAGCCCTCACTGGACTAGGCTTTGTTGGGTGTAGACTATAAACACATGTTCAGACCTATCCCCTGCACACATATGGTTAGGATCCTCACTAACACGAAGCCCTCACTGGACTGGGCTTTGGTGGGTGAGGATTATAAACGCATGTACAGACCTATTCCCGCAAACACAGGTGTTTAGGAACCTCATCTAACACGAAGCACTCACTGCCCGATTCCAGCCCGCGTTTTGCACGGAGCTCAGCGTTCTGCGAGGAAGCGAGGCAGCGAGGAAGCCGAGCGGCAGCAGCATGTTGCTCAAGCTAGCGTCTTTGATATTTTTGATATTGAGACAAGCCGTCCCGAACCATTGTGGCTGGAGGTGTTGAGGCCGCGAGGCCGGAGGAGCTACAAGCGCCGCTGTCAACTCTGTCAAGCCTGCTTGCCTGCCCGCCTGCCCGCTTTCAGCGGGAGAAGCGCGAGCCACAGGAGAAGAGCTTGCCGGCAGGGCTGGCAGCCGGGAGCTGCTATCCACCAGGTGCCAGGAGCCGCGGTAACACTTAATTTAGCCTTGCTAGCCCTGCCAAGATTAGCCCAGCCACGCAGTTAGGCGATGGGCAGGGGGCGCCAGCAGCAGCAGAAGCAGCCTGTAGCAGCACCAGCTGAGGTGGGGCAGTGGCAGCGAGGAACCACATGCCGAGTGGAGCCCAGGAGCCCAGGAACGTCAGCCCAAGCCAGCTTAAGCCTGAGCCCAGCCCAGCTCAACCCTGCCCAGTTTAGCGGGCAGCAGGCTCTGCTGTGGCAGGGAGGGGGGGCAGCAGCAGCAAGGAGCCGCGGGAGTCACAGAAGCAGCGTGGGGCCTCAGCAGGAGCGTTGGGGGACTCAAGTCGGAGTGCCAAGACCCAGTGAGTAACCTCTTCACCTTCAGTGGGTAATAATTATTTCGCCTTCACAAGAAAGGGTGAGCTGTGTGCTGTTTATTGTAACTTTTTGATCTCAAAACTTAACCTTACCCCCCTTTGACTTCATCTAAGGGTGTGAGTTAAAAGTTAAAAACCAGACCAGAAGCGTTCCCCCAGTTATCTACCCTTTGGGATTTCCCTGCCACATTGTAACCGGTGTGACTAAATAAGTTAAAGCTGGGGCAGAAGAGCATCACCCCCCATTGTTGACCCGGTTTCTCAGTTCTAGTTCCATCGTCAAAGACGCAGCAAGAAAAAAGACCACCATAGTTTCACAACTAGAATCAGTTCAGTAAATCTTTATTTCAACTAGAATCGCATGTGGGACTGAAGGAGCACTAAGGAATCAAACCGGAAATGAGATCAGGGAAAATCCGTCAAGTGGTCTTGTAACTGCTTTCGACACGGTCAATCATTCTATCTTGATTGACCGTGTCGGAAATCTGGGCATCCGATCCAGCGCTAAGGAACTGCTCACCTTGTTTCTCTCCAGCAGAACTCAAGCAGTTACGCTGGGACCTTTCAAATCATCAGAGCTTGCCTTACCTTGTGGAGTTCCCCAGGGCTCATCGCTAAGTCCAACACTGTTTAACATCTATGTGTTGGACTTGGCGAGAGTGATTTAAACCTACCATATGAGCCTTACCTCCTATGCTGACGACACCTAGATGGTGCTCGCTATCAATAATGATGGAGAGCAGGTAGCGGCACTGTTTCAAGAGGGTATGCTGACTATTAAAGACTGGATGCAGGCCAACTGCTTAAGGTTGAATTCTGAAAAGACGGAGGTAGTCATTTTTGGTAAGATCGTCCCACAATGGTCTCCTAAGTGGTGGCCTCCGTCTTTGGGAACTCTACCAACACCGTCAGCTAAGGTCAGAAACTTGGGTATAGTTTTCGATGAGAAACTCAATTTTGCAGCACATGCCAACCAGACAGTAGCAAATGCTCATCACAAACTCAGACTCATAAGGAAAATCATCCCATCTCTCTCTGACAGTGCAGGTAAAACAGTGGTGAGCACACTTGTGCTCTCCTCCCTGGACTACTGTAATGGCTTATTTGCCTATGCACAATCCCGGGTAATTTCCAAACTTCAAATGATCCAAAATGCGGCAGTGAGATTACTATCCAGGACTCCAAAATTCAAATCAGTCAGTCACATAATTAAGAGTTACCACTGGCTAACAATTAAAAACCGTATTAAATTCAAATCGCTTGGGCTAACTTTCAAAGCCACTCACAACCAAGGCCCAATGTTTCTGCAAGAGCAGCTTTCCATCTACTGCCCGTCAAGACAACTGAGATCGATGCAGTTACATCAGTTAGCAGTAACCCGCACCAGAACGGCTACTTGGGGAGACAGGCGCTTTACAGTGTCTGCAGCCAGACTCTGGAATTCGCTCCCGCTGACTATTCGATCGGCGCAATCTCTCCTCCAGTTTAGGAAACTGGTGAAGACATGGTTGTTCAACCAGTAATGACTCTTTTGCCTAAACGTTGCTATCACTCAGAGATCCTTTGTAGTAATCTTAGCGCCAAGACGCCCAAGGGCAAACGTATGCGCTCTATAAATTGTATTAATAAATAAATAAATAAAGAAATATTTTCAATGAATTGAAAATTCGAACATGCAGACAGGCAGTGATAAGTTGGCTGGGAGGCTCCTCCATAATTCTGGCCTGCCGGGGTGTAAAATTCCTGGCAGAGGTAAGAAAATGCTTAGGGCAAGTTCAGCAGGAGGAATATTGAGGAGGAAGGCCACCCAGGCCAGCCTACCTTGGGACTCCTATGGTATATACGAACTGAATATAAAGACGATTAAGACCCCATAGAGATGGTAGGAGCCGGTCTTGATCCAATTTTTAACCATTGTATTTATAATATTTTTGGATGCTGAGCTGTAAAATGAATGGGTAATTTTTAATGTTGTTTGACATTAATTGTTTTTATACAGTTATTTTTATCATGGGAAGATTGTAATCATTTTAATTAATTATACAATAAACCTTTGACTTGAAGCACTCACTGGACTGAGCTTTTGTAAGTGTGGAACATAAACTTATGTACAGTCCTATCCCCACAAACACAGGTGTTTAGGAACCTCATCTAACACGAAGCACTCACTGGACTGAGCTTTGGTGGGTGTGGACTATAAACGTATGTACAGACCTATCCCCCACACGCAGGTGTTTAGGATGCTCATCTAACATGAAGCCCTCACTGGACTGGGCATTGATGGGTTTGGACTATAAACCTATGTAAAGACCTATATCCCCACAGGCAGGTGTTTAGGATCCTCTTCTAAAACAAAGCTCTCAATGGACTGGGTGTTGGTGGGTGTGGACTATACACGTATGTACAGACCTATCACCGGACACAGGTTTATAGGATCCTCATCAAACATGAAGCCCTCACTAGACTGGGCTTTGGTGGGTGTGTACTATAAACGCATGTTCAGACCAGTCCCCTGCACACACAGGGTTAGAATCCTCACCTAACTTTTAGCCCTCACTGGACTGGGATTTGGTGGGTGTGTACTATAAAAGCATGTATAGACCGATCCCCCACACAGGTGTTTAGGATCCTCATAAAACAAGAAGCCCTCACTGGACGGGAAACAACCTTTACAACGCACTGCCATTACAATGAAACTTTTACAACGCAAGATCCATTACATCGCATGTCATTACAACGCAACCATTACATCGCATGACACTACATTGCGTACCATTACAACGCATGTCAATACAACGCAGTCATTATAACACATACCATTACAAAGCATACCATCACAACGCATAATACCCTTACACTATCCAAAACTTACCCTACTGTTGCACCCCCTGAAGTTATAGTAGTATTTTTTACCCCTACACTATCTAACACTTACGCTACTGTTGCACCCCCTGGAGTTAGAATTGTAATTTTTACCCCTACACTATCCAACACTTACCCTACTGTTGCACCCCCTGGAGTTAGAATAGTAATTTTTATCCCTATACTATCCAATACTTTCCATACATGCAATGTAATGGTAGGCGCTGTAATGGTATGCGTTGTAAAGGTAGTATGCGTTGTAATGGATTGCGTTGTAAAGGTAGTTTTTAGACAGCTCGTTGTAATGGCATGCGTTGTAATGGAATGCGTTGTAAAGGATGATGCGTTGCAAAAAATGCGTTGTAAAGTCATACATTGCAAAAGTATGCGTTGTAACATCATACATCCCACTGGACTGGGCTTTGTTGGGTGTGGAATATAAACGTATGTACAGACCTCTCCCGGCTACAGGTGTTTAGGATCCGCATCTAACAGAAAGCCCTCCCTGAACTAAGCTTTGGTGGGTGTGGACTGTAAACACATGTACTGACCTATCCCTTGCACACAGGTGTTTAGGTTCCTCATCTAATATGAAGCCCTCACTGGACTGGGCTTTTGAGGGTGTGGACTATAAACGTATGAATAGACCTATCCCCCGCACACAGGTGTTTAAAATACTCATCTAGCGTGAAGCCCTCTCAGGAATGGGTTTTGGTGGTGTGGACTATAAACATAAGTACAAATCTGTCCCCCGCACACGGGTGTTTAGGAAACCTAATCTAACACGAAGCCCTCAGAGGACTGAGCTTTGGTGAGTGTGGACTATAAACATATGTACAGACACATCCCCAGCACACAGGTGTTTAGGATGCTCATCTAACATGAAGCCCTCACTGGACTGAGCTTTGGTGGGTGTGGACTATAAACGTGTATATAGACCTGCCCCCTGCTCACGGGTGTTTAGGAATCTCATCTAACATGTAGCCCTCATTGGACTGGGCTTTGGTTGGTGTGGACTATAAATGTATGTACAGACCTATCCCCGCACACAGGTGTTTAGGATCCTCATCTAACACAAAGCCCTCACTGGATGGGCTTTGGTGGGTGTGGAATAGAAACACATGTACAGACTCATTCCCTGCACACAGGTGTTTAGGATCCTCATCTAACACAAAGCTATCACTGGACTGGACTTTGGTGGGTGTGGACTATAAATGTATGAATAGACCTATTCCCCGCACACAGATTTTTAGGATCCTCATCTAACACGAAGCCCTCACTGCTGTGGGCTTGGGTGGGTTTGGACTATAAACATATGTACAGACAAATCCCCCGCACACAGGTGTTTAGGATTCTCATCTAACATGAAGCCCTCACTGGACTGAGCTTTGGTGGGTGTGGACTATAAACCTTTGTACAGTCCTGTCCCTCGCACACAGGTGTTTAGAATTCTCATCTAATATGAAGCCCTCATTGGACTGGGCTTTGGTGGGGGTGGACTATAAACGTATGTACCAACTCATCCCCCGCACACAGGTGTTTAGGAATCTCATCCAACATGAAGCCCTCATTGGACTGGTCTTTGGTGGGTGTGGACTATAAACGTATGTAGAGACCTACCTCCGCACACAGGTGTTTAGGATCCTCATCTAAGCCCTCACTGGACTGGGGTTTGGTGGGTCTGGACTATAAACGTATGTACAGACCTATCTCCGTAAACACAGATGTTTTGAATCCTCATCTAACATGAAGCCCTCACTGGACTGGGCTTTGGTGGGTGTGGACTATAAACGTATGAATAGACCAATCCCCTGCACACAGGTGTTTAGAATCCTCAGCTAACACAAAGCCTTCACAGGACTGGACTTTGGTGGGTGTGGACTATAAACGTATGAATAGACCTAAACCCTGAACATAGGTGTTTAGGATCCTTCCTCATCTAACACAAAGCCCTCACTGGACTGGGCTTTGGTGGGTATGGACTATAAACGTATGAATAGACCTATCCGCTGCACACAGGTGTTTAGGATCCTCATCTAACACAAAGTCCTCACAGGACTGGACTTTTGTGGTTGTTGACTATAAACGCATGTACAGACCTATCCCCTACACACAGGTGTTTAGAATCCTCATCTAACACGAAGCCCTCACTGGACTGGGCTTTGGTGGGTGTGAACTATAAACATGTGTACAGTCCTGTCCCTTGTACACAGTTGTGTTTAGTATCCTAATCTAACACAAAGTCCTCACTGGGCTGGGCTTTGGTGGGTGTGGAATAAAAACATATGTACAGACACATCTCCCGCACACAGGTGTTTAGGATCCTCATCTAACATGAAGCCCTCACTGGACTGAGCTTTGGTGCGTGTGGACTATTAACATATGTACAGACCTGTCCCCCACACACAGGTGTTTAGGATCCTCATCAAACACGAAGCACTAACAGGACTGTGCTTTGATGGGTGTGGACCATACACATATGTACAGACACATCACCTGCACATAGGTGTTTAGGATCCTCATCTAATATGAAGCTCTCATGGGAATTGGGCTTTGGTGTGTGTGGAATATAAACATATACAGACAAATCCCCTGCACACAGGTGTTTAGGATCCTCATCTAACATGAAGCCCTCACTGGACTGAGCTTTGGTCCTTGTGGATTATTAACATATGTACAGACCTGTCCCCCACACACAGGTGTTTAGGATCCTCATCTAACATGATGCCCTCATTGGACTGGGCTTAGGTGGGTGTGGAATATAAACATATATACGGACACATCCCCCGCACACAGGTGTTAAGGATCCTCATCTAACATAAAGCCCTCACTGGACTGAGCTTTGGTGGGTGTGGAATATAAATCTATGTACAGACCTGTACCCCGCACACGGGTGATTAGAATTCTCAACTAACATGAAGTCCTCATTGGACTGGTCTTTGGTGGGTGTGGCCTATAAACGCATGTGCAGACCTATCCCCCGCACAAGGGTGTTTAGGTTCCTCATCTAAGACTAAGCCCTCACTGGACTGCGCTTTTGTGGGTGTGGACTATAACCGTATGAATAGACCTATCCCCCACACACAGGTGATTAGAATCCTTATCTAACACTAAGCCCTCACAGGAATGGGCTTTGGTGGGTGTGGACTATAAACATATGTACAAATCTGTCCCCTGCACACGTGTTTTTAGGAAACCTAATCTAACACAAAGTTCTCACTGGACTGGGCTTTGGTTGGTGTGAACTTTAAACATATGTACAGACATATAGCATCGCACACAGGTTTTTAGGATCCTCATCTAACATGAAGCCCTCACTGGACTGAGCTTTGGTGCGTGTGGACTTTTAATGAGTGTACAGACCTGTCCCCCGCACACGGGTGTTTAGGATCCTCATCGAACACGAAGCCCTCACTGGCCTGGGCTTTGGTGGGTGTGCACTATAAACATATGTACAGACACTATCCCTGCACCCCGTTGTTTACGATCTTCATCTAACATGAAGCCCTCATGGGACTGGGCTTTCGTGGGTGTGGACTATACACGTATGAATAGACCTATCCGCTGCACACAGGTGTTTAGGATCCTCATCTAAGACAAAGCCCTCACAGGACTTGACTTTTGTGGGTGTGGACTATAAACGCATGTACAGTTCTATCCCCTGCACACAGGTGTTTAGGATCCTCATCTAACACGAAGCGCTCACTGGACTTGGCTTTGGTGGGTGTGAACTATAAACATGTGTACAGTCCTGTCCCTTGCACACAGTTGTGTTTAGTATCCTGATCTAACACAAAGTCCTCACTGGACTGGGCTTTGGTGGGTGTGGAATATAAACATATGTACGGACACATCCCCCGCACACCGGTGTTAAGGATCCTCATCTAACATAAAACCCTCACTGGACAGAGCTTTGGTGGGTGTGGAATATAAATCTATGTACAGACCTGTCCCCCGCACACGGGTGATTAGAATTCTCATCTAACATGAAGCCCTCATTGGGCTGGGCTTTGGTGGGTGTGGACTATAAACGTATGTACAGACCTATCCCCCGCACACAGGTGTTTAGGATTCTCATCTAACACGAACACCTCAGTGTACTTGGCTTTGGTGGGTGTGGATTATAAACGTATGTACAGACCAGGCCCCCGCACATGGATGTTTAGGATCCTCATCTAACATTAAGCAGTCTTTGGACTGGGCTTTGGTGGGTGTGGCCTATAAACGCATGTGCAGACCTATCCCCCGCACAAGGGTGTTTAGGTTCCTCATCTAACACAAAGCCCTCACGGGACTGGACTTTTGTGGGTGTGGACTATAAACGTATGAATAGACCTATCCCCCACACACAGGTGTTTAGAATCCTTATCTAACACTAAGCCCTCACTGGACTGGACTTTGGTGGATGTGAACTTTAAACATATGTACAGACATATCCCCCGCACACAGGTGTTTAGGATCCTCATTTAACATGAAGCCCTCACTGGACTGAGTTTTGGTGCGTGTCGACTTTTAATGAGTGTACAGACCTGTCCCCCGCTCACGGGTGTTTAGGATCCTCATTGAACATGAAGCCCTCACTGGCCTGGGCTTTGGTGGGTGTGGACTATAAACATATGTACAGACACTTCCCCTGCACCCAGTTGTTTAGGATCCTCATCTAACATGAAGCCCTCATGAGACTGGGCTTTGGTGGGTGTGGACTATAAACATATGTACAGATAAATCCCCTGCACAAAGGTGTTTAGGATCCTTCCTCATCTAACACAAAGCCCTCACTGGACTGGGCTTTGGTGGGTGTGGACAATAAACGTATGAATAGGCCTATCCGCTGCACACAGGTGTTTAAGATCCTCATCTAACACAAAGCCCTCACAGGACTGGACTTTTGTGGGTGTGGACTATAAAGGCATGTACAGACCTATCCCCTGCACACAGGTGTTTAGGATCCTCATCTAGCACGAAGCGCTCACTGGACTGGGCTTTGGTGGGTGTGAACTATAAACATGTGTCCAGTCCAGTCCCTTGCACACAGTTGTGTTTAGTATCCTAAACTAACACAAAGTCCTCACTGGACTGGACTTTGGTGGGTGTGGAATATAAACATATGTACAGACCTGTCCCCCGCACACAGGTGTTTAGGATCCTCATCAAACACGAAGCATTAACTGGACTGGGCTTTGGTGGGTGTGGAATATAAACATATGTACAGACACATCTCCCGCGCACAGGTGTTTAGGATGATCATCTAACAGGAACCCCTCACTGGACTGAGCTTTGGTGCGTGTGGACTATTAACATATGTACAGACCTGTCCCCCGCACACAGGTGTATAGGATCCTCATCAAACACGAAGCACTAACTGGACTGTGCTTTGGTGGGTGTGGACTATAAACATATGTACAGACACATCACCTGCACATAGGTGTCTAGGATCCTCATCTAATATGAAGCTCTCATGGGACTGGGCTTTGGTGTGTGTGGACTATAAACATATACAGACAAATCCCCTGCACACAGGTGTTTAGGATCCTCATCTAACATGAAGCCATCACTGGACTGAGCTTTGGTGCTTGTGGATTATGAACGTATGTACAGACCTGTAACAGCACACGGGTGATTAGAATTCTCATCTAACATGAAGCCTTCATTGGACTGGGCTTTGGTGGGTGTGGACTATAAACGTATGTACAGACCTATCCCCCGCACACAGGTGTTTAGGATTCTCATCTAACACGAACACCTCAGTGTACTGGGCTTTGGTGGGCGTGGACTATAAACGTATGTACAGATCAGGCCCCCGCACATGGATGTTTAGGATCCTCATCTAACATTAAGCACTCGTTTGATTAAGCTTTGGTGGGTGTGGCCTATAAACGCATGTGCAGACCTATCCCCCGCACAAGGGTGTTTAGGTTCCTCATCTAACACCAAGCCCTCGCTGGACTGGGCTTTTGTGGGTGTGGACTATAAACGTATGAATAGTCCTATCCACCGCACACAGGTGTTTAGAATCCTTATCTAACACTAAGCCCTCACAGGAATGGGCTTTGGTGGGTGTGGACTATAAACATATGTACAGATCTGTCCCCTGCACACGTGTTTTCAGGAAACCTAATCTAACACAAAGTCCTCACTGGACTTGGCTTTGGTGGGTGTGAACTTTAAACATATGTACAGACATATCCCCCGCACACAGGTGTTTAGGATCCTCATCTAACATGAAGCCCTCACTGGACTGAGCTTTGGTGCTTGTGGACTTTTAATGAGTGTACAGACCTGTCCCCGGCACACGGGTGTTTAGGATCCTCTTCGAACATGAAGCCCTCACTGGCCTGGGCTTTGGTGGGTGTGGACTATAAACATATATACAGACACTTCCCCTGCACCCAGTTGTTTAGGATCCTCATCTAACATGAAGCCCTCATGGGACTGGGCTCTGGTGGGTGTGGACTATGAACATATGTATAGCAGTTCACGGATGCCCAAGGCTTTACCGGGCTCCGTGGTTACTTTAGAGGCGACGTGGAGAAATTAAAATCGGAATTGTGAAAAATTGTATTTTACCCTGCACATTGTGTTTTAACCATTTTGTTATACAGGCGATTTTTAAAAGCTTCCTTTGCACACTCGTGCACTTGCCCCTGATTCTTCCCGTGGCAGCCGATTAATATACTGCCCGGGACCCGACTTTGGCCGCCATTTTGGGTGAGGAGCCTGGAGTGGAGCGGACGCGAGCGGACTAGCGCTCGGCCCCTCCCGCCCTCAGCCCTTCAAAATGGTCCCCCTCCCTAGGAAGCGCAGCGGACGAGCGCAGCGGGCGCGACGTAGGCGCGCCGTAGTTGCGCCTGAGTCAAGCCCATCTGCGCCCGTCCACGACCAGTTGGGACCTGGGGCCACCCCCCCTGCTCCTGGCATTATTCACCCTAGACTTACCTATTCTCGCTGTACTCTGCTTGGCTTACGTCCATCGCCTGGTAAGTACTGTTCTCGCATGTGTTGTCAGGACGCACCTCTATCCTGCCCTGATTGCGCCGTGTCTATCACGTCTCACCCCTCTGAGCTGTGCATTCCCTCATTCCCTGTCTGGATACTTTCCCTGTGAAGGTTCATTTGCCTAACCCCTCTTCTGTGTTTAGTTTTATTAGTTTAAATTGCCGCTCTTTACCTAAGCACAAAAGGGACATATTTGACCTTCTGACTTTATATAGTCCATCGGCCTTGTTTCTTACCGAAACTTGGCTAAAGGACTGCTCTGGACCAGACATCGCTACTGCCCTCCCTGATGATTACGCCTTCGTGGGTCGTAACAGACCTCTTAAAGATGGAGGAGGCATTGCTATTATTTTTAAAAGGACCTACTCTTGCAAGTGGGATGATCTTGTTATCCCTAATTGCAAAGCTGGCTGTTTTAAACTCCTATTATCCCCGAATTTTACACTGTCCGGTGCTCTTCTATATCGCCCACCCGGCGCTGCTGGCGCATGAGCTGCTGCTCTTCCGGAATATATCTCCCCCCTTCTGCTGGAATCTAATAATTTTTTGTTATTGGGTGATCTAAATATACATTTTAATGACACCCTATGTCCTACCAGCACTCATCTCACACAGGACCTGGCCGCCCTCAATCTAAGTCTTTTAAACTCTGGTCCCACGCATAAAGGTGGCAACTTACTTGATCCAATTTTTACTAATCTAGATAATGTTACCTGCCTCCCCTCTAAGCCGATTACTTGGTCGGATCATTTCATTGTAGAGTTTCACATCAAGAACACGGTTGCACCTGGCCCCCTTGGCAGCCCACATTCCCTTGGTATAAGAAGGAACTGGCAAAAACTGAATCTGGAGCAACTTAATCATTCCTTAAAAGAAACCCTCCCCCCTTCTGCTAATATTACCACGGATGACGTGGGCAAGATCAGCACCTGGCTCACTTCTGCTATTGAGTCCTGCCTTCCGGCACGTAAATGTAAACAAAAGTTCCTGCACCCTCCTGCCCCTTGGTTCAATGAAGAACTCAAAATGGAAAAGTCACGCTGCAAAAGACTGGAACGCATTTGGAGATCCAACTACCTGTCGGCAGATAAAGAGATTTACAAACTTGCCTTACATAAATACCACACTCTATGTAACACTGCCAGGGCTAATCATGTCAACGACACGATACTGAAAGCTCAGAATCGTCCCAAAGCCCTCTTTAAGGCAGTTCAGGAACTATCGGGTATGTCAGGTGCCCCCAAAGCCCCCTGCCTGGATAGCAATCAATGTAATTCCTTGGCAAAGTTCTTTACATCAAAAATTGATAACATCTACGCAGGCTTTGGCGCTTCACCTTCTGTCTCACCCAGGCCACCATTCCAGCAACACGACCAACTCTCCATACAGGATGATCCTGAACGACTCTCCCCTCCTCGATTAGATAAATGGGAATGTATCTCCATGCCCGTCTTCCAGAAATTGTTGGCAGAGATTAAATCCGGCTCTCCCTTGAATCCCATCCCTCCCCAGATTCTTTGTACTTTAGACACTGTCCCTTTGGACTGTATCTTGGCTCTTTTGAATGCATCTCTCACCGAGGCAGTGGTTCCTAACATCTGGAAGCATGCGATGGTGGTCCCACTGCTGAAGAAAGCTAATGCGGATGACAGCAACCCAGCCAACTTCCGGCCCATTTCCCTGCTTCCCTGCCTCTCAAAGGTGTTGGAGAAGCATGTTAATCGTCACCTCACCACCTACATTGAGTCAGCGAATGTCCTCCACCCTTCTCAGTCTGGTTTCCGGGCGGGCCTCTCTACGGAGTCCACCCTTCTGGGAGTCTCGGAGACAGTCAGGCGCCAGGTAGACAAAGGGGAGACAGTGGCACTCATCCTTTTGGATTTGAGTGCCGCTTTTGACACCGTCTCCCATAGTATCCTCTTGTCTGCCTTGAAGTCTGTTGGTATCTGCGGCTCCGCCCTTGCCTGGATCTCTGATTTTCTTTCTCATCGCACTTTCCAGGTTTTCTCCCCCTCTTCTGTGTCCACTGTTCACAACTCCCCGTATGGTGTTCCCCAAGGTTCTATTCTTAGTCCTTTATTTTTTAATCTTTATGTCAGACCTCTTGCTTTTCTTGCTGAACAGGCTGGACTTTCTATTTTTTCTTATGCTGATGATACCCAGATTATTTTCTCTCTCTCCTCTAATCAACACTCCCCTTCTTCTTCTCTCTGTTCTGGACTCACTGACATCGCCAACTGGATGCTGACTAACAAGCTAAAGCTGAACGGCGATAAAACAGAGCTTCTCCTGTTTGGGCCGTGTTGGACAGGCCACGTGAAGGGCTTGCTCCCTCCCCGCATGACAGTGCCCGAGCCCGGCCCTCCAGGTGTTACCCACAGAAGCCACCCGCTCCCCGTCTCATACGGGACTCCTGCCCCCGGACATCTCTGCATCATGGGGCCGAATCACTACCGGCCCCCTTCGCCCGGCCTGGCCGCCATCTTGGACACTGCACCACGAGGCCGCGTGGCCTCAGATCGACCCTAACCCTGGGCCTGGCCAGGCCCCGACATCCCGGCACCACCATCCACCCAGGAGGTGAACAGACCACTTGGCAGGTCAATGGGAGAAAGAAGTGTCGATGGCTCTCCCCCGCCAGGTGCCGATCGCCCCCAGCTCCCCCAGGCGCTGGCTCCACCCCCCTGCTGGGTGTCTGGACTCCCTCATCCCGGACCTCCCGACCTCCAAGTGCGAGGGTCCGGACATCAAAGGGCGCCAGACCTATAACTGGGGCAGCTCCAGAGCAGGAAGGCAGTTGTATCCTGGAGTCGAGAGACGCAGTGAAGAACTCATCCTTGACGGACTACTGGCGCTGCCGTAGCCCTGCCTTGCGAACTATTGTCTTGCCTGCTGGCGCTGCCGCAACCTTCTGAAACCTTCATCCTCGTCGGGACCTGCTGGCGTGGCCGCGGAACGCTGTAACTACCACCTTCACCGGGACCTGCTGGCTCCGCCGCGGACCGTCGCTACCATCGATCATCTCAGGACCTGCTGGCTCCGCCGTGGCCCGACCATCTAGAACGCCGAGCTCGAGGATTGTGAGCTATCCATCTTATCATTGCATGTACCAGATTGGTAACAAGACTGTCCCGCTACCCATTTTCCCATCCAAGAGACTAGAACCGAGGGGACCCCTGAGTCCAGACCTCCTTGTACCATTCCACCGTACTTAAAGATTGCTTATAAAGAACGTTAAACCTTATCTTTGTGTGGTGTACATCTGTGGGGGGGGAAGTTACTCGTCTGTACGATCGCTGGAGACGGCTCTCCCCGGAGACCTCTCCCCTTGTCCTCGGCCGACCCTCCCGGTCCATCTAACAGGCCGGATTCCGCTCTCTGGGGCCCGCAACATTGGCCTCAGCAAATGGGACCTTTACCGGTCCCAGCAACTTCAGCACGTAATCTGGGGGTCCTCTTTGATAATCAGTTATCCATGAGACAACATGTGGTCAAGGTCTCGGCCACCTGTACCACCATCATCAGGTGGCTGAGGAAGATCACATGGATGTTGCCTCCAGATACCCAGAAGTCAGTGGTCCAGGCCCTAGTGACATCGCGGCTGGACTACGGTAATGTGCTCCTTCTGGGTGCCTGTAAGGAGGTCACCCGGAAGCTTCAGGTAGTTCAGAACATGGCTGCCCGTCTACTTTGTAACCTACCGAGAACAACCTCAGTTGCTTCTTCCCTGCGTAGCCTTCACTGGCTGCGCATAGAATCTAGGACCAAATTTAAAGCACTTTGCTTCATGCACCGTATCAAAGCTGGAAAAGCCCCCCACTATCTTTCCACCTTAGTCCAGCAATACTGTCCCTCCCGCACCCTTAGGTCTTCCACTCACTGCAGATTCTTTGTTCCCCGCTTTAAGCGTGCCAGAGTCGGCGGACGCTCGTTCTCCCACCTGGCACCTGCGCTCTGGAACTCGCTTCCCATCCCTCTGCGGTCTGAAACATCCTATATCAAATTCCGCAAAGATGTGAAAACCTGGCTGTTTTCTCTGTAACCGATTCCTAACTTCCGTCTGCCCTCTTTTACTTCTGTTCTCTTAGCGCCGGGAAACCTACGGGTAGCTGAGCGCTCTACAAAATCAGATATAATAATAATAATAATAATAATAATAATAATAATAATAATAATAATAATAATAATAATAATAATAATAATAATAATAATAATAATATGTACAGACAAATCCCCTGCACACAGGTGTTTAGGATCCTTCCTCATCTAACACAAAACCCTCACAGGACTGGACTTTTGTGGGTGTGGACTATAAACGCAAGTACAGACCTATCCCCTGCACACAGGTGTTTAGGATCCTCATCTAGCACGAAGCGCTCACTGGACTGGGCTTTGGTGGTGTGAACTATAAACATGTGTACAGTCCTGTCCCTTGCACACAGTTGTCTTTAGTATCCTAAACTAACACAAAGTCCTCACTGGACTGGGCTTTGGTGGGTGTGGAATATAAACATATGTACAGACATATCTCCCGCACACAGGTGTTTAGGATCCTCATCTAACATGAAGCCCTCACTGGACTGAGCTTTGGTGCGTGTGGACTATTAACATTTGTACAGACCTGTCCCCCGCACACAGGTGTTTAGGATCCTCATCAAACACGAAGCACTAACTGGACTGGGCTTTGGTGGGTGTGGAATATAAACATATGTACAGACACATCTCCCACATACAGGTGTTTAGGATCCTCATCTAACATGAAGCCCTCACTGGACTGAGCTTTGGTGCGTGTGGACTATTAACATATGTACAGACCTGTCCCCCGCACACAGGTGTATAGGATCCTCATCAAACACGAAGCACTAACTGGACTGTGCTTTGGTGGGTGTGGACTATAAACATATGTACAGACACATCACCTGCACATAGGTGTCTAGGATCCTCATCTAATATGAAGCTCTCATGGGACTGGGCTTTGGTGTTTGTGGACTATAAACATATACAGACAAATCCCCTGCACACAGGTGTTTAGGATCCTCATCTAACATGAAGCCCTCACTGGACTGAGTTTTGGTGCTTGTGGATTATTAACGTATGTACAGACCTGTCCCCCGCACACAGGTGTTTAGGATCCTCATCAAACACGAAGCATTAACTGGACTGGGCTTTGGTGGGTGTGGAATATAAACATATGTACAGACACATCTCCCGCGCACAGGTGTTTAGGATGATCATCTAACATGAACCCCTCACTGGACTGAGCTTTGGTGCGTGTGGACTATTAACATATGTACAGACCTGTCCCCCGCACACAGGTGTATAGGATCCTCATCAAACACGAAGCACTAACTGGACTGTGCTTTGGTGGGTGTGGACTATAAACATATGTATAGACACATCACCTGCACATAGGTGTCTAGGATCCTCATCTAATATGAAGCTCTCATGGGACTGGGCTTTGGTGTGTGTGGACTATAAACATATACAGACAAATCCCCTGCACACAGGTGTTTAGGATCCTCATCTAACATGAAGCCATCACTGGACTGAGCTTTGGTGCTTGTGGATTATTAACGTATGTACAGACCTGTCCCCCGCACACGGGTGATTAGAATTCTCATCTAACATGAAGCCCTCATTGGACTGGGCTTTGGTGGGTGTGGACTATAAACGTATGTACAGACCTATCCCCCGCACACAGGTGTTTAGGATTCTCATCTAACACGAACACCTCAGTGTACTGGGCTTTGGTGGGCGTGGACTATAAACGTATGTACAGACCAGGCCCCCGCACATGGATGTTTAGGATCCTCATCTAACATTAAGCACTTGTTTGATTAAGCTTTGGTGGGTGTGGCCTATAAACGCATGTGCAGACCTATCCCCCGCACAAGGGTGTTTAGGTTCCTCATCTAACACGAAGCCCTCGCTGGACTGGGCTTTTGTGGGTGTGGACTATAAACGCATGAATAGTCCTATCCACCGCACACAGGTGTTTAGAATCCTTTCTCTAACACTAAGCCCTCACAGGAATGGGCTTTGGTGGGTGTGGACTATAAACATATGTACAGATCTGTACCCTGCACACGTGTTTTCAGGAAACCTAATCTAACACAAAGTCCTCACTGGACTTGGCTTTGGTGGGTGTGAACTTTAAACATATGTACAGACATATCCCCCGCACACAGGTGTTTAGGATCCTCATCTAACATGAAGCCCTCACTGGACTGAGCTTTGGTGCGTGTGGACTTTTAATGAGTGTACAGACCTGTCCCCGGCACACGGGTGTTTAGGATCCTCTTCGAACATGAAGCCCTCACTGGCCTGGGCTTTGGTGGGTGTGGACTATAAACATATATACAGACACTTCCCCTGCACCCAGTTGTTTAGGATCCTCATCTAACATGAAGCCCTCATGGGACTGGGCTTTGGTGGGTGTGGACTATGAACATATGTACAGACAAATCCCCTGCACACAGGTGTTTAGGATCCTTCCTCATCTAACACAAAGCCCTCACAGGACTGGACTTTTGTGGGTGTGGACTATAAACGCAAGTGCAGACCTATCCCCTGCACACAGGTGTTTATGATCCTCATCTAGCACGAAGCGCTCACTGGACTGGGCTTTGGTGGGTGTGAACTATAAACATGTGTACAGTCCTGTCCCTTGCACACAGTTGTGTTTAGTATCCTAAACTAACACAAAGTCCTCACTGGACTGGGCTTTGGTGGGTGTGGAATATAAACATATGTACAGACATATCTCCCGCACACAGGTGTTTAGGATCCTCATCTAATATGAAGCCCTCACTGGACTGAGCTTTGGTGCGGGTGGACTATTAACATATGTACAGACCTGTCCCCCGCACACAGGTGTTTAGGATCCTCATCAAACACGAAGCACTAACTGGACTGGGCTTTGGTGGGTGTGGAATATAAACATATGTACAGACACATCTCCCGCACACCGGTGTTTAGGATCCTCATCTAACACAAAGCCCTCACAGGACTGGACTTTTGTGGGTGTGGATTATAAACGCATGTACAGACCTATCCCCTGCACACAGGTGTTTAGGATCCTCATCTAGCACGAAGCGCTCACTGGACTTGGCTTTGGTGGGTGTGAACTATAAACATGTGTAGAGTCCTGTCCCTTGCACACAGTTGTGTTTAGTATCCTAAACTAACACAAAGTCCTCACTGGACTGGGCTTTGGTGGGTGTGGAATATAAACATATGTACAGACACATCTCCCGCACATAGGTGTTTAGGATCCTCATCTAACATGAAGCCCTCACTGGACTGAGCTTTGGTGCTTGTGGACTATTAACATATGTACCGACCTGTCCCCCGCACACAGGTGTTTAGGATCCTCATCAAACACGAAGCACTAACTGGACTTTGCTTTGGTGGGTGTGGACTATAAACATATGTACAGACACATCAACTGCACATAGGTGTCTAGGATCTTCATCTAATATGAAGCTCTCATGGGACTGGGCTTTGGTGTGTGTGGACTATAAACATATACAGACAAATCCCCTGCACACAGGTGTTTAGGATCCTCATCTAACATGAAGCCCTCACTGGACTGAGCTTTGTTGCTTGTGGATTATTAACGTATGTACAGACCTGTCCCCCGCACACGGGTGATTAGAATTCTCATCTAACATGAAGCCCTCATTGGACTGGGCTTTGGTGGGTGTGGACTATAAACATATGTACAGACCTATCCCCCGCACACAGGTGTTTAGGATTCTCATCTAACACGAACACCTCAGTGTATTGGGCTTTGGTGGGCGTGGACTATAAACGTATGTACAGACCAGGCCCCCGCACATGGATGTTTAG
Source organism: Lissotriton vulgaris (assembly GCF_964263255.1). Lineage (NCBI taxonomy): Eukaryota > Metazoa > Chordata > Amphibia > Caudata > Salamandridae > Lissotriton > Lissotriton vulgaris. Next base: position 2,101,843,666 of record NC_141691.1, on the reverse strand, counting down.
GATCCTCATCTAACATTAAGAACTCGTTTGATTGGGCTTTGTTGGGTGTGGCCTATAAACGCATGTGCAGACCTATCCCCCGCACAAGGGTGTTTAGGTTCCTCATCTAACACGAAGCCCTCGCTGGACTGGGCTTTTGTGGGTGTGGACTATAAACGTATGAATAGACCTATCCCCCGCACACAGGTGTTTAGAATCCTTATCTAACACTAAGCCCTCACAGGAATGGGCTTTGGAGGGTGTGGACTATAAACATATGTACAGATCTGTCCCCTGCACACGTGTGGTTAGGAAACCTAATTTAACACAAAGTCCTCACTGAACCGGGCTTTGGTGGGTGTGAACTTTAAACATATGTACAGTCATATCCCCTGCACACGGGTGTTTAGGATCCTCATCGAACACGAAGCCCTCACTGGCCTGGGCTTTGGTGGGTGTGGACTATAAACATATGTACAGAAACTTCCCCTGCACCCAGTTGTTTAGGATCCTCATCTAACATGAAGCCTTCATGGGACTGGGCTTTGGTGGGTGTGGACTATAAACATATGTATAGACAAATCCCTTACACACAGGTGTTTAGGATCCTCATCTAACATGAAGTCCTCATTGGAATGGGCTTTGGTGTGTATGTACTATATTTGAAAAAACAAAAGTGTCAGAGGGTCTAGTTTATCCTATGTGTGGGTCATTAAACTAATAGAACCGTGTCAGATCATCTAACCAGAACCAAAAAGGCAAATTGGTGGATACCAGTGATCACTTACAGGTTATCCATCAGTCACCACACGGAACCGCCCTTCATCATTTGGCATTCCTGTTGTCCACAATCATTGGTGCGTCACTGGCTCAGACTGGGGGAGGTCAGATGGTATAACCTCCAGAGAGCCAAGTGGCGACCAAATAGTGGTAGAGTGTCACAAACTACCCATCAATTCGTTTGGTGGGTGACTGATTTGAAGTGCAGTGAAAACGGGTGTGTGAAAAGGGTGAGTGAATATATAAAATTGGGTGAGTGAGCAAAAATAAGAAAACTTTATTAGATAATATGCTCGCTCCGCCAACATTAAAAAGCAGCATAGGTAGTTTTAGCAAATATCTACCCTGGTATTGAATTGGTCGACATGTTTCAGCAAATCTTTAGGGACTAACGAGTCCATTGCTTTCATCAGGACCGGAAATTATATAGATGCTACTGCAAAAGGTGAGGTGAAGTGAAAAAATATTAAAACGTGACTTAATACTGAGATTTCTTACAACATGAAAAAAGATCACCTGATGTATGAGGTGTATCCTTAGATTTGTAGAAAGTATTGTCGTCACTGTGAGGGAAAGGTAAAAGGACACAGACTCAACATAGACAATGACCACTTACATAGGAATCAATCATCATGGTATATTACACATAGAGCTAATGAGCACGTGTGAGAATCACCCATTAATCTCATCGATTTTATAATTAGTGACATACGAGTATATCGTTCTGTAGCTCCTTCTTACCATGATAGTAGGAGTAGAAGGCTCCACCCCGCCTGGCAACAGCTCAGGGAACGAGTGAAGCACCGCACTGAATATAGGAGGCAAAAAACAAACATACTAGTCTGTTAGTGCCTCTCGGTCTTACATGAATATATGAACATATGGCAGGTATCCTAACGTAATGAAGAGGTTTTTTTATAGCATAGTATCGATTGACCATCTTAGCCAGTAGAGGAGTTCTAAAACTAGTCAAAAGTACGGTGCTTCACTCGTTCCCTGAGCTGTTGCCAGGCGGGGTGGAGCCTTCTACTCCTACTATCATGGTAAGAAGGAGCTACAGAACGATATACTTGTATGTCACTAATTATAAAATCGATGAGATTAATGGGTGATTCTCACACGTGCTCATTAGCTCTATGTGTAATATACCATGATGCTTGATTCCTATGTAAGTGGTCATTGTCTATGTTGAGTCTGTGTCCTTTTATCTTTCCCTCACAGTGACGACAATACTTTCTACAAATCTAAGGATACACCTCATACATCAGGTGATCTTTTTTCATGTTGTAAGAAATCTCAGTATTAAGTCACGTTTTAATATTTTTTCACTTCACCTCACCTTTTGCAGTAGCATCTATATAATTTCCGGTCCTGATGAAAGCAATGGACTCGTTAGTCCCTAAAGATTTGCTGAAACATGTCGACCAATTCAATACCAGGGTAGATATTTGCTAAAACTACCTATGCTGCTTTTTAATGTTGGCGGAGCGAGCATATTATCTAATAAAGTTTTCTTATTTTTGCTCACTCACCCAATTTTATATATTCACTCACCCTTTTCACACACCCGTTTTCACTGCACTGCAAATCAGTCACCCACCAAACGAATTGATGGGTAGTTTGTGACACTCTACCACTATTTGGTCGCCACTTGGCTCTCTGGAGGTTATACCATCTGACCTCCCCCAGTCTGAGCCAGTGACGCACCAATGATTGTGGACAACAGGAATGCCAAATGATGAAGGGCGGTTCCGTGTGGTGACTGATGGATAACCTGTAAGTGATCACTGGTATCTACCAATTTGCCTTTTTGGTTCTGGTTAGATGATCTGACACGGTTCTATTAGTTTAATGACCCACACATAGGATTAACTAATTTAACACAAAGTCCTCACTGAACTGGGCTTTGGTGGGTGTGAACTTTAAACATATGTACAGACATATCCCCTGCACACTGGTGTTTAGGATCCTCATCGAACACGAAGCCCTCACTGGCCTGGGCTTTGGTGGGTGTGGACTATAAACATATGTACAGAAACTTCCCCTGCACCCAGTTGTTTAGGATCCTCATCTAACATGAAGCCCTCACTGGACTGGGATTTGGTGGGTGTGGACTATAAACATATGTACAGACACATCCCCTGCACACAGGTGTTTAGGATCCTCATCTAACATGAGGACCTCATTGGACTGGGCTTTGGTGGGTGTGGACTATAAACGTATGTACAGACCTATCCCCTGCACACAGGTGTTTAATATCCTCATATAACACGAAGCCCTCACTGGACTGGGCTTTGGTGGGTGTGGATTATAAACGTATGAATAGACCTATCCCCGCACACAGGTGTTTAGGATCCTCATATAACACAAAGCCCTCACTGGACTGGGCTTTGGTGGATGTGGACTATAAACGTATATGGAGATCCCCTTTCTGCAGTGACGTCAGCACTGAACGTGCCCTCCCTCTGGATTAATGAACACCATGTGAAGGAAAGGTCAGTTTCATCACATTCAATGAATATTAGACAGTAATTGGGGTAAATAAATATCTGACCTTCCAGGGCTGTGGCTGGTAGACCTGCACCTGACCTTCACCTGGAGACAGGCCCCCCTGACTGCATCACAGGGTGGTACACATAAACTGATAGGACTGAGGCAAGAGGGGGTGTCGATGAGGGGTGGGCGCCCCTACAGACGGTTCACATAGTTACAGGGGACTAATGAGAGACTCTACCCTCTTGACTGCTAAAGGAGGGTAAAAAGGTGATACACCTCTACACCCCAAGCATACCTCACCTGGCATTAGGTACACATTGGAGCTAGAATCAAATCAGACACCTGAGGATGGAGGGGCTGCTGAAGGAGGGGGAGAGGTGAGAGGTGCCTGAGGCACCCAAAATCTCATGTACACTCCCCCTGGCACAAGATACATGTGTGACCACACCTAACACTGGCTGTACATACATGTATGGCAGCACCTGCCACTGGCTCTGAATACATGTGTGATAGCACCAGACACAAGCTAGACATACATGGGTGACAGCACCTGACACTGGCTCTACCTACATGTGTGACAACACTGGACACTGGCTCTACATACATGTGTGACAACACCTGACACTGGCTCTACATACATGTATGGCAGCACCTGCCACTTGCTCTGTATACATGTGTGACAACATCTGACAGAGGCTCTACATACATCCGTGACATCACCTGACACTGGCTCTGAATACATGTGTGATAGCACCAGACACTAGCTCTACATACATGTGTGACAGCATCTGACACAGCTCTTCATGCATGTGTGACAGCACCTGACACAGCTCAACATACATGTGTGACAGCATCTGTCACTGGCTCTAGTGTACATGTGTGACATTATCTGCCACTGGCTCTACATACATCTACGCCAGCATCTGCCACTGGCTGTATATACATCACTGGCTCTATGTACATGTGACAACACCTGGCAAAGGCTCTAAATATATGTGTGACAGCACCTGACACTGGCTCTGAATACATGTGTGATAGCACCAGACACTAGCTCGACATACATGTGTGACAGCACCTGACACAGCTCTACATGCATGTGTGACAGCACCTGACACATCTCTGCATACATGTGTGACAGCATCTAACACTGGCTCTAGTGTACATGTGTGACATTATCTGACACAGGCTCTGCATACATGTGTGACAACACCTGACACTGGCTCTACATCAGTGCTTCATGTGAGCCAGTGCTTTCCGGTGCTCAGCGCCGGCACTTAAGTGGTTTCTGGTGCTCGGCACCGGCACATAATTGCCAAACAGTTTACCACATAGTGGCACTGCTCATCTAAATTTGAGATGAGCAGAACAACGGTTGCATAGGAATTCAAAATACATAAAAAAAATGCTAACACCTTTCTCCCCAGCCATTCCTTTCACTTTGGGGACCTGGAATAATCTGAACTGTCACATATACATGCAAGAGAGATGGTTAGTAGTTGTTTTGGCAGTGATGACAAGGGCGATGGGTGGTGCAAGCTGCAGTGCTCTCCTGGTCAAAGCCCTGACACTTATTATTTTACAAATTAACCACTGCTCTAGATACATATGTAACATCACCTGATACTGGCTCTAAGTACACGTGACACCACCTGACACTGACTCTACATATATGTGTGGCAGCACCTGACACTGGCTCTACCTACATGTTTGATAGCACCTGACACTGGCTCTAGATACATGTATGACAGAATAGAACACTGGCTCTAGATACATATATGTGTGACAGCACATGACACTGGCTCTAGATACATGTGTGGCAGCACCTGACACTGGTTCTACCTACATATTTGACAGCATCTGACACTGGCTCTAGATACATGTATGGCATCACCTGACACTGGCTCTAGATACATGTATGACAGAGTACAACACTGGATCTAGATACACGTGTGACAGCACTTGACACTGGCTCTTTATGCATATGTGATAGCACCTAATACTGGCTGTACATACAATTATGATAGCATCTGACACTAGCTCTAGATACATGTGTGACAGCACTTGACAGTGGCTCTACATACATGTGTGCCAGCACCTGCCACTGGCTCTAGAAACATGTGTGCCAGCACCTGACACTGGCTCTGAAACATAGGTTATAGCAACTGACACTGGCCCTAGATACATATGTGACCGCACCTGACACTGGCTCTGCATACACGTGTGACAGCACTTAACACTGGCTTTAGATATATGTGTTACAGAACCAGATACCTCCGATACTGGATCTAGATGTATGTGGGACATCACCTGACAGTTGCTCCAGATACATGTGTGATATCACCTGACTCTGGCTTTACATACATGTATGACAGCACCTGACACTGGCTCTGTGTGTCCGTGTGACACCACCTGACCCTAGTTCTAGGTGTGTGTCTGTTTGACATCACCTGACACCACTCGCACTGTGTGTGTGTGTGTGTGTGGGTGTGTTATAGCACCTCACACCTCTGGCACCAGCTCGGTGTGTGTGTTACAGCAGCCAGCACCTCTTTCAGTGGGTCCACATTTGTGTGAGAGCACCTGACACCCCTTGCACTGGCTCTACGTGTGTGTTTGTATGTGTGTTTGTGTGTCTGTGATCCAACACCTGACACCTCTGGCACAGGCTCTAAGTGTCTGTGTGACAGTACACAACACCTCTGGCACTGGCTCTAGGTGTGTGTGACAGCCCCTGACACCTCTGGCACTGGCTCTATGTGTGTGTGGGTGTGAGAGAACCTCACACCTCTGGCACTGGCTGTTCGTGTGTGTGTGTGTGAGAGCACCTGACACCTCTGGCACTGGCTCCATGTGTGTGTGTGTGACAGCACTCGACGCCTCTGGCACTGGCTCCATGTGTGTGTGTGACAGCACCTGACACCTTTGGCACTGGCTGTTTGTGTGTGTGTGAAAGCACCTGACACCTCTGGCACTGGTGTGTGTGTGACAGCATCTAACACCTCTAGCACTGGCTCTATGTGTGTGTGTGACAGCACCTAACACCTCTGGCACTGGCTCTATGTGTGTGTGGGTGTGAGAGAACCTCACACCTCTGGCACTGGCTGTTCGTGTGTGTGTGTGTGTGAGAGCACCTGACACCTCTGGCACTGGCTCCATGTGTGTGTGTGTGTGTGACAGCACCCGACACCTCTGGCACTGGCACTCTGCATACACGTGTGACAGCACTTAACACTGGCTTTAGATATATGTGTTACGGAACCAGACACCTCTGATACTGGATCTAGATGTATGTGGGACATCACCTGACAGTTGCTCCAGGTACATGTGCGATATCACCTGACTCTGGCTTTACATACATGTGTGACAGCACCTGACACTGGCTCTGTGTGTCTGTGTGACACCACCTGACCCTAGTTCTAGGTGTGTGTCTGTTTGACATCACCTGACACCACTCGCACTGTGTGTGTGTCTGTGTGGGTGTGTTATAGCACCTCAAACCTCTGGCACCAGCTCTGTGTGTGTGTGACAGCACCCAGCACCTCTTTCAGTGGGTCCACATTTGTGTGAGAGCACCTGACACCCCTTGCACTGGCTCTACGTGTGTGTTTGTATGTGTGTTTGTGTGTCTGTGATCCAACACCTGACACCCCTGGCACAGGCTCTAAGTGTCTGTGTGACAGTACACAACACCTCTGGCACTGACTCTAAGTGTGTTTGTGTGTGACAGCACCTGGCACCTCTGGCACTGGCTCTATGTGTGTGTGTGTGTGTGTGTGTGTGACAGCACCTGACACCTCTGGCACTGGCTCTATGTGTGTGTGACAGCACCTGACACCTACGGCATTGGTTTTATGTGTGTTTGTGACAGCACCTGACACCTCAGGCACTGGTTCTATGTGTGTGTGTGTGTGTGTGTGTATGTGTGACAGCACCTGACTGTGTGTGTGTATGTGTGTGTGACAGCACCTAACACCTCTGGCACTTGCTCTATGTGTGTGTGTGTGTGACAGCACCTGACACCTCTGGTACTGGCTTTATGTGTGTGTGTGTGAGAGCACCTGACACCTCTGGCACTGGCTCCATGTGTGTGTGTGTGACAGCACCCGACACCTCTGGCACTGGCACTCTGCATACACGTGTGACAGCACTTAACACTGGCTTTAGATATATGTGTTACGGAACCAGACACCTCTGATACTGGATCTAGATGTATGTGGGACATCACCTGACAGTTGCTCCAGGTACATGTGTGATATCACCTGACTCTGGCTTTACATGCATGTGTGACAGCACCTGACACTGGCTCTGTGTGTCCGTGTGACACCACCTGACCCTAGTTCTAGGTGTGTGTCTGTTTGACATCACCTGACACCACTCGCACTGTGTGTGTGTCTGTGTGGGTGTGTTATAGCACCTCACACCTCTGGCACCAGCTCTGTGTGTGTGTGACAGCACCCAGCACCTCTTTCAGTGGGTCCACATTTGTGTGAGAGCACCTGACACCCCTTGCACTGGCTCTACGTGTGTGTTTGTATGTGTGTTTGTGTGTCTGTGATCCAACACCTGACACCTCTGGCACAGGCTCTAAGTGTCTGTGTGACAGTACACAACACCTCTGGCACTGACTCTAAGTGTGTTTGTGTGTGACAGCACCTGACACCTCTGGCACTGGCTCTATGTGTGTGTGTGTGTGTGTGTGTGTGACAGCACCTGACACCTCTGGCACTTGCTCTGTGTGTGTGTGACAGCACCTGACACCTACGGCATTGGTTTTATGTGTGTTTGTGACAGCACCTGACACCTCTGGCACTGGTTCTATGTGTGTGTGTGTGTGTGTGTGTGTGTGTGTATGTGTGACAGCACCTGACTGTGTGTGTGTATGTGTGTGTGACAGCACCTAACACCTCTGGCACATGCTCTATGTGTGTGTGTGTGACAGCACCTGACACCTCTGGTACTGGATTTATGTGTGTGTGTGTGTGTGTGTGACAGCACCTGACACCTCTGGCACTGGCTCTATTGTGTATGTGTGTGACAGCACCTGACACCTCTGGCACTGGCTCTGTGTGTGTGTGTGACATCACCTGACACCTCTGGCACTGGCTCTATATGTGTTGGTGTGTGTGTGACAGCACCTGATACCTCTGACACTGGCTCTATGTGTGTGTGTGTGTGTGTGTTTGTGTGACAGCACCTGATACCTCTGGCACTGGGTCTATGTGTGTGTGTGTGACAGCACCTGACACCTCTGGCACTGGCTCTATGTGTGTGTGTGTGTGTGTGTGACAGCACCTAACATCTCTGGTACTGGCTCTATGTGTGTGTGTGTGTGTGTGACAGCACCTGACACCTCTAGCACTGGCTGTGTGTGTGTATGTGTGTGTGACAGCACCTAACACCTCTGGCACTGGCTGTGTGTGTTTGTGTGACAGCACCTAACACCTCTGGCACTGGCTCTACAAGTGTGTGTGTGTGACAGCACCTGACACCTCTGGCACTGGCTCTATGTGTGTGTGTGTGTGACAGCACCTAACACCTCTGGCACTGGCTCTAAGTGTCTGTGTGACAGTACACAACACCTCTGGCACTGGCTCTAGGTATGTGTGACAGCCCCTGACACCTCTGGCACTGGCAATATGTGTCTGTGGGTGTGAGAGAACCTCACACCTCTGGCACTGGCTGTTCGTGTGTGTATGAGAGCACCTGACACCTCTGGCACTGGCTCCATGTGTGTGTGTGACAGCACCTAACACCTCTGGCACTGGCTCTATGTGTGTGTGGGTGTGAGAGAACCTCACACCTCTGGCACTGGCTGTTCGTGTGTGTGAGAGCACCTGACACCTCTGGCACTGGCTCCATGTGTGTGTGTGTGACAGCACCCGACACCTCCGGCACTGGCTCTATGTGTGTGTGTGACAGCAATTGACACCTTTGGCACTGGCTGTTTGTGTGTGTGTGAAAGCACCTGACACCACTGGCATTGGCTCTGTGTGTGTGTGTGTGTGACAGCACCTGACACCTCTGGCACTGTCTCTGTGTGTGTTTGTGTGTGACAGCACCTGACACCTCTCTCACTGGCTCTATGTGTGTTTGTGACAGCAACTAACACCTCTGGCACTGGCTCTATGTGTGTGTGTGTGATAGCACCTGACACCTCTGGCACTGGCTCTATGTGTGTGTGTGACAGCACCAGACACCTCAGGCACTGGTTCTACGTGTGTGTGTGTGTGTGGGTGTGCATGTGTGTGGGTATGTGTGTCTGTGACAGCACCTGACACCTCTGGCACTGGCTCTATGTGTGTGTGTGTGTGTGTGTGTGTGTGTGTGTGTGTGTGTGTGCGTGTGTGCGTGTGTGTGTGTGTGTGTGTGACAGCACCTGACACCTCTGGCACTGGCTCTATGTGTATGTGACAGCACCTGACACCTACGGCATTGGTTTTATGTGTGTTTGTGACAGCACCTGACACCTCTGGCACTGGTTCTATGTGTGTGTGTGTGCGTGTGTGTGTATGTGTGACAGCACCTGACTGTGTGTGTGTATGTGTGTGACAGCACCTAACACCTCTGGCACTGGCTCTATGTGTGTGTGTGTGTGACAGCACCTGACACCTCTGGTACTGGCTCTATTTGTGTGTGCGTGTGTGTGTATGTGTGACAGCACCTGACACCTCTGGCACTGGCTCTATTGTGTATGTGTGTGACAGCACCTGACACCTCTGGCACTGGCTCTGTGTGTGTGTGTGTGACATCACCTGACACCTCTGGTACTGGCTCTATATGTGTTGGTGTGTGTGTGACAGCACCTGATACCTCTGGCACTGGGTCTATGTGTGTGTGTGTGTGTGTGTGTGTGTGTGTGTGTGGGTTTGTGTTACTATCCTTGTGGGGACTTGGGTGTGATAACACACTCACGCTGTGGGGACTTGATTGCACTGTGGGGACCTGAACCCAGGTCCCCACAAGGCAATGTCTTCTAAATGATAAAAAATGGCTTCAGGAACATCTGTGTCAATTTTTACAACTTTAAAAAAAATTGCCTTGTGGGGACCTGTGTTTCATCAAGTGTGTTTATTTTTCTGCTCGCTCTGCCCCCGTAGACAGGAGGCGGTACTGCAGTCTTAAACACACTTTGCATTTAAACACACTTCTCTTTGCAGAAGGATAGACTAGCTGCAGAAAGGGCAGATATTTCGAGGAAAAACTGCATAACCCTGGGTTTATCCAAATATTTTGAATGCAAATTAACCTTTTCTGTATTTATTAAAATACAACTTCATTTACAGGAAGTATTCAATTTTAACTTTTTTTGTTTGAATATTGTTATGGATTTTATAAATATTGCTGAAAGCAATTAGGGTCAGTTTTGAATACAAGAATACTTTACTATTACCGTTTGATTCTAAACTGTAGTTATAGAGTGATGATGCACTACGCTGCAATACAATATAAACTGGTTTTATCATTTTTGGCGAAAAACTCAAGGCATCATGAGTTGTTTTTTGTTGAGCAGTAGGTGGTGGTATTCTAGTCTTTAAAAAAGGTGCAAGGCTAGTGCTTATATCAGGAATCCCCATTCTTGTTCATTTGGCATCATTGTACTCATTTAGCAGCATATCTTCCTTGTGCATGTTACCATACGGGTTACAGGTTCTTCTCTGAGTACCAATCTTTTTTGGTGTACATGTATAGAACACCCCACTGCTCTCTGTTAGGTTTGTGCAGTGAAACTGCCTTCATGGTTTAGGCCTAGTTACAGTTAGAATCTGTGCACCTTTATGTGACGCCTCCTCTTTGAGCACACTGCAAAGCAATGTGCCCCAAAACACGATGAGCCCACCTCTCTTGTCATACCCACATGACACAAACACACTTTCCCTATAGGATCCCAACAAATATAACACTCTGCCAACATGCATTCCCCCATGATATAAAGTACTACTTGTCTGAAAATGCTCTTTGGTGACCTAGATCAGGCTTAAAGCACTATATAATTACAATAATATAATAAAATATTCCTACTCAGAATCCAAATCTTTCTATACTTTAGGGCATGGACCCCTGCCTTAAGTACTGCTACTCAGCTGTACTACAGGAAACCTACGCCTTCTGATTCCCTTATAATACTACTGTACCTATACCATATTACATGCACTCCTAACTGTACACAGGAGCAGCTACCACTACCTATACATTCGTACCTGTAGTCCGGCCTATACTCCACCACCCATAACCAAAGCAATAGCCTAGTACCTTTACCAAAGTACAGGCATAGCTGCCAACACCCTAGTAGCTCTTGGCATGCCTAGCATCCTAGCTGTACCCCTTACCCCACTTTGGTACAGCTATGCTTTCTAATAGAAGGCTTCTACCCCAATAATAATACCCTTACCTTTACCCTACAGCTTCTATCCTACCTATATCCAAATGTCACTACCTTTTAATATAATTTAGTATGCCTACTCAAACCATAGTACTTCTATCCCTACCTAGAACCTACTACTTCTACTCCTGCATTTACATGCCAAACTGCCAATATGCCATTGCTGTTAACCCTGCCACTTCCCTGGTATGCTACTCATACCTATACCCTAGTATCTCTCCCCCTACATAGATCATAGTGCCTCGACCCCCAACTACTTCCAAGTAGTTCTCATTGCAGAGAAGTTATTTTTTCAGTTTAATGGCTGCACACAGGATACAGCTTTTTTAAGTTCAAGGGGCCTCATTTATGAAAAGTGACGCATCGCTGCGTGAAAGCAGCGATGCGTCACTTCTCAGTGCGCACTCCTTGCGACATTCCTGATGCGTCATATTTAATGTATGATGCATCGTGTCGCAAGGATTTAGGTACATCGGTATTTCTGACGTATCTGTAAGCGCAAAAGAGACGCATTACTGGAGTGTGTCACAAAAGTGACGCAACTCCAGCAATGCGTCCTTTCACGTGGGGTAAGCCCCATGTGAAAGGGCCTGTGTCAGTCTTACGCCTGCTGTGAGGCAGGCATAAGATTTTGATGCAACCGCATCCTAGAAGTGACGCAGTGAAATCACATAGATTTCACTGCATCACTTCAATGACCCTTTCTTGCGTCAAAACGCCCCCTTGCATACATTATACCTGGCGCAGGTATAATGTGGCACAGGGGTTTACAAAGTGACACATCTACCTAGATGCGTCACTTTGTAAATATGGCACAACAAGGCGTATTTTTTACGCCACTGGTGCGTCACAAAAAGTGATGCACCGGTGGCGTAAAAGTGACGCACAGACTCATAAATGAGGCCCCATAGTTCGTGCTGTGCCATTTCCTGCTTCTTCTGAATCCTCTTCCTCTCTGTTCCTCAAACATTCCTCTTTGCCAAATACATCTATGTATGTGTGTGCACGCAAATAAATACTTGTCACTCCATACATGCCACAAATATTGGCTTTGTCAATGCTCATTTACTTATAGAAATAGTTAATATATTGGTAATTTTACGTTATGGGTGCGCAGCGTTCTAATTTTTCACTTGGGCAAAGGAGCACCTTGTTAGTTTTCTAGCTTGTTGTGTAGCTATTCGGTAATGTGCAACAGGTTGAAAGTAATTTAGTTTGCGTGCATGTTAATCAATAAGTGGTTACAAATATAAATGTGAAAAGGCAACCCACTGCTTATGACATTCATTTTTACTTTTATACAAAACTTAAACAGCATGAATAATGTTGTCAGAGACAAAAATTGCATAAACGCACATGATTTTCTAATCTTGGGAAAGCCAGGAATTTAAACTATGCAATGGCAAACAGACATATTGAATGCTACAATATATTTTCTTCTTCCTATTTAAAAGCCAGCAAAAGACATGTATAAATAAACCCTTTTGTACAAGGAACCCCAAACTATTCATTAGCACTTTTAACGGAACGGAAAGGAAATGCAGGGCCTCTGCCCCGGGATGGCCACTCAGAATGTAAATGCCCGATCACGCATCAGAAAAGGTCAATTAGCATCACAAGAGACTGTGGCTGACAACACCTGAAGCGCATGAAAACTCCCAGAGTGGGGGATGGGTTGTCCTGCAACCAAGACACCTTGAAACTAAGCCTACAGGAAAGCAGCATTGAATCTGACGGACTTTATACCCGGACAGAAGCAAGTGCGCGCCCGAGGCACAATGAAGAGAGACTCGCAGTGATCACGGCTGTGAGCTCAGTGCAATGTTATAATCACAGACAGCAAATTAAAATATAGCATTGATGTTTGACAAAATTCCAAGTACATAAGCACGCAATTGTTCTTAATTATTACAGTTTAAGCCTGTCTTAGACTTGGTTGCAGGTGGGTCAGAATTTGCGATCTGTTGAAGGAATTACAGATGAGCCACTTTTACAGACTCGGCAATAGGAGTTTTTTTCTTTGTTATGTTTTAAAAAATGATTTCCTTTACTGATTTAAAATAGAGCTGTGGATGAGCGACTGCATTACAAAATATTTCTGTCATTTGGGAAAACAGTCTGGGGGAAGAAATATTGGTGACATACAAATTCAGCTATGGAGGTGGAGAGCAAACAAAAGCAACAGAAATCGAACCATAAAAAAAGAAATACATGAAGAGGAAGAGACAGGAGAAGGAGAGTGTGGAAAGACCAATAGCATTAGAGAAATCCTATAAGTGAGGTAAACATGCACCCAGTAGACACATGATCTGCCTAGGAGAAAGCACTGGGTAAAATGAAATGTAGGGAACTCTGAAAGAAATAGAGACTTTGCCAATATTAAGAGTGTTCCTAAAGCTTTACAAATAAGCATTGGCAAATCCAATAGGTCTCACCTATTTGATAGCTATTGACTTTGGCAATGGGTTTTAGCTATGTTGTATACCACTGCAGCTGCTGTTCAGCAAGGCTAAGACTTAGTAGCATGGAGTGGGGTGGGGTAGGGTAGACAGGAGAGGGGTAAATTGGGGCATAGCAGAATAGGATAGATTGGAATAGAGGGGAGTGTGGTAGACTGCCATACATTGGAATGGGGTGAAGTGGGGTAGAACGGAGTGGGGTGGATTAGGGTAGATTGTAGTGGGACAGATTTTAGTGGAGTGATTGTAGTGGGGTAAATTAGAGTGGGGTAGTTGGGTAGATTAGCATGGTACATTGGACTGGGAAGACTGAATTGGGGTGGATTGGGGTGCAATAAGGTAGACTGGGGTGGAGTGGGATAGATTGGATTTGAGTAGATTAGAGTGGAGTATATAGGAGTAGGGTAGAAGGGGTAGATAGGGTGAATTGGAGTGTGTAGATTGGACTGGAGTGAGGTAGATTTGAGTGGCATGGTGTAGTATGGAATAAAGTGGAGTGGGGTAGATTGCCTAGAGTACAATGGAATGTAGTAGATTGGGGTAGAGAGGCATCAAGTCAATTGAGCGGATTGGAGTGGGTAGATTGGACTGTAATGTAGTAGATTTGACTGGCATTTGGTAATTCAGAGTCAAGTGGAGTATGGTAGACTGGGTAGACTAGAATTGAGTTTGGTTGGTTGGGGTAGAGTGGACTGGAGAGGGGCAGATTGGGTGGATTGGACTGGTGTGGGGTAGATTTGAATGACATGTGGTAGTATGGAGTGAAGTTGAGTGTGGTAGAGTAAACATGTGTGTGGTAGATTGGGGAAGAGTGGAGTGGAGTGGGGTGTACTGGGGTAGATTGAGTTAGATTGAAGTAGGGAGTGGGGTAGATTGAATTGGGGTAGATTGGGATAGAGTGAGCTACACTGGAGTGGAGTGGGAGTAGATTGGAGTGTAATGTGATAGACTGGTTTGGAATGGGATATATTGGAGTGGACTGGGGTTGATTGGAGTGGACTGGGATAGATTGGGGTCAGGTGGGATAGATTGGGGTTGAGTGGGATAGATTGGGGTCGAGTGGGATAAATTGGGGTCGAGTGGGATAGATTGGGGTCGAGTGGGATAGATTGGGGTCGAGTGGGATAGATTGGGGTGAGGTAGATTGGAGTGGAGTGGGTAGATTAGGGTGGGATATTCTGAGGTAGATTGGAGTGGAGTGGGTTAGATTGAGGAAGAGTGCAGTGGATTGGGTAAGATTAAAGTGGGGTAGATTGGGTGGATTATGGTAGAGTAGATTGGAGTGAAGTGGTGTAGGTTGGAATGGAGTGAGGTAGTTTGGAGTGAGATAGATAGGAGTTGGGTAGATTGGGATGGAGTGGGATACACTGGAGTAGAGTGGGGGTAGATTGGAGTGTAATGTGATAGCCTGGAGTGGAATGGGATATATTGGAGTGGACTGGGGTTGATTGGCGTGGACTGGGGTTGATTGGCGTGGACTGGGGTTGATTGGCGTGGACTAAGGTTGATTGGAGTGGACTAAGGTTGATTGGAGTGGACTGGGGTTGGGTGGGATAGATTGGGGTCGAGTGGGATAGATTAGGGTCGAGTGGGATAGATGGGGTGAGGTAGATTGGAGTGGATGGGTAGATTAGGGTGGGATATTTTGAGGTAGATTGAAGTGGATGGGTTATATTGAGGAAGAGTCGAGTGCAGTGGATTGGATAAGATTAAAGTGGGGTAGTTTGGGTGGATTATGGTAGAGTAGATTGGAGTGAAGTGGTGTAGGTTGGAATGGAGTGGGGTAGTTTGGAGTGGAGTGGGGTCGGGTACATTGGAGTACAGTAGGTTAGCGTGGAGTTGGATAGAGTGGCATGGGTTAGGTTGGTATGGGTGTGGTAAATTTGGGTGGTGTAGATTGAGTAGGGTAGACTGGAGTGGAGTAGACTGGAGTGAAGTAGACTGGAGTGGAGTAGACTGGAGTGGAGCAGGTTGGAGTGGAGCAGGTTGGAGTGGAGCAGGTTGGAGTGGAGCAGGTTGGAGTGGAGCAGATTAGGGTATAATGAAGTGGGTCAAATGAGATTGGGTAGATTGCCTAGAGTACAATGGAATGTGGTAGATTGGGGTAGAGAGGCATCAAGTCAATTGAGCGGATTGGAGTGGGTAGATTGGACTGTAATGTAGTAGATTTGAGTGGCATTTGGTAATTCAGAGTCAAGTGGAGTATGGTAGATTGGGTAGACTAGAATTTAGTTTGGTTGGTAGGGGTAGAGTGGACTGGAGAGGGGCAGATTGGGTGGATTGGACTGGTGTGGGGTAGATTTGAATGACATGTGGTAGTATGGAGTGAAGTTGAGTGTGGTAGAGCAAACTTGTGTGTGGTAGATTGGGGAAGAGTGGAGTGAAGTGGAGTGGGGTGTACTGGGGTAGATTGGAGTGGGGTAGACTGGAGGTAGATTGAGTTAGATTGAAGTAGGGAGTGGGGTAGATTGAATTGGGGTAGATTGGGATAGAGTGAGCTACACTGGAGTGGAGTGGGGGTAGATTGGAGTGTAATGTGATAGACTGGTTTGGAATGGGACATATTGGAATGGACTGGGGTTGATTGGAATGGACTGGGGTTGATTGGAATGGACTGGGGTTGATTGGAATGGACTGGG